>NC_139152.1:93999797-94650890 GCF_964270905.1 Leucopleurus acutus
CGGAGCGGCTGGGCCCGTGAGCCATGGCTGCTGAGCCTGCGCGTCCGGAGCCTGTGCTCCGCAACGGGAGAAGCCACAACAGTGAGAGGCCCGCGTACCGCAAAAAGAAAAAAAGAAAGGTCACATACAATCATTAAGGATCAGAATCCAGCAGACTTTCCAGAAACAACACTGGAAACTAAGAGAATGTGAAAAACATGTCTTCAAAATTCAGAGGGAAAATGGTTTCTAATTTAGAATCATATTCCCACTGAACACCAATCGAATAAACGATATAATAAAGATATTTGCAGATCATTTTCAGATTTCAAAAAACAAAACTCCCATGCAACTTTTTTTCTCAGGGAGCTCCTAGATGTGCGCGAACTAGGAAGAGAGCAGACGTCAAACGTGGAAAAGATGGCATCCAAGGAGCAGGTGACTCAGGACGGGAGAGGCGACAGGATTCCCGGGATGACGGTGAAGGAAAGACCCAGGACAACAGCTGAGCAGAAGGAGGTCTCAAGGGCAAGCAGTGCAGACGGGAGCAAGAAGGGCACGGCTCCAGGAGCACCACCACCCGGAAACCCTAGAGCTACGAGGCGAGCTGATGTGTCTGGCGTCACTGACAGGAGGGCTTCTTTTTTCCACTTGACTGAAGCATTTGCGGAATAAAGTAATGATAGAGACACAGAAAACAGAGCAAACCAAAAAGCAAGACAAGTAGTAACCAGAGGAAAAATGAAGTCAAACGAGGAAACGTCGTCTTGGGACACTGTAAGGCTCAGCTTTGAACAAAAAATCATGATAGGGTCACATTAAAAAGATGAAGGAAAGAAAACGTGTGTGTGTGTGTGTGTGTGTGTGTGTGTGTAGTTGGAGGTAACATACCTAAATCAAGACCTTCCACAGCAGGAAGTCACTATATAACACTACATAAAATTGAAAAATCAAGAAACAACAGTATAATCATATTTTTAGGTTATTCTAGAAAAAGAAACCGGTTTAAAGAGTTTAAAGCAGGGTGACTTTGGGAGTGAGGAGGAGTTGGGGCAGTTCTGTGTTTCAAACATATGCATGTATTACCTTAATAAAAGTAAAATTTTAGTTGTTTTAATTTTGTTAAAAAGAAAAGCAAATGTCCCTGCGATGCCCGGCAGAGAGTCTGGCTCTGACCTGGCCTGCGGGATGGGACGGGCTGGCTCCAGGCGTTGGGACACTGAGGAGGAAGGGTGGGAGGAGGAATGAACGGGGAGGGGGGCTTCTCTTTGAAGTGTAAGGGACACACCCCATCACCAACTCTACAGGGGAAGCTCTTGCTGGCAGCTGCAGATAAGACCACAAAAGGGGAGGGTCCGAGACAGAGCAGAGGTGCTCGAGCTGGCCAGGCCAGGGCCAAGCCCACTGACTCAGACACTGCAAGCTGGTGAACTCGGGGGCAGCCTGAACTTCACAGCAGCTGCTGTGCTGTTTGTAAACTCCCTCGGAGAGGCCAAGCGGATAATAGCGTTGCTAGGAGATGTGCTTTGCAGGGCAGCAGGCTTCCCGGGAGGAACTTTACGTGGCTGGGAGGAAAGTTGGGACAGGCAGGGCCTGAACAAAAGGGCTTCTGGGGTTGGGGGAGCTACCAACCATCTGCTGCCTCTGAGGCCTGGAGTGAGGATGGTGTGGAGGCTCCGGCGGTGCCCCCCTTCTGCCATGCGCCCCAGACTTCAGGGCCCAGGAGAGAAAGGAGCCTATACTTGCCCCCCATCACATAGGAGACACCCCCCACCTCCGCCCCCAGCAGGGATCAGCTCTTTGCTTCTCAAGAAACCAGTCGGCACTGGCTGCTCCTGAGCACCGGGCAAGGCTGGCAGCTGAACGGAAAAGGGTTCTCAGCCCCACCTTCCCCAACCTCAGCCTTTACAGCTCCCCAGCTGCCCAAAGGTCTCCCTGGGGACTCCACTGCTTCCAGGAACACCAGGCGCTAGAGCCCCAGTTATGCCCTGAGCAGGTCCCCGCCTGGCCGCAGTGTTCTCACCTGACAGAGCCGGGCCAGCCTGGGGATTCAATGAGGCCCCACGTGGGCGAACGCAAGGCATGCAGCAGGTGTTCAATAAAGTCCCTTATTCATTCGAAAGATGCAGAAGGAGTGAGCACCCATCACGTGCCTGGCTCTGTCGCACAGGCTCTCCGCCCATTCCTGCTCTCATGGAGCTGACAGTCCACGAGGGAGACGGAGCAAACCGGGCTCGCAGGCTGTCTGAGCTTAACTGCAAACCGCGGTGAGGCCGAGAGGACTCGGACAGGGGGCTGGGAGTGGGAGCGACGGGGAGGCCTTTCCGAGGAGATGCTGGAGGCAAGATGAAGGAGGAGGCTCTGCAGCCACTGGGGAAACTGATGTGCCGGGTGGGCGGGAAAAGGGGTCAATGTGATCGCAGGGCTGGTGGGGCGCAGTCTGTGCCTGTCAGGTGCCTGCATTCCCTCGCCAAGTCCAAAGGCATTTCCTGTGCCCTGCGAGTCCTCAGGTTCAAAGTGGGACAAGAAGAGAGACTCTAGCTTCTTTGGGGATGAGCATGCTGCACCCCAATATCCACTGAGCCCAGGGCTGGGGCAAAGCCCTCTGGGGTCTGGGAAGCAAATAACCAGTCGTGGTCAGAGCTGCCGGGCCTCGGCATAAGGAATACCAGGTCTGGTCACTCTACCCAAAACCAACAGTGCAGGTACGGGGAGAAAACAGGAAAACGCAGGACCATGAGAGGAGGGTGGGCATCAGAGCAGGGGTCTTGAATTCAAGGGCCCTCCTTCCCATCCCTGCTGGCCTCTTTGGGTACAGGCCAAAGCATCGCTGGCCTGTGACTTGTCTTGGGGCCTCTGGCCACCCCCTCCCCTTCACCCACCCACCACCTGGAGATTTTCTAAACTGCAGTTTCCAATCACATCGTATTTTTGTGTATCACCAGTAAAAAGAAAATCTAAGTTTCCCTCTATGTCCCACAAGGCTTTGTATGTCCCCGTCCCTGCTCCCATGGCCATGCCCTCCAGCTGCTGGTCTCTCCTCTGGCTGTGGCCGGCCCCCTGCACAGCTCCCAGCACCTCCCAGCCCAGCACGCTGGGACTCCTCTCTGCCCAGAACGAACGCTCATCCACGGTACGACATGGCGGACGCTGACTCATTCTCTAAGACGCTGCTCCCTGCCCACCCCAGGCCAGGGCCACTGGGAGAGAGCGTCCCTGTCTCCTTGTGCTGACAGTTGAGGTGGCACAGATGTCCGGAGAGCAGGCAGGTTGAGGGCGGGCTTGCTCAGGGCCCAGCACAGGGCCTGGCCGGTGCTCGCAACTCGGTATAGGAGCGGGTGGTGCTTTCACACCACACACGAGAACTGCCCCCTGAAAGGCAGCGAGTCACCTGTCCCAGTAGCACAGGCTCCTCCAGGGACAAAGCCCTCAGAATTAAGACACATGGGGAGGGAGGTCCAGTCCTGCTACCACCTTACCACGGACCCCTGGATAAGCCCCTTACCCGTCTGTACCTGGGGCTTCTACCTACAAATGGACCACTTATTTGCTGCCCACTCCCCCATCAGAGATGCCGGCACTGAGAAATGAGACACAGGTGGAGGGTCCCTGCTCCCAGGTATCTGTGGAGGTGTTTGGGGGCCACATCAAAAGCGCCTCAGCAGATGAGACGCTGGCTACATGTGTGCTGGTACCTGGATGGAAACCATGAAGGGGTTCAAGAAGTGACGGCTGGCCCCTCAGGGAGGAAGCTGGGACACCCAGACTAGGTGGGTGCACAGCCCCTGGCCCAGCTCTGCACCCCCCTCCCCTGGCCCTCCCGGCGCCGCTCGCGCTGTCCTCACCCTCATAGCAGTCGCGCACGGTGCCGAAGTACACATAGTACTGGTCGTTGGTGAAGAAGAGGAGGCTGAGCCAGGAGTCGAAGGCGTAGATGGGCACGATGAAGAGGATGCGGACGATGTAGCGCTGCTCGTTGGGGCAGCTATAGCAGCGCAGGTGCATGTAGATCTGGGGGCAGAGGGGCCGGGTCAGTCAGGGCCCACGGCCCGCCTTGGCCCGCCTGCTCCACAGAAGGAGGAGACCAGCCCGTGTCTAGCTCCGTCCTCACGAGCGCTGGGACCAAGATACTCAACCCTGAGGCTTGGCGTCCTCCTCTGTAAAGTGTGATGACACAAAACTTCCGTCGTGAGGCTGTGGGAGCATCAACCACAGGGCGCGTGAAGCTTGCAGGCTGCGCGTGGTGGCGCCAGGGCCACCACACAGACACCGGCCACGAGGCCACGCCCAAGACCGTGCACATCAGCCAGGGATGTGCCGGCATCCACAGCTGTGACAAGCTCCCTGGGGACCCGTGTGCACGGCCAGGTTTGGGAACTGGGTGCCTGGTGCAGAGGAGGCTATTAACACGCGTGTGCGTGTCCCTCCGCCGCCTGGCCTTTCTAAACACCTGGCCCCTGGGGCATGGAGCTAACACACAGGCGTCCAGGTGGTCGCCCACCCCACCCCGTCCCTTAACTAACTTATGGTGTAGAGGGTGGGAGGGACGGGACCCTCACTTTCACAGAAGGTGGGAGCACTTCCTGGCTGAATGGCTGCAGTGATGGCCTGTCTCATTTTCCCATCTGTTGAACAGGTGCAGTGCTGCCTGCCTTGCTGGGAAGTTGGGAGAATGCAATGTGGTTTTTAGAAAGCAGGAGAAAAAAAAAAGCTGCATACAAGTGCCAAGAACTGCTCTAACCACGATGCACAGTCCCAGCAGCCAGAGTCTCTCGTCTCCGCTCCCATGACTTCATGCTTGGCCCAGCCGAGCCCTGGGCTTGGGAGGAAGAGAACAAAGTATTCCCCATCTGCTGTGAGCCAACCACCTTGGAAGCAGTCGAGTTCTAGAAGGGACGGGGAACACTGGGACCCGAACAGGCTCAGCCTCCCCTCTTCGCTTGGCAACCTTCAAACCTTCTTCCTGGGGCAGCCAAGGCACATCCCAGCCCATGGCAGCCTCCCCGGGGACAGCGAGCACAGGGGGACGTGAGACTTGACTTCTATCCCAGCTCCACCACCAACCTGTACGTGACTAGGCTAGTTCCCCTCCCTCCTCCCTCTCTGGGTGTCAATTTTCTCATCTGCAAAGGGGTCACTGCCATCCTGTGCCCCTGAACAGTTCCCAGGCTCCCCTGCAGTTTAGGCTAGACACATGACCAGTTCTGGCCCTTGGAAGTGGGCCATTTCTGGTTGAGAAAGTTAAACACCCAGAGTGCTTTCTGCACACGCCCCTCCCCACAGCTGTCAGATGGATGATGTCTTAAAAGCTGCAAGATGCTGGAGCCACAGAACGGAAACTGACCTGCACTGGGCTGACTGAGCAGGAACCTGACTCCCCCGGGTGAAGCCCCTGAGATTTCGGGCTTATTTTTTACTGCAGTGTAGCCTGGCCTGGCCTAACTCATACTCTGTTGGACAACAAACCTTTTAGGACCTCCCTAGAGGGCTGGGGCTCACTGGCTCAGGGGCTCCTGCCCGGCCTGGGTACCTGGTGGCAGGTGATGAGCAGGGCCGTCCAAACGAAGAAGCCAGAGATGGCCTGAGCGGCGGTTGTCATCAGGAACACAGGCTGCTCCATAGCTGTGGGGCTGCCTTCGGGCATCACGGAGACACTGGGCGAGGCTGCTGCTGTTGTGGGCGACGCTGGATCTGGGGCCAGTGCGGCCCCCCTCACAGTCATGGTGCCCGGCAGCAGGGGGCTTCCTGAGAGAAACCCTCGGGGTAAGCGATGAGCTAGCCTAGAGAGAGGGAACCGCAACGTTAGCCTCCTTCCAAGCGTCAGTGGCGGTGTTGGAAAGAACCTTCCAGGTCTCTACTTCCACTTTCAAAATGTGACCAGACCCTGACCACGTCTCACTCCAGCCCCCAGCACGTCTCCCCTGGATTAATGGAACAGGCTCCTGACCGATCTCTCTGCTTCTGCCCTTGCCCACACCATCCCCACACGGCAGCCCTGTGAACCTTCTAAGATGTTAGCCAGATTGGGTCCCTCCTCTGCTCAAAACCCTCCAACAGCTCCCATCTCCGTTGGAGTATAAGCTGCTGTCCTTACAGAGCACACGGGCCCTCCGTGCTCTCTGATCTCATCACAATTCCCATCTCGATCCTTCCCTCCAGCCACACTGGCCTCCTGCTGTTTCTTGGACACGCCAAGCCTGCTCCTGCCACAGGGCCTTTGCACTGGCTGTCTCTGCCCAGCCACACAACTCACTCCCACACTTCCTTTAGGCCTCTGCCCTGACCACCTGCTCAAATGTGGCAAACCCTCCCTCACCCCAGGCGCTCCTGACCACTTGGCTTTGCTTCATTTCTCTCCAGAGCACTCATTACCGTCTGACTCCATCTGACAAACTGTACCTTACTCACATGTTCATTAACTACCTCCTGCAGCAGACACAAGCTCCCTGAGGGCAGGGGCCCCGCTCTGCTCACGGCTGGATCTCTGGCACTTGGAACAGGGTGGGCACACAGCAGGTGCTCAGTAATTACCTGCTGGCTCCGCCCATCTTTACACCTCCGGGTCTAGCAAGATCACGTTAGCACTGAGGCATCCCCTCTACGGGTATGTGTCTCTTCTTTGCCATTTCTCCCCAGTTTCCCTAATGGCTAACATCCACTCCTCACCAACCAGCTGTGCCGTTCTGGAGACTTTGCGGCCCTTCCCCACCAACAAACTGCTCACCTTTTAATTTAGCTCATGTATCACTCTTCCTAAAAGCCTGTCCCGTTCACCTTCCCCAGTCAGGTACTTCCACGCATTTCACCCGCCTCTGTTGTTCTACGTAACACGCAGTTCTGTCATTTGCTCGCGTTTATCCTCCTAAGTCTACCTACTCTTCGAGGCAAGACCACTTTTCCATCTTTAAATCCCCAGCACCGAGCTGAGCACCAAGGCCATTTGTAACATTTATTTTATTATCTATTGATTTTCACAACTTATTCCAAAAGGAATTTGAGGTACTTCAGAGAGAAGCAAAGAACAGAGTTGAGGAAGCTGGCCTAAAGGAAGATTCTGGGTGGGAGAGATGGGAGTGGGCGGGACAAAGGATGGCACTCCAGGGTCCCAGGCAGTTACCCCAGGTGGGCTGTCATGTCAGCCCCGCACTTCCTGGTGGCAACAAATTAATGGTTTCACGCTGGATGGTAACCCAGATGTTATGGGAAGAGCTGTTGTGAGGGATCTCCTGGCAAGTTTACAAACAGGGACCAATGCTGGCCGGGGGCTAGAACCGCTCTCAAAGAGCAAAGCCATTCTGTCAGAACCACCCGGAACTGCTCTTGGGAGGGCTGGCCACTCCTGCATCCGCGAGCTTCCGAGACCCAAGGCCCTGACAGAAGTGCCTTTCAGTGCTGCCACCTGTTGACAGGTTAGGCACGCCGTCCTGGGGCCACGGAGCCTCCTGGCAACAGAGGCCCTGGAAGACTAACCTGCAATGGACCAGGGGACCAACCAACCACTGATGCAAACAGATGCAAAGGTGAGAGTCGAAAGAGCCCTGACCGGGGCTCATGTCTCAGCTCCACCCCAACCAGCCGTGTGTCTGCACGGGCTCACTGGGCCCAGAGGGTCCCCACTGCCTGACCCAGAAAATGGCCAAACCCCCAAACCCAACCATCTCAGCCTGAACCCTGAGGTCAGCCCAGATGGCCTCTCCCAGTGCCTTCCCAGTCTGAGCTGATATTCTCAGCCAAAACATTCTGACACCAACGGGAGGTTTCCCTGGGCCTTCCTGGGGTGCACCATGACCCCACAATGAAGAAGAGGTTCTTTGCCCACCATCTCCCCACGCTTCTGCCCCCATCTGAGCCATGTCTGCTCTCAGCTGTAAGTTATTACCCCAGGAGAGCCCTCTATATTGCTATTTTCCTATAAAAATAAATGATCTATAACACACCAACCAAGAGAAGAATCTAGATTAAAAACTCAAAACTGGAGACGTCATCTATATAAAGAAACTCAAAACTGGAGAAGGTGCCTATATAAAGACTGGTGGTGCTTTGAAAAAGAGACACAGGGACAAGTCTAAGAATAGCTCCTGTAAGTATGGTTGCAAAACTGAAAAGCAGTGCCAGAAATATTTCCAGAAAAAGAAGATTTGGGTTGTAAATCATCATCTTTGTCTGTCATCCCAAATTAAATGAACAAACACAAGGAAATGGGAGGGGGGGCTTCAGGAAGTACAAATACTCCCCAACCTTCTCCTTCTGAGCAAGGGCCGGGTGTGTCAAAGGCTGTTGTGTCCTCTACTAACGGCAGTGTTGAGAAGGCCCTGTACAGACTCCCCAGAGGGGAGACGGTTGAGCTCTGACCCCACCCTAACCCGCACCACAGGTAACCCTCCAGGGCATCTATGTAGCTTGTGGGAGCTGATGAAGGCTCCGCCCCGTTTCTTGCTGGGACTCTGCTTCCTCACACTCAAGTGCCCTCCTTATGTAGGTCATCCGGTTCCCAAGAAGTCCACTCAAGAGAGGGCAGGTGACTTGCCCCCAAATTAGACGCTGGACTTAAACCCAGGTCCTATAACACGTTTTAGGTGCCTACTGTCTACCAACCCGGGCCGTGGATGAGCTGCCCTCGGGCTCCAGAGCCCTCTTCCAGGACAGGGGTCACGGCCGTCTCACCAGGGCCCTGACTTCTTCTTGCAGGAAGGCGAGGGAGGTACTTCCCAGGAGGGGAAGCCACAACCTGGGCGAGCACTCCGGCGGCCCGACCCACGCTGGCCATGTTTCGTACTGGGGGCCCTGTGATATACAAACCGTTTACTTCACTCTCGGGCGGCCCTCGCTGTTTGCAAACCATTTTCCCCAGCATGATCTCATGCTTTCTCTCACAGCAATTCTGAAGTAAGCAACACTATCTACATCTTAGAGATGAGAAAAATGATGTGAAACTGGGTTTTACAGCTTCCTGGGGTAGCACCAAATGACTTGAGGGTTTTCATAATAACCCCCCAAAATACTTCAGACAATGCTCTGACTTACAGATGCAGGGTCCCCGGCACCCAGAGAGGCAGGTGAAGGCAGCTCCTGGAAGGCTGTCTCCCAGAGCTCGCCCTGTTCCCAGGACCCCAGGCAGCTCACGGCACTAGACCCCGCAAAGTTCACAGAGTGTGGGTGCTGGTGGCAGAGGATGTACACTGGGGTCCCATCCTTTCACACTCGGGACGGGCACCTACCTGGAAAGGACCTCTGCCTGCCTGGGTCCCACAGGTGAGCAGGACACTGGCCCGGTGGAGCCCCGGACCTGGGAGAAGTGGGAGTTTGCTCCCCAGGGAAAAGCCTCCCCCACCCCCCCGGCTGCCTTTCTTCAATGCGGCACACACATGCCAGAGGGGGGGATACACGGATGCAGCTCAGAACCCCAGATGCTCTGGCAGGTCCCCTGTATTTTCTTAATCGACTGAACGTTAAACTTCTGCCAGGGTCAGGCAGAGAGCCTGAGGGGAGACACTGGAGTCATCTTTCCAACAAACACATCCGGAGGCCTCTGGGTGCTGTGCTGGGCATGGGAGACCCGGCCTCGGCCTCAAGGACTCACGGCTCCTCTACACGCCTGCTCGATGCAACAGGGGTACCCAGAGGCCTTACTTACCCCACCGCACTGCACAAGGGTGAGTGCCGAGCACCCAGGGGACCCCGAGGAAGCACCAACTGCCTTGGCCAAGGCTGGGGAGAGGGGTGGGGTAGGCTTTGAAGCGGCAGGGACTTTGGGGCAGAGTCTCTATGGAGCATAACCGAGCTCCAGCTGTGAAGTCACCAAGCCGAGCTCCTGCCGGACTCCACCGCCTGCTGGCCTGACTTCACCTCTCAGAGCTTCAGCTGCTTCATCTATAACATTTGAGGGTAACGACGTCATTGTCGGGGGAGTGTTCCGCTGTACACAAGCCCATTAGTAAATGGAGACAGAACGCGACCAAAAAAATGACCATTTTGCAACTCCTGACACAAATAATGGGCATAGATACAGATCATCAGTGGATGATGAAACCGCTAAGTGAGAGGCTGATGGGGAACCTGATAAGGGATGGAGCAGGCAGCACCCTCCAAACCCACAGTCAAGGTCAACATCACTACAGAGGGGCAGCCAGAGGTGTGGAGCCCCCTAGTGAGGTGCACAGGCAGCACACAGCACCACCTAGGAAGGACCCTCACCCCAGAAGTGAACTGGAATCAAAACAAGTCACGAGAACTAACCACCAGTATCCAGGAAATACAGAGGGTACCAAAACAGATGATACCCCCAGGAAGTAGCAGCCAAAGCCAGACCACGGGACGGTCTATAGGACAAATGACCTGGCTTCTCCCAGGAGTTAGGGGCTTATAAACAAAGGTGGCTGCGGGGCTGTTACAGAACAAAGCCAAGGAGACATTACAACTAAATGCAACGTCTACTAGACCTTGCTGGGTCCTGGTGCGAACAAACCAATGATTAAAAGAAGACCTCTTTGAAATACACGGCACACAGGAATTCTTGCCGATTTTGTTAGGTGCATGGTCGGTATGTAAAAATAAAAGTCCTTATCAATGGAGGAAGAATAATCTTTTTAATAAATAGTGCTGGAACAACTGGATATCCAGAAGCAAAAAAGAAAAAGAACCTTAACCTAAACCCTATACCATATACAAAAATTAATTCAAAACGCATCATGGATTTAAATGTAAAGTGTAAGACTACAAAACTTTTAGAAGACCCAGGAGAAAATCTTTGAAACCTAGGGCTAGGCGAAGTGTTCTTAGACTTGACACCAAAAGCATGACCCTGTAAAAGGAAAAACTGACTGGACTTCACTAAAAGTAACAACTTTCATGCTGTGGCTCTGTGAAGAGGATGAAAAGACAAGCCACATAGTGGAAGAAAGTATCTTCCAGCCACATACCCAACACACCAGCACCTAGAATACAGAGTATAGGAAGAATGCTCAAAGCTCAACAGTAAAAAAAGAAAACAAACCAAAAAAAACCCAAACAATCCAATCAGAAAATGGGCAAAAGACATGAATAGACATTTCACTCAAGAAGGATCGTGGCCAACACATAAATAGCTGTTCAACGTTAGCAATTAGGGAAATGCAAACTAAAACCACAATGAGATATCACTACCCACATATAAATACGAAACAGTGACATCAAATGCTGGTGAGGATGCAGAGAAACTGGCTCTCACATACGTTCCTGGTGGGAGTATAAAATGGCTGAGTGGCTCTGGAAGAGAGTTTAGCAGTTTCCTGTAAAACTAACATGCACCTACCATACAACCCAGTAATCACTTTTAGACATTTATCCTAGAGATATGATTGTACATTCACCCAAAAACGTATACACAAATGTTCACAGCAGCTGTGTTTGTAATCCTCAAAACATGGAAACAGTCCAAACGTCCTTCAACGGGCGAAAGGTTAAACTCTGCTCTATCCAGACCATGGAATACTACCCAGCAACAAAAAGGAACAAACTATTGACACAGGCAACAGTCCAAACAGATCTCAGGGCACTATGTTTAGTGAAAATAGCCAGTCTCAAAAGATCACATACTGCCCGATTCCGTTTATATAACATTCTCAAGATGAGAGATCTATAAAGATGGAAAACAGATTAGTGGTTGGCGGAGGCAGCAAGGAAAGTGGGCGCACAGATACCCAGAGGGTAACACAGGGAGTTCCCTCCAGGCGGTGAGATACTTTGTATCTTGATAGTGGTGGCGGCTACAGGGGTCTACAGGAGACAAAACTGCATAGAACTACACACACATAAGAACAGTGAAAACTGAATAAGGTCTCTCGTCTAGTTAACAGTACTGTACTAATGTCCATGTCCTGGTTTTGATACTGTCCTACAGTAATTTGAGATGTCACCATTGGGGGGAAAAAGGTACATGGGACTCTACATACTATTTTTGCCACTTCCTGTGAGCCTATAATTATTTCAAAATTTAAAAGTTTGTAAAGGGTTCTTATTAAGAAGAGATGTACAGTGAACTACTTAAGGGCAAAAAAGAACATGACATCTGGGCTTTTGCTCTTTGAAAAGGGGGAGAGGGACAGATGCAACAAGATTGCCAGATGTTGCTAACTGTTGCAGCTGAGTGACTGACGGGTAGAAATGCATTCTATCAATACTATGCACTCTACTTGTGTTAGAAATTTTCCACAATAAAAAGCTTTAGACTGTAGAACAGTAGAATTTTCCACCAAATTTGTAAAGAGATGGGCAGTCACTCAGGAAATTGTATCAGAGATTTACTGATTATCTTGTAGAAATGCAATCAGAAAGATTTCTCAAACCTAACAACGGAGCTCAACACATCTTTTTTTTTTTTTTTTTTTTTGCAGTACGCAGGCCTCTCACTGCCGTGGCCTCTCCCGTTGCGGAGCACAGGCTCCGGACGCGCAGGCTCAGCGGCCATGGCTCACGGGCCCAGCCGCTCCACCGCATGTGGGATCTTCCCGGACCGGGGCACGGACCCGTGTCCCCTGCATCAGCAGGCGGACTCTCAACCACTGCGCCACCAGGGAAGCCCAACACATCTTTCTTTTACCAAAAAAAAAAAGTTCCAATTCCCCATTTTTTCCTATGACCACTGGTTACCAGAGAGATGCTTCCCAGGGATGTTTCAAAAACATCCTAAGGCATATTTAATATGTCCCTTCACAGGAAAGGCATGTTATCACAATGAATGAGAAAGGAACTGCTCTTCGAAAGAAACCTCAGTTAGGGCAGAGCTTTCTGGAAAAGTATATGTGAAAATGCTTCTCCTGTTGTAGGATTTTATCACCAAAAACAGTATGTCTGTAACTTACAAAAACGCTCATATCTGAGCTCCTAAAAGCCTACGTAACAGAATTTTCTAATCTGTTTAAAAATTTCCAAAGCATTTGAGTGGGTTTTGGACTCATGTGTTAAGAACTTTAAAATACCTTCCATTTAGTTCACAAGAACATCTGATTGGCATCAGGGAGGATGGAAATGTACTAGCCAAATTTCAACAAATCCTCTGCGTACACAGTGGATGGGATGGAAAAATGAGTAACCCGATTTAGAAAAAAAGCCAATGATGCATTTCCTCTGTGTGCAGCTACATGTCCTGGGCAGGGATCTTTTTCAGGGACGGCGGCCATTAAAACCAAGTATCTAAACAAACGGCTCTTTCCCAGAGCATCGGAGGACAGTTTCCAAAAATAAGTACATGAAGTCAAAAGGTTTTTGTACCACCAACAAAACTTTTTTTTTTTTAATTTTTAAAAATTATTACATCTTTGACTCATCCTTTGATTTCCGTTTTTGGTGTAGGTTTTATGATATACAAAGTATAACTAACGTAATACAAGTACAGAATAACTTCATCACTCTCCATATATTGGGGGTGCATGCCCCCAAAGTTCTTCTACTCATAGGGATGTGTGGGTAGAGAAGGTCTAAAGAGTGGTGCTGTAAGCAGTGGAAAAAGCCAGTCGATGACATGGCTCTTAACTTTCTCTGCAATGTCTCTGCCTCTGCCCTCCCGCCGCCCGCAGTCCCAGGCTGAATCAGACCAAAAGCCCAGTCAAGGCCCAGTCCTGCCTCTCTCTCCCAGTGGCCCACCTACTGGCAAGGTGGCTCCACACCCAGGCCCTCACTCACCCGCCTCCCTTGCAATCCTAGGCTCTGAGTCGGGGAAACTGAGCTGGAATCTCAGCGCCACCACCCAGCCGGGACTGGATGTCTCCGAAGTTGTTTCCTGGGTGCATCGTGCTATAACCAGGACCCTTGGGCCAAATGAGCTTAGGAATTCAGAGCTTTTCAGACTTTAGGAAGGATTACGGTGCTGTATATGGTGCTTAGGCAGTAACGCCCCCAGAGGGGTCTGGGCGGCACCCCAAAATCAAACACACAGTACTTCCACAGAGAAAGGTGAGATATTTTTAAAGACCCTAATTAGCCTCGCATCAATTCAGGTCAGATTTTTGCCACGAAATTAGCTTGCTGCAGGCTTAGGAAGAACCTCTGGGATTTCGAGCGCTCTGGATTCCAGAAAGGTGGAGAAGGGACTCGGGCGTGGACCATCCTCCAGAGCTCCGGGGAGGCTGATGCTCAAGGAAGCAGGAATCCAGTGTGGTTTATTTTTTCACTTATTTTCAAACATGACCCCACCCCGCCTCCTGACCTGAAATCCTTTGAGAACATGTGAGGCTCTGAAGGTGGGATACAGTCCTGACTCCTCTGCAGAGCCCAGGGTCCTGCCAGCTGGGTCCCAGCCTCCCTCCCTAAGTGCTGGCAATACCGGGTCCCTCCACATGTAGCTCTGGCCCCTGTGCCAACGCACCCTCCCCTCTGCCCTGGTCCTCGTGGCGGGTGACAACTTTCACTCACAGGTCATCCTCAACGTCACGGCCTCACCGAGGGCCGGCCCACTCACTCCCGCCCAGCCGCACCGTGCTCGCTCCGTGAGGTTTGTTCTGACAGTGTTCCCGTCTCCCCACACCTGAGTCAACGCTCTGTAGGCCTGGCACAGTGCCAGACACACAGCAGGGACCTGGAAGAGAAGAATCAATCAGATGACTGATGAATGTCCGGCATTAAGCCACGTGCTGCACACTGCCAGCTCTCCGTCCCTTGGTCCCCTCCCCACCATCCAGAGCTCAGCTAAGGACCTGGACCTTTGGCTGGAGGGAGGGATGGGCTGGCGGAGGGCAAAGGATGGAGGCTGAGTCACACCATCTCACACACATCTTCCATCGTGGAGAGCCACACCAACGAGGGCAAAGAACTTGTCCTACGTGCCTCCGTCAGGACACAGCCCAGTCCACCTGGTGCGAGCAACAGGAAGGTGAGGACCTGCCAAGGTAGACACATTTGTACCAGCTGGCACAATCTAGCAATGTTCTGCCAGCATGAGGAAGCTCCCAGTCAAACAGGGCTAGGAGTCTCCTGGCAGGAGCACTGATCAAGGAACCTCTGAAGGGTGATCAGTCATCCCTGTCTTCTCCCCAACCAGCCCGCAAGCTTGTGGAGGCCAGAGGTCATGTCTTATGTGTAGCTCTGATCCCCGGCACCTACCTCAGAGCCTGGATATGGTTAGCACTCAACAGGCTTTGGCTGGATAAGGGGGCAACCGAATGAATGTTTGGGCTTTGCAGTTCCTTCCAACTCTAAAACTCCTTGACACCCTCCACCATCCTTGTACCAAGTCCCGGGAATGGCATGTTATCCTGCTCCCCCCTCACACCCCCAGATCTTTATTCCCACCTGCCTTTGTAGCTATCCCCTTCTACGGCCTATTACAGTTTGCACGTGGCATGTCTTCCCTGGTATTGACCATAATTGTGATTAGATTTGTTCCCTTAACATCCTGTAAGTGGGGCTCCATGAGGGCAGGGACCAAGTACTGTGATGAAAAAGTACTTGCTGAATGACTGCTTTGGGGATATGTTGACAGACACTCGGCCAGGGGTGTACCCAGAGCAGGCCTGTGGCACTCTACAGTTGACAAAGCGCTCCTGACAGCCGAGTGGAGTAGGTTTTATTGCAGTCAGAACATCCTGGCAGGGGTATCAAGGTCCCCGGAGAGGGCCTTGGGGAGCACCAAGCCGCAAGGTTGGACAGAGTGCACCTTGTGGGTGCAGAAAGCCAGGCTTCAGGGGATCAAGGGAACAGGGTCGGGCAGACCCAGCTCCCAAGAAAAGGGAGGAGTTCCAGTTTATGAATGTCCTCTCCACCTCCTATTAGCTGCCAGAAGGGCACTTGAGAGCCCAGGATGGGAGTACAGGGAAGTAAGGGGTCTCGAGTAAAATTCAACCAGGCCCTGGCGAGGCCTGATGAACCAAGCCAAGCCTCAGCGAACAACTCGGAGTGATGCAAACGCGCACGGCCCCTAACACAAGCCCCGCCCCGTCCTTCTCTGGGAGGGACGTCTCTGGCTGACTCCCTTCCTGAAGACACCCACCTTTTCCAGAAAAGCTACAGAGCTCTGTGTAGTCACTAGACTCAGACACCTGCCTTGGACTTTAGGTATTTCGGAGAATCTCACCACGTCACCCAGATTTTATTCGACCATTTCGCTTCATGCTTGGGAGACACCTTGCTGTTTCGTGTCTCCCACGGATTTCCTGCCTGGAAGGCTGAATAATGGCCTCCCGAAGATGTGCACATCCTAAACCCCTGAACCTGTGACTATTTCACCTTAAATGGCCAAAGGGACCTTGCAGGTGTGATTAAGGATCTTGAGATAAAGAGATTATCCCAGATTATCTGAGTAGGCCAGATATTATCACAAGGGTTCTTACAGGAGTGGGAAAGAGAGGCTCTGAAGCTGGAGGAAGGGCCCTGAGAGCCAAAGAATGCATGTGGCCTCTAGAAGCTGGAAAAGGCAAGGAAACAGATTCTCCCCTTGAGCCTCCGGAAGGAACACGGCCCTGCCAGCACCTTGGTTTTAGCCCCGTGAAATACATTTTAGACTTCTGGCCTCAAAACCAGAAGATAATAAGTTTGCATTTTAAGTCACTAAGTTTCCGGCAGTTTGTTACCAGCAGCAGTAGGAAACTAATACACCCAGTTTACAGATGAGGAAACAGAGGCCTGGAGAGCTAAAGTCATTTGCCCACAGAATCCTGGTAAACGGCTCCTCACGCTGCCGTTGCCGTCCTGTCAGGGGCCCAGATATCCAAGGGCCGTTGAAGAGCCGTGGGCTCTGGAGTCAGACACCTGGACTTGACTTCCAGCTCCGTCACTTACTCGCTCTGCGTCTGCAGGCAAGTTATACAACCTCTCCCTGCTGCAGCTTCCTCAGCGGTACAATGGGCTGCAGCCACACTTAGCTCCGAGGGAGCCGTAGGGAAGAAACAAGTCACTATAAGGAAAGCACTGCGAACAGGGCCCGGCACCGAAACAAGTCACTATGAGGAAAGCACTGCGAACAGGGCCCGGCACCGAAACAAGTCACTATGAGGAAAGCACTGCGAACAGGGCCCAGCACCGTATGACGTTACCTGTGATGATTCACTCCCGTTTCAATCATTGCATCCTTCAGCCAGGCTGGGAGAGCACACTCCCAACGGTCTCTGAGACCCGGGCCAGTCCTGTCTCTGGTAGTTGGCTCTTTTTTTTAAATCTTCTGAGGTCATAGTTTCATTCATCAGTTTCAGATCCAAAGCCTTTTGAGCTGCACCCATGAAGTGCTCGCTCGGGCAGTTGCTACACACCCACGGGCCAAACTGGGCTGGCAACACGCTCGCACGCACATCTCCAGAATACGGAATACGAACGAACGCAGCCTGGGAGGGGTTTCGGTTCTTTTATTTAAGATACACGGAGGAATCTCCACCTTCGCAGAGCTCACTAGCAGCACTTGACCTGAGCACGGTTAATCTGAACTGGCCACTGCTCTCACTTCAGTTGCCTGGGGATGACGGGCCCTCCGGTCTCTGGGGGCTGTTTGTTCTGTGGACTTCTGGGTGGCTGTCTTTTGGGGGAGGCTGACCCACATCAGAGCAGGTCAGCAACCCACAGCCTGGCCCTTCTCCAGAGGAGATTAGAGGGAAAGCGTAGCCAAGGGCTGGGCGCTGCTGCCTGGTTAGCCTTTGGAAAAAGGATCACATGCCCTCACGAGGGGGCAGGGTCCCATCTCTCAGTTCCACGCCCCTTCGATCAACACGGACGAGCTGAAGCCACGCTAGTGGTTCCACATCTGTCCCTGTTCTCCTGGGGTCAAGTTCCCACGAATCTCTCAACAGGAAAGAAAAACCATCCAATCATGTATCTGTCCTTCACTTGGTGTTGGGGGCAGGGGGGAGGTGCAGAAATAAAAGAGAACAACAAAGTAATCCAAAATCCCTCAGCAAACACTTACTTAATTCAGCCTTGTAATTAAGTCTTTTTTTTTTTTTCAACACATACCAGGCCAAATTTTGATCTTTACGGTTTTCTCTCAAACTGAGAACGGATGGGCCAGTGCTCCGCCTCTCTAGCTAGACTCTGCGTCCCTCTAATGAGACCACCTTTCCATCCAGCTAAAGCCCACCCAGCCCTAAGCAAACGGGTCCCCTCTGGATGCGGAACCCTCAACAGTCCCGCTAGCCCTTGGGTGCAGGCTGTCTAAACTGAGATCCCTGAACCTGCCCTGACCCCTGGGACCCCTTTGGTAAGAAGCCCAGCTCCAAGGGCAGAAATAGAGACACAGACGTAGAGAACAAACGTATGGACACCAAGGGGGGGAAGTGGCGGGGTGGTGGGGGTGGTGGGATGAATTGGGAGATTGGGATTGACATGTATACACTGATGCGTATAAAATGGATAACTAATAAGAACCTGCTGTATAAAAAAATGAATAAAATAAAACTCAAAAAAAGCAGCCCAGCTCCGGCCCAGTGAGAAATCCTAGCCTGAACTTCATCCATGCCAACGTGTACTAAGTTGAGCTAGTCAGCGTTCCACGCAGGTGCACACCCCACAGGAGTCCATGTGCGCCACACAGACAAGAACAAGAAGCTTCACTGCAGGCCTGTTTATAACAGAAAAAGCCTGGACACAACCCAAATGCCTATCCTCAGAATGAACAGGGATGGCTGAACCTTGAACAACAATGGGTCAGGGGCGCCGACCCTCAAACATCCACGTATAACTTAGAGTCCAGCCCTTTGTATCCGTGGTTCCACCCCCTCGGATTCAACCAACCGTGGATCATGTAGCACGGTATGTATTTATTGAAAAAAAGCCACGTATAAGTGGACCCACACAGTTCAAAGCCATGCTGGTCAAGGGTCAACTGTATATTTAAACAGCGTGAACTTCTGTGGCACAGTGGGCAAGGACTGCTCTACACAACCTGGGTGACTCACTACAGGTTTTCCCGTATGAGACTCTATTTGCAAAAAGGTCAAAAACAGTCAGTAGTGACGAGGTGTGAACAGTGGTTACCTCAGAGGTTCATGACCTGGATGGAGGAGGCCCCAGGGAGCCCCCAGGGAGAGGCTGGGAATGTTCCACAGCTTGATCTGGACAGTGGTTTACACGGGTATTTACAGAGGTAAAAATCCATCGCACTGTACGTCCAGTTGTATACTTTATTGGAGTAGGTTAATAAACATACACTTTCAAGCATCTTCTATGTGCTAAGTCCAAAGGGTATCTCCGGCAAGACTCTAACTGCTTAAGAGCTTACAGTCCAGTGGGGAAGAAAATACACTCAAATAACAATGTAAGATTGCCCGTGGCCAGTGGGGCAGTTGATAAGAGTGGGCCAAGGGATCAGTATTACTCATGAGTCGGGGAAGTGGTAGAATAAGCTGATCAAATGCAGGCGTTTTGGAGGCAGCCAGACCTGTGTCCAAATCTTATTTCTAACTGTGTGACCTGGACGAGATGTTTGCTCTGCTTCTTCACGCTACGGGGGAACCACAGTTGAACCACAGCACTTCATGGGTCCTTGTGAGGATGAGGGAAAGAATGTACACAAAGCCCTGGGGCATAAGACTTGTTATTCCTGTTGCAGGGGGGGCCTGCCCTGTGCCAGGCACCACCATTCACAGATGTGAAACGGGCCCCGCCCCCCATGGCTCCCGATCCCACCACAAAGAGAGCAGCCACCATTCACCCACTCGGCAAACATCTAACAAAACAGGGGCTGTGATGTGGACTTTGCCCTAAAGGAGCCCACAGCCCAGTGGGGAATCAAGACACCTAGGACACAATGTAAAAGGCTTAAGTGCCAATGGAGAGGAACAGATAAAGAAGCAGGGGAGGTCTGAGCTGGGCCTTGAGAGGCAGAGAGGATTTGGGCACGTGGAGATTGCTAGAGAGGGAAAGGCAAGCAGGCAGAGGGAACAGGATGAGCAAAGGCACGGAGGCGGGAAGGCGAGGAGGCACGTGGAGAAAAGAGCGACCAGTCAAGGGTGGCTCAACAACAGGGGACCCAGTAAACAGGGCCTGGGACAGGGTCTTTAGTTATGTGTCAGTGGGGAAGCCCCTGAAGGTTTCAGGGGAAATAAGCATATCAGAGCAGGGATTTAGATGACAAGCCAGACAACAGGGAGGTGGTTACATTTCTCCAGGGCTGGGGCCACGGGTCAGATTTCCCGAGATACACCTGGTCCCCTTCCTGAGACCCAAGCTTGCATTCTTGATTAGCTGACGGTCAGGGGCCTGGATGAGGATGGCTGGTCCTTGAGGGGGTAGCCTTGCCCTTCCTGCACTGGGCAAGAGGGTGAGGATACATTTCTTATGGTTCTTGTTTATTTAATTGCATTCAGTTTAACTTTTTGAAAAAGTCACATATTCACATGAATCGGCACTCAAAGCGTACGAAGGGTCTCCAGGGAACAGTCTCCCGGCACCAGCCACCACCCCAGAGACAGTGCAGTCACCAACTTCGTGTGAATCCCCAGAGACCCTGAGCACATACATAAGCAAATGCACTTTCTATTTCCCTTCACTTTCACGCAGATGGAAGCACACCAGACATACGTCCTGTACCCGCTACCTTCACAGCAATCTATCTTGGTGACTGTTCTGTACCCGTGCGTGGAGTCTCCATCTTATTTTTTATGGCTGCACAGTAGTCCATGGTTTGGATGGACCATAATTTGTCCCTGGCCCCTGCTGATGGACTTTCAGGTTGCTTCCAACCTTTTGCTATTAAAAATGAGGCAGCCATGACTAACCTTGCACACGTGGTAACTCATCTGTAGGATAAATTCCTAGAAGTGCAACTGCTGGGTGAAAGCCTTTAAGGATCTGTAATTTTGAAAATGTTGCTAGAGAGGCAGGATACATCTTAATTGCTCATCCAAAAAATAAGCCTAATTATTGGGGAAAATACTGACAACATGTAGTTCCAAGGATGCCCAGATGAAGACACAGTAGACACAGAGAGAGCACTAGGTCGGGAGATGGCTCTGGACCCAAATCAGCCCCAACTCGCCCAGCGTCCTGGTCCATGGACTCGCATTTCCTCACCTGTGAGTGAAGGGCCAGACCCGCTCAGTCCCTCGGCCGTCCCCAGAACGGACAGGCTCTGGTGCCCTGGTCCCAGGTCAGGGGGAAGTGTGGGAGATGACTGGAGTCACCACGACACCGGACCCTAATTGGTCTCCCTGGGCAAAGGCGCCATGGGAAGAGCAGGCAGGCCACGGAGCGTGCACCAGAAGCAGGTCTGGAGGGGACAGGTGGGAGTGCAGAGCCCGAGACGGCGGGGTGCTTCCAGTCTAGCTATCCTGAACGAGTGACAAGCACCTCTGGCCACTTCCCATGCGTGAGCTGTAGGGACACCACAGCCATGCGAGACACACTCAGGCTCCACGACATTTACTGCTGTGTCCATCACGGACCTGTTACGTAACAGCCATGGCCATCTAAACCTCACTCATCAAGCGGTGGCTGGCAGAGGATGGAGGAGGGCCTCTGGATACCTAGTGTCCTCCCTGTGAGTGAGGACAGCTGGGTAAATGCAGCGGGCAGGGCAGGGCTTCCTCCCACCCTCACGAATCTGGCTCAACTACTGAGAACTGCAAATGGAAAAAATGGTCTTCCGCCCCCAACCAAGCGGGAGACACCTCTTGGCAAAGCCAAGCCAGCATTTGAGAGGCAGAACCCTCGCCAGCCTTCCCGTTTCCCAGCCCATGCTCTGCTCCAACAGACTGGACAGCCAGGAACGCCTGTAAATCGAATCATACTTAAATGCACCGAGGTTATATCGCCATTAACATTTTTCTAACCACTGCCCAGGGCATCAAGCTTTCTTTGTAAAGCAAGTATGTACTGTTTTGCTAAATCTAGATTTTCACACGTCCTATTTGTTTAAAACCTACTGACAAACATGTAGAGATGTACTTCTCTTCCGGGAGGTGAGGCCTTGACGCCAACTGCTCTGGGAGAGCTCCCTCCCTCCACTCCTCTGCTCACCTGCCTGTACCTGTGCTCCAGGTGGTCCTGCTACCTGGAAAGCCCTCCCCTGCTTCTCCACCTGCCCACCTCCACTGTCCATCAGAGCCCCCAGCTCAACTGCCCTTCCCCCAGGGAGCCTGGGCCCCCCGCACACCAGCAGGCAGAGCAGACTGCTGTCTCCTGGGGCCCCCACAGCTTCGACCGGATCCTCTATGAACGGCTCTTTCCAAGTCTAAGCAGCAGTTCCACCTGCTGGCCTTCCCAGTGGGAATGCAGGCTCTCTGGGGGCCACGACTGTGCTGAAGGGGTCACTCAGAGGAGCAAGGGCACACAGGATTCGAAATCAAAAACCTGGGTGCTTCCTTCCACAGGATCTTAGGCAAATTCATCCCTCTGAGCCTCAGTCTCTCCGTCTACAAAGTAGGCACAATAATTCCAAGGGGCCAGGGCCACTGGGGGGATTAAATGAGATGATATATGTGAAAAGCAATTTGCAAACTGCAAAGCCCTACACCAATTCCAGTGAGGATTAGTAATATTAGTACTAATCTCAGCAAGATCTTTTTTGACCCACCTCCTAATGAGAACAAAAACAAAAATAAACAAATGGGACCTAATGAAACTTCAAAGCTTCTGCACAGCAAAGGAAACCACAAACAAGACGAAAAGACAACCCTCAGAATGGGAGAAAATATTTGCAAACGAAGCAACTGACAAAGGATTAATCTCCAAAATATACGAACGGCTCATGCAGCTCAATACCAAAAGAAACCAAACAACCCAATCAAAAAATGGGCAAAAGACGTAGACATTTCTCTAAAGAAGACATAGAGATGGCCAACAAACACATGAAAAATGCTCAACATCACTAATTATTAGAGAAGTGCAAATCAAAACTACAATGAGATATCATCTCACACTGGTCAGAATGGCCATCATCACAAAATCTACAAACAATAAATGCTAGAGAGAGTGTGGAGAAAAGGGAACCCTCATACACTGTTGGTGGGAATGTAAACTGATACAGCCTCTATGGAGAACACTACAGAGGTTTCTTAAAAACCTAAAAATAGAACTAACATGTGACCCAGCAATCCCACTACTGGGCATATATCCAGAGAAAACCATAATTCAAAATGACATATGCACCCCAATGTTCACTGCAGCACTATTTACAATAGCCAGGACATGGAAGCAACCTAAATGTCCATCAACAGAGGAATGGATAAAGAAGATGTGGTACATATACAGTGGAATCTTACTCAGCCATAAAAAGGAACGAAATTGGGTCATTTGTAGAGACGTGGATGGACGGAGAGACTGTCATACAGAGTGAAGTAAGTCAGAAAGAGAAAAACAAATATCATATATTAATGCATATACGTGGAATCTGAAAAAACTGGTACAGATAATCTTACTTACAAAGCAGAGGACTTCCCTGGTGGCACAGTGGTTAAGAATCCGTTTGCCAATGCAGGGAACACGGGTTCAACCCCTGGTTCGGGAAGATCCCACATGCCGCAGAGCAACTAAGCCTGTGGGCCACAACTACTGAGCCTGTGCTCTAGAGCCCATGCACCACAACTACTGAGCCCATGCGCCTAGAGCCCGGGCTCCACAACAAGAGAAGCCACCGCAATGAGAAGCCCGCGTACTGCAAGGAAGAGTAGCCCCCGCTCGCCGCAACTAGAGAAAGCCCATGTGCAGTAACAAAGACCCAACACAGCCAAAAATAAATAAATTCAAAAAAAAATAAATAAAAAGCAGAAATAGAGACACAGACGTAGAGAACAAATGTATGGATACCAAGGGGGAAGGGGTGGGGTGGAGTGGGATGAATTGGGAGATTAGGATTGACGTATATACACTATTGATACTATGTATAAAATAGATAACTAATGAGAACCTACTGTATAGCACAGGAAACTCTACTCAATGCTCTGTGGTGACCTAAATGGGAAGGAAATCCAAAAAAGAGGGGATATATGTATACATATGGCTGATTCACTTTGCTGTACAGTAGAAACTAAAACAACATTGTAAAGCGACTATACTCCAATAAAAATTTTTAAAAACTAGATTAAAAACAAGAAAAAAAAAGAGTAACATTAGTACTAAATAGTTTGTTAACATTAATTAATATTAATTTCCTCACACACATCCGTTCACCAACACCTATCGTTGTGCCTGCAGGCACCCGAAATGACTGCTGATGGAATCCCAGGTTCTCTGTTCATTCCAGACAGAACAAAAACCACGGCTGCTAGAGATGGAGACCAGGAGCCTCTGCCAGTGGCTACAGCAGCAGCAGCTGTGGGGTTAGTTATTTTTCCCCTGGAGCTTTCCTATAAGAGATAACCCAGAGGGCTTTGGGAAACAGCCCCACCCAGCAGAGTGGAGGTGTTCAGCCACCTGCCAACAGGATGGGGCCTCCCTGCGTGCAGGCTGCCCACAGGGGTTGTAGCAGGAGAAAAATAAAGGCACCAAACTCCACACACTTCTCCCAGGGTGGGGAGGCTGTCTTATCTGAAAATCACTTTCAGGGCGGCAGATGTAGTAATTTCCAGAGGTCTCATTCCACCCGCTTCGTTGAGGTGAGGGCTGGGGACAGCCATCCTGGGACCACCCATGGCCTGAAGCTACAGGGTCCTCAGATCATGGCTCCCGAACAAGGATACTGAAGTCTTCAGGGGGATCACAAAACAGACTGCAGGTTGGAAAATAAGACACACACACACACACACACACACACACGCACACACACGCACACACACACACCCCTTCTCTATCCATCTTCACTTGACGGTGAAGACCAGCTCTCCCTCCAAGACAGAAACCAGGCCCTCCTCTTGTGGGCGGGGTGGATTTCAAGGTTTTCTAACTTGGGACCTCATCTGAGTGAGCCCTGTGGCAGCCAGGAGGTGGGCAGAGGAGGATGAATAACCCCACTGGAGGGCAAGTGACTGGCCCAAGGTCATCACCAGGTTCTCTGACTCTGTGCAGTGCCCCACCTGCTCCTCACATCATCGTGCCATCCAGCAAGAAGGGTGGAGACCTCATCTTTCCTACAGACCTTGAAATAAAGCACCAAGGGGCTCTGTTTTAGAACTTCTCTGATTCTTTCATATCTACAGCTAACTTTCATGTCATGGGTAAACGCTTGCAGCTTGGTGTTACGTGAACAATGAGCTAATGCAGGAATGACGCCTAGAAGGAAAATATGCCCACTCTTCAACAGTGATTATTTCTTGGTTATTAGAAATTTGGGGTGATTTCTATTCTTATCCTCCAATCTTTTCTGGGTTCCAAATTTACTATAATCAACAAGTACTATTTTCAAAAGCAGAGAACCCCATTGTTTTTCACAGGCTGAAACACTGCAAACCTTCCATGAAATACTCATTTTGTTGTGTGTGACTTTTTAAAACATGGTAGAACTGGAAGTGATTAGTAGGTTAGGAACAAAAGTTTTCTGGGTGGGATCTTCCCTCTCTGGTTTCCGCCCCAGAGGAGAAGGAAAAGGAGGTGACTGTGGGGCTTCCTGCCTCTCAGCCCAGGCCTGAGACCTCCAGACCATTGGACGGAGCCTGTCCTTGAACACACCCAAGGCTGTTTAATGTACCTGTCAGCTCCTGGTATAACCCAGTTCTAATAAACAATCCTGTTCGGAACTATCACTTCTCAAGAATAATTCCAGCTTTATCCTATGTGGCAATGATACTAACCCATCCAACTGTTGGTTTGTTAGTCAAAGCGATTTCAGCACCTACTCTGTGCAAGGCATCGTGCCAGACACTGAGCCACCATTAATCCAAGACTGGAAAAACAACCAACCAGACCGAGGCCCCATGTCATCCTTCTAAGTTCTGCCCAAGCATAGGGTTTCAGATGCACTAAAACAGCAGCAAACAGGAATGTGAACAAACGCAGCCTAATTCCAGCACCGCCCCTCCCAGGACTTGGACAAAGCAGGGGCCTAGCACGAGTCCCTGATGAGAACACTGGCAGCTTAGCTGCACTGCATTAAGGTACCTGCACCACATGCCACCCGGCAGAGGTAGACAAAATGGGCAGGAAACGGGAGACAATCCGAAACTGGGGGACCTTCCAAATCTTCTCTCCAGGGCCCCTCACACTTTACTTCTTGCCCTTCGTGTCCTCTTTGAGGCCAAGAAGATCACATTCAATTAACATTTACTGAGGGCCTACTACGTGCTGAGCCCCAATGCCAAACAATTTTGCAGACAAAGGACTCAGACCTTTGCTTTGCACATGCTGTTCCCTCTGCCTGGAACCTGCTTCCTTATACATGGTGACAGCGTAAACGTCACCTGGTCAGAGAGGTGCCTGCCCAGGCGGGAATGCCTCAGTGTTCCCTCAGAGCACCTATGACAACTGGAACGGCTCTCCCCAGCTGGACTCAGCTCCCTGCACGGGCATACAGGCGTGCAGCACCTCTTTCTTGAATAAATTAAACAGCCTGTAAGGTAACAATAAAAGCCAGTGTTTACTGAGCACGTACCACGTACAGCCGGATGCTGTGCTGAGCTCCGCGCAGACATCAGAGCGTCACAGCCATATCACGGCTCCACTATTATTACTCCTCTCTTACAAATGAAGGAAGTTGCATCATCTCCCGCTATTCTTTAAGAATGGGAATCAGAACCTGGTAAGCAACTTGTCCAAGGCCACGGAGCTAACAAGAGAGCCGCAGCTCCCAATTCTTCCTCCAGAAGGCTCAGCTTACCTCCCTCACTCCCCGGTGCCCAAAGGGGTGCTTCTTTCTCCTATGCTCCCAGTGACCATTTTTGTCCCCTTCCTGAATTCTCCGCCTCCTCTCCCCAGGCACCCAATTCAGAAGTTTTCCTTAATTCCTCCCCTCACGTCCTACACCCATGGGCTCCCAGAGCCAAAGCTGTGCTTCAGCAGACATCCTGTGCGAAGACCCCTAGTCTTTCAGCCCTGGAGGGAGGGACAAACTGGGGCGCTCAGCTGGCAGCTCAACACCCAGCAAAGCAGGCGGGGAGGGCAGGCATCCCCTCAATGAACCCACACATCCCCACCCCCCTTTGCCTGTATTTATAGCACTGATGAGCATGGGGGCCTGGAGGATGGAAGATGGGGGAAAGGAGCGGCCCACCCTGTCCACAGTGTGAGAGGTCAGCAAGGACCTGCCAGACCCGGGAGGGCCAGGAAGAACCCGGTTCCAGTTTAGGGGGCCACCCTTCCGCCAGCCACGGAGGCCAGGGTAGAGCCCCATTACAGCAGTGAGCTCCAGAGGCCTGTCCTGAGTCACACAGGGCTGTCGGGACCAGAAGCTGCTGGAAGGATAGAAGCGAAAGGCAGCAGGGACCGAAAAGGATGCCAGTGACCCGAGGGAAAGCAAAGGAGGGAAAGGCCCAGTCTCCTTGGAGTTACCTGCAGGAATGAAGGAAGAAGGAGACGCGGGCACACTGTCCCGGAACACGCGGCTGAGGCTGTCGCTTCCTTTTGGAAAACTTCAGGGCTCCCTGGTGACCACACCGGGGTCAAGCTCAAACTCCCAAACTCCTCAGTGGGGCCTTCAAAGGTCTTCACGCCCTGGGCCCACCATAGCCATGTCTGGGCGAGGTATTTCAGGCCTCCGCACCTCTGCGCAGGGGGGCTTCCTCTGCCTTGAATGCCCTCTCCCTCCACAGGCAGAGCACTCCCCGTCGTCCTTCAAGGTGCAGGAGGTTTCGCTTCTACGATGACGTCGGGCACACCCCAGGGTTAGTGGGGGAAGAGCGTGGGCTCCAAGGTCAGCTCCACCGCCCAGCATGGCTTTACCCTCCTAGGTTGCCTCCTCTACAAAACGTGAAGGTAACTGTTCCCACCTCACTGTGGTGGGAGGATGAAACTCAGTCGGTCATGAAAGCACTTTGAACTGTGCCTGGCACACAGTAAGTGCTTAATGAACAGGCTGTTGTTCCTACTGTCCTCCGGCCCCACTAGGGCCCTCTGTTTCCACCACAAGCAGAGCACTCTCTGTCGCATATCTGTTACACGGTGGACAGCCTCAGCCAACCACAGCCTCTTAAAAGACACAACCCACGACTCAGCACGGTGCTGGGCACACAGTAGGCCTTCAGCAAGTGCTCACTGCCTGTGAAGGTCCAGTGGTAGACCCCCCCCCCCCCCAGAGTTCTCCCAGGGCCCGGCAGCTGGCCTTCCACAACTCACACACCAAATCCCCAGTCTCAAGGCCCAGCAGAGTGAGAAGGGTATTCACAGTTACTTGGTTTCAAAACAATAAAGGACCGTACTCTGCCTTCCCACTCCAGGGAATTCACGGGGAGAAATGAGCACAGGAGGGACTGGAAATAGCATGGAGCCCCTCTTGGGGAAGAGAGCTCGGCCGGCCCGCCAGAAACCAGGAGCAAAACCTCAAAGGCAGAGGAGGAGAAAACAGCCTCCAGACAGAAGCCCGAGCTCCACAGAACTCGGCCAACACCAGTGAACTAGGACAAGATCACCTGCACCCATTCTGCCCTGAAGCTCTTCTTCCCACCCACTTGGAGGCCTTTCGAAGGGGTTCCTGGGGTAACCCACTACCACATGGGAGCAACTTAAAACACATCCAGAATCCCAGAGGCTGCACAAAGGAGCCAGGTTGCCTGTGGCCAATTCTTGGGGGGAGTTGATGGTGACTTCTCCATGCACACTGGCTATGGGGGCCTTGTGTCTGGATTGGGGTCACTGTCTATGTCCATCTCCCCAGCAGACTGGAAGCCCTTAGAGGCCAGGCACCAGGTCCCATTCATCTTTAGACCCCTGTGCCCCTAGCATAGTACCTGGCATGTAGTAGGTGCTCAGTAAGTTACAAGGCAGCACACCTGGCAGCAAGAGAGGTCCTGGTTCATGGATGACTCCATCCAGGCCTGCCACATACATGGACAAGGAGTCATGTGCTCCCTCTGGGTCTCAGTTTCCTCATTTGTAAAGAGGGATAACAAACAGTTCTGTACACGCACAGCCTCCGAGAGAATTAAGTGGGGAAATATACGTGGAAAGCACCAAAGCATCAGAGGAATGCCAGTCAGCCTTCCAGTTTCAGCTCAGCTCCCCTCGCCCCCTCCACCCCACGTTGGAACCTTTTCTGCTGGCCATGTTTCCCCTCCCCCAGCACTGAACCCACTCTGCATCCCCTCTATTGTTTTATATTTTTCACATCATTGTGACTACTTGATTCTAAGTTTGATTCCCCGACCGACCTGAGAGGTCCTGGATCCCAAGGGCATCATGTGTTTCTGTTCAAAGCCTAATAAAATGGGCACACAGACCTGACCGCTGGGGCCTTCCCACCCCACGGTCCCAGCTCTGATACACACGGCACCCTCCAGCAAGATGTCCCGATGTGCAGAGCCTAGGGGGCCCACCAAGCACGCTGGAAAGGAAGGGAGATAGGAAGGGACGCTGCACACACAAGCTGTGCCGGAGTCAAACCTCTGAGACCTGCGCCACCTTTGCAGGTGCGTGAGCTTATTTGCCTGGCTGCCTCCACAGCACAAGGGCCTCCAGGGCACAGATTGCTGCTTCCTTCCTTACATAAAGCACCCAGCAGTCAGATAAATAACACATGACCTTCTCTTCACACGCAGGTATCAGACGTGCAAACACCTGCTTTGCCCCACAGTGCCCTGGGTGTGGGTGTGTGCGTGTGTGTGGGTGTGTAATGTCTGGCCTTGCACAACCCCAGAGGGGATACGGGTTGGGAACAGATACTCACGCCCACCTCTCAACCCCATCTCCTTGCCTTGGCCTAGAGTCAACTAGCACTAGACCCAAGCAGTGTGCCCAGAGAAGAAATGTCTGGGACGGATGCACACACCCTAAACCAGTCTCTGTGTTCCTTTTCCAAGCACATATCCTTGGAGCCCCAGGTTCCTGCCGGTGCCCCTCCAAACTGCTGACCTGTATGCAACGCGTGTACACCTTCATGCACGCATCCCCAGAGGCCTCGCCAGGCTAGCCACCAGCCCAGATCACAGCTACCCGCACAGGGCAAGGCCGACTCCCCCACTCACTAGGCTGTGCCAGGCGCCAGCACACCCACCGGGCGCACACCATCCCACTTGCAAAGGGCCTGTCCATCCGCTTCCCCTCTCTCCCGGCCACCCCCACGGGCAGGTCCGATTACACTCCAGGCGCGGGCCCCGCCACGCTGGCGAGGAGGGGGCAGCGCACACCCACGGGCGGCCCGCGACCTCGCAAGGTGGGGAGAGAGCGCAGGGCGAGACGGGCGGGGCCGCAGACGCCCCCTCCCTCCCCGCCAGGCCGGCCACCTTCGTCCGCTCCCCGCCCGGGGACCCGCGGCCAATGCGCCCGCGGGGCGCCCCCCGAGCGGGCCTCTCCAGAACGGGGCAGCCCCGCCGCCCCCGGAAGCCCTCGGCCGACCCCTTCGGGTCCTCCAGCTCAGGGCCGGTGGGGAGGGTACCTCAGGAGCCCATGGCGGCGCGTGTGCGGGCAACGCGCGGCAGCCGGAATGTGAGAGCGAGGCAGGCTGACGGCACCGCAGCGCTAGTATCTCGCCGCCGTCGGCTCGTCCCGGGCCCAGCAGAGTGCCGCCGCGGCGCGCCTGCGCACCGAGCGCGCCGCCGGAGAGGGCGGGGCGGCGAGCGCGAGGCTGAGATCACCCTCCCGGCCTTAAAGGAGCCGCCGTCCCAAACCCCAGGTGGTGGGAGCGATCCCGGCTCTCCTCCAGCCGATCGTAAACCAGTCAGGAGTCGCCTCCCCAACCTCCATCCCACCCCGAACCCTGCCCACCAGTGAGCTTCTTGGGGTGCAGGGACAGAGTCTTGGGCTCCATGCTCTGTCCCTGGCACTCGCTGGCTGCATGGAGCTTCACCTCTTTTCCTCCATTTGGGCCTGTTTGAAGATGAAACAATATCTAACGGCTATTTGTCGAGTGAAGGATGCATGTGGAATTGTGGAATGAATGCATACTGAGGTGCTGTGTGCAATAACGCGAAATGAAATTGCAAAACAGAGAAAGAGGTTTTTCTTCCCACTCCACCTAGCAGCGCTTCCTTCCTGCCCCACCGAGCTCTAGGTGGCCTAACTAGCAAAATTCTTCAGATATCATTCAAACCGCCTAGCCCATTTCTGTTTGCCAGGTTCACACCCAACTCAGTTTAACTAAAAAACATAAAATCCAATCAAGTTCCGGCTTTGGTGTGTTCAAGATCCCCAAATGTATTTTTTTTTTTTTTTTTTTGTGGTACGCAGGCCTCTCACTGTTGTGGCCTCTCCCATTGCGGAGCACAGGCTCTGGACGTGCAGGCCCAGCGGCCATGGCTCACGAGCCCAGCCGCTCCGCGGCATGTGGGATCTTCCCGGACCGGGGCATGAACCCGTGTCCCCTGCATCGGCAGGCGGACCCTCAACCACTGCGCCACCAGGGAAGCCCCCCAAATGTATTTCTATCCCCAGCCCAGGCTCCTCCCGTGAACTGTGTACTCACCATCTCATACCTGAGGTTCCAATAGGATCTCAAAGTCAGCATGCGCACAACAGAACCATTTCCTCTCAAACGCAGAGACCTGCACTCTCACAGCCTCCCCACCAGAACGGTGAGCAGCTCCATCCTTCCAGCCCCCAGCCTAGAACTCCTGGAATCATCCTTGAATCCCTCCTCTCAACCCTTTACCCACTGGAGCAGGAAATTATGTTGGCTGTACCTGCAAAATATATCTAGACTCTGACCTCTTCCACCCCATCTCTACTGCCACCACCCCGTCCACTTTCTGTCCAGGATTATTGCAATATTCTTGTTATGGACTGAATGTTTTTATCCCCTCAAAATTCATATGCTGAAATCCTAACCCCCAATGTGATGGTATTAGGAGCTGGGGCCTTGGGAGGTGATTAGGTCATATGGGTGGAGCCTTCATGAATGGTATTAATGCCCTTAAAAAAGAGACCCCAGAGAACTTTCTAGCCTTCTTTCTGCCATGTGAGAATACGGTAAGAAGTTAGCAGTCTATAATCCAGAAGAGGGCCCTCACCAGAATCTATCACGCTAGCAGGCAGCCTGATCTCGGACTTCCAGCCTCCAGAACTATGAGAAGTAAATGTCTGTTGTTGATTAGCCACCCAATCTATGGTAATTTGTTATAGCAGCCCAAGCTGATCAGGGTTATCGCAACATTTTCCTAACCTGTTTCCCTTTTTCCAGCCCTGCCCCGTGTCCCAGTCTACTTCATTGCAGGAGCCAGAGGGATTCTTTTAAAACCTAAGTCAGAACACCGCACTTCTTTGCCCAAAGCCTGCCATTGGCTGTGCATTTCACTCTGAATAAAAGCCAAAGTCCTTACAAATCCCTGCAGAGCTTTGCTTCATCTAAAATTCCATCCACCCAGCAGTGTCCGACCTCATCTCCTCCTCTTGCTTCCCTCCACACTGACCCCTTGCTGTTCCTAGAACAAATGAAGCATGCTTGACCTCAAATCCTTGGCACTGGCTGTTCCCTCTGCTGGGATTGCTGTTCCCTCAGACACCTGAATGCCCCCTCCTTCACTTTCTTCAAGGGGTTGCTCACGTGTTCCCCACTCAGTAAGGCCTGCCCTAACCACCCTAGTAAACTTGCCAAACCCCTTACATTCGGTCCCGATTCCCCCTTTCCATGCTCTAGTTTTTCCCACATCACTTAATTTCTATCGTGACATAGTTTGCCTGTTTTACTGTTTGTCTTCCACCAGTAAAACGTAAGCGCTACAAGGACAAAGATTTTTGTCCTTTTTGTGTCCTGATCTAATCCCAGTACTTAGTACAGGTGTTGGTATAGAGAATATGCTTCAAAACGTTCTGTAGCATGAAGAGTCCTCTAGGAAAAGTCCTTCCCAGCCCCCGGGTAGGAAGTTGCTCAGGGCTTTCCAGCACACAAACAAGACTTATCGTCAATTGCATCATCATCATTTGTTCATGACTTCCCAGCTCTTCCTCCCTGCCCCTGAACCACCACCACCACCACCACCACCACCCCCAGCCCAGGGCAAAGTCCTTGTCTTAATTACCACCATATCTTATGCTTAGCATAGAAACCAGACACGATTTGACATCCAGAGTGGTCAGGCCAAACCACACCCTGACTCAAGTTGTTAGCCCCTGTTCATTAAGGGCACTCTGAGTTTCAGTTTACAGAGGCCCTAGGCTGACAGGGGCAGGGGCAGGTGGTGGGTATTTTTAGGCTTGGGTTGCCAGAAAGGGGCTCAAAGACAGAAAGTCACCTGGCCTGAGTGGCATGGCAGGCCAGCAGAGGTGGCACTGTGAGCCCTAGTTTGTTGCCCCCTGGCTCTCCTCATCCTCTCCCCAGCCTGTCTAATTTAGAAGTAAAAATTTACCCCTCTGTCACCATCCCACTCCGTGCAAATGCCCATTCACTCTGGCTCAAAGATGCCACTCAGTTCGGCCCCTCTCCCTTCCATGCTGGGGCCACTGTCCTGGTTCAGGTCCCCTTATTGCTGGACAATCACAACAGTTCCCCAACCCACTAGTCACCTTTACCGCTGCTCACTGGCTACTGAAGGAGCCTTTCTCCACCTCCAGCAACCAACTACTCTTCCTTCAAAGGCCAAATCCAATGTCATCTTTTGGTTCTTTCTTGATTCTCACCTCCCTCACTCTCCTCTCCTCCATTCTGGTCTAATTAGTTTCTCCCCAACAAAAAAATCGCAAATAAGCTGAAATTCATCAAAGAATAGTTAAGTAAATTATGGTAGATCCATACAATGGTATATTGTGTAGATACTGAAACAGCCACTTTACACATTTCAAGTAATAAGGGGAAATGATTAGGAATAATACTGACTGGAAAAGGTAGTAATAACTTTGCATGATAGCCTGATCTGAACTGTTTACTTCTTTTTTTTTTTTTTTCGGTACGCAGGCCTCTCACTGTTGTGGCCTCTCCCATTGCGGAGCACAGGCTCCGGACGGGCAGGCTCAGCGGCCATGGCTCACGGGCCCAGCCGCTCCGCGGCATGTGGGATCTTCCCAGACCGGGGCACGAACCTGTGTCTGCATCGGCAGGCGGACTCTCAACCACTGCGCCACCAGGGAAGCCCACTGAACTGTTTAAAAAAAACCTTTTTTTTTTTTAGGCTTAGAAGAAAGATTGGAAGGAAATATAACAAAATGTTAACAGTGGGTTCTCCTAAGTGGCAGAAGTATGAATATTGGTTACCTTCTCTCTCTCTCTCCCTTATTTAATTTTTGTTTCTCTGTATTTTCCAAAATGTTTACAAAACGCATGCAATCTCTTCAAAATAAGAAAAAAGTTATTTAAAGAAATGGTCTGGGACTTCCCTGGTGGCACAGTGGTTAAGAATCTGCCCGCCAATGAAGGGGACACAGGTTCAATCCCTGGTCCGGGAAGAACCCACATGCCGCGGAGCAACTGAGTCCGTATGCCACAACTACTGAGCCTGCGCTCTAGAGCCTGCGTGCCACAACTACTGAAGCCCGCACACCTAGAGCGCGTGCTCCGCAACAAGAGAAGCCACCACACCGCAAGGAAGAGTAGCCACAGCCTACCGAAACTAGAGAAAGCCCGTGCGCAGCAACGAAGCCCCAACACAGCCAGAAATAAATTTATAAAAAAAAAAAAGAAGAAATGGTGTGTTGTTCCCTTCTGTTTTCTTCTCTCTGTGCATCATAATTCATCTGAATGCATCTGTCTCCCCCACCAGACTAAGGGCCTCTCAAGGGTAATAGGGATCAAGCTGGATTATCTCTGCATCCAAAATCCACTCCTAGCATCTGTAGGGGAGTGCAGAGGAAAGAGCCAGGGCCTGAGCGGTGCTGGTGAAACCGTGCACCTCAGATTCGGACTTGAACCCACGTGGCTGGGACTCGAACCTGGCCAAAACCCAGTTTTCCAACTGAGATAACACACCTGGTTTCTCAGCTTTATGAAGCTCAGGTTCTTGATGTCTCATGGCAGAAAGAATTCAGTGAGAGATAAAGTGATCGGTAAGAAGTGGATTTATTTAGAGAGAAACGCACTCCACAGGGTGTGGGCCATCTCAGAACGTGAGAAAGGCACCAGGGTATGGGGTTGTCAATTTTTATGGGGGTGGGTAATTTCATAGGCTAATGATTGGGAGGGGTATTCCAGCTATTTTAGGAAGGGGAGGGGATTTCCAGGAATTGGGCCACCATCCACCTTTGATCTTTATGGCCTGTCTTGGAACTGTCACGGTGCCTGTGGGTGTGTCATTTAGCTTGCTGATGTGATCGAATACTGAGGCTCAAGGTTTAGTGGAAGTGACTTGACTGCCATAGTGAACCCATTTGGTTCTAATCAGTTTATGTCATGTCCTCAGGCTATGTCATTCTTTCAGAGGTTGTGCCCTGCCCCCCTTGCCTCCAGTTTCACTGGTGCAAGCTAATGAGTGGCCCAGAGCCCAGAGCACTCTGAATCCATTTACCTGCAGTCTCTGCGTCTCCCACGTTTCCCCAAGGATGCTGTGGGAGCCCTGGCCAGGTGTCCTGGAGAGGCAGTGTGGTGTGGAGGGCAGAGCACAGGGCCAGCTCCATTTACTTCCTAGCAGTATGATCTTAGGCATGTGGCTTTGCCTCTCTGAGGCTCCGTTTCCCCATCAATATGTATGAAAATGTCGACACGGTATTTTGCACGCAGCTGACAGTCATGCTGCAGTCTATAGCATGGGGCTGCTGAAGGCCCAGCTAACTTTTTACCTGAATCAGACCCTTTTGGTTGCAACGGACTAAAATCCAATTCAAACTAAGTCAAACAAAGGAAGGGAATTTAAGGGCTCACTTAATTAGGAAGTGCCAGGCAGAGCTGGATTTGAGGCCTCACACACCGTCATTAGGACACTATTTCTCTCATTCTGTTGGGGGGTGGTGGTGGTGGTGGTGGTGGTGGTGGTAGTGGTGGTGGTGGTGGTGGTGGTGGTGGTGGTGGTGGTGCTGGTGGTGCTGGTGGTGCTGGTGGTGGTGGTGGTGGTGGTGGTGGTGGTGGTGGTGGTGGTGGTGGTGGTGGTGGTGCTGGTGGTGGTGGTGGTGCTGGTGGTGCTGGTGGTGCTGGTGGTGGTGGTGTGTGTGTGTGCGCGCGCCTCATTCCCAGGTAGTCTTTACCCCGCAAGGGCACACAGAATACGTCTTTCCTAAGAATTCCGAAAGTTCTGTGCCATACTTGCCTCGGATTGGCCCATCTTGGAGCTCTTTCCTATCTCTGAGCCAATCACTGTAGCCAGGAACTGCAGTGCTCCAATTGGCCAGGCCTAGGTCAATGGCTCCGCCCCTGGAGCCAGTGGGAGGAGTCAGTTCCTACCGAACCAAAAGCACTGAGACGGAGGGTGGGCCCCTTAAGGAAAATGGGATGCCGTGACCAAAAGAACCAAGAAAGTGCTGGGGAGGAAAAAACCTCAGATGTTCAGCAGCTCAGGGAGTTTAAGTGGCTCTCCCAGGTCACCCAGAAAGGAAGATCAGGGACAGGCAGAAGTGTAACCTCAACCAGAGCAGAGATGGAGGGAGCTACGAGAGCCATCTGGATGGGGTGGCTTTTTGGAAGCCTTTAGCCTGTACTGTGGCCAGACTGCCTGGTTCAGATCCGACTCCACCACTGACAGTCTGTGAGACTTTGGGCAAATCACTAAGCTTCTCTGAGCCTCAGTTTCTTCATCTGTAAAATGGGGTTAATAACCACACCATCATTTCAGGGCTGATGTGAAGATGAAATAACACAAGTAAGGCTGTTAGCACAGGGCCTGGCATGCTATAAGCACTCAGGAAGTGCTGGGGGGGGGGGTTGTTTTGTTTTTTTGTTTTTTGGCCTCGCCGCATGGCATGTGGGACCTTAGTTCTCTGACCAGGGATCGAACCTGCGCCCCTTGCATTGGAATTGCGGAGTCTTAACCACTGGACCACCAAGGAAGTCCTGAAAGTGCTGTTTTTAATATATATAAGCAGTAAGAAGGCCTTTTTTGAAATTCCTGTTTGCAGCTGAAAACATAAACAGGCCCAACTGAGATGATTTTGATGAACTTGCCTGAAGCTCTGCCATCAGTGAGTCTATCCCCAGCAGCCACTTTGTGTCTGGTGTCAGGGTCTTGCTGCTGCTGTTCCCATCACCTGGAACACATTTCTTCTCACACCCTTTCCTTTCCCTAGTTAATTCCTGCCCCTCCCTCAGGTCCCTGATAAAACGTTGGTTCCCCCGGGTATGTCATTAAGTGGAAAAAAGAAAATATCATACAGAACAGTATTAGGTGTATCATTTATGGAAATATATGTGTGTATGTCTATTTGTGTGTGTGTATGATTTAAAATGCATAGTAGGGGGGACTTCCCTGGTGGTCCAGTGGTTAAGACTCCACGCTCCCAGTGCAGGTGGCCTGCGTTTGATCCCTGCTCAGGGAACTAGATCCCGCAAGCCGCAACTAAGACCCAGTGCAGCCAAATAAATACATAAATAGGGACTTCCCTGGTGGCGCAGTGGTTAAGGGGACACGGGTTCGATCCCTGGTCCAGGAGGATCCCACATGCCGCGGAGCAACTAAGCCCGTGCGCCACAGCTACTGAGCCTGCACTCTAGAGCCTGTGAGCCACAACTACTGATGCGTGCACGCCTAGAGACCGTGCTCCGCAGCAAGAGAAGCCACCGCAATGAGTAGCATACGCACCACAACAGAATCCCCTGCTTGCTGCAACTAGAGAAAGCCCGCGCGCAGCAACGAAGACCCAATGCAGCCAAAAATTAAAAAAAAAATTTAATTAAAATAAAAATAAATACATAAATATTTTTAAAAATAATAAATAAAATGCATAGTAGGGCATTCCCTGGCAGTCCAGTGGTTTGGACTCTGTTCTTTCACTGTGAGAGTGTGGGTTCAATCCCTGGTCGGGGAACTAAGATCCCACAAGCTGTGCAGTGTGGCCAAAAGATTTAAAAAATTAAAAAAGAAATAAAATGCATAGTAATTTTCTGGAATTCATGAGAATGGACCCTCACATGAACAGAGGGCAAACAAGGACTAGGTCTTAGTCATCTTTGTTCAGAACCTGATGCACAGGGTCATCATCTTCATCACAACTACTTTTCATTGAGCAGTTGCTATGTGGCAGGCAATATACTAACCTCTTCATTATCTCAACAAGCAGCAGTGACGGCCATTTGGCAGATGAGAAAACTGAGGCACAGACCTTGGCATCATTACTTGGCCAACCCGGCACACAGGGAGCCCTCGTGAATGCTTGTTAAATGAACCCGGAACCCACAGTAGCCCCCACAGGGAACTAGGAAAATCAGCCAGTGAGAGAAAATGCTTCTGACTTCACAAAGCCTTTCCTCTTAGAGTGGTGATCTTCAGGGCATCAGTGGCCGTCAGCAAGCAGAACAAGGCCGTTCCTGGGGACACCGTCTAGGTCGTGTGTGTGTGTGTGTGTGTGTGTGTGTGTGTGTGTGTGTGTGTGAATCAGGGATGTGGCTGGTGATGATTTACAGGTTGCTGTGAAAAGACCCTGAGTTGGAGACACAGAGAGAAGGAGCTTCCTCTTTCTGCCTGTCAGTCACACACACACAAACGTGCTCACCTGTACCTCCAACAGAGGTGAGGTGAGTCCCACTTCAAACTCACCTAGCCAAGACAAGCAAAAGAAAACAGGCCAAAGAGAAGGATTTACTGCCAGTCTCCTTGGAATCACTAGGAACTTGTTTCAGCTTCTCTACAAAACCCCAGGTTGCAACCAACTATCCTGAGCACTGCCATCAGGAAAGGGAGGTCCTCCCACAGGTCAGGGACATGCAGGAGCTGGGGAAGCTCGGTCCAGGGTCTCCTGAGAAAGCCTTTAATAAGAGGGAGGAGAGGGGCTTCCCTGGCGGCGCAGTGGTTGAGAGTCTGCCTGCCGATGCAGGGGACATGGGTTCGTGTCCCGGTCCGGGAAGATCCCACATGCCGCGGAGCGGCTGGGCCCGTGAGCCATGGCCGCTGAGCCTGCGCGTCCGGAACCTGTGCTCCGCAACGGGAGAGACCACGACAGTGAGAGGCCCGCGTACTGCACAAAGAAAAAAAAAAAAAAAAGAGGGAGGAGAGGAGAGGAGGAGCAAGAGGCCTGGTGTCCCAGCCTCAGAGCTGCAGTGACCTGGAGGGCATGACTTCGGAGGGGCTGCACCTTGACCATAGGTGCTTTGAAGATGTCAAGATGAAAGGCTTTGAGAGGCATAATTACCTGAGATGCTATTCTCCCAGGAGCCTGCAGGAGCCCAAGTTACTATCTTCAGAGATCTGTTGTAGAGGTCCCCAGTGGGGCCTTCTTAAACGGGCAGTACCCCAGGACTCGGCCCTCTGCTCCCCCCACCCTGGCTGCTGGCTGGACTGCTCTCCCATCCCATCAGTGTCTCCTGCATGGGTAGCGCAGCCTCAGTGAAGCCAGGCTCCAGAAGTGCAGCTTCCTGAACCTCAATAGGCTACGGGACATGGCCTCACATGGGACAGTTGGGAGGACAGGGAGATGCTGTTGGTGCCTCAAGGCTAGGGTGAAAGGAAGGATGGCAGGGAGCAGGCCAGAGGAAGAGGAGGAAGGTGGCTCCGTGTCACCATGGCAACATTTATCCGGCTCGCCAGACCCCTTCTCCCTCACCAATTCACGTGCAGCCAGGAAAGCAGGCCCCAGAGAAGTGTGGCTTGAGCGAGGGTGGATGTTTGGTGATTGGGCAGCTTGAGGTTGGAGCTTGGAATGGGTTTACTCCTTGGAAGGATTAGATGGGTTCCTGCGGGAACCTGTGTTGCAGGCTCTGGGAGAGGATGTGACATGGGGGCTCAGCATTTTGGCTGTAACTATTCCTGTATCTGTTTCTGAAATAGAGTGTGGGTGGGGGAGGAGGAGGCAAGGGAATGAGACGGAACACAGGAGTGGAAGGTTCTAAAGCTACGCTGGAGTGACCCCGCCCCCGACTGGAGCTGACGGCAGTGGTCTGCCCCATCCACTCCTCCATGGGAGGCCCTGGCTTGCGGAGGGAGGGGGAAGGCATCAAAAGGTAGGTAGGAAAGGAGAGGGGATGCCACCACCTAGGAGGCAGCAGCCGCGGGGCGTGGATGGCTCGTGTTTTGCGGGGCGTGGGGGAGAGTGAATGAACCAAGTTCAGAGGAAGCCTAGTCCCTCCTTTTGTCCCAGACCTAGTTCTCCCGGTGTCTCCTCCCCTCCTTCCTCCTCCAAACCTTCTGCCATCCAGTCGTCAATCCCCCTTCTCCAGGGTTCTTTGGCCTCCAAACGAGAGCAGACCTCTTGGAGTCTCAAAACCACCCCCTTCCACGCCTCACCCTCAGCTGCCTCTTCCCCCCACTTCCCACCCACCCCAGTCGAAAGGTCACCTGTTGATGTTTAGAAGAGTGGTCACCTGTGTGTCTGTGAGGGGGAGTATTGCACGGGAAGGGGCATGGGCGAACTTGCTGGGGTATTGACAATCGCCCACATCTGCATCAGGTGGTGATTACGCGGGTATATAGAAACAGGTAAAAAGCTATGGATCCGTGTACACTTAAGATGTGTGCGCTTTTCGTACACGAATTATACTTCAATTTAAAAAAGAGAAAAGAAAAAGGCAAAGAACTAGGGGAAAATGATCAGTAGGAAGCTTGTTTTTTTGCCAGCCTCCCTTTCCTCTGCCCGGTGGCTTTGAGCCCGCTGACCACACCCTCCTCCTTCTTGCCCCGCCCCCAGCCCTGCTCCTCCCTCCCTGGCCGCGCCCCCTTAGTTTCGAGCTGAGAATGCACGTCCCCCACCGGTGTTCTAGCTTTCTATCAGTGGTCCTGCTGTGCTCCCAGGCTCCCAGGCTCCCAGGCAGGGAGCCTCAGAGCCTCCGACTCCCTCTCTCAGCTGGCTAAGCACACCGCGTTCTGAGACGGTTCAGTCATCCTTGGCTTCTGGTTGCCTCCTGCCTGGATTGTGACCATAGCTCCCTAACAACTCTCCCTGTCCCCTTTCTCCATCCTCCAATCTCCCTATCCACTGTTCCCAGATGCACATTCCTCAAGTTCACATCCATGGTGTCCTCTTCTCTAATCAGCGGTCCCCCGCAGTGCAGGTGCTGGCGGATGGAAAGCGGGCCATTGGGATCTGGCCTCTGCCTCTTCCAGCCTTGGCTGCTGTAGATCTTCTTCCCCCTCTGGGCTTGGAAACTCTGTATCAAGCTGGTCCTTTGCACATGCCGTTTCCTTGGTTGGTAATGACCGTCTCCACCTCACCACCTTCCCCAAACCCGGCCGCCACCACCCAGTAAACTCACATTTCAAGGCTCAGGTCAAATATCTTTTTTTTTAAAAAAAGAAATTTATTTACTTATTTGGTTGTGCCAGGTCTTAGTTGCAGCAGGACTCCTTTAGTTGTGGCAGGCAGGCTCCTTAGTTGCGGCTCACCGGCTCCTTAGTTGTGGCATGCGAACTCTTAGTTGCGGCATGCATGCGGGATCTAGTTCCCTGAGCAGGGATCAAACCCGGGCCCCCTGCATTGGGAGCGCAGAGTCCTATCCACTGGGCCACCAGGGAAGTCCCAGTTCAAGCATCTTTGAAACACCTTCCTGATGACGTCAGACACATTCCTCCCTCTTTTGTCCCTAGTTCACACTGGGTATCTCACACTGGATCTTGGATTGGGATGAACCACTTGCTAATCTGAGTCTTAACTTTGGCCCCTGGAAGCCAAAGTCACACCTGTGTTTGAAATGTGTAGTTACCATTACTGAGCACTTAAGAGGTGCCTGACTGTAGTGAAGGTTAAGAGGATGGGACACTGCGCCTCAGGCATCATAATACACCAACCTCATAGGATCGTTATGAGCAGAGGGTGGGAAAAGGGCCTGGCACAAGGAGCCTCCTCAGCCCTTACGTGCACCTGTGGTTTTATTTAATCCTATAACCTCTGAAGTAGGTATTGCCACCTCCACTTTACAGAGAAAACCGAGACCCAGACAGTGCCCAAGATCACAGAGAGATGGAGCCAGCCCTCTGGATTCCAACCCTGTGCTCTCCACCCCTCACCCCTGCACTCCACTCCACCTCAGCCCAGCACCTGGCATCCACAAGCCCAGTCAATGTTTGTTGCATGAATAAAAATGATTCACCAAGTGGCATGCTTGCCCCCTCCAGTCTGGGCAAAATTTCTGGGCAATTGTTTGGCATACTCGATAAAAATAAACTGTTTGCATGGTTGACGCATCTTGGTCACTCCTCTGGCTTAAATATCACTTCCTCAGAGGCTGTCAGCCACCACCCCCTCTCTTATACATTAGCTCCCTGAATAAGAAACACAGGAAGGACAAACCAGAAACCAATGAGGATCGTGGGTAGGAACACAGTGGAGGGGGCAGGGATGGGAGTGATTCTAATTGTTACTGGACTTTTATATAGCTTGACGTTCATATATGTAATACCTCCAAAAAAACAGAATTAAACCAAAAGGGGAGGGACACACTAACTCATTTTATATATATATATATATATATTTTTTTTTTTTTTCTTTTTTTTGGCTGCATTGGGTCTTCCTAGTTGTGGCACCCGGGCTTTCTCTAGTTGCGGCGAACGGGGGCTACTCTTCGTTGCAGTGCGTGGGCTTCTCATCGCGGTGGCTTCTCTTGTTGCAGAGCATGGGCTCTAGGCACGTGGGCTCAGAAGTTGTGGCGCACGGGCGTAGTTGCTCCACGGCATGTGGGATCTTTCCAGACCAGGGCTCAAACCCGCGTCCCCTGCATTGGCAGGCGGATTCTTAACGACTGCGCCACCAGGGAAGCCCACTCATTATTTTTTTTCTTCTTAATTAAATTTATTTATTTATCTGTTTATTTTTGGCTGCGTTGGGTCTTCGTTGCTGTGTGCAGACTTTCTTTAGTTGCGGCGAGTGGGGCTACTCTTCGTTGCGGTGCGCGGGCTTCTCATTGCAGTGGCTTCTCTTGTTGCGGAGCACGGCCTCTAGGCACGCAGGCTTCAGTAGTTGCAGCACGCAGGCTTAGTAGTTGTGCTGCAGGGGCTTAGCTGCTCTACGGCACGTGGGAACTTCCCGGATCAGGGCTCAAACCTGTGTCCCCTGCCTTGGCAGGTGGATTCTTAACCACTGTGCCACCAGGGAAGCCCCACCCATTCATTATTTAAATTAATAAAATAACCACACAGAGCACAGAGAAAAGAGTAATTTCAAGTTACTTCTGGGCACTATACTCTGACAGTATTTCCTTAGATACATTCTAAGGGGGAAAAAAAACCTGTAAAAAACTTTTTACTCCACAGGTATACTTTTCTTTGTTGTTTGCTTTTGGCCACAAGGCTTGTGGGATCTTAGTTTCCTGACCAGGGACTGAACCTGGGCCCTTGGCAGTGAGAGCTTGGAGTCCTAACCACTGGACAGCCAGGGAATTCCCATCCATAGGTATACTTTTAGTAGTAACATTAAAATTGTAATTTTGAAACTTAAGTATATTATAGGATACAGCAAATAAGCACATTAGTATTAATAGGACCTAAGATTTTCACTGCAAAAGATATATAAATTAAAAATTTTTTTAAAAAAAGATTAACTCCTTGTATTTCCCCTTAGGGCCCACAGTTGGTAACATCACACTGTTTGGTGTCAGATGGGAGGGGCTAGGAATCACCAACTACACTGTCACCCTGCTCCAAGGCAGGTCTCCCTGTGGTTCACTGCCTACAATGCAGGGTCCTCTGGCATCTCCTGGTGGTTAAGAATAAGGACCCACCTTTGCCTCAGCCTCACAAGGAGGGCCAGAAGGAGAACCTTTCCCAGGCCTGAGCCAGGCTGTGGGGTCACAGGGTCTTCGAACGCCAGCACTGGAAGGGACCTGAATTATGAGGGTTTTGAGGGATGCCCAGGACTTACAAGCGGTCTCTCTGAGCCCTCCACCCCCTCCTCAGGCTGAGCTGTTGCCTGTGAGTGGAGATCGTGGCAACAGTGGCTTCTGGGTTAATGAACGGGAAGCAGGAAGGTAATGTGTGCTGGATAAACACGGACTGCTAGACAAATTCTTGTATAAGCTGGCCAGACAAAGGCAGCCAAGGCTGAGGGCTGTTCCTTTATCAAAGCTTGGCTGAAGGAACTGCCCAGGCTCATCTGTGGCACAGGTGCCACTGGACCCAGGAGAGCTGTGGTCTTGGGCAAGTTATTTTACGTTCACACTGTTTCTTCATCTGAAGGCAGGGAGATTAACACCTAACTCAGAATTAATGGCTAAGATAACTCAGAATTGTGGGTAAGATAACGTGAAGAGCGTTTTGAACTTTCCTATTCAGTGTGGTCCTGGGCTGTGGACATCATCTGGAACTTGTTCGGATGCAGACTCTCAGGCCCCACTCCAGCCCTCCTGAGTCAGAAGCTGCTTTTTTTAATGAGGTCCCCAGGTGGTTTGTGTGTGGTCTTTGAAGCACAGGGTTAAAACAGTCCCAGGGAGGTACCAAGTACTCTCCGGTGTCCTCAGCCATCCCCGGCTCCCAGGTCTGCTGGACGGAAGCCCCCAGAGCAAAGAGGTGGGTGGACCAAGGGCTGCCCATGTCACTTTATCCTTTTCTACTTTATTACTTCAAATTAACAACCACAATAAAGCTCAAAAAAGTCCAATATTTACACAGGAAAAAAGTACAAAATTCCCCCAAAGTTCATCAGTATTTTTTTTGTTTTTTAAATTACAAAGTAATAAAAAGCTTTGCTCTTTAATTAAAAAAAAAGAAAAAGAAAATAAAGGGGAAACAGAGGTAAATAAATTAGGAAATACACACATGGAAAAAAACAAACAAAAATAAAGTAAAAACGAGTGTTAACTAGGCAGGATGGATAAATCCAGTGCCCAGGCCTGACCCCAGGTGAGTGTCAGGACCAGGGAATTAATGTATAACCCAGGAGCCAGATGCCTTCTGGAAGGAGTCTCCACAGATTCTGCCCTAAGACCAGAAAAGGGGGACCACAGGCTGATGACAGTCTCAGGGGTCGGTGGTGTCAAAGACCCTCTGTGCCCTCCTTGAGGGGGGCATGGAGGTCACCGCCCACCCCCATGTCCTCGTCAGGGGCATGAGAACACAAAGTCAGCCTGGCAGGTGGGCGGCACACCTGCTGTCCTGGGAGATACAGGTCAGATACATACACACATGCCCACAAGGACTCCTGGCCCCCCTGCCTCACCACCCCCTCCTCAAGGTCTCTGTGGACAGGCAAAGAAGGGACCCAAACGCTGAGGGGGGCACTGGCAAAAGCCCAACACAGAAAGTCGGCGGCCGTCATCTCAGGGGGGTGGGGCTGCACACGTCTCCCGTGGTCCCAAGGCTCATGGACACCCAGTGGGACCAGCCTCTGACCAACCAATCCATTCCCCCAGCTCCTCAGGCCACCTCCTGAGGGCCCGTGAGGACCTGCTGCAGCTCCAGTGCAGGAGCGTCCCCCTCCCAGCCATGTCAGGCGGCGGCCGTGGCAGGGCCGTGGCGTCCGCCGAGTGGAGCCTGATGTCTGGGAGCGTTTGGCAGCCTGAAGGCTGTGGGCAGCGGGAAGTGCGAAGGGACGAGGATCCTCTATGCCGAGGGCATCCCATCTTCTTGCCATTGGCAAAAAAAGAAAGAAAAAAGAAAAAAAAAAAGACTCGAAATAGAATCCATCGTTGGTTTTGTGCTGGGTTTTGTTTCTTTTTGTTCGAGTGGTTTTTTTTTCCCCATCTTTTTGTTGTTTTTTTAAAAGAAAATACAGTGAAGACACTAGAAAGGGGGAGAGAGAAGACAGATCAGGTGCACATCTGCCTCTGGCCACCCATCTGCCAGCGGCCTTCAGCTCCTGTCTTCCTGCCCCCGAGGCTTGGAGCTGGTCCCTCTCTGGGGCACAGAGTAGGTGCTCCACGTTCACAGAAAAGACACAGAGCCTCCCTCCCTCCTTTCGGTGAGCAGCCAACCCCCAGCCATGCATCTGCCCCACCCTGCCACGGATGGACTGGTTCCTGGGCCTGGGGTCTGACGAAGGTCAACTCCGATTTATGCCCCAGAGCTACCTGTGGAATACATTTCCAAAAAGCAGATCGCACTCAAGATGTCCTGGTGCGAGGTCAGGCCTGTGAAATGTAAGCCGCTTCCGGCCATGTACATGTTCCCCAGGGAGCTCCAACATCCCCCCTACGTACCGCCAGAGGAGCCCCAAGCGGGTTCCCAAGCGGGGCCCAAGTGCAGAGCTGCGACATCCCACCTCAAGGCCTCGGGCAGCCACAAGTTCCATGGAGGCCCACACTAGCCAGAGGGCCTCTCCTGGGCTTGCGGAGCCGCCAAGGGCCTTCTCTGACAGCAGATAAACTCCTGAGTACAGGGCCCTGTCTTACGTGCTCTGCATGAACGAAGCGTTTAATGGCCCAGAGACTGGGACAAGGCTAGAGCCCTGGGGAAGGTCGGGGTGTGGGGCCCCGGGCTCAGTCCCTGCTACCAACCTTCCACAATAGTTAAGGCAAAGCAGGGATGGAGGACTGCCCCACGCAAGAGGGAGTTTTCCAGCAGAAGTTAGCTGGCGTGGGCCGGGCCCGCTCTGCGCACACACTGGGCTCCTCCAGGGGCCGTGGGTGTTTCCAGACCTGACGGGGCTACGTCCGCAGCAGACATCGGCTCACCTAAGCAAATACTGGTCCGCTGGTGGCTCCTCACTTCCCGAGGTGGTCAAACGGCACGCTCGTCTTTGCGAAGGGAGGCAGAAAGGTGGGAGGGGTGAGCTGCTGGCCACGGCACTTCGACAAGTCTCTCCTCACCGTGGAGCCCCACCCCCAACCCAAGCCCCTCAAGCCAAGGGCAGGGGTACGTGATCTCAAGGACCCAGGATGTCTCTGTTTTGTAAGACAAGAACCCTGCCCCCAGCGGCAAAGCAGCTGCTCAAGGCCACACGTGAATGGAGCCGCTGGACTCCCAGCCTGTGGCCTGTCCTGCTGAGACTCCTCCACCATAGGCAGGAGGCCCAGAGCAGGTCTCCTGCCCACCTCTGCCGGACCCCTTCCCTGGGCAACCCCGGATTCCCCCTTCCCAACTTCCCTAGCCCAAACATGGCCCCTAAGTGGGGCCAGCCGACAGGGTCCACCCATCCCTCCATCCTGTGCTGACCGGGACGGCGGGGGCTCACTGATGGCAGGGACCACGAGCCCCTCCTCTGTGAGCGCCCCACCACCCACGCAGGCTGGGCCCCTGGCAGGGGGCTGGGTTCCAGCTCTCCCGCCTGCTGGGGCGGTTACCTCTCCTGGCTCGGCTGTGAGGCACAGAAGGGCTGGCGTGAGGGCAGCTCACCTGTGAGGCTGAAATCCGGGAGACCTCTTGCCGCCCAGTGAGGTCGGAGGACGAGACGTTGGCGGGTGCGCCCCTGTGTAGCCTCATGCTCACCTTCCTCTCTCTGTCGACCCGTGAGATCGCTCTGGGAGAAGTATTGCCTGGAGGGCGAAGCAGGGGGAAGCTGCCCTCAGCACCTGGGGCCCCGGCCGCTCCGCGCCCCCGCCGGGCCCCGCGCGCTGCCCAAGATGTCTGCTCACCAGCTTGCTGGATGCGGGAGGCCGGGGTGGAAGCTACAGGCTCGGCCGCACTGCGGAGCCGACTGGCGGTGGCCCCAGTGGGCGGGCCAGGGGGCAGGGCCCGGGTGGCGGACCCCCGGAGCTGCCCCATCCTCTCCTCGCGCTCGTGCTCTCGCCGCTCCCGGTCCACATCCTCGGGGTTCCGGGCTGCACCCTGTGCGTGTGACATGAGACCTGGTCAGCCCTGCGAGGTCAGCGTGCTCCGGGATCTGGCACTCCCTCGGGGTCAGAGCAGGGGGAGGCAGGCCAGGTGGGCGTCTTGGGGAAGTGGCATCTCAGAAACCCTCTGGTTCGACCTCCTCCCCACAAAGCAGGAAGCCCAAGAGACCTGGAAATGACCCATGATCACACCGCACAGAGAAACAAAGCCACACAACTGCCCGGAAGGAGGAAGCTGGGCCCGAGGGGCAGAGGGAGGTCGCATGCCCCAAGACAACCAAGGGTACTCCATGGCCCTCCCAACCTGGGTCCCCTCCGTGTACAGAGGGGCCCCAGCTCCTCAAGGTTTCCAAATACAGCAGGGCAGGTGTTCAGAGGCCCAGAGAGAGAGTTACAAGGCTAGCTGAAGGTGGGGCCAGGACTCAAACCAGGCTTCCCAGTGCCTAGCAAGGAAATCTTTTCAAAGGGCTGTTCTTCCCCTGCCCCTGGACCTGGCAATGGCTTCTGGCAGGTGCTGTGGGGACCACAACCAAGAGGCCCGGGGGACCCGCACAGATGCTGCCTGCCTTGGGATGGGAGCTGGAGAAGGAATGGGCTAGATGCCCCATGGAAGAAAAAGAGGCCCAGCAGGCAGGCTGTGGCAGAAGGGGTGCGTGAGCCCCTGGGGGCTCTGCCGTCTGGCCACGGCCACCCCCAGTGCAGGAGGAAAGGAGGAAGGCCCAGAGAGGAGTGCAGCATGGGAGCGGCACTTGGCCGCGTCACCTAGTTGGTCCTGGGGTCGTCCACAGGGAAGGGCGGGGGCTGGCATGAGAGGGGCCGCATCTGTGGAGAGACCTGCAGGCTGAGTTGGGGGCCTGCTCACGGGCCACGGGGTGCGGGCTCCTGCAACCTGTCTCTCCCAGAGAACTGGCGGAGAAGGCCCTGCTGCCCTTGGGAGATGGGGTAGGGGTGGCCCTTTGACTTGAAGCAATTCCGTGAGATAGCGGCTGGGGATCAGAATGATCCCAGAATCCTACTGAAGAACCGAGGCCCAGAGAGGCCTCAGGACCCTCCTGGGGCCACACAGCTCAGAGCAGAGCTGGGGTGTGAACCCAGGCTTCCGCCACCCAGTCCCGCTCTGCTCTCTGCACCCCCAGAGGACTTCCCAGAACATTCTAGGGATGCACATTCCCAGCCCTCCCACCCACAAGCCTGGAAGATGGAAGCACCAGGGCAGCATCTCCTGACCTCCACTCCTCACCCCGGGTTCCCACCCACTCAACTACAGATTGGCAAAGAGAATGTCCGGCCAGAAGCAGAGCAAAACCTATGATATGAGCTGCAGCAGCCACTCGTTGAACATCCCATCCCATGAGCAGAGGGCACATCAACCCCACAAGGCAGGTATGAACTCACTCCCTGGTGGGAGAAACTCAGGCTCAGTGAAGCCAAGGGATTCACTCAGAGGTGCACAGCCCAGGGGCCGTGGATGAGTGGAGGGCTGGAGCCCTGCCCTTTGTGACCTCAGGAGGCTCAGGCCTGCGGCAGCCTGAGGTGAGCTACTCTCTCCATTTCCAACCAACCCAAGTGATGCCTCAAGAAACGCACACCAGGGAGGTCTCTCGGCTTTTTATTTGCCCATGTGCAAACACAAAAAGGTCAACGTCAAAGTCACACAAGCATTCACCAGTGTCGTATGGACCCCTGTCCTTGGCTGTGTCGAGTTTCCACCTGGCCAGCTAGTTAGACCTCGGAACACAGTGGCTCTGTGTGCTGAGAGCAACATCCCAGGCTCCAGGTATCCAGGGATTCCAGGGCCCTGATGCCAAATGATACGAGGCGGCCACTCCAGGGAGGGAAGTTCTCAGTCAAGGGCAGGATCCTTCCCATGGAAGAGTCTGGGGCCCACGGCGTCCAGCATGGTGTCCAGTCTGCTGGTAGGTGCTGATGAAGGTTTCTTGCAGGGGGGAAGGGGTGATGTGGGAGGGGCTTGGTCTCGAGGTGAAAGTGTGGAAGGTCTCCATCATGTCTGCAGATACTTCTGCCAGGGGCAGCGGGAGGCGGTTGAGCTCACTACAGTGGTGATGGGGTCAAAGGTGCCCAATTATCCAGTATGATGGCCCTCAAGTCAGAGATCGGGGCAGGATAAGGCTGTTGGCGCCTTTGCTCAGCTTCTGAGTCCAGGGCCTGTCTCTAAGGGAATCCCAGGAAGGGGTCAGCGTGCCAGCAATGGGTGGAGAGCGTGCTCCCGGCCTGGTCTGAGGCGAGATCTTGTCGGCTGGATGGTCCCACGAGCAGCTCTGTGAGGAGCCATCTGGAGTAGCAGGTCCCACAGACCTTTCTGTGATGATGGGTATGTTCACATCCGCCTTGCTGGGCATGGCAGCCGCTAGCCAGCCGCTTGTGGCTCCTGAGGACTTTAAATGTGCCAAATGCAACTGAGGAAGTACGTTTTCAGCTTTAATTAATTTTAATTAAAAATTAGCCACACGTAGCCAGTGGCTACCACGTTGGAGGGCACAGGCCTGGACGATGCAAAATCCATTCCTGGAGCTATACCGAGAAAAGGGCCAAACTCAGCCCAGAACCAGGCTCAGGAATGACTTTCTATATGGATGAGCGGGTGCCCAGTGCCCTGAGCAGTGCCCTGGGGCAAGAAGAGCTGGCCCCGGGCTCTCAGCTGTGCTCCCAGCCGGAAGGTCTGGGCTGAAAGGTGCCCCACTGCCCATCTCTCACCCCTGGGGCCCTTCGGCCTGTGGGACCCCCAACCTCTGCCCCACTCCTTAGGGAACAGTACCAGGCCACTGTTTGAGAGCCAGAGGGAGGAGGGGCACAAGACCAAGTGCCGATCCCAGCGTCCTGGAGAACAAGGCCTCGGTCCTGAGCATCTGGTGGGGCAGGCCGAGGGCACCCACCAAGAGGCACGCCACGATGGAACGCAGTACAGGTAGCGGCGTTTAGTGAGTTCAGGTTCGATACAGAGGCCACCGACAGGGTCTGGTTGAGGCTGCTCCTGGGGCCCATTGCCACCAGGCCCCTCCAGGGCAGTGAACATCGTCCCTCCTTCAGGCTCTGTTCATCAGGCAGCCGATTTGTCCCCAAGAATCTTGCAGCAGGGCCTTCTCCATCATGCCTCTCCACTGTACTCCCACCATGCCAAGGGATGTCTCCTTGGGCCTAGCCCCGGTGGGCTCAGGCACACCTGGGGATGTCAGAACTGGGGCCCTGAGGTCCAGACCACAGGCCAGGAGTGTGGGGCGGGCAGCTCCTCCATGGGCCTATCTGGAGGGTCCTGGGTGCCCAGGGGTGCCAGGCACCTGGAAGGGACAGAGAGAGCACAGCAGGGGCTCAGCCTCTTGTGCTCACCCCGCTGAGCGGTACGTCTTGGAGGCCAGGTCTTGGAGGGTCCTTACCAGTACGTGGGTGGGTACATGGACCCGGCACAGGCACAGGGGCGGGGCCTGGGCAGTGCAATAGCGTCGCTGTCACGGGGCTGAGCCTGGCTCGAGGAAGCCCCCTTTTCCAGAAGAGATGGGAAACAAGACATAGGATTTCACAGATTCCGGAGCTCTAGGCCCAGCTGACTACAACAGTTCTCCCTACCCCACCCCCAAGACTCTTGAGAGAGAGAGAGAGAGACAGAGACAGAGAGACAGAGACAGAGAGAGAGACAGAGACAGAGAGAGGAGGCGCCTAGCAAGACCCAGGGTCCCATGACCAGGAAGAAGGAAACCACAGTGAAGGGGTCCAGGCAGGCCAAGGGGGCCTCAGTGAAGGCCGCCACCTGGGAGGTACAGAGCAACAAGAGCAGGATGGTGTAGGCCACGATCAAGACAGCAGGGGGGCCCACCAGCGCCATCCGGGCCCCACCCATCCAGGCACCCAAGATGGACTCGAGGCCCAAACAGGCCCTCTTGGGTGTGGTGGGAGGTGGTGCCCCGCCTGGGCCCCGCTGACCGCAGCAGCACGTGCCGTCAGCACAGATGACGCCGGAGTGGGAGGAGAACGGGGGCTCCGGGACCCCGGTGACGTCACCTGCACTGTCCGGCTCATAGCTCCCATCTTCCGGGAGCCCCGCCCGCTACGGGGTCACGTTGGCTTTCCCAGTCCAGTCCCCCAAGCCCGCCTAGGCCTCCAGGTGACTCACGAATTTGAGCATGTTCCAGTCGAAGACATAATCGTAGGAGAAGCCCTGGCGGTGGAAGAGGTTGCGGAAGAGCTGGCGCAGGTAGGAGTAGTCGGGCTTGTCGTCGAACCGCAGCGAGCGGCAGAAGTTGAGGTATGTTGAGAACTCGGCTGGTGGGGGGGACAGAAGGTGTCACCGTGAGGCCCGCGTGCCCCCAGGGCCCCCAGCAGCCGGCGGAGTCCCACCCAGCCACCGTCCCTACAGACACTGCTGGTCCAAGAGGGGTCAAGACAAGGTCCAAGAGGCCGTCCTCCCTACAACAATCCATGAACTTCAGCCTGTCGAGAGCCCGACGGGAACTCTAGGCCACAGGAGGAGAACTTCCATGTCCTCCTCTGAAAATCAGAGGCAAGACAGGACCCTTGTGAGACAACAGGAAATATATATATTGGTTCCTGCCCCTGGGCCCCTAAAGCCCTCGTACCTGCCTAGGTGGTGAGAGCAGTAGGAGCACCTTTTGCTCTAAGGAGGAGACTCTGGGTTAGGGCTCCCGGATGGGGGCAGGTCAGCAGAAAGACCAATCCATGATCAGAAGCTTGGAATTTCCAGCCCTCAGCCCCACCCACTTCTCTAGGGAAGGGAGAGGGGCTGGCAATGGAGTTAATGATCACCCGTGCTGACATGATGAAGCCTCCATAAACATCCCAATAGCATGGGGTTTGGAGAGCTTCCCAGTTGGCGAACACATCCACATCAGGAGGGTGACACCCCCCAACTCCACGCACAGAAGCTCCTGCTTTCGGGACCCTCCCAAACCTCACCCTACCTATCTCTTCCGCTGGCTGTTCATCTGTATCCTTTACCACATCCTTTAATAAACTGGTAAACAAGTAAGCGCTTCCCTGACTTGTGTGAGCCCAATTAATCAAACCCAAGGAGGGAGTCATGGGAACCTCAGGTTTATTTATAGCCCATCAACCAGACGCACAGGTGGCAACCTGGACTCGTGACCGGCATCTGAAGTGTGGTGGGGAGAGCCTTGTGGGACTGAGCCCTTACCCTGTGGGATCTGACACTACCTCCAGGGAGATAGTGTCGGAACTGAGTTAAATTCTAGGACAGCCAGCTGGTGTCAGAGAATGGTTTGCTGAGGGGAAAAGAACCCCAGACCTTTGGTGACCAGAAGTGTCAGAAGTGAGGTGTTCCGTGAGAGTAGTGAAGGAGACTCCCAGGAAGAGGAAGGTCCGGAGTTCTTCCTGACATTCAGCCCTTACGAGGTGAGGCCGGAGTGTGGGTTGGGGACACTCACTATTTACCAGCCAGGCCTCCTAGCTGTGCCTGAACACTGGCAGAGCCTGTGATTGACGTTCTTGTGCCAGGCAGTGGTAGCCCAGGACAGGCTCGTCTGCCCCTCAGAAGGGGCCTCAGGGGTCCCAGGCTAACCACCTGCCCCACTGGGCTACTCACAGGGGTAGCCTTTGCAGAGGACCTCAATGGGCGTCGACATCTTCTTCTCGCTGATCCGCTCGTACTTCTGGCGCTTGGTGGCCGCTTTGAGGCCCTGCCAGGGCAGGGAGCCCAGGTTGAAGTACATGAGCACGTAGCCCAGACTCTCCAGGTCATCTCGACGGCTTTGCTCTGCAGAGTCAAGGACGAGGTGAGGGGCAGGGTCCACTCGGGCTCCCGGCTGGCGGGAGTCAGGACCCCTTTCTCCAGGACATGCTCCTTGATTGAGGGGAACGACCCCCCCTGTGCACCCAGCACGAGCCCCCCCTTGTCACATGCTGGCTTGCTGCAGCCCCACTACGAACAGGCACTGTTATCACCCCCTTCTACAGAGAAGGGGCCTGAGGCTGAGCTTTTCCAACACAACCTAGGCCTAGTTTTTCCAGCTCAGGCTCTCATTCATTCAGCAACTATGCAGTAGGCACCCCGGGGCCTTCTTGCCTGGCCCACCCTGCGGATAAGGCTCGAGCAGTGGCATCAGACAGGGCTGGGGTCAGTTCTGACTTTGGCACTTGCTAAGCTGTATGACTTTAAACGACCTGTGTCACACGGTGAGCCAGCATTCCCCACATGTAAAAATGAGGAAACAGGGCTTCCCTGGTGGTGCAGTGGTTAAGAATCCACCTGCCAATGCAGGGTACACGGGTTCGAGCCCTTGTCCGGGAAGATCCCACATGCCACAGAGCAACTAAGCCCTTGTGCCACAGCTACTGAGCCTGCGCTCTAGAGCCTGCGAGCCACAACTACTGAGCCCTTGTGCCGCAACTACTGAAGCCCGCGCGCCTAGAGCCTGTGCTCTGCAACAAGAGAAGCCACCGCACTGAGAAGCCCGCGTACCACAACGAAGAGTAGCCCCCGCTTGCTGCAACTAAAGAAGGCCTGTGCACAGCAACGAAGACCCAAGGCAGCCAAAAGTAAATAAATAAATTTATAAAAAAAAAAAAAATGGGGAAACAGCCTTGCGCACCAAGGCTGCTGCGGGGATGAGTAAGGCACGAGAGGGCGGGTGCTCAGCACCCCACAGCTCTTCTTGTGAAAGAGAAGACCTGCCTGTGCGGCCAGCCAGGGGAATAAACCCAGGCTGCAGAAGGAAAGCCAGGGTCCTGGCCAGCAGCCCGCAGGTGTACTCTGCTCCCGGTCCTCGCTCACTCACCGATGCCCAGGTGGGTGTTGATGGAGGCGTAGCGGGCAGTGCCAGTCAGGTTCTTGTTTTCCCGGTAGGGGATGTGCTGGTGGGTGCGGGCGTCCCGGTACTTCTTGGCCAGGCCGAAGTCAATGATGTACACCAGGTTGCCCTTCTTCCCCAGCCCCATGAGGAAGTTGTCGGGCTTGACGTCCCGGTGTATGAAGTTCTTGGAGTGGATGTACTCAATGCGGCTGATCTGGGGGAGGGGAGAGCAAGTCGTTCAGCACATGTTCCACAGAGGGGCTGGGGCTGTACAGATGGAAAACACATCCGTGGTCCCTGCCACGGGCCGGGGGGAGGGCCAGATCAGTCTGCAATCACCATGTATGATGATTTCAAGGGTCGGGTCACGGAAGGCTTCCTAGAGGAAGTGACAGTAGAGAGGAACTCTGAAGGAAGAGTTCATCAAGTCCGCTGTGACAAAGGAAAGAGAGCAAGGCAGGAAAGCGAATGGCAAGATCTAGAAATGAAGCACAGAAAGGCATTCAGGCCTCACCTGCCTGGCTCTACACCACAGAGGACATGAGAGGCCCTCAAGGGACCAAAGAGGCATCTCGAAGGCTGTTCTGGCAACCAGACTGGGGGGAACAGGAGGACCAGTGAACCCTAAACTTGGCAGGGGTGACAGAGATGGAGCACACCGACAGGATTTGTCCCCTGGCTTCCAGAGGACACCAAAGTAAGGCGGACACACAGGCCCTTGTCTTCCTTTAAACAATGTGTTAGAAACTTAAATTAACATATAGGCACACAATAGGTCCTCTGGCAGGTTGGTGCCCTCCCTGGGCCTCAGGCTTCTGAGTATCTCCTAAACCCTTTTTGAGTCTCCCGTCCTATGAGAATCTGACAACCCTCCTCTGCACACACACATCTAGCCTAAAACTGGAGGGTGTCTGCAGACGTTCTGGAGGGCAGCCACAGCTACAGACCCCTGTGTAACAAGATCTCCACGTATCATTCCAGGGCTAGAATTCTATGCTTTTTAAATTTCCTTTTCCTAAAATTTTCCTCCCTTGAACTTATAAAGGGATTGAGGACCTAAGCACTGCTTGTCCGTGGGCTCCTGCTCTGGTCCAGGCACCGTGTGGCCTCCCAGGTGACCGCACAACAACCCAGCAGAGGGAAGACGCTCCTGAGGAGACGGAAGCCCAGCAGCTCACCTACAGTCACCCCACAGGGACAGGACCCAGGTCCGTGTGACCACAGGCTTTACGCTCACCTGAGGGCAGGGTCCCAGGCCTTGCCCGGAAGCCCAGCCGAGCAGGTCTGGAGTGGAAACTGGGAGCCTGCATGTTAATACCCCCTCCTTACCTACCCCCCAACCATGGCTGATGGTCAAGGTCCCGTGGTCCTGGTCCAGGAACCAGGCCCGTCCTACGTCGCTGTCACTGCCTCCTGGCTCCAGCATCCTCCAGCTGGGTACCCAGTGCCCACTGGCACGACGGGGCAGGGGAGGTTGGAAGGGAAGCTGGGAGCCCAGTCCCCAGCCCGAGTGGGTAGGTGGGGGACTCACCATCTGGTCGGCCAGGAGCAGCACCGTCTTGAGGCTGAACTTGCGGGAGCAGAAGTTGAAGAGGTCCTCGAGGCTGGGCCCCAGCAGCTCCATGACCATCACATTGTAGTCTCCCTCGGCTCCGCACCACTTGATGGACGGGATTCCCACTGCGGGGGACGCAGGGCTGTCAGGGTCGGTCACTCCCCACCCCGCCCAGCCCCAGGGCCCCTCCCACGTGCGCACATGCACAGAGCTCCCCAGGCCCCGCCCCCCTCCAGCCCCCTCCAGCCCTCACCTCCCCCCTGCATCATCTTGTAGAACTTGCTCTCGATGTGCAGCTGGGGGTGCTTCGTTTTCACACACTCAAGCTTGATGGCAACTTCTTCACCAGAGGCGATGTTGGCACCTGCCAGGGGCAAGGGACCGGGGTCACACTCAGCTGGGCAGGCAGCACCAGACCAGGACCAACTAAGTGTCTGCCCCCAAGCAGCTCAGCGCCCCTTGGGGGAGGCTGTGCAGAGGGCCCGGCACTGTATCCAAGGGAAGCGGAGGGACTGTGGGACACAGAGCAGGCACCCGACCCAGCCTGGGTGGGAGGGGAGAGCCACAGCTGCAGCTCACGCCAGGGGAAGGAGGTGAGGGCTATGGACCATTCAGAGAACCGGAGGCTGGGGCAGCAGGAAGGCTGGATGCGAGGGGGGTCAGGGCACAGCCGAAAAACGCTCACAGACCAGTAAGGGGAACTTCATCCTGGAGCGTGGGAGCTACTGAGGACTCCTGAGCTGAAGACAGGTAAGGTCACTGGGGTGTGGGGATGAGGAGGAGAGAAGGGAGGGGGGCAAGGCTGTCTCAAGAAAGACCCAAATCCCCGCTGCACCTGGCCTCAGTCTCCCCAGGTACAGTAAGGGGTGGGCTGACTTGGAGGGCTGGGGGCTAGGCTGACAGGCTGGCTCCTTCTTGGGGCCAAGCGGGACTGAGCTGCCACAACTAAACGGAGTAGTCTTAGCACACAGACAACAGAGAAAGTCCGGAGGAGGGCACAACGACTGGAAGAACTGAGGACAGGCAGGATAAAGCCGGCACCTCAAATCAGGGGACGAGATGGGGCTATGCAACAAACGTCCTTGGAATAACTGGCATCTGAGAAAAGACAGCCCAGCTCACAGCACGCACCGGAAGTCCGAAGTGGAGCAAAATATAGTACGGGGGGAAAAAATCGGAGTGTAAGTTGGCTCAGCCACTTCGGAAACCAGGTTGGCCTCTACCTGGTAAAGCTGAACACACACAAACCCTTGGCCAAGCCAGTCCTCTCCCAAGTGTGTGCCCTTCAGAACCGTGAGCACCGGGAGGACACGAAGGACCTGCACAGCAACAAAGACCACCAAGTCCAGCACCAGAAGGATGGCTACAGGGTGGTGCAAGCGCCCCGGGGATGCCACAGGCAGTGGACGGCATACACGGTGGCTAAGCGGGTGGCTCTCAGCATCTGAACCCTGAGTGCAGACAGCAAGGAGCAGCACCGTTCACAAGAGCCAGAAGGTGGAGACACCTGAACGTCCATCAAAAGAGGCGTGGACAGCAGACTCTGCCTGTTCCTGAGAAGGAACAGCGTACTGACACATGCTGTGACATCAGTGAACCTTAAAAACACTATGCTCAGTGAATAAGTCACACACCGAAGGGCAAAGAAATAGTGTCTGATTCCATTATATGAAATGCCCAGAACGGATGAATCCATGGAGACAAAGAGTGGACTGGTGGTTGCCACAGGCTGGGGGCGGGGGGAGATAGGATGGGCCTGCTTAATAGGTGCAGGGTTTTCTTCTGGGTGATGAAAACGTCTTGGAACTAGGTAGGGATGGTGGTCGCACAACACTGGGGCTGTACTAAATACCACTAACTTGTGTACTTTTAAAATGGTTAATTTTATGTTGTGTGAATTTCACCTCAATTTAAGGGAAAAAAAAAAGAGGAAGGAAGAGACAGAAGGAGGCAAGCACAGTTCTAATTGTCTCAATTTCAAAACACACAACACTGAAATATATATAGTTTAGGGATATAAACATGCGATAAAACTAACAGAAGAGAATAACTTAAAATGTCAAGATAGTGCTTACCTCTGTGTGGGGGAAGCAGAGGGCGGGACGGGGTGGGGTGGGGTACCAGGGGCCTTCAAGGTGACAGGTATGTCCCCCTCCAACTGGATGTTGGGAAGGATGCCTTATACCATGGACATGTTTTATACATTTAATAAAAAAGTAAAACAACGAGATGTTAGAAGAAAGGAGCAGTGCCTTTTAATTTGGGGGTAGGCAAGGCTTTTTATCCTGACTTAAAATCCAGAAGCCATTAAAGAAAAAAAAAAAAAAAGGCTCCCTTCCCTCCTCCAAAAAAAGGAATCCCTCTCCACGGCAAAAACACCAGAAACAAAGTCCTAAGAAATAGTGCACACGCTTATCAATAGCAAAGAGCTAACATCACACTAATATACAATGAGCACCCACAAAGCAGTAGGAAAAGGACCAATGACTCCATAGGAAATAGGGTAAAGGATTCAAACACACACTTCACAGAGAAAGAAAGAAATCATTAGTATAGAAATGGCTTACTCAGGGACTTCCCTGGTTGTCTAGCGGGTGAGACTCCGAGTTCCCAATGCAGACGGCCCGGTTTCGATCCTGGTCGGGGAACTAGGTACTGCAGGCATGCTGCAACTAAGGATCCCGAGGACCGCAACCAAGACCCAGAGCAGCCACGATAAATGAACAAATAAATATTAAAAGACCACGTCCACCCGAGCTGGCCTGCGCTCTCGGTGGGAGGGGTCGCTCCTCCCCAGCGGTCGCCGTGTGCACCGGGGAAGCCTGGCTGCAAGGCCTCTCGGCTCCCTCCAGCTCCCACTCTGGGGACTTTACTCGATACCCTCGCACAGTGCAAAATAAGGCCTGGACGAGGCTGTCCACTTAGGCTGTTTGCAACAGTAAAAGCTTGGAAACAACCCAAATGTCCAGCAGTGGGGACTGGTTAAATAAAGAAAGGCCCATGCATAAAACGGAACACAATGGAGAAAGAAAAGAGGAAGCTCTCTCGGTGCAGAAGTGGAAAGATCTCAAAGATACAGGAAGTGAAAAAGCAAAGTACAGAACAGTATGTATTATATGCTCTCCTTTCAGTGGTTAAAGAAAAAAGTGCGGAAACAATATGTATCTGTGTTTGTTTGTATCAACATAAAGAAACACTCAAAAGGAACATGAGAAACCAGTCAAGACTGGGCAGGGTTGGATGAGGACAGGAGGGGAAAAGGACGCTTCTCTGATACCATGTTACGTCTTGTCATTTTTTTCAACACCTTTGTTGAGACATAATTCACATTCTACACAATCACTTCTTTAAAGTGTACAATTCAGTGGTTTTCAGTATATTCACAAGGTCATGTAACCAACACCACAATCAATTTTAGAACACTTTCACCATCCCCAAAACACCTGCATCTCTTAGTGGTCGCTCCCCATCTCCCCCAATGCCCCAGCTCTAGGCAACCACTAATCCACTTTCTGTCTCTATGGACGTGCCTACTCCTGATATTTCATATAAAGAGAATCATAGAATATGTGATCTTTTGTGATTGGCTTCTTTCACTTAGCATGTTTTTGTGTTTTGGTTTTTGGTTTTGTGTTTTCATTTCTGAACCACTTAAAAATAAAAAAAAGTGGATTCCCAAATCCAGTGAGCAATGGGAGAGAAAGTGCTTTGCAAACTGTAAAGTGCTTCTGACACGTCAAAACTCATCCCTGGGGAGAGCCTCACACGTTTCCAGGCGACAGTGAGGATGGGGGTGGGGGGGAGCTGGGGCTCACTGCAGTCCACTGGCCATGCAGTGGGAGGAAAGGCTGCAAGGGCTCCTGCTGTGTGAGCAGGACCATCCCAGACTGTGGTCACAGCACGTGCAAAGGCCCGACAGGAGCGGGTGCAGTGAACGCTGGGTGGTCTGGTGCAGCTGGAGCTCGAGGTGGCTGAAGAAGACAGTGGAAGAGGTGAGTCAGGGGGAGATGGGAAGGGGCTCAGATGCCAAGCTACGATCCTGGCCATGAGCCTGAGACTCCAGGGGCACTGCTGACGCTCTGCTCTGGGGCAGTCCTGTGCACCGCAGGGTGTTTACCAGCATCCCTGACTCTACCCACTCGCTGCCAGCAGCACACCCCCACGCTGAGGTGAAACAACCAACAATGTCTCCAGACCTTGCCGAACATCCCCTGAGAGACAAAATCTGGCCTCCCTCCCCTTGTTGAGACCCACTGGTGTATTAGAAAGGACTGGAGAGGACTTGAGGTGTGTGGGGGGGTGGGACCCGGAAGGAGGCTGCTGCAATTGTCCGGTCGATGGCGGCCCCGCCCAGGCAGGGGGAAGAGACCAAGAGACACTGGATGATGCAGGGCCTTCAGCACTTATGACTCAGCAGATTGCGCAGGGAGCAGAGGTGCCCGGAGAACGTCCCTTCCCGAAATGGGGAGGTGGAGGGGAAAAGCCCTTTGTCCCCTTGAGCTCTCACACCATCCTGCCAGTACTACTGTTTGTATCATACGAGGAAACGGAGACACCAAAGGTCAATGACCAAATGCCACACAACTTCCCTGAACAGGGACCTAAGCTGTTAGGCAAAGGCTTCTGACCCCAAGCAACTGCTGGAAAGCTGTCACAGCTGCCTACGGGTCCCACCACCACCAGACCCCTGCACTGCCTCTGAACTCTACCAGGAAGCTGCCAGTCTTCTCTCTGACCTCCCTCACTTCTCACAACCACTGACCTGAGGCTCAGAGAGGATACGTAACTGGCCTGAGGTCACACAGAACTGGCTGGGGCAGAGCCAGGATCTGAAACTTAGTCTCTAGAACCCCTGCTTTTTTCTCTACTCCAATTCCCTAGCATCTCATTCATTCAATCACCAGACGCATACTGAACCCTGGGCCACCTGAGGCAGCCCTGCCCTGGAGGAGCTCAGCTCACCTTCCGTGGGAACAACAAAGGATAACTTTGATTAAGTGAAAAGTGCCAGGCAAAGGCGGCAGAGGTGGCCCCTCGGAGAACGAGCAGCCCTGTCGGGGGACGAGCCAGCGTGGAAAACAAACTTGGACGTAGAGAAGGGCTCAGACCTGGCCAGCCCTAGAGGGTCTGGGAGCTCGGCAAGTTCTAGGTGGGGAGGGGGAGGATCAAGCTGAGGCGGGGGCTCACTCACAGACGGTACAATCGGGGGCCGGGCGGGACTGCAGGTGGGCAGTACCCACACCATCACCCCATCTGCAACTGAGGACCAGAGACTGAGAGGTCTAGAGAGCTCCTGAGGCACATGGCCAGCGGCTGGTAGAGTGGGTGGCACAGGCTCGGCCACTTCCGGACCCCATGCAGCCAAGGTGAGGCCCTACCAGAGCTGGCCCCGCACGATGCCGAGGGGAGAGGGAGGAGGCGCTGGAAGAGGAGTATAGGCCTTGCGGCCACATCCACAAATGTGCTCGCCTTCAGTCGATCCTGGAAAGCAGGGCCTGCAGGCCGCGCCCAGCCCCACCTGCAGAGGCCATCTGGAGTCAGGCCCTGGCACTGGCACCAGTGACAAGAATGTGGCCAGAGCTTTGAACAAAGGGAGCCAGTGAGGCCAGCCGGGGAGGCCCTACAATCACTACCATCCCCACACCAGCGAGAGGGGCCCGGGAAGGAGCTGGCAGGACACTGCAGCAGGCCAGGGTCCCCGAGGCCTGTGCAGCCAGCGAAGGCTGGACAGTCAGCAGAGAACCAGCTCCCTACCCCCCAGCTCAGGCCCAAAAGGACCCAGTTCCTGACAGTAGCAAATCCTAACCAAGACTGAGGGTTGGGGGACAGACACAACATAAAAGCACCACTGCAGGGCCGAGCATGTGCAGAGTTTTTGCATGCTGCGATCTCACTACTTCTCACCACCCTGGAGGCCTCACAACTCCATATTACAGATGGGGAAGCCAAGGCTGGCAGAGGTCATCACTTGCTCAAGGGCATACAGTGAGCAAAAGAAACGCCAGTACCTAAACCCTGGTAGAATTTACTCCAAAGCCTGTACAAAGGGGAGTAAACCCGGACGTAGTTTTTAAAATGAACTAGATGGGGGCTTCTCTGGTGGCGCAGTGGTTAAGAATCCGCCTGCCAATGTAAGGGACACGGGTTCGAGCCCTGGTCCGGGAAGATCCCACATGCCGCAGAGCAACTAAGCCCGTGCGCCACAGCTACTAAGTCTGTGCTCTAGAGCCCGCGTGCCACAACTACTGAGCCCTCGTGCCACAACTACTGAGCCCTCGTGCCACAACTACTGAAGCCCGCACGCCTAGAGCCCATGCTCCGCAACAAGAGAAGCCACCGCAATGAGAAGCCCACTCACCGCAACGAGGAGTAGCCCCCACTCACCGCAACTAGAGAAAGCCCGTGCGCAGCAACTAAGACCCAATGCAGCCAAAAATAAATAAATAAATATATTTTTAAAAAAATGAACTAGATGATTACTGGATAAACAGGAAGTACGGCCCCCAGCAAGGTCCCACCACAGGGACCAGGGACACTGACTTTCTGAATGACCTTGGGTTGCCCCTCCATCTATGGGCCTCAGTTTCCCTTCTGCAAAGAGAAGGCCTGGGGCTGGGTGTTGTCTAGCAGCAGGTATGCACCAGCCCAAAGCTGCCTCTCCCTGCCCTTTGCCCTCAAGCCAGTGGCTCCAGGCTTCAGTCCTGAGCCCAAAGCCTCCATGATAAGAGGGTCCTTTATACCCACCCCAATTTCACAAACAGTAAGGAGATGGGCATCCCCTTTCACAGATGAGAATGCTGAGGCTCAGGGAGAGAGGCTGAGGCTCAGATCCCAGGTCACACAGCACATGAGAAATCGACTGGGGACCTGAACTTGCCCCCACATCCCCACCTTCTTCTCCTGCCGTAAGTGAAGCCGCTTCACAGGCCTCTGCATGTCACAGCCCCCATTTCCTCATTCATTCATGTGAAAGGCCTTCACTGAGCCCCCACGTGCTGGGCGCTGGGGCGAGAAGGTGGACACAACCCAACGCCTCCCCGCCTCCCCCCAGAGGAGCTCAGAGTCACAGAGCAAACCTTTCAAACAGCTCCAGCCTGCGCTGTTCCTTCCCTCTGTTCTGAGCTCTGCAGTGCTTACAGGAGGGTGATCTACTAGGTGTCTGACAATGACCTGCACATCTGGCTGGCACTTTACAGTTTACAAGATGCTTTCCCACGCGCCCATTTCACTTGTGCCTCATGAAAGTCCTTAGTGGGCCAGGCAGCAGTATCACACAACCTTCACCAACCGCACAAAGCCAGGTCTGACGGCTCTCTCCCACGTTTTGTCCTCTACACTCTCACTCCTGTGGAGGGCTGTGGGTAGGAAGTTTGCCTTTTCTAGTTTGTTTGTTTGTTTTCTTTTCTTTTTTGGCCACGCCACACGGCTTGCAGCATCTTAGTTCTCTGACCAGGGATCAAACCCGCACCCTTGGCAGTGAAAGTGCGGAGTCCTAACCACTGGACCACCAGGGAATTCCCTGTCTTTTCTAGTTTTGGAGAGAAGCCTCGGTGGCCAACTTGATTGTGCCGCCCCCGTCTCAATGTGTGAAGCAGGGACAGCTCGGCACCATCTCTAGAGGCTGTTGTGAGGGAAGACGGCATTCAAACAGGGCCCAGCCCAGCCTGAGTACTGTCCAGAGAGTGTGGGCATACGTGTCCCCCTCCCCTCTGATGGGGAAGGGGCAGCTCACTGAGAAGCAGATTTCATACCCTAAGAGGGCAGGGACCCAGATCACTGAGTAAGAGAAACCCCCCGAGTTCTGAAGCAACAAGCACGGCACACTGACCTGTCAGTTTCCTCTGCCCAGGACAGAACTGACTTATTGTTCTTTTCCCAGGAGGGAAACAGAGGCACAGATGCTTCCAAGGGCACAGGGACAGGAATGGGGAGAAACCCCAGGGGCTGCCACCTTGCTCTAACAACTCCAATTCACGATTACCAACACAGTCTCTCCCCTCCAGACCAACGACTGCCAAGGAAGGGCCGCGCCCCCTGACTGTGCCCCCACACCCCCAGGGCAGCTGAGAAAGGGGCATTCTCCTGGGTCAAGGACGGGGTGAGATGTCAGTGATTTGTTAAATCAACAACAAGAGAGCAAACTCAGACTTTCAACAGGAAGCACATCCAGGGAGAGAGATCCTAAAAGCTAAGACCGACCCCCGCCCCAGCCCTGAGGTTGGCCCTGAGGTTACGGGGGAGCCTGCGTCATTCCGAAGCCTTCCTGGGCTGAATTCCAAGAGGCTGGACCACAGGGAGGGGGCCTAGCTGGGAGCAATCAGCTTGCTCAAGCCTCTTCTGTCCACCAGCATCCTTCCCCCAGGAGACAAGAGACAGGGGTGCTAACCCAGCTTGAGTTTTCCCACGCCCAGCTGAAGACCCAGCTCATCTGCAGCTAGAAACCAGAGTTAAAAATACACTCCTCTGCCCAGACTGCAGCAAGTGGGAACCCCATCCTGCCCTGACTGAGGAGCTCCTCGGCCGGCCTCACCCCCAGCCTGCTGCTTCCCTCCCCACCTGGGATGGTTCTGGGGACAAAATGACCAAAACATGCCACCAGAGCCACGTTCTGACTTCAAAGCATGAAATGTTGGCATCTTTCCTCCTAGTGCCCAGGGCTGTCCCAGGGGCTCCAGAGCCACTGAGCTGGAGCCAGAAACACTCACCTAGGTAGATATCTCCGAAGGACCCGCTCCCGATCTTCCGGCCCAGGCGGTACTTGTTCCCCACACGTAGCTCCATGGTTCACTCTTGCTGCAGAAGTAAGCAGAGACACAGGGTCAGAGAAGAGGGAAGCTGGGAAGGGGGCCTAGCCCCCGGAGCCCACTCTTCCCCCACCAAAGGTCAGGAAAAGCCACGAGAAACTTAGGACACCACCATCCTCCCTCCCACCGTCCAGGAAGGGATTTGGCCTTGCTTTGCCTAAGAGCAACCAGGTGTCAGGAAGCCCAATAGCCTCCACCTGTGCTGAGGCTATTAGAACAGGTGTCAGTGTAGCCAGGCAGAATGGGGACTAGAGACAAGGCCCAGGAGGAAAAGAGCAAAGCAAGCATCTCCTCGGGGGTTACTCGTTCAGGGACCCTCCGATAGGAGCCTCTCAGAGGCAGGCCAGTCACAATGGGCAAAGACTCTGATAGGAAAATCAAGGACCAAGGGCGTAATGGGGAGGTGGGATGCAGGAGCTGATCACCCTGGGGGTGCGGCCATGGCAACCACCAGCAAATTCCAACCTCCAGGGATAGGAGGACAGCTTGAACTGTCACCAAAGGAGTTCCTCAGCCCCATCAGGACTGACAGGATCCCCGTGCCCCCATCCTTACCCCAGGCCTCCAGCTTCCAGCACCAAGAATTGGAGGCCAGTTCTTCACAGCCTGGGCTGGTCTTCCCAGAGGCAGACCTTGCAAGTCTGCAGTGTGCCCTGCCAGAGAGGTCTCCTCCCCAACTCACAGGGAAGGCAAGAAAGGGGCCCCCAGAACATCCACCTTCTGGTCCTCTCCCTCTCTCGACCTCACAACACCAAGAACCTCACAAAGGACTCTCTGCAAGGATCTCTTTGGATGAACAGTTTGGGGCTGGTTTTCTTCCAGATTAGGAGGGTCTCCTAAGAGGGCCCTGCAGAGCAACTGAGGGGACCAAAGCCAGGTTTTGAGCTGAAGGACCAGCTTCTGTGGTGTGGGAGGAGGTCTGGGGGGAAAGCCCTGACCTGAGCACTTCCCTCCTTCCTGTGCCCCACCCTGGGTGTCCAAGCTCACGAAACATCAGGGGCCACCCTGGTAGGGATGCCTCTGCTCTGGCCTGGGGCAAAGGTCTGGGCAGCAGAGGAGGAAACTCAAAAGGCCAGGAGGAGGTGGTTTTTGCTCTGGGGGATGAGGAGGGTTGGCCTATGAAATAAGGAGAGGGATGGGGGATCCCTAAGATCTCAGAGGGTCTACGAGAGGGCAAGTGCAGAAAACTATAAAGAGGTGCCGCTCCCTGCAGACAGGGAACTGAGGCCCAGGGAGGACACGCCACCTGCTCCCCACCCCACCCCAGCAGCAAGTTAGTGACAGTTTCCTCCCCTAAGACCCAGACAGGGTTCCTGCTGCCCTACCTGGCAGCCTCCACCCTCTCAAACAGGACCTATTTCATGCCAGGGCCAGGAGGCAAACAAAACAGGAAGGTGGAAAAGCAGCTGTGTGCAGCACAGAGGCTCTGCCCCTTCCCCATGCCAAGTACTACCCCAAAAGCCAGACCCACCCAGGAGGGGAGACGGGAGGGCTTTATTCCACAGTTGGTCAGGCTGGAGCTCTCCACCCCAGCGGAGGCAAGGAGCCAATAGCTCCTGCCCAGGAGAGACACCCAGCCCCAGCACTAGTTCCCAGGGAGCCGCCACTAGCCCTTCACCAATGGTCACAAGGAAGGAGCTCCACCCGGCGCCAGCCAAACTCCGGGCTCTCCACCAAGGGCCTTCTGCCCACACGCCTGGCCAGTCCCAGCTGAGGTGCCAGGGCTGCCAGCAGAACACACTCCACATATGCGGGAAACTCACATGCCACACACCTCACATACACATCGTCCCGTGTGTACACTCCAAAGGAAGAAAGAAACGCAGACATACACTGTGAGCCCTGCTTGGGGAAGGGGGCGGGGGGCGGGCAGGTGTGTACACACACAAACACCCCCCCCCCCCCCCCCCCCCCCGCTCCCCGGCCCCGTCCGTCTTCCGCCAAGGCCAATTCAGAGACCACACATGGCAGCCGGGAAAGCCGCAGGTTAGGAAAGGAACATAAATACACCCGCATCCTATATTACATAAATACCCACGCCGGGTTATATAAATACCCGTGCCCTCCGTCTGGGTGTCTTACATAAATACACTGCACATGACCCCCCAACCCCTCCCCACTCACCGGGCTGTCGGCAGGGAAGGGCAGAGAAGAGAGGGAGCAAACGATCAGCCCTGCAGGCAACCACCACTTTTCTGGGCTACCACCCAGACCCGCCAACGTCCCTCCTACACCCGGGGGGCCAGGGCCCCAAGGAGAGCCTAGACTGTCCCAGCACTGTCTCCCCAAAAGCCTCCCAGAGGAGAGGAGAGAGGCTTGAGTCAGGAATGGAAGAGGCTTTCCAGTTCTTTGCTGCTTCTCTCCTTTGGGGGGCGGGGTGGGGGGTTGGCGTTGGAATAAACGAAGAAAAAAAAAAAAAAGGCGGACATGAAGATTCCGGAGTTTCAACTGGTTAAAAAAAATTAGACAAACTACCAAGCAGAACGGCACATGGGCAGTTTTCTTACTCCCTGCCCACACCCCTCCCCAGCCAGGGCCCTTGTCCCTGGACCATTAAAATAAAAAGTGGAGGAACATCCCAGACACCCAGGCAAAGGAGCCCCAAACAGGCATTTATTGGGTGCAACTTAAGACACTCAGGATCCCCTTCCCCTGTTCCCAAATCTATCTCCCTGACGAAGGCTGATCCAAAAAGAAAATATGCAAGAAAACTACGGGAAAAAGTTGGGGAGGGGGCTCACCCCACTTTGAGTTTGGGCGTGAAGAGCTTGGGAATCCTCTCTCTAAGGACACCCGGGCACAAACATAGTTTCATGTTCCACAGGGACTTGCAAAACATGGATTTCTCACACGCAGAAACGGGAGAATCCGATCTGATAAATAACCCCCACCCCTTTCTTTCTCTCCACAAAGGAAAACAGAATCGGTGGCTGGGTGACCACACACCCCATCACCCCAGGGCCCCCCAAGCGCCCCCAGCCAACATGCGGGAGAGCAGCCTTGCTGACCCCCAGGTCTGGAGCACCCAGGCCAGGAGCGAAGGGGTTGGGGGCTCTGCTAATGCTCTGGTGAACCCTACCGAAGCCCCAGGGTTTGGGAGAGAATTCCGAATCAACAGTATCGGGTGCACCCCAGCACCCCAGTCCCGGACCCCCTCCCTCAGCGTCCCCAAATCGCAGCCTGGGGTGGCCGCCCCGGCTGGCTGGGGCCTTGAACGGTCCAGCTGGGGGAGGGGGAGGCGGGCCGGACTAGGGGGGCCTCCCCCGGGTAAGTCTGCAAAATAATAGTCACCCTCCTCCTCCTCGTCCCCAGTCGCGCCTTTGTCCTCGCCGGGCCGAGCGGGCGGCGCCCGGGCAGCGCCCCCATACCCGAGTGCGAACGCGCGTGTGTCCGCCCTCTCCTCCCCTCCCTCTCGCGCAAAAACAAAGAGGCGGAGGGAGCCCCGTTTCCCCCCAGGTTTGCGCCCCTCCGCGGGCCCGCGGCCCCCCAATATTTACCCCGCCGGGAAGGCGCCGGTGCCGGGCCGCTGCTCGGGGAGCTGCCGCGGGCGGGGGCGGCCCGCCTGGGCGGATGCCGGAGGATTCGCAGAGCCGCCGGGCGCGCCAGCCTCTCCTGGCCCAGCCGCCGCCACCGCCGCTGCCGCCGCGCTCCGCTCCGCTCGTCCCGGCCGGGCTCAGGCTCTGGGATCTCAGCGCAGCCGACGCCGCCTCCCTCCTCCCGGCCCTTCTGCCCGACCGCCCCCGCCGCCGGCTCGCGCGCTCCCGCCTGGCGCGCGCCCGCCGGCTCCCATTGAGCCCCGGGCCCGCCCGCTGATGTCATCCCGGGCCCGCCGCCGCCGCCCTGGAGGATTTAAAGGGCCCGCGCCCTCCGCTCCCGGGGACGCTGGGGGTCCCCGCAGCCAGGAAACACGGCCCCCCAGCCTCGCGAGGAGCACCTTGCAGGAACGGGGCCTTACGTGTGGGGCCGAGGAGCGCACACAGACACTGACACCCTGATCCAGTGGGAGCACAGGTGGAAAAACCTGGGAGGGGGTGGGGAGGAGGAGGGCGCACGAAAAGCTGGGTTCTTCTAGACCCAAACACTCCTCTCCCCTCTGCCCGGTTCTCTCTCCCCTCACACCCTAGTAGTGGGCCCCTCTGAAGGCCGGTGTTTGCAAAAGGAGAATGTTTACAGTGTTGGGGGACACTCCGCCTCGGGACTCCGAGTGCTGCAGAGCACACAGGCCAGGTTGACTCAGGGGCCAGCGATTTGACCGGACAGCAGGAGACGGAGGGATATTGACAAACGGCCCAGAGAGGTAGCTGGGGCTATGCTGCGCTCTGCCCCCATGGAAAAAACAAATGCAAAGACCTTTTTCTTCATCCTTCTTCCTCTTCCGGCAGCTCAAACTGATGGGTACAGAGCTGACCTCCAACCCAATCCTGTCCTCACTCGTTTAATGAGAGACCCCACACACTGCCATGGAGCCACCACTTGAGCCAGGGTCCCCCAAGTGGTGCACATTTAGCCAAGTCCCCGCCCAGCTCTGGGCTGGGGTTTCCTTATCTGCAAATCGGGAGGGAGCACCCGTCCCTCCCCAGGTCACCGAGAATTAATTAAGGCTTCCTACTGGCTTCCAGAGCCGGTGATGAAAGATTCCAGGGCAGAGTTATTAAAATGATATTTACACCGTACCATGCAAAGCTCCAAATTATGACACACATCCATTCACGCACACAACTGTGGCTGTGGACACACAAAATGCTGGAGTGCACTGCATCCCGTCCCAGAAGCAAGGTTCCTGGGAAGAGTCACTTCAAGAACAATGACACCTTCCTTCGAGCCTGAGGGACTTAGTCACACACACTCTCCAAACTGTCAGGAGCCCCACAGACTGGTTTCTTCTTTCAGAGCCCAGGAAACTGCAGACCAGAGACGGGAAGGGGTTGGCCTGGGACCACACAGCACGAGATGGCTCTGTTCTCTCATAGGTCCCTGGGAAAATGAGTCTATCATGATCTCACTTCCAAAAGCAGGAGAGTGAGGACAAGCCTCCCAGGAGAGGCCTGGGGCAGTCAGCTGGGGATCTGCCCTCAAAGCCACTTTTGCTGAGAAGAGGGTCACCAGCAAAAGTGGTGGGCTTGGCTTGGCTTGCATGGTGTTTTTCGTTATTGCTTTTGTTCTGTTAACTGATTCCCAGTGTTTTAAGATGGGAAGATTTCATATGACAGGTCTGTATTCCCTACTTCTCTCGAAGCACTGGGAGAACTGCCACTCTGGGCCCAAACGCACCCTGGGCCCTGACCATACTCAGCAGGCCTGGGCGGCAGCCACCCACATTTATCAAAGCCCAAGGGCCCCCACTTGTTTTACCCATTTTTATGACTCCCTCATCTCCTGGAGGTCTCCAAATGTGACCTGTCCTAGAGGCCAGCCACCAGGCTCGGCTACCAATGCCCTTCCCTTCGTCATCTGTTTCCATCCCAATCTCACCGACCCTGAATCCTGCTTCCAGTGTCCAGGGAAGCCGGCCCTCCCTGTGGCCGCAGGTTCTCCTACGTGAGACAAGGTGCCAGACCTAGGGTCCCAGGCAGAGGACCCCCCAGCACTACTGAGCAGGGTGGATACACCACCGTGTCCTCTGTCTTCACCACCCCAACCTTCCAACCTGGCCCTGCTTCCCGGCCCTCCCTCTCCAGGAAGGGACTGATACTCCTCCAGCATCTACTAAGTACCTGGCACTGGGAAAGGTGTTATCTCATGTAATCCTCTCAACAACAGATGAAATCCTACTCTGTCCTTTCCCCAGGTTCAGAGAGGAATCTGAGGCTCCTCACCTTTGCCTCAGGGTCAGATGTCCCAGCTTCCCCTCCCAATCTTGTCACATGTCCCCTCCCATTCCAGAACTTGTAACTGACCCCCCTCTGCACCACTATTGAAGATCCTGGTCAACCAGTCTTGAGACCCACTCTTCCCCTGAAGGCCTGCGCCCAGCCTCTCCACACACACACACACACACCCCATCCCATCGCCCCCCAGTCTCTGCCTTGGAAGAATGCTCCCCACACCCCCTCCCTGATTAGCTGTTCTGTGGACCCAAGTTCTCCTCCTCCCTACTCCCCTCTGAGACCACCCATGGGTCCTTCTGAAGCACTTTGCAGCTCAACTCTCAGGAGAAACTGAGGGGACACAAAACCTAGCCAAGGAGGGGAGGCGGTTCCAAAGGGAAAGAAAACTTACAACAGAGTTCTAGCAGCCTCTGGGCCTGACTTCTCTCTCCAGACTGGATTCTCAATGACTCCTCCTGGGACTTAACTCCCACCTCTAAAGCCCAAGGGTGTGTCTGGCTGGAGTTTCCCTAGCCCCCCTCTGTACATCTCCAGGCTACATCTCCACACACCCACCCAGAAGATGCAGTTGGGCCTGGGACAGGTGTCAGTGAAGAGCTGATCACTGGGTCCCACCCTGGGTTTTAGCTGCTCTGCACTGGTCAGGGGAGCCGTTCCAGACGGTTTGTTCCTATTTCCCCGGCACCCCAGAGCATGGTGCCCAGTGATGGCGAGAAAGATTTCAGCACCACCCCCAAGGGACCTGCAACCTGAGTCTTGGGGGTGGGGTGTGGGGAGGAGGAGGTCACCATGAATTTACCACGCAGCAGGGGAGGGTCCTTAAAATGACCCTACACAATCTGTGCCCTGAGTCTGACCTCAGGCCTGGCTCTCCTGCTGCCTGGGGCACTTTTCCCTCAGCTGTGCACCTCACCACCCTCAGGTCAGGACTCTCGAGTCCCTTTCACAGGGAGGCCTTCCAATCCTGATTTAAGATCCGCCTCTCCTTCTCTGCTTCATTTTTTTTTCCTGGCACTTAACCACTACCTAACTTATTCTATATGGTACTTATTTGACTTTTGTTTTTCTTGGTCTGCTTCCCCCACTGGAATATCAGTTGCATGAAAGCAGGGAGTTACAGATCTTTGGGGGCATCACTGCGTCACCAGTATCAAGACTGGTGTCTGGCGCACTGGAGGGATTTAACAAATATTTGCTGAATGAGTGAATGGTTGGATGGTAAAGGGACAGCCTCCACTCTCTCTGAGGACACATGAAGAGCTATCACTTATTGAGCACCTACTGTGCGCCAGGCCCTCTCTGAGACCCGATACCTGCATTCGGTCCTCACATCTATCCTCAGCAGAGATAGTGGCCTGGCAGAGCCCACTCTCTTAACCACCTCGCCCAGGCCGGTGGAGAACACAGCTCCGGGACAGGGCCCTGGCTCCCTCCATCAGACCCCTGAGCTCCTTTACTAGAGAAGCAACTCTGGGCCCCAGTTGAGAGCCACAGGGCCTCGTGGGGCTCATGTATGCCAACTCCATCACTTCACAGGCAGAGACTCAGGGAGCCTTGCTCAGGGTCACAGAGGGAATCCAAGACAGCAGCCCACCGTGGTTAAGAAGCCGCCTTCAGATGCTGACTCTGCCACTTTTTAACTATGGGACCCTAGGAAGCTCCTTAAACCCTCTGAGCCTCATTTGTAAACTGGAGTTAACGCAGATGATCACGCGCAGAAACACCCTGGTCCAGAGAAGCCCCGAGTACGAGGAAGATGTTGATCCTGTTACTGCTGTAAGGAGCGGACAGGGAGCGAATGCAGCTGCCTGTCTCGGATTCCCTCCAGCGGTGCAGGCTACATCTCCAGCTTCTTTCCTTGCCTCACCTCCCCCTGGAGGGTCCGCCACCAGCCCCTTTGAGGTGGGCGTGGGTTGGAGGTATGCAGTCCTAGCTGGGCCTGGTGAGCCACTGGCCTTGCCCACTCTCTGTCTATACCTGTGGTCTTGGTTCTAGGAAGCCCCTGCAAGAAGTTTCTCTGGGGTCTTCCTACTTGGGTCTCTCCCAAGACCCTCAAGGGTCAGTGGCCCACACAGGCTCCGCTCTAAGAGGTCCTCCTCAGGCATGCCAGCCTGAAAATGCTGCCTTGCTCCATGCACCTGGGCTCCTTGCCCCCAGAGCCTTCCAGGGTGCCCTCCCCCAACCTTTGGCTGCTTCCACGGCAGTGTCCTGACACCTCGGCCTGCCCTCTCCAGTCTCCACTGCTTTTTGACGCTTCTCCTGGGTGACCTCACCACATCGTCGTGACTAGTCAGGTCAATCACTAGTCAGTGATTCCTCCCTCCTCTGCCATCTTCAGCTGAGAGGCAGCAGGGCGGGCTAGCAACAGGCCTGGACCAGGGCCCAGGAGGCCCGGGTTCGAGTGCCAGCTCAGCCACTGAATTTCAGGGGGACCTTGGAGAATTCACAGCCCCCAGGAGGCTGGACAAGGAGACTTCTAAGGCTCTTTCTTCAGTCTCCCTGTCTGTAAACTTAAGGCTGCACCAGATGGGGAACGGCCTACACGCTCCACATCCGGCACTCTGTGGAGAGAGATCCTGAGGTCCCACACATCTGGGCTCAGTGGAAAGGGTTCTCTTCCCACCATCACCCCCATATTCAAAACACATACACTTCCTGTCAGCTCCGTCTCCCAACTACATGCTGAACCCAGCTGGATTACTTGGATACCACACTGGTCCGTTAATGGTGAGATCATGTCCCTCTGCTACTGAAAATACACTAATGGCCCCTTCTGTCGGCGGGAAATCCATGCTCTCTTCCAGGTCTGCTATGGTCTGGCCCCAATCTGCCTTTCAGATCTCACCTGGAACCTTTCTCCCCCTGGTCTTTCATTTTGTCACATCTCAGGGCCTTTGCACTGACCATTCCTTCTGCCTAGAATGATCTCCCCAGGTCGTCAATGGCTGCCTCCATCTCATGATTCAAACGGCAACTCAGATGTTACCTCCTCACAGGGGTCTTCCTTGACCACACAATCTGAAGTGGTCCCCCTTGCCTTCCGTCCCTCTTTGCTGGATCACCCTGACTTATTGTCTTTATGGAACTTACTAGAGGCTGAGGACGTTAGCTTGTTTATTTTTAATGCCCGTGAACATAAGCTCCGAGAGAAAGAAGCCCTCCTATAGCTGCTCCGTGGGTGCTCAGCTGGTAATGGGTGCCCCATAAATACTTGTGCAATGAGCGAACTCTGCCACGAACTCTGCCACGGGTATGTGGTCCCTGGGGTGGAGGCAGGGCCTGGCGCTTCCCATCCCTGGGTCAGATGTTGCCTGACAGCCTTCCCTCAGGGACAGGCCTGTGGTTTCTCCCCACCCCCTCCCAGCCTTCTTGGCCTTCTTGTGGTGGGCTGTCGGCCCGCCCCCTCAGTTGCACACAGCCTCTCTCAGCAATCCCTGGGCTGCTGTCTTCTTAAGGGAAATCAGCTCCCAGTGGAGTTAGGAATGCCTGCCACGTGTCCAAAGGCACAGTGAACACTAACAATAACCCAGCATCACCGAAGGATCACATCAGCCTGCCTCCAGCCCACCACCCCACCCCCAATGCCTCCATCCACCTCCTTCCTTCAACTCAGCCTGTCACCTGGCTGCCCCTCTGGGCTCACCTGACCTCTCTGCCCGGCACAATCTCCCTCATTCGCACTGCTGTCGATTCTCTCCAAAACTTGCTCCTTCCATCCTTTGGGAATCCAAGGAATCCCATCCCCGGGACACACAACCACTCATTAGCCGGGCTGCGGGAACTACGATGATTGCCACGGCTAATAATCCCAATTCCCACAACAACACTTCTCAACTCAGCATAGTTGCTGCGACTCATCGTCTCCTCAGCATGTCACATGTCTGTCCACAAACATTTCCTGATGCCAACTCCTTGCAGGGCCTGAGGGAGCCACACTGGACCCTGTTCGCCGAGAGGTGACAATCTGCCTGGGGAGGCTGGGTATACCCAGGAAAAAGACGGACTAACAGTGCCGGAGAGGGACTTCCCTGGCGGTCCAGTGGTTAAGACTCCACGCTTCCACTGCAGGGGGCACGTGTTCGATCCCTGGTTGGGGAACTAAGATCCTGCATGCTGCGTGGGGAAAAAAAAAAAACCAATGCTGGAGAGAACATGCCAGCAGTGAGTGCAGGAGGACAGACCCACGGGACCTGGTATCAGCGGAGGCACCAAAGTGTGGTGAGCTGCCCCCTCCCCCTCCACTGGGGCATTCTATAAGATACACGACCTGGGTTTTCTTAACTTCATGTGAAATGCTACACACATACAGCATCCAGACAAGTCCCTGAGCCCCCTTCTGACCAGACTGCCCCCAAGCCCCTTCAGTGATTCAGGAGTTGCCGTGGGGGAGGGTGGGGGAGGGGGGACTTGAAGATGGGTGGGATTTGGAGGGTGGAGCGGAAACAGAGGATAAGGAAGAACAGTCCAAGTGAATGTTGTATGGAAGGAACCTCAGATATTTGGGGGTGGGAGCCACTGTGGGGAGACCAGTCCAATGGCACCGGGGATCCCTCTTCCTCTGGGGAGAAGGTTGAAAAGGAAGGTGGAAGTTGGCAGGGTCTCCGATTCCAAACAGCTAAACATGGGATTTATCCACTCGTTTTGCTCAGAGCAGCTTCGAGTTTTACGCACAGATGAGAAGAAGAGGGAGAAGTTGAACTAGCTTATTGGACAGACAGTGTGCCACGCACTGCACTAGACACTTATGATTGAATCTTGTTTAATTCTACAACAATCCCGTGAGTTGGAGATCGCCCCACCTGTTTCACAGCTAGAAGCCCGAGGCTGAGAGAGTTGAGGAGAATCTGACCTAATGTTCATAAAGGTTATGAAAGACTCCATTTACCCTCCCAGACCCACCCTGGCGCTTCAGCCTGCCTCAGGGACTGTGCCCCAATCTGCCTTTGTCTCCCTCGGTGCATGCCAACCCAGACCTGCCTGTGTATCTGAGGCCTCCACTGAATGAGTCTGCTCACCTGCTCTGGAAACATCCAGGGATTCTCTTGTCCACTAAGGTAGCTATCTCCAAAGTAGATGCCTGTAGACCCCCAGAAAGTTCATGCAGTGATCCACTGGGGTGTGGGAAGGAAAGAAGTCAGAATTTGTATTCTTATTTCATCTTAGTCTTCCAAATATTCTATTTTAATGTTTGTTTGTTTGTTTGGCTGTGCAGCACGGCATGCAGGATCTTAGTTCCCCGACCAGGGATCGAACACGTGCCCCCTGCAGTGGAAGCGTGGAGTCTTAACCACTGGACTGCCAGGGAAGTCCCTAATGTTTGTGCTATAATACACACATTAGCACAGAGAATATATATATATATATATACCTAAGTTGTAACATACATACATTTAAAAACAAAAGTCATGTTCAAAAGTATTTGTACAGACTGGGTGTGCAACCAAAGTTTGCATTAGTGTTTAGGACCCCTGCAATGAGTTCTCACTTGAGAGGCATTGGTGGTAGAGACCCTGCTTCAACCAGCTGGATTCAAGTCCTCAGTTACTTCCGGGCTATGTGGCTGGGTGAGTTTACAGAACCTTCCTAAGCCTCATTTCCGCCTCTCAGAAATTGGAGTGGCAGTAGTACTCACCTCAGGTGGATTAAAAGAGGTGATGGACAAAAAGTCTGTAGCCCGGAGCTTGACACCTGAGTGTCAGATGCAGTAATTACCAATTCAGTTACGGGAAGCAGGGCCAAACCTCATCTGGGCCTTGGGGTGGGCCCTGCTCTGGTGGAGTGTGTCTGCTGTAGGAGATTCAGAACCCAGAATGAGTCATTAGAAATCAGTATGACCAGGGTTAAGACATAAGTCAAGACATCAACAGACACCAACGGAGTGTGAGGAATCCCAGAAAGCCCTGATGGTCCACGCAGAAGATGACAACAAAGGGATGTATTTGGAAAAACAGACGTGTGTCAAATCAGACACCATTTTAGGCTAAAGAGGCAGCAGTCATGGGAATGCACGCTCGAGTCAGCATGCCTGGGGTTGAACCCTGGCTCCACGTGGGCAACTTATTTAACCTCTCCGTGCCTCAGTTTCACCATCTGTAAAACAGGGACAATAATGTGTCTGTTTCATAGTATTGCTCTAAAGCACTTAGAACAAGAGGCTGGTAAATGAGGCTCTCAATAAGTATTCGTTATTTGGTTCTTAGGGGCAACAGAGGTGTGGATGTTTCAGAAAGTATCATTTCCCAGGCCCAAGGCAGGGACTTGGTTCTGGTCCTGGGACTGACTGTCACTCTAAATGACTTAAAAACTGTGACCATGCAACGGGCTACCTCCAATTTTCCGTGAATTGGAAAGTGACCTCCCCAATTCTGTTCCAGAACATCAGAGACCCCAGATACCCAATTGCTAGGGGAACCTGACACCCTCATTACTGTCCTGGAGTGACAGTCCAGGCAGAAAGAGACAGCCTCAGAGGACTGTAGACACTCACTACAAGATTTTCTTAATACTCAGGAGTTCCCACCAGGGCTCAGAGTCCTTTCTCATCCAGCGGGAGCAGGTTATAGGGGCACGTTACAGGAGAGCCAAATTAGAAACACAGAACAGGGGACTTCCCTGGTGGTGCAGTGGTTAAGAATCTGCCTGCCAATGCAGGGGACAGAGGTTCAAGCCCTGGTCTGGGAAGATCCCACATGCAGCGAAGCAACTAAGCCCATGCACCACAACTACTGAGCCTGCGCTCTAGAGTCCGTGAGCCACAACTACTGAGCCCACGTGCCACCACTACTGAAGCCTGCATGCCTAGAGCCCATGCTCCGCAACAAGAGAAGCCACCGCAATGAGAAGCCTGCGCACCACAATGAAGAGTAGCCCCCTCTCGCTGCGACTAGGGAAAGCCCGCACACAGCAGCGAAGACCCAACGCAGCCAAAACTAACTAACTAACTAAATAAATTGTTTTAAAAAAAGAAAGAAACACAGAACAAAACCTCCCAGGTCCAGAAACAGATGGCTCAGGGGAGCGTGGATTTCCCACCCTAACTGAGGTGTGGCCACAGGTACCTGCCTGGTTCAGCTGACAGGTTCCCAGACCCCCTCTGAAGATGGCCAGGGGATCAAGAAGATGAGGAGTTCAGGGTGAGGGTATATGACTGAATGGGCCCCTAAAAGTGGAGGAGGCCCTGGCTACCTGTGGATGGACAGGCCTGGCAGTGGGTACTAAGTAGGTAGGTGGAGAGTTATTATCCCCATTTCACAGATGAGAAAATGGAGCCTCAAAGAACAGAGACTTCTGTTTTCTCTAAGCACAACTTGGCCTGGTCTAAGTGCAGCTGGTGACTCAGCCCTGATCTCTTCCTCCCCCTACCTTGAGTAGCCTCTGGTGTGGAGACCCCTGGGGAAGTCAGGAGCCCTGGAGTCCACATGTACTCGTTACTGCTGCCTGTGTGGATCCTGAACAAATCACCTGTCCTCGGAGCCTCAGTTTCTGCTTTTTGTCCACTCCCCTCACTCTGAACTCGGTCCAGAAGCTCGTCCCAAGGAATTGAAGCCTTTGAGGGCCTGGAGGTCACCAACCCTGCCTTAGGGGCCCTATCTGTGCCTGGCCGACACAGAGTGGATGCTGGTTCATGCCCATCTGCCCCAGACCCAGAGACCTCTCCACTCTGGGGTTTTTCCCAAGAACCCATCCCCCTCTCCCCAGCTCTTCCCCTACTCCACTCCCTCAGCAGCTTCCGCTGGTCCAAATCCCTCCTCCAAACTCACTAACACGTGGAACCTTTTTCTGTCAGAACCATGCGGTGGGGTGCGGGGGGGGGGGGGATTTTCTACATAAATTAGCTCACTTAATCCTCACAATACTCTGGGGAAATAGCTTTATGTAGCCATTTTCCAGATGTGGAAACTGATGCTTAGGGAGAGCAAAGATCTTTCCCAAGATCCCACTGTTGGAGGCAGAGGTCTTGGCCTGCCTGATCTGGAGCCCATGTTTTTTCTCTTACACCTCCCTGTCTCCCCCGCAAATCCTTCCTCCAAGGGTTCAGAATGGTACCCAACTATGGCCCATCCTTCAGAAGCAACATCATGCAGCCATTAAAAATAATGATTACACATACACGAATGACTAATAACAACATGAGAAAATGCTTATGACACAATGTTAAGAGGAGAAAAGCAAGACACAAAAATTGTAAATACAGTATAAAATTACATTAAAATGATTGTGGATAGAAAAAAGATTGAAAGGAAATATATCAAAATATCCACAGTTGTTTTGCTTATGTGTTAGTACCATGGGTGATTTCCTTCCTATTTTTGTCCAGTTGCCAAAGAGTCAATCAGTGCATATTACTTTTACAACAAAGCAGAGATATCATGTAAAAAAATAATTTGTGGTCGAAACATTTGGAAACCTGCTGTTTCCTCTTCAGCTTCCTCTCCTTCAGATCCCTCCAAAGCCTACGTTTTCTGTACAACGTGACTATAACCGAGAGATATGGTAGGAGTTTGGGGAGCAACCAGTACCTTCACAGACCCAGGACCCGCTCCGTTCTTTGACCAGGCTCTCCTCTGCGTCCAGTGAGGAGTCTCACCACGGACCCTCCTCCCAGCCCCCAGTCGGAACTCCTGCTGACGCTTACCTGACACTCGCGTGTTGGCCTCCGAGATGGGAGATGCGCACACCTGTCTCTCCAGGTGAGGATTCAGCTAGGGCGCAGCGCGCAGGAAGGAGGTAGTCTGCCTGGGGCGGGGCTGTGACGTCACCGCTTCAGCCCCGCCCCCGGCTTCCCGGCCCCGCCCCGGCTTCCAGCCCCGCGGGGATTCGTGGTTCTCCTGCTTGCGGGGTGAGGTGATGGGGACACTTCCCCCGACACGTACGCCTCATTCGGACCGGGCCCCCAGCCGTCAGCTGTGCCTCCAAGTGCGACCTCCGGGGGTGGGCGGACTGAGAGGGGAGGTTCCACTCTTCCAGAGTGAGGGACCCCTTGAGAAACCGAGAAAGAGCTGGGATTCCCACCACCCCACATCCACCCCCCTCCCCCGCTTACACAGAACAGTTGGGTCCTCGGATTCCAGGTTCAAATCACCTGGGGTAAGGAATGATCTCCGGAGGGACAGGGGGAGCCTCTGATTCCTCGAGTGTTTTCTTCAATTCATACCCCACCCTCTGAACTTCCCTCCAACCCTGTATAGGGTTGATATATCTTTTAAATCTCTCTCTCTCTGTCTTTCATTGAGATATAATTCACGTAACATAAAATTCACCGTTTAAAAAAGTATACAACTTGGTGGCTGTTAGTAGATTCACAGGGTTTTGCAACCATTCCCTCTATCTAACTCCCTAACATTTTTATCACCCAGAAAAAGAAACCCCATACCCACCAGCAGTCACTCCCCATTTCCGCCTTCCTCCAGCGCCTGGTGACCAGTAATGTACTTTTGTCTTTTGCCTATTCTAGTTATTTCATATAAATGGATCACATGACGTGCAACCTTTTGCAAGTGGCTTCACTTGGCATCTTGCTGTCAAGGTTCCACCATGTGGTCACATGTATCAGTACTTCAGGGATGCAGTACTTTTTCTGGCTGAATAGTATTCCAGATCGAGTTTCCCACAGTCTAGAACTGGTTGACTGCATCCCTGTGGTGTGTCTTAACATGCTCCACTATCCCCCGTATTTCCTATAAACTGGTAATTAGATGTCGATTCTAAAGGCTGGAGGCTTGATTTGATTTGGATTCAATGATTTTCTCAAGGATATTTCACGGGTGATGCTGTGCCCCTCCCAGTGCATCAGAGCAGGAGCCATAGTGTATTGGGTTGTTCCACCATTTAGCGATGCTGAGATTGACCAGTGGCTTTAGGTGTTGTTGACCTCATCCTTCTGTTATAAAGTTCCCCATCAAACTTTTACCCAGGGATCTTAGCATCCACTGACGATCATGGACTAGCTCTGCTATTTTATCCTACAGTTTACAGATAAAGAAACTGATGCTAAGAGAAGAGAAGTGGTTTGCCCAAATCACAGGGTTAGTGATAACCCGTGGGCCACAGCTACTGAGCCTGCGCTCTAGAGCCCTTGAGCCACAACTACTGAGCCCACGTGCCACAACTACTGAAGCCCATGCGCCTAGAGCCCATACTCTGCAACAAGAGAAGCCACAGCAATGAGAAGCCCGCGCGCTGCAACGAAGAGTAGCCCCCACTCGACACAACTAGAGAAAAGCCTGCACACAGCAACGAAGACCCAATGCAGCCAAATATAAATAAATAAATAAATATTAAAAAGAAAAAAAGATGGCAGCCTCATTCAAACTAAGAAAAATGCAAATGACAGCTACACCAAGATTCCATTCTCACCCATCAGCTTGGGAAAGATACAGAATTTGGGTAACACACTGATGGCAAGGCTCCGGGGAAACAGGCTCCTTCATCCCAGGGAGAGTAAATGTGTACAGCCCCGGAGGAGAGCAATGACGATACCCATCAAAATGAGAACTGCACGTTTCCTTTGACCTCAGTCCAAATCCAGGTATTTATCTTACAGGTATCAATGCACAGGAGGGAACTGGCTTATGAAAAGGGCTGTACATAGCAGTGTGTGTGTTATGTGTTGGAATCATGTCCATCAATAAGGAGCTGATAAAATAGAACATTCATCCAATGGACCTTAATGAAGTCATAGAAATGAAGGAGGAAGCACTTTATGTACAAATGGGGAAAGATCTACATGAAGTATTGCTCAGTGAAAAAAAAACTATCTATCTATCTTTTTTGACCATGCCACGTGGCATGCAGGATCTTAGTTTCCCGACCAGGGATCAAACCCTTGCCCCCTGCATTGGGAGCGTGGAGTCTTAACCACTGGACCACCAGGGAAGTCCCTCTATCTATATTATGAATATCTCTGACCGGCGATATAAGAGGCTGATGATTTGGGGTCTTCTCCAGGAGAAGAGATGGGTGGCTGAGGGAAAGTCATGGGAGGGAGACTTTTACTGTACCATCTTTGGTAACTTTTGAATTTTGATCCATGTGAAAATATTTTCCATTCCAAAAACTACATTAAATTAAAAGTTTAAGAGCCCATCTTACAGAAAGGGAAACTCGCGGGTCGACAGAGTTTGCAGGTTCCTCTCCTACAACACCCCGGGTAAAGGAGGGCACGAGGGAAGGAGGGTGCCCTCTCCTTGCTTTCCTGTTTTAATTCTCGCAGCCACCTCCCCATTTTTCAGATGTTGATACTGAGGCTCAGAGCTGGAGAATGACTCCCTGAAGGCACAAGGCTGGGGTGCAGGGGGCAGCCAACATCCAGTTCACATCCATGGCTCCTGGCCCTCCCGTTGGCCATCACCACGTGATGCCACCCCAGCTGGCCAGCAGGCATGACGGATTTCTCAGTTAACTCTTCATCCTGAACTTTCTGGTTATTTGACCAAAGTGGACTATTGTTTGCCTGAATTACACTTTATTTTTTTTAAAAAAAGGTTAAGCTGATTGAATGAGCAGTCATGGGACTGGGATGACTCAGGCTAGATTTATCAGGGACTTGACTGGACTGGCCCGTTCACTAAGTTATTTGGGAGTTTACTTTAAATTCAGGAGCATTTGGATTCATTGGCTTTTTGAATAGGCCTGGGTTTGGAAAGAAATTCAATTAAGTGGTTCTTTGACTAAATTAATGGGATTATTTTTATGATTGAATTACGGCAGTTTCTTTCAAGACGGAATTTGCCTCCTCTCTGCAGCTTTTCGAGACCTTTCCAGGGAGTTCTGGGGGAGACGGAGACTCTGACCACTTCCGGTTCACTCTGTGCAGCATCTGCTTCCTCTGGGAACCCCTCTAGGACCCGCCAGCTCCCCCACTTCACAGCAGTCACGCTTCCTTGTTTGGCTCCCTGGTTCACGCTGTTGATGGTAAAGGGTTTCCAGAACTGTTTCCCCGTCAGGCTCTCAGCCCTTTGGGGACAGAGACCGTGGATTCACCTGGTCCCAGTGCTTGGCACAGGTCTTGGCCCAAAGCAGGGGCTCAGGCCAGGCGGGAATGAATTCAACTGAACTGATCCCAAGTCTTCTGACTCCAAGGCCACAGGACACAAGCCTCCTCCCACTTAGTTCTTCTGAGAGAAAGGAGGGGATTTCTAACCCGACTCGTGTTGGGATTATATCCTGAAGCTCCCACCACTCCACTCCCATTCCAGCCAGCATGTAGCACCCACTAATACAGATCTCTAAAGTGCACCACCCTTTACAGTTTACAAAGAGTTCCGCACCTCCTCTCTTTAATCTCAGAGCGATGCACTGAGAAGTGGGTTCTTCTCCTCCCTTTACAGCTGACATCCCTGGGGCTCAGAGAGGCGCAGGGCCTTGCTTAATATCACACAGCCAGTGGGTAGGGGAATGTCAGGACTCCAGGCTCCTGGAAGGCAGGACTGAGGCCAGGAGTTGTGCAGGGCAGTGGAGAGATTGTAGGGACAGCCCCCTCCTGTGCTTGAAGGGTGGAGGGATGAGGGCTGGGGAGGATCACAGAGCCCGTGGCCTGAGCTGTGAGATGGGGCAGCAGAAGGTCAGGGGAGATTCCACGAAGTTCTGGGAGGTGAGGTGGCTGGCAGTAGTGGGAAGAGGAAACGGATGCGGATTCACCCGTTCAGTTATCAGCTGAGGCTAGCCCTGGGCTGGGCCTCAGATGCAGGGAGGGGCTGGCAGGACACTCAGCCCCCGCCCCCCCCGCTCTCAGGAGGGGCACGGGGCGCAGGGGTGTCACTGGCCCTCACCTCGAAGGGTGAGAAATGCTCCCGAGGAGGAAAGGCAGCTGGGCGTGGGAGGGTAGCCAGGAAGGTACTAAAGGAGGAGGAGTTTACCTGGCAGGGAAATGTTAATCCTGCTGGCCCAGGCCTATGCACCGCCCACCGCCCACCATGTGCCTGGCTCTGTTCCACGTGCTCTCCACAGGCTGACCCAGCCCTCGGGCCAACCTGTCAGCCGGTGCTATTAGCATCCCCGGTTAACAGCTGAACTCTGGTGTTCAGGGCAGTGGCTTGCCCAAGGTCACGTGGCTGGTAAGAGGCAGAACTGACCTCGAACCCCGGCGGGAAGGCTCCCAATCCTGGCTGCTAACTACACTGCACCTCCCCACAGCGCACGGGGTCACCGGGCAGGGGGATGAGCAAACTGAAGGTGAGATGATTGGGTTGAGCCCCCCCTTGTGCACCCACAACTGTGCAACCCCGACTTCTCTGAGCCACTGCTTCAGATGGGGAAAAAATCCCGCCTTGCAGTTGATGGAGAATAGAGCCCTGTACCTGGCACACAGCAGGGGCTCAGTCAAGTGGGGTCCCTTCCCTCCCTTGCGCTCCTGAGAAGGTCGGGGACAGAATCACGGGGGCTTCCCTCCAGCCCCCTCCCAGGGGCCTGGAAAGACCTTCTTGTCCAGCCCACGGGGTGTACAGAGAGCAGGCCAGAGGCGGGCCCTCTAGCTTCTTGATGATGGTGGGGATGAGGATGACGGCGGTGACATGGAGCATGACAGCGGTAGTGGCGGCGGTGATGGAACTCTGGCCTCTCCCTGGCATTCCGGCAGGCCAGGGCGGGTTCAGCTAAGTGCTGGGCAGAGTTCTGGGGGTGTGGGAGTGTGAGCACCCAGAAAACTCCACTGTGGGCTTATGGCCTTGGCCCTGTCAATGAGGGTGCCCTGCCCTCAGGTCATGGAACTTGATGACTCCCTCTGCCCCACCTTTACTGCTCTCTGACGGAGCACGTCCCTCGGGATTGACTTCCCGGGAGGCCACACTTCCTAGAAGGTTGTAAGCAAAGTCTAGAGAGGGGAAACCCTTGCCTGAGGTCACACAGCAAATCTCAGCAGGGCAGGAACCCAGGGCTCCTGACACCTGACTCTCTACCAGCTCCACTTGCACCCACTGAGTTAAGAGGGTGGACGGGAAAGTTGCTTTAAACCAGTGCTTCAGCAGATGCCGCCTGAGCTCCTACTGTGCGCTGCCACCAGGACGAACCTGGAGTTTGTGGAGACGCGACGTACAGGAGGCACTCAGAAGAGGAAGCAAGGTCAATGCCGCCGCCGCCGCCGGAGGACACGGGAGAAGGCATTCCCAGAGGGAAGGAGAGCGAAGGCACCGGTGAGGGAGGGGGCGGGCAGGGCGAGGACCCCAGGAGCAGAGCCTCCTACAGGGCCACTCCTTGAAGTGGCGCTGGTGCCCAGAGGGCGGGTGCAGGGTCTGGTGCAACCCCCCAAGGAGTGATGGCAGAGGTCACCTGGGGCCAGGAGCCTTGAGTGCCAGGCCAAAGCCTCTGGATCCTATCCTGTAGACTGCGGGGGTCCCAGGAGGTTTTCAGCAGAGGACAGACCTGAGGGTCTTCTCAGAGGGCTGGTCTGTGTGTGACAGCTGGGGTAGGGGTGGGAGGACCATAGGACACTAAGACTCCCTGAGTTATGATGACGGAGAGGTCTTGGGAGCCTGCAATGTCTCGTTCAGTGTGAGTCTGTGTGGGGAAGGTTGGGGTCCCAGGCCGGGGCGGGGCCTGCCTTCACCCTGCCCCCCGCCCCCAGCACTGCCCCGCCTCCTTCCTCTTTTTCATTCTGTGCTCCTACTTCAGTGCCTTTGCCTTTTGAGGACACACTCTCTTTCCTCTTCTACAGCTTTGCAGGACTCCCCTTTCCCCTGCTCTGCTTGCCCAATTCCAGCTCAGTTCTTGTTTTTTAAATAAAATGTCAATTTCATTTTTTTTCTTGGAAGGTTTTTTCAATCAAAAAATTTTTTTCAGTGAGAAATTTTAAGGAATTACCTGGTGGTCCAGACTCCACGCTTCCATTGCAGGGGGAACCAGTTCGATCCCTGGTCAGGGAACTAAGATCCTGCAGGACGTGTGGCCAAAAAAAAAGAAAAAATTTTTAATGAAAATTGTGTGTGTTTTAAATTGTGGTAAATATATGTGTCTTAAAGTTACCATTTTAGCCATTTTTTAAGAGCACAGTTCTGTGTTATTAAGTACATTCACATTGTCGTGTAACCATCACCACCATCATCTTCCCAAATTGAAACGTGGTGCCCACTAAACACTAACTCCCCCTCCCCCTCCCCCAGCTGGGGGCAACCTCCAGTCTACTTTCTGTCTCTGTGAACCTGACTCCTTCAGCTACCGCATACGAGTGGAGCCGTAAACCTGTCTCTTAAAGCTCAGAGGACAGGCCACCTCCTCTGAGAAGTCTCCCGGACTCCCAGGCAGAGAATTCATGTGATGGGCTTCAAGCCTCTGCCCGCTCTCCCTACCCCAGCAGGGGAGGCCTCCAGAGGGCTTCTTACCCAGCCTCCTGCTTCCATGCAGTGGGCTTCACTCGGGTCAGGAGGAAATTCTCTGAACTTCTTTGGAGTCGTTGATGACTGTGGTGGTGGTGATGACGATGACAACCACGATGAAGAGGGTGGGCAACCTCTGGCCCTTCTGCTGACATATTTCTCTGACCAGGGCAGTCCTGGAGGCCAAGAGTGTGTCTATTACCACCCTGTGCCAAGGCTGGGCACTGCCTGGATCTGAGCACTGGGTGGCAGGGGAGGACCGCAACTCTGTCACCATCGTGACGTCAGCCCCTCATCCTCTGGCCCTGCCACTCCCACCATGGCCCATGATGCTGACACTGGTTGCCCTTGGCTGTGCCGTTCCCTCTCTCCTCAACCTGGGCGGGGGTGTCCTGGAAGCCTGGCCCATGATGCTCTCCCCCACCACTGGCACTGACTGGAACACGCTAGCCCAGTTGGCTGGGAGGCTCTCCCCCACCACTGGCACTGACTGGAACACGCTAGCCCAGTTGGCTGGGAGGCTCTCCTTAGTACATTTTTTTCTTTCTTCTTTTTTTTGGGCCACACCGCGCAGCTTGTGGTATCTTAGTTCCCTGAGCAGGGATTAAACCCGTGCCCCCTGCAATGGAAGCACAGGGTCCTAACCACTGGACTGCCAGGGAATTCCCGTCCTTAGTACTTTTTTGTGCTATGAGTGGGTAGGGCTGGGGAAACCAAGGCACAGGGAGGTGCCCTGACTTGCCCAAGCCACCCTAGAAACCTGCTCCCCTTGCTGGGCTCTGGGCTCTGGGACCACACGGGGAAGCAGCCTGCAGGCCCCTGTGCAGGAGATAGGTCAGACCCTGGGCTCTGTGCCAAGGTGTGGGAGCCACCCGACCTGGCTTCAAATCCCAGTCTGCTCACTCCTTCTGGTGGCCACGGCTCAGTCCTCATCCGTAAGTGGAATACATGATGGGGCTGCTTCTCAGAGCAGCTGGAGCTCTGCGTGAGGCAAGCATGCCAGGTCCAGGCCAGGCTCAAGGCAGAACCTCAGCAAATATCCCCTCTGCCCTCCTTTCCTGTTCTGAGGTATGTAGTGGGCAGCTCAGTGGTATAGACAGCCTGGAGAGAGGGAGGTTCAAGTCCTGGCCCCACCTCTGACCCACTCTGAACGTCAGTATCTTCATCTGCCTCTCCTAGCTGCTGTGTTGTGCACGTGTGACGGGCCACGCACAGGGGCTGTGCAGGCCACCCCCAGCTTTGGTTCTCCATGAGGGAGATGGAAGGGGCTGTGTTAGGCTGGCCCTGAGGCAACGTGGGAAGAGGGCCAAGTGGGAAGCAGGTCCTGGCCCTCAGGGTCTGCCAGGGCCCACATGGCAGACACTCCGGAGGTTGTGAAGGGGGCTATTCCCTGAGTCCAGGACCTCCCATGGGGCCTGTGGAGCCTCTCCCTCCTCCCGCTGCGTGCAGAATGAGCTGCCAATTCCTGTTCGTTTAATTTTCCAAGTCAAGGTAAGGGGTGGAGGTGGGATTGCTAAGTCCTTAAACCTCCAGGGAGGCAGTGGAGGGCGCACTGGGCAGAGACAGAGGCTCAGCGTTGTCCTGTCCTCGTGTGAGAGCACCGGCAAAGCCCCTCCCCTTTGGGGACTCGGGTTCCCCCGTCTGCAGATGGGGATCTCCACGGGCAGGGAGCTGGGCTTGGAGTCAGGTGTGACCTCAGGGGACTCACCTCCTTCTCCTGGCTCCTTTTCCCCACCTGGGTATGAGAGGTTTCGGTCAGACCAAGGCAGGACCTTGCTTTGTGAGCAGGGACACCTGGCACAAAAGCCCCTCTCCGTTCGTTACTAAATCTTGCTTCCGGATTGCCAGGGTCAAAAAGGCCCTTGCAGACTGCCGTGTCCACTTGATAGATGGGGAAAGTGAGGCTGCGGGGGTGAGGCGACCCGCCTGGGGCCCTAGCGGGGAGTCAACGCCCGGCCAGCCCCAGGCCCAGGTCCCCCCCCCCCCCCCCGTTTCCCGGATGCTTTTCCTCCCGCAACGTCCTGGCCTGCCTCCCAGGGCTAGAACTCTGACGGCGGGCGGCGCGGAGGGCGCGCGCCTGCTGCCCCCACGTGGCCGCTGAGGGCGCTGCAGGCCGGGTCCGGGTCACGCGGGGCGGGGGTGCTCCTTTGTGCCAAGCCCGGGGCCGACGCGAGGGGCACCGGCAGAGAGAAGACGGGCCCTGACTACCCAAAACTCTCAGGACTGAGGCTGCGACCCCTAGAAGTGCCCTGAATGCGTTCACTTACAACTGGGAAACTTGGGATGATTCTGGGAGGCTATGTCACTTGAACAGGTGGCCCTGAGTGTTGGTGATCGCTCTGCCTTGGAGGGGTCCAGGCCACAGCTGAATTATGTGCTGGCCCGAAAACAGTGAGGCTTTGGAACCTGACAGAGGGGCTTCCTAGAGCTCAGCGGCTCAAACTAAGACCCTGGCTTGGGCCCACCCTGGGAGGAGCTTGTATCTTTGTGGGAGCAGAAGCCTGCTGAGGTCTTTGCTGGGAGAAGCTACAGGACTCAGTGACTGTGTGTGGGGGGCAAGGAAGGGGCGACTTCAAGGCAGAGCTCAGGATTCTGGCCCAGGAGATGGGGGCCGTGGAACTGGATGGTGCCTGGGGGGTGCTGAGCTTGTTGGGGCCTTCTGAGCTGGAGGAGCTGGAGAGGGCAGGGGGAGGAGCTGAGGACGGACTGTGTGTGTAGATGTTCTCACAGACACCTTCCCTATGACAGGTGAGGTAATCTACCCATTTGACAGATGAGGTCATCGAGGCTTAGAGGAGGAAAGAGGCCAGATCAGCCAGGGTCACTGAGTTCTGAGTGTCTGAGCTACAGGAACTTAGCGATTCCAGTCCCTCCACAGGCCCTGGGACTTTACTGTTGGGAGATTCAGGCCCTCAGGGGAGGAGTCCCAAGGAGAGGACAGGAGAGGCTCAGAGCCCCCATGGAGACAAATACCCAGCCACTGATTCCCTGTGTGGCCTTGAGTAAGTCCCTTCACCTCCCCAAGCCTCAGCTGCCTCACCTGTGCAATGGTATGAACTATCTCCCTCCAGGAGGGGTTGGGAAGATTAAGTTAGATTTTAAGAAGTATGAAAGCGCCAGGCCCAGTGACAAGCACCTAGTAAGCCTGGCAGGTAATAAACACTCCTTCCCTTTCCCTTTCTGGCTGGAACAGTCAGGAAGGCTACCTGAAGGAGGCAGGCCTTGAAGGTAAGGGCTGATTCAGAGAGATCCAGAGTGAGCTGCTTGGCTCCTCTATCACCTGGGGTCCCTGTGCACCAGGCCAAGGGATGCTGTAGTCACAGCTGCTCTCCCAGGCCCCAGAGCACCCAAAACTCCACCCTGGAGAGATCTCTTCCTGAGAGAGGGGAGAGATAACAAAGCCCCTTCCCACCCTCAATTCATTCCTTTTGGCCCCGAGCCAAGCCAGCCTATGTTGGAAAAATCTCCCTGTTCTCATTGTCTCTGCTCCAGGCAAGGCTTGTCTTCTGGAAGGAAACAAGCATTTATTGAAGAGCCTGCTCTGCTCTCATCGTTTCTCTTGACCCACGCATCACTGCCCTGAGAGCCAGGTACCATTACTACCTGATACAGTTGGGGATCTGGAGGCTCAGGGAGTGAGGGTCTTGCTGAAAAGGGCATCTTGACTGCAGAGCTGGGAGCTAGCCACTGGGCAGTGCTGCCTTTGTGAATGGCTCCCCCTCTTGTGTGAGCTCCTGGGGGCAGGGCTGTGCCTGGCATGAGGCCCACAGGCTCTTAGTGAATTTTGAGTGAGTGAACAAAGGCATGAATGAATGACAGTTTGGTCTGTGAATGATCCAGAGACATCACCCTGGGACTCCAAGACGCTGTGGATCTGAAAGGTCAGAGAGAATCACCTGGGAATGTGCAGAGTCGCTTCCAGAACGACACAAAGGAACTGGTACTGGTGGTTGCCTCTGGGCATGGGGGTGGAGAATGAGGAGAGAAGGAGATTTACTTTTCTGTCTGAATGTTTATCTGATATATCATAACGTGCATATATCATAATGTGTTATAATTATAACACATTACGTGCATGTTTAATAAATGAGGTCAGAAGTAAATAATCACCTGGGGAGCTCCTTAAACATACAGACTCCCAGGCTGCAGCTCCAGAGGGTGGAAGCAGTGGGTTTGGGGGTGGCAGGGGACGAGGATAAGTTCCCCAGGTGATTCTGTTACAGGTGGCCCTGGGCCACACTACAGAAACAAAATCACCAGCTGGGTCCTCTTCCCACTGGCCACCAGCTGGGTTAATTTGCATGGTCTTTTGCATATATTTGCATGATGTCTCTGGTTCCAAATGAAGCCTGTGTCAGCCTTTATCCTGAGGGAAACCTCTTCCCTCCCCACCTCGTCCCCCATCCCTGCCCCCATCCCCAGACCTGGCCAGCCTGGACAAGCCCCTTCCTCCTCACCCCCTATCCACCAGCTAAATATGTCACTCTTTTACCCCATCTCCACATTCTCCCAGTTCCCCAAGGCTGGCACACACATGTCACCTCCCCCAGCTGAGTCAGCTGAGTCTGCTCCCCATCTCACACTCTCTACCCCCTCCTCTGAACTCCAAAATACTCGAACCTCTCTCATGTGCATCTCTGTGCACTGAACACTCACGGTGGGCCCTAGGCTGAGCCAGGCCCTTCACTCATCTCATCCCAGGCCCTTCACTCATCTCATCCCTCCAGAGACCCCCATGAGACCAGACCCCATTAGGCCCATTTTACAGATGAGAAAACTGAGCCTTAGGGAAATCACATGACTTACCAGAAAGTGACAGCTCTTTCCATTCCACAGACCTGCCTCCTAAAATGCCCTTTTGGCATATTCACTCTTCTCATGTTAATTACATTTGGGTTTTGTCTTGCTTCCCTTGCTCTAATTGGGTCTTGAAAATTACCTGGGTCAGGGCTTCCCTGGTGGCGCAGTGGTTGAGAGTCCGCCTGCTGACGCAGGGGACACGGGTTCGTGCCCTGGTCCGGGAAGATCCCACATGCCGCGGAGCGGCTGGGCCCGTGAGCCATGGCCGCTGAGCCTGTGCATCCGGAGCCTGTGCTCCGCAACGGGAGAGGCCACAACAGTGAGAGGCCCGTGTATCGCAAAAAAAAAGAAAAAATTACCTGGGTCATACACACTTACTGTAAAATCATGCAAACAATCAAGAAATATTTGAATAAAATACGAATCGCCCCTCCCCCCCCCCCCCCCCCCCCAGCATGACACTGTCTAGGAAGAGCTGCTGTGAACAGTCTGGGGTCTCCTTCCAACCTCTTATGCATTTACATACAGATGTGCTATAGGCAAATATATAGGCATAGCATTTTTATTGTTAACATGTACATGCAAAAAATATACAATTCAAAGGAAAACAGTGCAGACATCCATGTCCTCACCATTCATAAAACTTGCCAGCCATCTTAGAAGCACACCTTTGTGCCCGTCCGCAGCTGCACCCTCCTTCCTCTTCTGACTTTCCTTATCGGTTGGTCACATATATGTACTCTTAGATAACAAATTTAGGAGGAGAACTGTTGAATTATTGTGTGTGCAACATGTTCAACTCTATTAGGCAAGGCTAAACTATTTTCCAAGGAGATTGAACCAATTTTTACTCCCACCGAGAGGGAAGGAGAGTCCCCACTGAGCCACATCCTTGCCAAATGTGGAACTGTTCAACTTTGTAATTTTTACCAAGCTAGTGGGAGTAAAATTCCAACTCATTGTGGCTTTAATTTACTTTTCCTGTTTACTAATGATATTTAATATCTTCTTGTTTATGTCTTCCATATCCTTAGCAATTCTTTTATCTTCTTGATATATCGGCAATTGAAAGAGTTGTGATAAAATCTCTGATTATGATAATGGATTTGTTTATGTCTCCTTGTTTTGCTTTGTATGTTTTGAAGTTGTGTTATCAGGTGCATAAGAGTTTAGAATTGTTATATCTTCTTGGAGTTACATATTCCTTGTTTCTAATAATGCTTTTATCTTGAAGCTTGGTTTGTCTGTTTAAATAATGATAAATCTTTTGATTTTGATCTTTTCCCAGGTAAAGAAGGACTATTCTTCTTATCTGGGTCAAATCACTTCTGAACTACCAGTTGGTCTTAGTGAGAAGTGACTTGACTTCTTATTTTGAAAATATTTGTATTATGGAAACCTTTCAACACATACAAAAGTACAGAATTGTATAAATGACCTCCCATGTAACCATCAACCAGCTTAGACATATACCAAATCAACATATTTATACCCACCAGCTCCCCCATCCCATATTAAAGCAAATCCCATATGTCATATAAATTATTCCTTAAATATTTGAATATGTATCTCTAAGAGGAAAGGACTTAAAAAAAACCCAAGTCCCATTATCATCCTGTAACAATAATTTCCTAACATCATCAAATATCATTTTGTTTGTTTATTCATTTGTTTCATTCAGGATCTAAATAAGGCCTGTGAAAGCATGTAGTTGGTCAATGTCTCCTACATCTCATTCAATCTATAGGTTCCTACCCTAACTCTTTTATTTTCCTTGCAATTTGTTTGTTGAAGAAACCAGACCATTTATCCTTTATATAAAAATATTTTGTTTGATGGGATTATGTAGATAATGTTCTTTAGCAATATATATTGGCCATATTTCCTCTCAGAACATATAAGTTAATTTTGGGTTTTTAGCTGGTATTCAGAACTCCATAGTTACTATTTTTTTTTCTTAATTAGACGTATTTTAGCAGCAAGCTTTTTTTAAAAAAATAAATGTATTTATTTATTTATGGCTGCGTTAGGTCTTCGTTGCTGTGCACAGGCTTTCTCTAGTTGTGGCGAGCGGGGGCTACTCTTCGTTGCAGTGCACAGGCTTCTCATTGCGGTGGCCTCTCTTGTTGCGGAGCACAGACTCTAGGCATGCAGCTTCCAGTAGTGGCAGCAGGCAGGCTCAGTAGTTGTGGTGCACAGGCTTAGTTGCTCCATGGCATGTGAGATCTTCCTGGACCAGGGCTCAAACCCGTGTCCCCTGCATTGGCAGGCGGATTCTTCACCACTGTACCACCAGGGAAGTCCCATAGTTACTTTTTTTTTTTTTAATGTCTTATCTCTTCTACTTACCTACTATGAGCATTGGATGTGCTAACTCACTCAACAAACATTTAATGAGCACCTACTATGTGTCAGGCCCTATGCCAGATCCTGAAAAATATAATAGTGAACAAGCCAAAAATATTTCTGGAGCTTCATCTCAAACTTTGGTGGTCTGCAGAATCCCTGAAGAGACCCTGTTAAAATGCAGGTCCCAGGGTCCCATTCCAGACAGGCTGTCAGGGGTCTTGGCTGGGAACCAGGAATGGGCACCTTTGGTCAAGTGCTGTCCTGTGGAAATCTGAGCCACAAATACAAGCCACATTTGCCAATTTCGATTTTCTAGTACTAATTACATAACAAGGTGAAAAGTCTCTTACAGAAAATTTTAATTATATATTTTAATACATGAAATAAAATTTATTTAATATATAAATAAAATATTTTAATTTCATATTTTATTTAACCCAATTTATCTGAAGTATAATTTTAACATGTAATCAATCATAAAAAATTATAAATGAGATATTTTGTATTCTTTTTTTAAGTACTAAGACCTCGAAATCGGTTGTGTGTTTTACATTTACAGCACTTTTCAACTCCGACCAGTCACGAGTCAAGGGCTCCCTGTGGGTCGTGGCTACTATACCTGACAGCGCAGCCGGTGACCTGGTCTGGATTCCCCGGGGGGCCACAGCAGGAGCACCGCTGGACTGGATAATGTCTGTGAAGAGCACTTAGCAGATTCTGGTGTCCCAAACAAAATATGGGGACAAAGACACCTGGGCCCCAATCCCGCCTCCAACCTTCTGCCCTTTCCTTGGAAGTGGCTTCACCTCCAGAGCTCGAATCTCCGCGCCTAGAACGGGCGAATTGTCCTGCCTCGAGGTAGTGGAGGAGCATCTAATGAGACGGTGTGAGGCGCCCTCTGCGTGTTGGTGGCAAGGAGGCGTGAAGGATGCGGAGAGGTTTGGATACCGAGAGAGGGCAGAGCAGGGCTCAAGCCGGGGCTTCCCAACACCGCAGGAACCGGAATGAGGGGACACGTCCGCCGGGTGCACTCAGCCTGCAGCCCCCGAGGCCACCACGGGGCGGCGCTGTGGGAAGGGACCCCGGGGATCGCGCAGGGACCCCCGGGGCTGGCATGCGGCCCGAGAACTTTTAGTAACCACTTGCCTGGCGTGGACTTCCCCGGGGAGGGGAGGATTGGATCATTCTGGTTCCCTCTGCGGCAGGAGGGGAAACTGAGGCGAGGAACTGTTTCCCCCGTCACTTTAAAAAAATTCAACCAACAGCTTATGTGATGGAAGGAACTCAGGCTTCAGAGTCTGGGTGAGGTCGCGGCTCTGCAGCGGAGGAACCTTGACTCGTAGGCCATTCAAGCTCCCAGGCTGTTTTTCACACCTGTAAAACGGGGATACCAGTACCTCCCAGGGCAGGAGCAGGACCACAGCAGATGATGGCTAGAAAGGGGCTTTACCAACCGTCTGGTGTGGAGCCAGGGTCAACACCTGCACAGGGATCGAAAGGTGAACTTTGAAGGATGAGGATACAAACAACAACTGCCGTGAGCTAAGCGATTAATCTCCTTTACACTCTCATAACAGCCCATGAGGTCGGTGCTACAACTGCACCCATGTTCCAGATGAGAAAACTGAGTCTCAGCGACGTGGTGCGGTTTGCCTGAGGTCACATAGCCCAGCAGAGCCTGTCCGCAACTCCCAGGTTCTGTGCTCACGTCTGACCAGGTGTTGGCTGAGGCTGGAGAGGGTGGGACTCTTCTTGCCCAGCCATTGTCTTTCATCTCTGGTTCCTGGTTTCCTTCCTCCCTTCTACTTCCTTCCTTCTCAGCCTCTCTGGCCTCCCACTCCATCTCCCCCCAGGTTGCCAGTCTCCCCATTAAAACAAGGAGCCTCTCCATGCCTACGACTCATGCCTGCCACTCAGAGTGGTCCATGCCCCTGGCCACAGTGGTGGGCTCAGGGCATGTGCCTCAAGCCTGGCCAATGGATTCTGGGAGGGTTGGAACTGTTGGAAGAGGGCCTGTCTCCTTTTGCCTGCTTAGAAGCTGAGCATTTGTGAGCCTGGGCTTCTGGAAATGTGACTTCACTTTTAACCCAGAGGAGCTGACTGACCTGTGGGCTCATGCACTGGGATGCAGCTGAAGCACCTCCAGTCTTCCGCCTGCCCCACCCTGCCCCCACCTCCCACCCATCTCCACCCCTTTCCCACCACCAACTCACCAGACCTAGAATCTGAGAGCCGAAGGGCCCCAAGATGTGGGTCCCTCAACCCCCTACTTCCACCGGGAAAGTTCTCAGCGCCACGCTGACAGGTGAGGCAGGTGTGCCAAGCAAGGAGGTTGGCCCAAAGATGCACAGCTGGCGGGCAGTGGGCCCACCGGCTAGAATCCCATCAAGGTATTCATTCCATTCCACACCTAGCAAACCTCTTGAACCCCTGCCCAGAGGCCAGCTATGAGGGTGTGGGGTGTGGCTCTGGAGACAGACCCCCCCACACACCCCACCCCGGGCTCAAATTCCAGCTTCCTCACTCAATAGTGATCTTGGGCAAATTATTGCACTTCTCTGTGCCTGTTTCTTATCTGTAAAACAAGGGAAAGACTGAAGTCCCCTTGTGTCTCCAGAAACCCCAAGCATTCTGCCCATTGGTAGCAGTCCCTTCTTTCATGGGACCATGCTTTGCTCATGCCCTCCCTCTACTTAGATTCCTTCCAGAGTGACCATAGAGTGGTTAAAAGCATGGACTCTGGGCCCAGGCAGTCTGGCTTCCAATCCCATCTGCAGATGAGGAGAAGGGAAAGGGATCCACAGATGTAAAGGCCCTGAGGTAGGAAACTGTGTAGCACTGGGGAGAAGGTTCTGCGGGGCTGAATGAGTAAGCTGTATGTCTGCACTGCTGATCTAGCATCTTGTCTCCCTCCTCTGCCCCCTTGGGAACTTCTGCTCTCCCTGGGATAGGGCTTCAGAAACAGGGACTGGCTTGAAGGCTCCGGGGACCTCATTTGAATAATACAGTGGAGAACTGGGGGGTCCTGATTCGCATGATGGCCCTCTGGGAGAAATAGTGTCCCAGAGGCAGGAGAGGCCCAGGATCACAGCTTGGCAATGCCTGGCAGGATGGGGGAGCGGGGAGGGGTTTTGCTGCAGGCCCTCAGCGGCCAAACACCCTCGCACGGAGCTCTGGGCCTCTCCACGGAGGAGCTGGAAGCTGAAATACGACTCTGTTTTGGGGGCCTGAGGCGAGCTGGAGTCACTTCCCTGCCAGATGGAAGAGGTTGCCTCAGTCTCTTCGAGGCCAGGCTCTCCGCCCTGCAGGAGTGGCAAGGTGTGGGCCTTGACAGTGGGGCACGGGCTGGGAAGAGGGAGAGGAGGGCGCTGCTCTGGGGCTTGACAGTGCATTCGTCATCTCCCTCTGTCCACCCAGCTGCCCTGGGAGGGCGAGCTGGGGCTTTCCCCATTTCACGGAAGAACAGACAGGTTCAGAGAGGCCAAGTCGCTTGTGCAAGCTCACTCAGCAGCAAGTGGCAAAGCCAGGGTTCAGCCGGGGCCTGGGTGACGCCCTAGCCTGTGTGCTAACCACAGCGGCGTACCTGAGCGTGACCTCAATAAGCAGAAGGCGAAGCCGTTTCCTGAGCACCTACTGTGTGCCGGCCCCTCTCACACACTAGCTCAGTGAGCCCAAGCCGCGCCCTGGCAGGAAGCCATCATCGCCCCCATTTCACAGACAGGCCTGAGGAGAAGGGTCAGGCTTGGGATGCCCTGGCCTCAGCTGGGCATCTGAGTTACTGCACGACCACGGGCAGATCCCTTCTCTTCGCTGGCCTCAGTCTCCCCATCTGTAATTCGAGGAGGTGGGCTCAGGTCTGTGCCGTGTCTCCCAGGGAGGCTGACAGAGAGCTGGCGGCGGGGAGGTGGCCAGGATGACAGAGGGAGTTTTTCAAGCCTACCTTCCCCTGCCCGCTGCTTCCTGCAAACTCATTTTCCAGATCTTCAAGTCAGACCCACCTACCTCCAAGGGAAGAGAAGGAATTTGCATTTCCTGAGCCCAGGCCAGGCCTGACGCCGTGTGGCGGGATCCACATGCACGATGCCATCTAGTCCACACGCTGCGGCCCCTGTGGAAGTTGCAGAGTTGTTTTTGGGTCGTTCTTACAGCGGAAGCCCAGAGAGGGGAAGCAAATCGCTCAGGACAACCCAGAGAGGAAGGGGCGCCACCGGCCCCTCGCCAAGGCTGTGGGCTCCTAGCCCTTCCCTTTCTGCTGTGTCCTTCCTGACGCCACCAAGAGCCAGGGCCTTCCTCAGCCGAAGGCCGTGCTCCCAGCCCCCAGCCTATGTTCTGGGCCGCCAGGGGGCGGCAAGGCCATTTGCGGGCCCCCTCGTCACCCACGCCTTCCCTGTAGAGACTGGACTAGAAATAGCCCCGTCCATCCTCGCCTCGGTTCCCACCTCGCCCGCTTGCCATGCTCACCTGTGCGTGTCCTCCCTCCTGGCACCTGTCAGGGAGAAGACAGGAACCATCTGCCCCGCCCACTTCCCGTCAGTAATCCGTCCCGCCACGCCCCCCTGCTGAGGCTCCGCTGGCAGCATCCCCGCTTCCGCCAGTCTCGTCGCTGAGCCCAGAAAACTGCCCCATCTGTTCCTGCTGCCCCATCCAGCTTCTTTCAGAGGCCCCAGAAGCGGCGTAAAGGCTTCGTGGAGGCCGGACCCCATCAGGGCTGCCGACCTGCCGGCCACTCCAGCCCACTGGCCGCCATATGCAGCTTCCCGAAGGCCTCTCCCATCACTCGCCCCTCTGCGCCAAGACCACCCAGGTCTCCCCACTGCCTGCAGGAAAAGGCTCCTCAGTCTGCCGGACTCACCTGCTCACCTGGCCCAGCCCCCCAAGAGTAGCTGTCCTCCCCGCGACATGCGCCCGCCTCCCCGACCTTGCTCTCCTATCAGCCAACCTCCGCTGCGGCTCAGGGACTAAAACACCAGGGACTAAAACACCAACAACCGTAAGACCAGAAAGCCCTGGCAGAGCCCTGAGTTGCTCTATGACCTTGGGTAATTCACGTGGCCTCTCTGAGCCTCCTCATCTGTAAAATGGGGATAATAATAGAACACTCCATTCCGTCCCCATGCCCTGAACCCTCTCCTACCTCCACGGACCCGCCCTGAGCCCCCCGGTCCAGGTGTTGGCAGGGAGGCCCAGGAGGGGGAGAGGAAGGAGGAGCTTAGACAGGCCTGGAAGGAGCTGAGCAGGAGAGGACAGCAAGCTGAGCCTTGGCTCTGCCTGGCAGGGAAGGTTCCAGAAGCAGGAGGCACAGGTGCTGTCCTCCAGACCCTCACTCCAAGGGGCCACATCCCAGGAGAAGGTGATTCTAGTGACAGGTCGGGGGTCAGGAGCCTTATTCTGGATTGAGCTCTGCACCTGCCTCTTTGTATGACATCTCAAACCCCCTCCCTGGGCCTGTTTGCCCCCATCCATGGGTACCAGGAGTCCCCTCTTGGCCTCCTTCCCACTGTGGGCACTGTGAGAGCTGACACCAGCCAGCAGGGGCTCTGGCCTACCTGCCCTGTTGCCATGGTACCTGTAGCGCAGTGGACAGCTATGGCGACTGTAACCAAGGAGCCCTGGCTGCTGTCCCAAGCCTGAGCGTGCAGTGTTGGAATCGCCCATGGTCCCATTTGGCACTGGCAGCAGGGCTGAGGCCAGAGGGCTCAGGCCTCCCAGCTCTCTCCCAACACCACAGCCCAAGGTTGAATGGCTGTGGGCCCAGGCCCCAGCTACATCTTTGCCTGTTTGGTTCAGTGCTGAATCCCCTCTGCTAGACCAGGCTCCTCCTTGCTCGTAGTAGGTGCTCAACAAATATTTGTTCCGTGAAGGAATGAATGAATGACACAGAAGGCCTTTGAAATCTGTAATGGGCGGGGCTGATGTGTGAGCTGATGGCCAGGACCTGGGCAAATGCCTCTGGCTGGGATCCCAAAGGGCTTGTGTAGGGATTCTATACCAGGTTTGAGGCAGTGAACAGAGTAAGTGGGAGGCCCTGGAGGTTGCCAGTGATTGCGGGAGGGGGCAAAGATAGGCTTGGGCGTTGACCCAATTTTGCCAAGTGCCAATTCTGTCTTTCCCCACGGTCTCCCTGAGACCTTCAGATGTTCTGAAAGACGCAGGAACATAGGTGCCAGGTCCCTGGAGGTCATTAAGTCCAGTGTCTTACTTTGAAGATGAAGGAAATGAGTTTCAGAAAGCTGAAGAGATTATCCAGGATCACATAGTAACTCAGACCCCAAACCCCTTCTCTAGCCTCCCAGTACTCATATCCTGTGAGCTGAGTGACCTATCAGTTTTCCCTTTTTGCATGGCTGCCAGGAACCTCAGGGGTCAGTTTTCAAACTGTGTCTCATATGGTAAACCCATCAAAATCCTGACTGGAAGACAACTCACATTTATTATTATTTTTTAAAAATTATTTATTTATTTAAATTAGTTTATGTATTTATTTTTGGCTGTGTTGGGTCTTTGTTGCTGCGCGCGGGCTTTCTCTAGTTGCAGAAAGCGGGAGCTGCTCTTCCTTGTGGTGCGCGGGCTTCTCACTGAGGTGGCTTCTCTTGTTGTGGAGCACAGGCTCTAGGTGCACGTGCCTCAGTAGTTGTGGTTCGCAGGCTGTAGAGCACAGGCTCAGTAGTTGTGATTCACGGGCTTAGTTGCGCCGCGGCATGTGGAATCTTCCCAGACCAGGGCTCGAACCCGTGTCCCCTGAATTGGCAGGCGGATTCTTAACCACTGCGCCACCAGGGAAGCCCTCACACTTATCTGGATCCAGTAATATGCCCAACCATGCTGTGCCTGGTCACGTATGAGATCTCATTTAACCCAGACCACAAGCGTGTGACACAGATACGAATGGCCCTTCCTAACAGACGAGGAAGCAGGTTCCTAGACATAAATCAACTTGCCCAAAGTCACAAAGCTACTAACTGGTAGTGGCAGGACCCCCTGGCTCTCATACTCATGATCTTTCCTCTACAAATATTGACATAAATGCTGTTGCTCTTGGCTCTGTGCCCTGGTACCAGCGCTGTGCCCATTGCCGGCGGTCTTCCTTATCTGCGCTCACCCTCTCCACAGGGAGCCCCTGGAGGAGCTGTGGAGGGGGAGCTTGGTTTTGAAACTTCTCCATTTTCTAATCCTGGGAACCCAGCTCTACACCGTCCTTGTGCAAAGGTTCAGATGCTGGCGGTTGCGTTTTTAGAGAGTCTGACAAACACAGTCCAGAATTCTGTTAGTACTTAGCCTGAGCAGACAGCCACAAGAAGAAAAAGTTTAAAAAAAAAAACAAAAGGCACGAAGATGTTGATCACAGCGCTGTGTATCTTGGAGAAATGCTGACGTTCATCTGGATACAGGAGGGGAAGGATTAAGCCCACAGAGCTCATCAGAGGGCTGGCTTCATGGGAGGGACCCAAGCTCGGTTCAGGGCTCTGTGGTCTCTGTCTTGAAATTCTTCATTTTATCTTTGACCTTGTAAGTTTTATGAGTGAAGTCCAGTGGGATGATGTGGCACGCACATGAGCAGAGGAGGTAATCTGAAGAAAGGAAAAAGTTTGATTTTTAGTGCCTTTAATGGCCCAGTGTTCTCGACTTGTGAACAACGGACACACATTTTCATTTTGCAGTGGACCCTGCAAAGTGTGTCGTTGGTGCGGTGAAAAGGGCACGGGGCTGGGGTCCAGGAGAGTGGGGCTCAAGGTTATTCCCCTCTGGGCCTCAGTTTCCCCACCTGTAAACGAGGGGTTGGCCCGCTGACCTCTATGATTTTATGAACATTATATTGAACAGTATGAACATTATACTGTCATTAAAAATGGAAAATGAGGTTAGGCCTCTGCACTTTCACTTCTGAGAGCGTGGGTTCAACCTCTGGTTAAGGAGCTAAGATCCTGCAAGCACGCAGCATGGCCCAAACAAACAAACAAATAAATAAATCAGCCAGTATCCTCAGCTACCCCCCCTCCCCCCACCAGGGTTTTACTCAGCAGTGCTGGGCCACAGGACCCTTTATACAAATAAAAATAAAACATGGAAAATGTGTAGAACCCTTCAATACCAAAAGAAAATCAGTACTCAGAAAAAGCTACAGTGAGAAAAGCCAGATCCAGGAAGAAGGGGCTGGGATCATAGCCACGGGATCTAACTAAAGCCTAACAAAGATAAGGCGAGAATTCGACGAGGTGAAACAGCTGAGTTGAACGCCTTCTAGGTTCTTTTCTATTTTGCCTTACGCAATTTGCGTTCGTTAAGGAAAATGCGTTTTTTCAGAAGCTGGGGAGGAGGAAGCAAAGATGAACCTAGAAGAATTAGACCCGAGTGGTGGGGTTTTAGACGGGATGAGGGAAGGCTGTCAGCTGGGTGAGCCCTCACCTCTCTCTCTCTTTCTCCCACCAGATGTCCCGGGGCTGTGACTGAAGGAGGGTAGAGAGGGGACAGGGCAGGGCCTCCGCTTCCTGGCCCCTCAGGGGAGATGGGTTGGAGCCAGGAAGGGCTCGGCGACTCCTTCAAGGCCCCTTTCGTGACTCCAAGCTAGTGACATATATCTAAGGTTCTTACACCCCCAGATTCAGCGATCCCCCCTATCTCGGTGCCGCCAGGAGCCGGGAGTGAAGTGAGAGATCAGAGGAGCTGCCTGCCAGGGAGCAGGGGAGGGGAAGGGAGGTGGGAGGGCTGTGAAGGGGAGCAGGTGGGAGAAGGAAGGTGAGTCAGCGCAGAGCGGAACAGCAGGGCTTTGCAGCCTTGGAGCCTCCCTGCAGCTGCGTGCTCGCCTCTGGGCTCTGGGCTCGCACCCCTGTGGCCCCCGCTCCCCCATGCCCACAAGTGTCTGAGCAAAGTGGCAAACTGGTGACAAGGAAGGTGTTCGGGAGGGACCTTGAAGTGCTTCCACATCACTCTGGGCGGGAGGCCCTCTTAGGGGGGCCACACCCCTTCCTCTCTTGTCCTTATGGATGGAGGGCTGGGCAGCCTCTAAGATGTGCTCCAGGTCGAAGGTGCTGTATCCAAGGGTGCCTGAGTCTGAGGTCTTCTTTAGCTACCGCTGGCAGCCCAGGGCACCAGAGCATCACTGAGATGAAGCAGGCAGGAGAGGATGAGATAGACGAGGTCCTCCCAGGGGTCTGCAGGGCTGGATGGGGTAGGGGGTGAGACCCTGGGGTGCTCCCACCTGGCGCTCTTCTGAGAGCATGGGCAGGTGAGTGGCTGCACTTTTGTCTTGCTGAGTGGCCCCTGTAGGCCCTTCGAGGCCCCCAAAGGTCACAGGTGCACTCTGGGATATCTGGGTGGGGGCAAAGGAGGAAAAGAGGCAGCCCCTCCCCCCTCTCTTAGCCCCTGCCTCAGGGAGGACGGGAGGCCAAGGGGAAGCCAGCCCCTGGGCTTCTGACAGTCTTCACCTTGGTTCAGGCCAACCCCTTTGTTCTCTGGGCCTCGGTTTCCTCTCTGAGACCAAACCCTTGTCCCACCTACCTTGAAAGGTGTTATACAAGTAAGAGACATTGTAATGAGTTGTTGGGGACTTGGACCCCTTTCTCCAGGAAAGAGGCCTCAGCTTCTCCTATTAAACTGTTAAGGCATGTGGAATGCACCGTGATTTACCCAAATGGCCAAATGTTGCCTGATGAAATGTGGTCGTTCACAAGCAGCCAACAGCGCTTCACAGCAGGTGAGCCTGCCTCCTGGTTCCCTGTGTTTCCTGAGAGAGCTGGCACCTTTGCTAGAAGATTCCTGGGAGCAGGGAGGGTGCCCTCTGCTTCCTCATACTCCAAATGCTGGGTACACAGTTGGCCTGTAAAATAGACTTAGAGCTGGAAGGAACCCTCAAACTCGAAAGTTCTGTGCTAGGTGAGCGATCATGGCCACAGTTCCACCGGGTGTGCACACCCTTTGCAATGGGACGTGACCATGCTCCCAGGGAGTGGAGTCAATTTCCCGCCCCTTGAATCGTGACCGGGATTAGCCAATAAAATGCAATGGAAGTGATGTTATACAAGTTCAAGGCTGGGCTCCAGAGACCTTGCAGCTTCTGCCTTGACCCTCTTAGGCGCCAGGAAGGGATCTGGTAGAGCCAACTGGAGGAAGAGAGGCCACTGGAGGAGAACCGGGGCCCCCCGTGCCCCCCACCCCCACCCCCGGGCCAACAGTGAGACCTACTGCCCAACACATGAGTGAGGCCGTCATGGATCTTACAGCCAGGCTGATCTCCCCGCTGAGCAGGGCTGCTGGAGTGAGCCCAGGGAAACCAGCCCTGCTACAGCACCGCAGAAAGAATAAACCGTTGTTGTCTAAGTTGAGGGTGGCCTGTTACACAGCACAGGCTAACTGAAGCCCGGGGCGGGGAAGGGACTCACCCAAGGTCCCACAGTGAGGCAGAGACCAGGTCCGACTATGACCAGGTTTCCCCGCTGCCCCCTAGAGCCCTTCCCACCACAGTGTCCTGCAGCCCAGTTAATCAGCACAGCCTGGTGGGGGTGGCTATGTGGGGTGCAAACCAAGCAGGCTCTTCCCACTTCTCCCTGAGTCATAAAGGGTTGGCTGACGTCCACACAGGCTTCCCCTGCCCATCATCACTTAGGAAGAAGATATGGTTCATCCCATTCTAAAGATAGTGAAGCTGAGACCAAGAGCTGATGGGCAACTTGCTGACAGCCACACAGCTTGTTAATAGCAAAGCTCTGACTCAAACCCACTCAAACCTCTTAGGGCCACTTAGGATCCTTCCCACTGGCTCCCAGGAAGGAGACCAGCAGGTGATGAAGTTCCCTCCAAGGGTCAGTCTCTCAGACAGGGGCACAGACACATACACAACACACACAAACCTACCACACACACACACAAACACATCCCATACACACAATACACACATACGTACCACACACAGACACGCGTCATGTTGGTCTCTCTATCTCTCTCTCTCTCCGTTTCCCTCTATCTCTCCTTCCCAACCCTCCATCTTCAATCAGCCTACCGCTAATGGACCATATACTTTATTAAAAATATATAGTTACAAACTCCACTGTCAACCTGGGCTGGGCCTGCAGGCCCAGAGGGCCCACAGGGAGGGATGGCCCTTACCCTGCTCCTTGAGGTCCCACTTCTGCACCCAAACCCAGTACTATCCACGGGCCAAGAGAGCTGGCTCTGAGGGTCTCAAGGGACCAGCCAGCTGGGCAGGGGGAGGTTGGGCTTGAGGGGTGCGGAGTACGAGGGTGCACCTCCTCGCCCTACAGGTACAAATGGCAGAAGGTGGATGTGGTGCCTCCATCTCTCCATTTATAGATATTTACGAAAGAAAGTCATGAGCAACAGACCACAGTCATGCAAAAGAAACGCACACCCCTCCCACCCCCTCAAACCAACCACCGGCCCACCCCGGAACCCCCAGATGCCCACCCCCCGACAGTCCAGCCGCCCTCCCCAAGGTTCTGAGAGCAAAGGGGGAATGTCCTTGAAGGGTTGGTGGGGAAAGGGCGGTGGGTCTGGGGTTCCTGAGCCGCCAGTGGGTAGGTGCTGGAGAACCCAGGCTGGCCAGCCCGAGGGTCTCCTGGCCCTTTCCCAGGCCTGGGTTCTGGAGTCAGTAGGAAGGGGCCTCCCAGTCTCTGAAGCCCCCAGCTCTCTCCAGAAGGTCCATGGAGCCAGGGTGAGCCACTGTGTCCTGAGTGCGGTGGAGGTGTCCTGGCGGCCCACCCCCGGAAGAGGCTCTGGTGGGAAGCGAGAGGGCGGGCCTGGAGGTCAGATGGCGGACTCCCTGCGGTAGGAGATGTTGTCCAGCGGGAGAGTGGCTTGCATGCGCTCCAGATCCAGGTGGCTGCCAAACTCCAGCATCCGGATGATGCCCGCCTCCTCCTTGGAGCCTGCCTCCAGGCCCAGGCCCGCGGCCACGGCGGCAGCGGCCGCGGCCTCCTCCTCCATCTCCTCTTCCTCCTGGCTCATGAGGGCCAGCTCGTTCTCATAGCAGAAGGCACTGGGCGGGGGCGGTGGGGCGGGCAGCACGGTGATCTTACTCTCCTGCAGCTCCCGGGCGGAGCAGCAGGGCGTGCCGGCCACCTCGTAGGTCTTGTGGAAGCGCGAGTAGTCCACCTTGTAGTGGCTCTTCTCCTCAAAGACCACGGGCTCGAAGCGGTGACCCCATAGGATCTCGCTGGCCAGGTAGGAGCTGCGGGCCTGGGTGGTCATGGCCGTGGCCTCCACCATGCCCTCCAGGATGACCACGATCTCAAAGTCCTCCGACTCCAGCTCCTCCTTGCCCATGCCGTAGAGCGGGCTGTCCTCGTCGATCTCGTGGACGATGATGATGGGCGACACCAGGAAGATGCGGTCCAGGCCGATGTCGTAGCCCACGTTGAGGTCCCGCTGGTCCAGCGGCAGGTACTCGCCCTCCTGGGTCATGTAGGGCTTGATGAGCTGGGCCCGCACGTGGGCCTCCACGATGTGGCTCTTGCGCAGGTTGCCCACGCGCCACATCAGGCAGAGCTTGCCGTCGCGCACCGAGATGACCGCGTGGTGGCTGAACAGCAGCGTCTGCGCCCGCTTCTTGGGCCGGGCCATCTTGGCCATGATGGTGCCGATCATGAAGGAGTCGATGACGCAGCCCACGATGGACTGGACCACCACGGCGATGACCGCCAGCGGGCACTCCTCCGTCACGCATCGGAACCCATAGCCGATGGTAGTCTGCGTCTCCACGGAGAACAGGAAGGCACCCAGGAAGCCGTTCACATGCATGATGCAGGGCTTGGCGGCCGCCGGGGCCGCCCCGCCGCCTCCCGCCACCGGGGCGCCCGCCGCGGCCCCCGCCGGGCCGGCCTCCAGGTCACCGTGGAAGAAGGCGATGCACCAGAAGAGGAGGCCGAAAAAGAGCCAGGAGACAAGGAAGGCCGCGGAAAAGATCATCAGCATGTAGCGCCAGCGTGTGTCCACGCAGGTGGTGAAGATGTCCGCCATGTAGCGCTGCGACTTGTTGCTCAGGTTGGCGAAGTAGACGTTGCATTGGCCGTTCTTCTTGACGAAGCGGTTGCGGCGTTTCCGCCGGGGCACGTGGGCCTGCCCGTTGCGGCTGTGCCCGTGCATGTCCTGAAGCCGGCGTGGTCACCTGGGAAGACGCAGGGCCTGCGGGGGAGAAGCAGACACGTGAGACGCTGGGGAGCGAGTGGCTGCCGTGGGAGCGGCTCTCCAAGGGCCCCCGGAGTCCGGGTTCCAGGGCTGCAGGGAATCCACCCAATGATGCTCAGAAGGGGCGGAGCCTGGACTGGGACCCAAGGCTTCCTCCACCACGTGGGCAGAATGTTAAGGTGGTTCTGACAACAGAGAGGGAGTGCCTCCGTGGCTGGCCCAGCTCCGGGATTGGGGTCTGCCAGACCAGAAGCTGAGGCCACCGGGATCCAGGCCCTAGTCCCAGCCCCTCCCGCTGCCCCTCCTCCCCCACGGAAACCTCCTGTGCCTGCTCTTCCGGGGGCTTCCTGATGCCCATCTCGGCACCGCCCTCGCACTGTTTGTCCCACGTGCCCTGAGCAGAGGAAGTGGTGAATGCTCTGGGCCCCGCTCACCTCCCTGGGCTCAGCCTCTGCCCTTCTGGGTCTCTCGGGGGTCGGACATTCTCCTGTGTGGTCCAGTTCGGCAGCCACTGGCCACCTGTGGCTCTTACATTTAATTAAAATTAAATAAAACGTTAGCTTCAGTTCCCCGGCTGCACTCACCACATTTCAAGGGCTCCGTAGCCACATGTGGCTAATGGCCACCATACTGCACAGAGCAGATGCAGGACATTTCCATCATTGCAGAAAGTTCTACTGGGCAGTGCCGGGACCCACAGCCCAACGTCAGTTCCTGTCCTGTCCCCAAACTTGTTGGGAGCAGTGTTGGGTGAAGACTCCAGTGTGGTGGTCAGGACGGACATAAGGGGAGCCCTGATTTTTGTCTCCCATGTAGGCATCCCTATTTCCATATCACAGGTGAGGAAACGGGGGCTCAGAGAGGGGAACTGGCCTGTCTAAGGCCGCACAGCTGGTAAGTGAGTCCAAGTCCAGGTGTGTCTAACTCTTCAGCCCCCAGGTGCTGTCAGTATTGCTGAGTTCGCAGTGTGAAGACCTGGGGTGGCGGAGGCAGACACACCACTACCTAGCTATGTAAACTCAGGCAACTCATTTCACCTCTCTGAGCCTCAGTTTCCTCAGTTGTAAAACGGGGATCAAAACCCTACCTCACAGGACCCGAGGAGACAGTAGGTGCTCAGTTAAAGCCAGTTGCCCTCCTGCCTTCTTTCCCGCTTCCTAGAGCAGGAGGAAGCTGGTGAGAGGCAGGATTTGCCTGTCAGCATCCCCAGCTGTTTCGGTGGAGGTGGCCTCTCACCCTGCCGGGTGGCGGGCGTGCCAGCTGGGCCCACGGAGGGCAGACCTTCCCCTCACCCTCCCCTCCGCTGGGGCCCCAGGAGAGAGATGGTGCCGCCCAGGGCCCCAGTGGATGGCAGGGCCGGGGCTGGGCCCGGGCCCGGGTTCCTAGTAACGTTTTGGCCCAGAATTATATAAGGCTGGAAGTTTCTATTTTCTGTTCTATTCTTCTTCCTGATCTAATTGTGCATCTGTGGCAATGTTTATACACTTCCCCGGTTCAGGACAACTTGGTTGCCGCAGCAACCGGTGCGCGCCAACGCTGTAATTTAGAGATCAACAGCTTCAGAGCCTGCCTCTTCCTGGGAGAAACTCCCTCTCTCAGCCCAGGGAGAGTGAGCCCTGCCCCCATCTCCTCCCTCCCCTGCGGTCACCCTATCCTGACTCTGGGTTCTCCTCCCTTTCCCCCTTAAAAGGAGCTCCCCGGATCCCACAGTCCTGGATGGAAGTCCCAGATCCACCATGTAACTCGGGCAAGTTACGTGACTGCTCTGCACCTCAGTTTCCTCATCTGGAAAATGGGACCAGTGAGACCCAGCAGTCTAAAGACCTAACAGGTGATGCGGGTGTGCAGGGCTGGCCCTTAAGAGGTCATGATTTTAACTGGGCTTCCCAGACGCTCTCTGCTACCTCCCCTAGAGTCCCAACAGCCAGGGCCCCAGGTGGGTAGCCCTGAGGGCACTGGGAGCCAGGGGCACCTTCTAGGCTATAAATGGCTTTCAGAGAGGTCTTCCTTCGCTAAATACATCCCTCTCTGCTTTGTCTCACCATCTTGAATGCATCCATTAGCACCACAGAAGGAACCAGAGCCTGTAGGAAGGGTTTCAAGATCACTGATTTCAAGACCCTCATTTTACATCTGAGGCCAAGGAAGCTCAGAGCTGAAATGAACTTGCTAAGGGTCCCAGAGCAGGTGCGCCAGCCCTGAGCAGTCCCCTCACTTCCACTCCTGGAAGGTCAAGGAGGTGCTCCTGGGAAGAGGAGCTTCCTCTCTGCAGGGGGTTGGGGTAGGACTTCGGGGCTAGGGAAGAGAGGGCACCAGCCCAGCCCTGGCAGGCCCTGGACCCACCAGCCTCAGGTCTGCAGGATAGAGAGGCAGAGGGGACAGAGTGTAGCAACCTGGGCCTCTGGTGGATGAAGACGGTGAGGCCCAGAGAGGGTAAGGGCCCTGTCCAAGGCCAGACAGGAGCCCAGGGTGCTGCGGGGCCCTCGATCTCTGCCCAGAGGAACTGGTCCTGACCTTGGGGGTTCATCTGGTGCTGCAGGAGAGGGTTCTTCATGGGGCTCCCCTCACCAGCACTGCCCACTGTTTCCCATCCCTTAGTGGAAGTGCCAGGAGTCTCAGCGAAGCCCCAGGACGAAGCTCTGTATGTCCCTACCCCCTACACTCACACCCTCCACTTCAACACCGCCCCAGCCCCTGCCCTTCCGTCACCCCAATTCCCCATCCCCAGCACCCACGTGTAGCCCGGGGGGCGGGGGGCACAGCTCATCTCCCGGCCCCACGCCTCCTCTCCCGGTCACAGCAAACTTTCCCCGAGCCCCTGCCCTGGGCCAGGCCCGGGGCCACCACCGTTGTGCCCGCTAGCTCAGGCGGTGCTCAGAAACGTCCACTCCTGGGCCTTTGGGAAAGCTGCCCGCGAGCACAGGTGCTGCCACCAGGTCTGACACTCCACCACGGGCAGCCCATGTGTGGGGCGTCCCCCTGAAGACCCTGGGCTGGTGAGGGCCCAGCCCCTCGTCCTCAGTCACCTGCCCAGATACACCCCCACTCCATCCATCACCACAGTCCCTGCACAAGAGCGGGAGGTTCAGCTGCCGGCACCGCACGAGGATGACACAAAGTGAGGGGTACGGAGCTCGGCCAGTGCTCGCGGGTCACAGCTGCCAGGAGACGGCCAGCTTTTCTGTCCCTTGTTTGTCACACGGGGCTTCCTGGCGAAGGCACAAGGACCCAAGGGAAAAGTGTGAAAGAGAAAGGGACAGAGATCATGGGAGAGAGGCGACAGGCATTGATGATTGGGTACCATCTTCCTCCGAATATAGATGTTTTATTAAAAGAGAGAGAGAGAGAGAGCAAGGGTGCCCTAGCTGTTCAGGTGCCTGTACCATAGCTACAACTAAGTGTACTTTTCTGGAAAAAGGGAGCTGGTCTAATCTGCTTGCACCGAAAGTGCCCTGTGCGCACACACTGGGGAACAGGGTTTCTATGGTGGGGGCCCGAGGGGCCGGGCGCTCTGGCTGCCTTGCTGGGTGACCTGGAACAAGTCCCTCCCCTTCCCAGCCAGGCTCTCCCTCCTTTATTCTAAGAGTGCAGCCTGCAGCGTCTTGCATGGTGAACATTCTTTCTTTTTGGGAAATAATGGGGATGGGCGATGCTGGCTGCGTTTTGAAATGTAATGTCCTTTCTTAGCCAAGTGAAGAATCGACAATGCTGTGCAAGTTACCAACTCTTTTTTTTGTTTGTTTTTAATTTTGCTGTGCTGTGAACATCTGGATCCTGGACAACTAGGGAAACTGAGGCTGAGAGCAGGGCTGTGGCACATGAGTCAGCAGCTGGCGATGGACACCTGAGCCTCAGGGAGAGAGTGAAGGGGACCAGCAGGGCTGTCAGCTCACTGGCACCATCTCTATCCTGCTCCTTCCTGAGGAGTTAGGGAGGGCTGGACCCTGCCTGCCAGGGGGTCCAGAGAGGCAGGAGGACCACCCCGCACCTGTGTCCTCTTAGGTTTTCCCTATGATATGATGACACCAAATGCCCCCTCCTTGCCCACAGCTCCCTTTGCCGAAAAGAAGCCAATAAAGTGGCAGCAGCCTCAGCAGTTCCCGCAGCCTGGGAAGGCTGTGCAGGCGAATCTCCCCACGAGCACCCGCCGCCACTCGTGGGAGTCACGGTGGCATCTGCAGGTGCGTCACGCAGGCCCTCTGGCCCCAGACAGCAGCAGCAGGCGGGCTGGCCTGGCCGCACTCGGCCCCTAGACGGCGGGCGGGAGGGGCAGAAGCACACACGTAGGGGGTGCTTAGCCCGCCTGCAGGCCTTCAAGCACCCCACTGATGTTGGGTGGGACAGCAGGGGAGGCGGAGGGACCTGCCGGAGGTCACACAGCTCAGAGTGGGGCCCAGCTGAACCCGTCATCCCTCGGTGGCCGCCCTCAGAGAGGGAACACTCTGGAAGCGCCAGCTCTATGCCAGGCGCTGTCTGGTCCCTCTTGCTGAAACATCACTACAACTCTTTGTTAATTTAACAAGTATTTATTAAGCACCTACCGCAGCAACAAGCAGGGTTATTATTTCTCTTCCCAGCTGAAGCATCACAGGCTGGGGTGGGGGTGGGGGAGTAGGGACGGGGATGGGGTCACACAGCAGGTGCGGCAAAACCGGGATTCCGACTCAGGCCTGGGTGGGTCCAGGTCCTGGCTCACCCTGGTCCCCAGCCTCTGGCCTTCCCTTCACCTCCCACGATGCCCTGTTCAACCCGGACCCCCTCACGCCTCTCCCCAGCTCTCCAGCCTCAGCCCAAGCCCCCTCTGTTCTCTGAAGCCTTCCGCGGCTGCACTGCCAGCCGCCGGCCCTGCTTCCTCACAGCCCCTTGACCCTCACTCGGCTTCTTTTCAACTTGATGAAAATAATGTGCTGGTTAAAGCCTCACCTTTGGGGCTTTAACCAACACATTAGGCTCCCAGGCTCGGCTCTGTCAACCTCCTAGCATGTCCTCTGTGGACCTCGGTTTCCTCACCTGCAAAATGGAGATGATGCTAACAGTACCTACCTCACCTACGTAATAGAAACATCAGCTGAGGGTTCAACAGGGCATTGCAGGTAAAACACAGTGAATGAGATGAGATGAAGATGATGATGAAGATGACGGTGTAAGAACACTGGCCTGGGAGACCGGAAACCTGGCTTCAAGTCCTGGCTCCACCACTAACTGCTCTAGCCAGGGGCTCCTTCTCTCCATCTGCAAAATGGGGGACCGTAATTGCTCTCTGGCCAGAGAGCTGGGAAGATGTAATGAAGTAAGAGCCCAGCACAGAGTCTGAAATAAGGCGGGTGATCTGGTGGGCGTTCTTGAGTCTGATGAGTCCCACTCATCCCTGAGTCCCTCTTGGGCCTGAGGGGAGGCTGCCTCTTCTAGCAGACGGCGCACCCATGGGGAAATGGGGGCGGCGCAGGGCCAGGGGGTGGGGGGAAGAGAAGATTTCCCTGGAGGAAGTGGAAGGAATTAACAAGACTGCCCCATTTCCCAGCCTTGTGAGGAGCGCAGGGCCTGCCCCCAACCCCAGCTCTGACTGAGGCCTCTCGGGCCTGGACTACCCGCTTTGGCGGGGAGGGTCCTTTCATCTCACACACACGGGGATTTGGAGGAGGGAGAGGACTTAAGTGCAGGCAGCTGTGCTCCTCAAAGAGTAAGAGGCGGCTAAGGATGGATCTAGCCATGGGGTTGTCCCATCCTGCCCACGGTCCTCTGCAGGCCCCTGTCCTGCTCCTCAGACCCTGGGAGGTCTGACTACCTTCTCTCGATGAATCTCCAGAGCCCAAATCTTCCCCCTCCCAGGGCAGTGGCTCTGACTCTGGAGTCTCTGTACCACTTTCCAACTGTGTGACTTTGGGCACGTTACTTAACCTCTCTGGTCCCTGCACGCCTCATCCTTAGGTGGCTCTAAGAGTATTCCTTACCTCATAAGATTATTCTGAGAGGTAAATGGGATCATGCACAGGTGCCCAGCACAGAGTAAGTGGTTGGTAAGTGGTACAAATCACTTCAGAGGCTGAACAGTCCTTCCCTCGATCCCCTCCCCTGGATTTCAGATGTCATGCCCCAGAGCCCACCCTGCACCCATCATGCGGCCCCGTCCAACTTTTCTTCCAACACCAACACTAGGGAGCAGGTGAGTAAGAGCAGTGGCCTCAGACTCTCACAGAGCTGGGCCGGAAGTGGGCTCAGTCCCGTCTGGCTCCAGCAGGATCCTTGACCTCTAAGCTTCAGTGCCTTCATTTACAAAGGAACCCAGTAATGCCTACCTTGCGGGGTGGTGTCGTGAGGACCAGAAGCAGATTGTCAATCGTCATAAAAGTGCAGGTCACACCGTGGGGGCTCAACAGACTCTCTTCCTCCCCCTCACCTTCTTTTGTACCCCGAAATCCCACTGCATGCGTAGCCCCTCCCCCACTGGCCAGCAGTGTGACACTGCGAAATCCACACGGAGCATTTAGTGTGCATTTGCTCTGTGCGGGCACTGTTCTGAGTGCTTTACGCTGATCAATTCCTGCCATCCTCATCATGACCTCAGAGGAAGTTTCCGTTTTCATCCCTACTTTATTTTTAAATTTTTTTGGCTGCACTACGTGGCTTGCAGGATCTTAGTTCCCTGACCAGGGATTGAACCTGTGCCCCCTGCTGTGGCATTACGAGTCCTAACCACTGGACCGCCAGGGAATGCCCCATCCCTACTTTAGAAGTAAGATAACCAAGGCACAGAGAGGTTCGGCAACTTGCCGAAGGTCACACAGCTTGTAAGTAGTAAAGTCAGGATTTGGAACCAAGCAGTTTGATGCCAGAGCACATTCATTAGACACTCTGCTCTCCTGCCTCAGAGAAACACGGTTGTATCAAAAGTTTCTTCCACTTAGTAAACATTTATCACGCCTGCCCTCCTTTGTGCCAGGTTCTGTCCAGCAGGTCCTACTGGGAAAGGAGAAACTGGGTCATACGGCAAGTTGGAGCCAGGAACTGGGTCCCTGATTTGAGGTCCAGACAGAGCCTAGACACACAGGTGACTCTGGGCTCCAGAGGGGCTCTGAGCAGTGTGGGGTGAACTGGCTCATTCCTCCAGCCCTACAACCACCGCACCTCCCAACCACGCAGCCAGCCAGCGGACAGGTTTAGAAAGCAAATTCCCCAGAATGTCCAGACGGACCTTCCAGTCATGGCCAAATGGCAGGAGCTGGTGGCTGGAGGACAGAAGGGCCACTGCTCCAAGCTGCAGGTATGCCCTGTGCTGCATTGCTGACGCCTGGCCCCTGCCCTGATAGATGGAGGGCTCCCTGCTCCCAAAGGAGCCTCTTCTATTGGCCAGACAGTCCCACCAAAGAGGCCCCCCAGACACCTTTGCCCTCTCCCTATAGGAACTTGAAGGCAAGAGCGGATCCCCGAAGGCTTCTCTCTTCCGGAACAACCTCTGCTCCCTCGCTGGTGGTGGGATTCAAGCCCCCACTGCCTTGCTGTGGCTTCTAGGGACCTGCTCTGCTGTGTGCTCATTCCTCATAGGCGCTCACTCAGTTACTATTGCCCTTGCTGCGGGTCAGGCACAGGCCGTGGACTCACGCAACTTATGCATCGGTTGGGGAGAGATGCTATACACGTAACAAGCATTTGCACAGGTGACAGCCGTCAGCTGTGGTGAGCTGCTTGAAGGAAAATTATGGTGTGCCGTGAGAGAGAAGAAAAGGGGCCGTAGTTCGATGAGGGTCCCCGAAGGCCTCTTTTAAAAATGACATTTAAACCGAGACCTGAGTAGTAGGTGGGAGCCAAGACAATCGGGAGAATTGTGTATCTGTGTGGAACATTCCAGAAAGAGAATCTGCAGCAAGGCCAGAGAGCAGGACTGAAGTGAGCAAGAGGGAGGGTCACCCAGGATGAGGCCCCAGAGGTGAGGGGTGGGCAGGGTTTCAGAATTCATCCTCATGGCTATGGGAAACGGGCAGGTGGTGAGGTTTTGCCTGGTTTGATCTTTTAAACCTTCATGTGACATCTTTAAGACAAATAGGAATAAGCTGTAATATAATAAACCCGTGTATTCACCACCAGGCTTCAAAAATAAAACGTCCTCAATATGGCCCCAGTGGCACCCCTGCCCTTGTCTGGCCCCAGAGGTCTCTGCTGTCTGATCATGGGGCACACACTGGAATGAGATGTCAGGATGCTTTGTGGGGCACCGTGGAAGCTGCAGGCCAGCGACAGGGCTACCGCTGCTGCCCAGGCGGCTGATGACGGTGGCCTGGAGCTGCCAGGGTGGTGGCAGCGTTGCTCATGAGAAGTAAAGAGATTGGGGACACATTCCGGACAGAGAGCCCCCAGGTGTGGCGATGGGCTGGGTGGGGGGTTGGGAAGAGGGGTGTCAGGAATAGGTAATGGTGAGATGCTGAAAGAGGACCAGTTCCTAGGGTGCAGTGGCCTTGGAATGTCCACATCAGGAAGTCCACGGCATGTCAGCCCCCAAGATCCGGACAGAGCTAGACTCATTCGATCGTGCACACCTGGATGAGGCTGTAAGTTGTAAGAGTGGATGAGATCGCCCAGGCAGGGATGCTGGATGGGAAGAGAAGAGGACCTCAGACCCAGCCCCGAGCATCTCCGGCACGCGGAGGAGAACCTGCCTCCGCAGATGGAGGCCAAGGGGCAGAGGGAGAGGATCAGCAGGACAGCGGGGCCCCTGAAGCCAGAAGAGGGAGTTTCAGCAGAGTCGCCCAGGTGTCCCTGACCAGCCCAGACGACCTAGGCCAGTGGCGCCACCTCCTTTTCCCCATTAGGGTGCTCCCTCTCCCTGGCCAGAAAGGGTGAAGACTCCTCATGGGCAGAGGAAAAGGCAAGGTGCTGCGCGGGGTTGGGGGCGGCAGTGGGCAGGAACAGAGGTGACTTCCGCACAGCCCACAGCGGCCCTCCAATCCCAGCTCCACAGCCAGGGGTGAGCGTGATCACTGCCAGCCCCTCCCCCCCATTGCCTCATCCTGGGCTTCTCAGCCAACAAGACTCCAGGAGCTGGAGCTGCTGGCCTGGGAAGAGGGTCTCCCAGAGTTTGGGGAGCGGGGGCTGATGCCCCCTCACTCACACAGGATTCCTTGAATTCTCTGCTGGGCTCACAGGCCGAACCTAAGAAGAGGTGTGGGGAGGAGGGGGAGTGGGTCAGGGGGGTCAGAGCCAAGTGCCAGGGCGAATTCAGCCGAGGCCACCCCGGGCAGCTTCGGAGAGCCGTGCGATTGCCTGTGACACTTGTGTGGGCTCCTGGGCCTGCAGACACTCACGCACTCAAGGAGCCAGGCGCCTGGTTTGCCCAGACTGGAAGCAGCCCAAACACAACGGCACACCGCGAAGCCAGTGAAAAAACGAGGGGGAGCCTGGTAGGAACCGGTGTAGGTCTTCAAGATGTGTTTTTTTTGTTTTGTTTTCTTTTTGCGGTACGCGGGCCTCTCACTGTTGTGGCCTCTCCCGTTGCAGAGTACAGGCTCCGGACGCGCAGGCTCAGCGGCCATGGCTCACGGGCCCAGCCGCTCCGCGGCATGTGGGATCTTCCCGGCCCGGGGCACGAACCCGTGTCCCCTGCATCGGCAGGCAGACTCCCAACCACTGCGCCACCAGGGAAGCCCTTCAAGATGTGCTTTTAAGTGAAAGAAGGTAACCATGATGAACACTGAGCATAGTATCTACCATTTGTATAAAAAAGGAGAGAAAAGAAATTTATAGATACACATCTTTGCTTTTCTGTGTTTGTCTATGGATGGAGACCCAGGAAACTGGTGACACTGGCTCCCTCCGGGGAAGGGAAGCAGGTGCCTGGGGGAGGGGTGGGAGGAAGAATTCTCACTGTATTCCCGTTTGTGTCTTTTTAATTTTAGAACCATATGAATGTATTACCTACCAAAAAAAAAAAAAAGACACATAGAAAGTTTTAAAACTAGTGTGTACCTATGTGTATTTTCTGAGAAAGGTCATAGCATTCATAAGATCCTCAAAACGGACTGTGATCCCAGAAAGCCTGAGAACAAACACTTCACTTTGGTACTGAGTGGCCATGGAAAAATGTCTTAACCTCTCTGAATTGCATCCATAAAAAGGGGAGGAACAACACCCACTTCATAGGCATGTTGCCAAGACGAACAGTGACAGTGGAGGGTAAGGGGTTATAAGCAAAATGCAAAAGCCCTTTGTGAAGGGGGTGACTTACCGCCACCTCCAGTCCTCTCCGCTGCCCTCCAGGGCTCCTCTGAGCCCACGGTCCTCCCAGCAGTTCTGATGGAGGCTGCTGGCTCACCCTTGCCTCCCTCGTCAAGTCCTCCAGGCCTGAGGGCCCCTCTGCGGGTTGCCCCTCTCCCAGCCTCTCTATTCAGAACCCATGCAGTGTCCAGGCTCAGCCTTGACTAAAAATACCACCCGGCCCCAATCGCCCTCCAGAGACAAGCAGATTTGGCACCTGCCCCAGTGTCTGCTGGGCGTCTAAGAGGCATCACAAACCCAGCATAGCCAAGATGGAAGGATCGCCCCTCCCCTGCCTTCCCCATCTCTGTCTGTGACCTCCTGGGGGCGCTGCTCAGGCATCACACCTGGGCATCATCCTTCAACCCTCCCCGAACCCAAGAGTCATCATAATGGTATGATAACTAACATTCAGTGTTTACTCTGGGCCAAGCCCTGGCCACTCCTTTGACCCTCATGACACCCTGGAGGTGGGCACTGTTATTTTCGTCCCCACCGGGAGTTCAGGAGCTTCCCCAAGCAGGTGAACCGCAGGAATGGGACCTGGACGCGGGCCCCACGCCCAGTCCATCCAGCCTGCAGCGCCCTCCCTGCCGCAAGCCACGCCACTGCCGACAACTGCACGGTGTCCTCCCTGAGCCTCCCTGCCTCCACTCCCCATGCAGTCCGTCTCCACACAGGCTGAGGACCCACGTCACTCCTCAGCGTGGAGCTCTCGGCTTCCCACGGTGCTGTCCTGCCCTCCAGTCTCCCCTCTCCACTCCCACCCCGACCCCCGACCCCCGACCACTCGGGCCTTTCTTCTTGCCCCTCCTGGATGAAATCCTCCAAGACTCCACTGCTCACACCTTCCTACCATTCAGGTCTTGACTCAAAGGCTGCCTTCTCCAAGAGGCCCCCCCAGGTATTCTCCGTCTGCGTCCTGGTCTTCCTCACAGCATTTATCCAATCCAAACTAATTTCACCCACAATCTCCGCAAGTGCCGGGACCTCAACTCTCTGCTTCACCCCTGAACCCCAGTGCCTGGCACAAGGCAGACACTTAATAAACATCCGACGACTGTCAAAGAGACGAGGTAATTTCAGCCTGTCATAATTCCCGTGAAGGACCTAAGCAAGGGTGATGTGACAGAACGTGACCAGGGAGGAGCTATTTTTGTCACCAGAGTTAGGGAGAACCTCTCAGTGGAGGTGGCTTCTGAGTGGAGACCAGAAGGCGATCTTCTGTGGTGCTGGAGCGGGGCAGGACGTCCAGGGCCTCGGGCCTCGGCCTCACACTCCTACAGAGCACTGGCTTCTCGGCAGGTGTCCCCAGGTGTCCTCCCCGCGGGGCGCCCAGGGTCCTAGGCCCAGAAAAGCAGCTCCAAGGACAGGAGGAGGCAGTGCCGGGGCGGGGTCAGCAGGAGAGGGCGCAGCAGACAGGCCTCGGAAGGGCCGGACCGCGGCAGGAACACTCCTGCTCGTCGGCAGCTGTGAGGACTGGTGCTATCAGAACGCCTACTACGCGCAGGGAAAGAGCTACGTGCTCATCCGTCACCTCTGACCATCTGCCAGCCGGCTCCTGAGGCCAGAGACTCGCAGACTCCATTCACTCATTCATTCATTCATCACCCTAAAAACACGCTGAGCTGGACGGGCAGCTGCCCTCCTGCCTAGTGTGTGTCCAACACAGCCCAGTGTCGTCCCTCGGAGGGCACTCCATAAGTCACTGTGGAATGAGTGAACACTTCCTGAGCATCTGCTGTGTGCTGGGAGAAGAGAAATGAGTGAGACACCACCCTGCTTTGCTGAGCTCCGCAGGTAAGTATGTGAGGAGGGCGGAAAGGATCCTCACGGCCAGAGGGCTTGGAGAAGAGGTGGCCAGAAAGACACGAGGCAAACAGACCCAAAGACAAAGCAGGGCTGGGGGGTGGGCCAGAGAGCGGGACCTAGGCCCCAGGGTGGGGTGGTTGACCAGGAGGCTCGGGGGCGTGGAGCTAAGTGGGCTGCTGGGCAAAGGAAGGAAGGTCTGAGGACAGAAGAGCAGTATCCTGCAATTCTCAGCACTTATGTTCTTAGGAACCAAGCACCCTGGAGAAAAGGAATCTGGACACTCAAGCCTTCTCAGTGTTGCCTCCAGGATGTCTATACAGGGCAGTAAATTTCAGACTTTCTGACCAAGACGCAGAGTAAAAACATATTGTAGGACTTCCCTGGTGGTGCAATGGTTGAGAATCCGCCCACCAGTGCAGGGGACACGGGTTTGAGCCCTGGTCCGGGAAGATCCCACATGCCGCGGAGCAACTAAACCCGTGAGCCACAACTACTGAGCCTGTGCTCTAGAGCCCGCATGCCACAATTACTGAGCCCGCAAGCCACAACTACTGAAGCCCACGCACCTAGAGCCCACGCTCCGCAACAAGAGAAGCCACCGCAATGAGAAGCCAGCGCACTGCAACGAAGAGTAACCCCCGCTCACTGCAACCAGGGAAAGCCCGCGCACATCAATGAAGACCCAACGCAGCCACGAATAAATAAATAAATAAATAAATCTATATATTAAAAAAAACATATTTTACATTGCTACTCATCATACAATACAGTCCATATATTTTAAGAGATGAAACAAGAGCATCACTAAATAATACCCTCATTACATACAAGTGCTTGAAATTTTCTTCTTTTTTTTTTTTATAAATTTATTTATTTTATTTATATTTGGCTGTGTTGGGTCTTTGTTGCTGTGTGCAGGCTTTCTCTACTTGTGGCTCGTGGGCTCTAGAGCACAGGCTCAGCAGTTGTGGCGCACGGGCTCAGCTGCTCTGCGGCATGTGGGATCCTCCCGGACCAGGGCTCGAACCTGTGCCCCCTGCATTGGCAGGCGGATTCTTAACCACTGTGCCACCACGGAAGCCCGAAATTTTCTTTTTTATTTCATAAAAAAAAAAAAAAAAAAGCGTAAGTAGTGGACTCAACTAACTCAATTTCACAACCACTGATGGGTCCGGACCTGCATGCAGTTTGAAAAGCACTGACCTTCGGGGTGCTTAGGAGCTGTGAATGGGTTGAGATGGGATCTAGGGCTTATCTTGAAGCTGCAACTGACCATTCTTGGATCATGGGCTTTGGGGGCACACAACTGAGGGGAGAGTTATTGGAAGTCAAGGGGAATTATGTGGAAGAGTCTGTTAGACCCTTAGGGTCACAGGACCTCTGCACTGTGGTCCAAACAACAGGGACTCTGGGTTCTGGGTCCAATCCCTTTCCTGGCCCTGTATTAGAACCCGCTGCTATCCCCCTAACAGATGCCATTCAGCAGTTGCTTGCCCACCTCCCAGGACAGGGAGCTCACCCCCTCCTCAGGCAGCTCCCTAGAGTGTGGGGAGTGAGGCTCTGCCGTGCTATTCATGCAGCTGGTGACTGTAAGTCCTTCCCATGGCTGCCTTGTCTGTTCTCTCTGACCCCTGGCCTGTCATCTCAGGGACCCGGGCCAGCTCCAGCACGAGGCCATGGCCTGCTCTCTGCCCCACTTGGTTCCCTCTCCTCCCTGTGGCCCGGCTCCTGCCCCATGGCTAGGGGGTGGCCCTGGAGCCCAGCCAGAGAGAGGCTCTTTCCAAGGTCAGGTGGCCTCAGGATCTGCAGCTGCACAGCCTGGCGCTGGTGCTCAGCCAGGCCTGCCCCCACCCAAGCAGGTCTGGAGGGCTCAGCACAGAGGTCAGGTGCTGACACGCAACACAGCCAGAGGAGCTGTGTCTGAAGGTGACGACCGGGGACCTGGAAGTCTGCCAAGAGTGGCCACTGAGGGGTCAGGACACAAAGAAGCTCATGTCTACAACAGGCCATGTTATACTGCCAGGCTCAAGAGATCTTCCCAGCAACCCGCAGATGCGGAGGCACAAGCCCACCCTGTGGGTCAGGGGATGGAGGCTCAGAGAGGTGCAAAGGCTGCCTAAGGTCACACAGCCAACTCAGGGGTGGAGTTGGACTTGAACCCAGACTTTCTGTTTCTCATCCACAGGCCTCAGCGGGGACTACGAGGCCAGAAGAAAGAAGCCTTGGGGGAACAGGCTAGATTCCTCAGACCCCAGAGTGCAGAGCCAGGGCCAAAGTGGGGGGCAGGTCTCAATTAGCAGAACCCTCTAGACACAAGCGGGCTGCCCCGGGAGATGGTGAGCTCCCCCTCAAAAGGGTGTGAGGGGCTCTGATGCCCATGTGTCAGAGTGACTGCAGCCTCGTCTGCCCCCGGCTCACGTCACCCACAGCCAGGGCCCCTCTAGCTCTGTGCCTGCCACCTCCCCTGTATGGCCTCATGGAGTTCTCCCATTGCTGACCCCTATTCCATCTGTCCCCAGGCTGAGTGGCACCTTAACTCTTCGGAGGGGCGGGGGGCGGTGGCGGGCTAGACTTCTCAGGCCTACAATGGGAGAGGGGAGGCTCCTTCAGGGAGTTTGGGGTCGGGGTCGGAGAGGAGCTGCAGGGTGGTGGTGGGGTGTCCCAGGGGCCAGTAAAGGTTGGTGCGGATTCTGCCACCAAGGCGAGGTTGGGCAAACTCCCCTCCCCAGGCCTCAATCTCCCCATCAGTAAAATGGGATCAGCCCCTCACTGTGAATGTACCCCCTCCTCCCCGGCCTAGCTGAGGTCCCCTCCCATCCTCGCTGCCCAGGTGGAGCTGGGATGGGCTCCGAGAACAGGTGGGGCAGCAAAAGGAAGAAGCCAGACACTTCCCCCCACCATCACCACAGGTAGCCCCTGTTTCACAGAGGAGCAAAGCGAGGTTCCCAGGGGGATGGGGACCTGGTTAATGTCACTCGGGATAAGTGAGTGATCCAATCCCAGGCCTGTCTTCCTCGCTCAGCTGCACCCACTGTGACAAGGGACTGCTGCCCTTGCCCCTCTCTCCAACCTAGGGGTTTCCCCAGGAGATGAGCTCATCCCCTGCATAGATACAAGGAGTGTCTGAGGGAGACAGAGGTGTCGGCAGCCCTGGAAGAGGGGAGGCAAAGGAATCAGAAGGAGCCCCGAGCTCTGGTCCAGCCCCAGCTCTGTCACCATCACTGTGTGACCTTGGGCAAATCACTGTGGTCTCTGGGCTCCATTGCTCCATCTCCCAGCAGAGTGCTAGAGAAAAAGCAGACACAGGAGCAGACCAGCACTGCAGGGTAAAGGTGGGGAGAGTGGCCTCCTTCATCCGAGACCAGAGGCTGTTTCTGCGCAGCTGTACCCACGCCCCACCGCATCTCCCCCCTGCCCTTCTGAAGCCCCCCCCCCCCAAGGCCCACCCAAGCAGGTCTAGACCCAGGCTGCCGGCTGATAGGTCACCATGGCAACGCCAACTCCCTACACAGCACCAGCTGGGGTCTGGACCACCAAGGACCACCTTCCTTGGTGGCCCCTCTCCTTGACCTGTCAATGCTCCTCATGGGCACCTCCCCCTGCTTACAGGCCAGATGTTCCGGCATCTGGCAGTAGGGCTGGTCAACGACTGACCAGGTAGCCACAGGCAGGACTGGGGGAACTGGCGCAGGGTGAGGAAGGGGAGCCCCAGGCTGGACGGGATGTGGAGGGTCGCAGAATGGCTAGAACTGGGACTGGGTGCATTCCCAGCGGGACAAACAACATGTGGCTCTTTCTACCCGTTGGACCTGGGGCAAACTCTTGCTTCTCATTGAGCCTCAGTTTTCTCACCTGAAAAGTGGGAGTGACGGCCTTCAGAGGGTGGCGGGGAGGTTTAAGTGAGGTCATGAATATAAAGTCCAGCGTAAAGCCTGGTACATTGGACCTTGTCCCCTTCCTGCAGCTGGACCTCTAGGAAAACCTTTGTCACCCCAGCGGCCAAGCAATAGCACCATCTATCCGAGCAGTTCGCGTGTATGAGATGTGAGTGAGCGGATGTGAGTGTGTGCAAGTGTGTGAGAGAAAGCGTGTGTGATAGTGGGCCAGAGAGTGTGCGAGCTGGAGGGGGTGTGTGTATTGGGAGGAGGTGAGGCAGGGGGGTGCATGCGCCGGGGGCCACGGGGGCCGCACCCCAGCATTCCTCCCACCCATTTGCCTGGCCTGTGTGTCCTGAAAAGGAACAGGGGTCTTAGAACCAGGTGAAACCCATCAGTTCAAATTGAGTCCAGTCACTTTCCATTTGTGTCCAGCTGGTCCCTCCCCCTCGCTGAACCTCAGTTTCCCCTTCTGTGAACAGAGGGACCCACCAATGCCCCAAGTCAGGTTCAACACAGGGACCAGATGACGGGCCGCAGGGGCAGAACTGGCCCCGGCCTTTGGGAATGGGGGGCTGAGACCCGGAGCAAGCTGGAGCGCGAGCTCCCCTGTCCCCCGGCTGCACCCCACCCACCACCCCGTCAGGCCCGTGTGCGCGCCTGCAGGAGCGCGCGTGTGTGACTCAAGGTCTATTCATAGCTGAGCTCCACCAGCTGCAGCGTCACAAGCAGAGGGGCCTCAGCCCATATTATTATTTCAATTACCATCTGAATTAAAAGTTTGAGCAGCGATCAGCCCACGTAGCGAGGAGAAGAGGGAGCAGGAGAAAAATAAAGATGAAAAGGAGAAGAAGGGCTGTGCTCGGAGATCCCCCCGCACCCCAAGGAGGACTGAGTCGCTGAGGAGGCTTAAAGGTTATGCCAACCCCCAGGATTCCTGCCCGCCCTTCTCCCAGGGCCCAGGGTCCTCACGGGAATGGGAGGAGCGCTTTGAGAGACAGCCCAACGGCAGCCACTTTGTAGAAATAGATCATTTAGTCCAGATTCTTGACCACGCGGATGGGCGTACTAAGCTCAGAGAGGGTGAGGAACTGACCTAAGGTCACACAGGGAGCCACACCCAAGGCTGCTGGCTCCAAGACCCTCTCTTGCCAGACAGGTCCCATCTACGGTTTCTCCTGACCTCACAGGCTGTATGACACTGACATCTGTGGATGGCCCTGGGGCAGGACCAGGGAGGACAGAGGTGGACCTGCTATCCCTGCTGGTTTCTCTTCCTGCTTCCTCCTCCCTGTTCCCAAGGCTGGCTCCCTTACCCACGGCCCTAGCCTAGAGCCAGCACTCTCAGCCCTCTGCCAAAGCAGCCAGCAGTCTGCACTCCCAGTCCCAGACCTCACTCCACCATCAGCCCAAAGGCCCCTCCTTGCCCACTGGCGCAGGGGACAGAGCCCTGGCTCATATCTAACTCTCCAGTCAGCTTTGGGCAGGCCATTCTTTGTCTCTGAGCCTCAGTCTTCCCCTTTGTAAAATGAGTTCTCCCCTTGGGCGCATGTCTATCTCTATGTCTTCAGAACAGAGCCCCCATGGGATCTCTGAGGGGGTGTCATGCTCTGGGGCGACGCACCACCTCCTGCCAAGCCCCATCCCAGGGGAGGGACGACGTTTTCCACTCTTTCCTCAAGGAAGTCCCAGGGACAGCCCCGGAGAATCAGACTCAGGCCCGGACTCAGACCCAGGTTCCTCCACTTCCCTGCTGTGCGACCTTGGACAAATCACAGAGACTCTCTGAGCCGTGGCTCCCCCATCTATAACACGGGGACCTCAGTTCGACATTGTGGGGTTGCTGGGAGGGTTAAATGAGAAGGAATTTACAAAAGCTCCGAGCCCAACGCCTGGCACAACGACGTGAGCTTCCTTACTAGGAAGCCGGTAAGTGATAGGCGCTGCTTCCCGGCTCCTCCTGGGGGTATCGAAGACTCTCGCGATTTTGAAGGTGGGGATGCTATTCAGCCTCCCCCATAAAGCAGGAGTCACCAGGGCAGATCGCTCAGTCGGCTCTGCTTGAATAGCTCCGGGAATAAGGAGCTCACTACTTCACAAAACAGCCACAGATGCACCTCCAGCTCTGGGAACCTTCTGGAAGGGGCCATAATCTTCCATCTGAACCCCAAATCCAGCCTGTCCCTGACTGGGACTGCCTGAAACTGGCTTGAAAATGAGCCTGAAAGAGAGCTCTTCAAATAGACCAAGTGAGGGATGGGAATAATGGCCAGGGACGGTGAGGATGGGGCAGCCAGGGAGCAGGAAGGGAACAGGGAGGGGGCCAAAGTGAGAACTGGGTCCTCAAAACTCCCGGGTCCTGTCCGGGCTGGCCACAGTCTTCCACAGGAGGTGTGTGTATCTGCCTGTCTCTCTGTCTACTTCCAGGCAGGGCTGGGAGCCAGGAGCCCTGGGTTCAGGCCCCAGCTCTTCTTCTTCCACCCCCAAACCATCAGCGTGACCTTGGCGGGGCAGGGGTGGGGGGTCCACTTCCCTCCCTGGGCTTAGGTTTCCACTTTCGTAAAATAAGGGCATCAGACCAGTGATTTAAGTGCCAAGCCTTCTGTCTGAACTGAAACGCTCTCCTGCCAATGGCTGTGTCAGCCTGCCCCCCACCTCCAGCCCAGCGTGCCGGGAGCTGTGGGGCCCCCTCAGTGTCCGGTTTCATGCCAGAGACCTTGTCTCTTCCCCCATTCCCCTCTTTCATGTCTAGTACCTCTTTCACATCTAGGGCTTTTGAGGGTTCTATCACCCCATTTTACAGGTGAGGAGATGGAGGCATAAGGAGGTAAAGTCACTTGCTCAAGGTCACAGAGAGCCACTCAAAATGCAGGCCTCCTCCTCTGTGCCCAGGACAGCGGCGGGACTCAAGGGCATCTTTTTTCAGGAGAGTCATCAAGATCTTGAATGGCCAACAGTTCTCGATACAGATGTAGACTCTGCACGGGGTGAGGGTGAGGGGGCTGCCCAAGGTCACACAGCAGAGCAATGACAGATCGGGGTCCTGAACCCAGGCTCCCTGCCTCCCAGGCCCCGCCTAGCCCGGGGGACAGCAACACGGCCTGCCCTGCCCTGCCCTGGGATCTCCGAGATTAGAGCCCTTGTTCTGCCTCGAGGCCCTGCCTGGCTGCTCCCGGAAGCCCCCAACACCTGGGACTGAGGGGGAAGAGTGAGCAGGAAGACAGGAAAGAAAGTTGAGGGTTGGCCGCTTGCCCCCCAGCCCTCTGTCCCTCCCTCTCCTTCTCTCCTCGTGCAAGGGGAGCGGTGGTGATGTAATGCACTCGGCTTTGGTCCCGATGCCAATCTCAGAAGAGAGACGACAGATTGCGTGAGCCAAATTTGGCATCCTAGGGGGAGAGGCATGAAAAGTGGAGATGTGGAGGAGAGGAGCGAGGAGCCTGGGGAGGCGCAGGAGAAGGCCCCCTGCCCAGCAGACCCCGGAATGCCTCCCTCCTTCGATGCCGGCCCCCACTTCCTCCCCAGCCCACCTGGCCTCGGGGCCTCCCCTCCTCACTCTGCGAGGCCGGCCTGGCTGCTGCTGGGACCCTCCAGGCCTGGTGCTGCCAGTCCTGCCCCCCCCGACACACCGCTCCAGCTCCATTTCCCACCGCCGCTAGTCTCCTGGTTACCATGTTGCTGGTTGTCATGTCGCTTACATGTCCTCGTGACTCAGTGGTCCCCGCAGAGGGGCCCCCTCCTCCTCACACCCCCCTCAGCACACGCCCCCGCCTCCCCCAGATCCACATTAAGAACCAGCCCGCCCTGTGAGCCTACACTGTTCCTCCTCCCCTTCCCTCCTAGATCCTAAGCTAAGAAATTTTTTCACGGCATCTCCTAAAGCTACTTTATTCTCTGCTCCGCAAATGTCTGTTAAGAACCTACTGTGCTCCAGGCTTGTGTCAGCTGCTTCCAGAGACCTCACGTGGTCTGTAAATCACCTGGCAACCCAATGAAGTCAGTACCAGCATCCCCACTCTCCAGCTGAAGAAACTGAGGCTCAGAGAGGTCAGGCCAGCTGCCCAAGGTCACCCAGCAGAAATTCAAGGCCAGCTTTGTCTGCTCCCAGTCACCCCAACACTTTTTATGGCAGAGGAGCTTCTCTTTCAGGGGTAACCCAAAGGTTCCTGAGGAATAGCTCCCGAGCCCCAGCTCCCCCCTCTAATTCTGGGTACTCCCCTTCTTGGTCAGCCTTATTTCAGGCCATATTCCCCTCTCCCCATTAGCTGTTCATCTTTCCAAAGGTAAGATGAGTCCTTACTCCCATGTGTTCAGCGCTTCCCCAGCCTGAACAGCCCTCGGCTCATCTGAGCGCAGGCGCCCCCTCCTCCCCTTGGAGGTCAGTGGGACAGGGAAGAGTGTCCTCATTCCACAGATATGGAAGTTGAGGGTCAGGGAGGAGAGTGACTTGTCCACCATGCTGGTTCCTCAGCTAGCTGAGCTGATTTCTAGAAGCCTAAATGGAGGATATACAAGGCCCACTGCCCAGCGTGGAAAACCCCAGAGAGAGCCCATCCTCCCAGTGGAGAACAGAGTAGAATATTCTAGGTTCAGCCCTCCAGACTCCCATTCGGCTGTGGGTCAGCTCAACGGCCAACAGCCTTTGCTCCTGCCATGTTGCACCTCAGCCCGTATCCTACCACCATCTTCGACGTTTTGTTCCCCTCATCCCAGGCCGAGCCAGGACCACCGTTTGGCTCTCAGGCCCCCCAAATCCTGCCAACAGCTCCAAAAAGCCCCAAAGCCCTGGAGGTCACAAGACTGGATGTGGGGGAGAAGCAGAACAGACATTTTACACACACACCACACACACACACACACACACACACACACACACACACACACACACACACACACACACACACGTCTGGCTCCTCTCTGGGCCTTGCATGCGTGGCTCTTAGGCCTCCCTCCCGCAGCTCCCCGTTCCCTCAACCTGCTTCTTGACATCCTACCTCTCTTGAGGCCCTCACCTGCCAACTCAGCCAGGCCACCCTCCACCTGTCTCTCCCCCTCCCTCACCCTCTCCCCATCCCAGAGCCTAGGCTCTGGGGGCAAAAGTGTCATGTAGATGCTGGTCGGGGGACACTGCGCACCGGCACGGTTGCAGGGAAGTTTCCCTACTCCAGGGCTCGTTCAGACCTCTCTTTCCCTGGGGTTCTCCGTCTGGGAAGGGAAAAGCAGTCTTGCCTCTCTGCACAGCCTGTCTCCACCACTGTGAAATGTGAACTGCCTTCTTCTCTGGATACCTGTCCACCAACCCTAGGGTACTGGGGTCCAAAGTAGGTGCTCAAAACATGAGAAGTGGGATTTTGTTGTCAGGGCCATTTGCAAACAGGCCGCAGTTGGGGAGGTGGAAAGGAGACACAAGTCACCTGCCTTGAAACTCCTCCAACCCAGTGTGACAGCTGGGGGTGGGTAGAGGCAGGGAAAGGTCATGGCCGGGGCAGAAGGTCAAGGCCCCTTTCACTCACCTCTACCCCCCTTCCTGGCAGAAACCCAGATCTCAACGCTCCCGACGACGACGACGACGGACAGAGGACAGAGCTCACCAGGTCCCGGGGAGTCGCCTGACCGCGCTGAACGCACACCTGGCCGCGGGAATCCGGGTCAGGGATAAGGTGCTGAGCGGGCGGGGACCGAGCCGCCAGGCCCTGGGACACACAGACACGCACGCGGCCGGACAGACGACGGACAGCGCCAGCGGCGAGCGCGGGCCCGGCTTACCGCGGGGCGCAGGGTCCGACGAGTCTCCGGGAGGCGGCGAACGGGCGCTACATCCCAGGCGCAGTCGGGCGGGCGGCGTCCCGGGCGGGGAGAAGGGTGTCCCGGCGCCCACTCCCCGCGAACTCGGTGGGCCGGCCCCGCCTCCCCTCCCCGGCTGCCTGTGGGTCTGTCCGTCGGTCCCCGGGTCTCGCGGTCTCCGGGCCGTCCCGCGCCGCTCCCCGCGGGCCGCCCAACTTTCAGCGCTGCCCCGCGCCGCGCCCTCGGCGCCGCCTCGGCTTCAGCATCGTCGGGCCCCGGGCCGGGGCTCAGAGCGCGAGGGTCCGGGGACCCATGGCGCTGGCGCCCCCCGCCCCCGCCGCAGGCTCCTTCCCTCCGCCGCCCCCACTGTTCTCTCGCTGTCACTCCGCGCTGTCCCCCGCCCTGCGCTCCGCTCCCTGCCCCGCTGCGCTCGCCTCTGGCCCCGAGACCCCCGCGGCCGGCCAGCCCCGGCTCTGCCGCCACCTCCCCCGCCGCGCCCTCGGCTCGCTGTTTCTCCCGGTCTCTCCTGCCCCAGTCGGTCTCTCGGTCTCTCCCTGCGGGTCCCTGTCTTCGTCTCCGTCGCCTTCCCAGTCTGTCCCCTGCCTTCCTCTCCCCCTGCCCTGTCTCTCCCCTGCGCGTCTCTGTCTCGCTCCGGTCCCTGCCTCTGTCTCTCTCCCTCCCTCCCACTCTCGGTGCGGCCCCCGCGGTCTCGGACCCAGGCCCCCGCCTCTGCCGCGTCCCCGGCTTGCCCGGGAGCCCGAGCTCCCGCCGCCCGCGGCGCGCCGAGAACTCCCAACTCGCGGCACGCCGCCCGGCTTTGCGAGACTTTCGCCCCTCCTCACACGTGACCCGCGCCCCACTGCGGAGGCCGCGCGCCCCCACCCCCAGCCCCGGAGCCCCGGGCGGCCCGCCGGGCCCGGCCCTGCCCCTTCTCCTCAGCCTAGCCAGGCATGACACCCCCTCCCACCCGCCGGCCGCGCGGGCTGAGCACGGGCTGGGGGCCGCGTGCTCCGCTCCTGCCCGAGATCCTGCCCGGGTTTTCCTCCTCCCCCCAGGAGCACTCCTCCCAGAACCCATTCCGAGGGTGCGCTCCCGGGTTTTCTCGCCCCCCAGGGGCAGGTGGAGAGGGTTCCTCCGTGCTGGGAAGGGAGTGGGTGGGAGAGGGTCGCTACCGGCTTCGGTAGCGCCGGGCCACTCCCCTCTATGGTCCCCTTTCTCTCCTGAAGAACGGGCAGTTAAGGACCCTGCACACCCCGCTCCGGGAGACGGAGGTGTGGCCCTGCTGGAATGACCCTCACAATCGGCTAGGTAGCACCGCCCCGTTTTACAGACTGGGAGACTGAGTACCAGAGAGGGTCACAGGCTTGCCCAAGGTCACCCAGAGGTGGCAGAGGCGGGTCAAACCCCAGTCTCTCTCTGCGTCCCCATTACCCCAAAGTGTCTTTATAAGGGAGGATCGCGCCCTTTTCCTTCTCGCCCTGAGTGCGCTCAGGTCTGGGCCCACACTCTGGACTGCAGGGAAAGGACCCCGTGCCTCAGCCCCTGGTGAGCCAGCCATTTCCGTGGCCATCCTGGCACCTCACTCCAACCCTCCGAGGACGCAGGAGGTTGGAGGATGCAGGGTAGGAGGATGAGAGAATGCCTGCAGTTAGACATCCAGAAGGACTTACCTGGGAGCCTGGCCATCTCTGACTGGCCCTAGTTAAGAGAGGGAGACTGAGGCATCCCAAAGCTGGATTGAGAATTTATTGAATATAAAACCTCCTGCTCTGCCTTCAAGCTGATCCTCTGAAGTTGCATCAGGCACAGGAACCACAGCACAGGAACCACCATGACGGTGTCCAGTCCCCGCAGAGCCCCCTCACCTGAAAGGATCCAGGCCCAACCCCTCAGCGTGAGGTACAGTCAGGCCCCACCTTATCCCACACCCCATGTACCCACACATACATCCTGATTCCTATAGATTCCAGAACACACCAGATGCTTCCACACCTCTGCCTTTGCACATGCTGTTCTTCCTGCCTGAAATGCCCTTCCTCCTTCTCTGCTCTGAGAATTCCTGCTGTTCCCCAGTCCAGCCTCCACGCCACCTCCCCTAGGAAGCCCTCCTGCTGCCCTCACCTACTCATTCACTCATCCAGCACCGGGCACAAGTTTGGTTCTTGTTAAGTAGGCTTGGGAGTCAGGCCAACCTGGGCTTAACAGCACATGGAGCTTCATGACCTTGAGCAAATTTTCTATTTAACCTGTCTATAAAATGAGGACCCTCACTGTCCCTCACCTCACAGGTGCAGATCAAGTGAGGTGGATGCACAAGAAATGCGCAGCTCATAGTCGGTGCTCAATAAATGTGACCATCCCTTCTCGGTCCTCCTTCAACGCTGTGCAGAGCCGCACAGCACGTATCCCATTCCATGCCCCGCTTCCTCATTACCCTGCTGTGTCCTCACAGGGCAGCAACCAGGACTGATGTTCCATGGAATGAGTCTCTGGTGTGTGAATGGGTGGGGGAACTCAAGCAATCTGAACGCTGCGTCAGTGGCCATGTGTGCTTGGTACCTATCATACCTTTCCATGAATTGAAAGTGGGAGGATGCAGGTGAGGCAAATGGCCTGTGGTCTCTTCACCTGGCCAGAGGCCTGGCCTGGTGGCTGCCCTGGGAGTGTGGCGTACAGGGGAAGGAGGAGGGGCAGCAAGAAGGGGGAGATGGAGACAAGGGTGTCTTTAGACCTAGAGCATCTTTTCCCATGGGATCAAACCCAATGTTAGGTCCCTGGGCACCAGTTTAAGGAAAGAATTGGGGCTCAGGAGCAGTGAGTTCAGGGAAAGAGGAGGAGGAGGCCTGGTGGCTGTGATGACACAGGGGTTGAGAGGAAGCAGCTGGTGATGGTCCCCTTGCTAGGCCTGGGGCTGCAGACTGTAGCCCCCATTGCTCATCTCCTGTAAGGAGAGTCCTGTGGAGGCTGAGGGTGGACTGGAAGGAAGTGGGGAGAGGCAGAAAGGACAGCTCCAGGCAGGGAGAGCTTCATGGACCCCAGAAAAAAGAGTCTCTTCTCTACCATCCACCCCTGTGTGACTCTGGGCAGCTCATCTGTCCTCTTTGGGCCTCAGTTTCCTCATATGTAAAGTGGGGAGGACAGTATCCACTTTAAGGGGATGTTCTGAGGATGATTTTTTTTTAATTTATTTATTTTTGGCTGTGTTGGGTCTTCGTTGCTGTGCGCAGGCTTTCTCTAGTTGCGGCGAGCGGGGGCTACTCATCGTTGCAGTGCGCTGGCTTCTCATTGCGGTGGCTTCTCTTGTTGAGGAGCACGGGCTCTAGAGCACAGGCTCAGCTGTTGTGGCACATGGGCTCAGTAGTTGTGGCTCGTGGGCTCTAGAGCGCAGGCTCAGTAGTTGTGGCGCACAGGCTTAGTTGCTCCGCGGCATGTGGGATCTTCCCGGACCAGGGCTCGAACCTGTGTCCCCTGCAATGGCAGGCGGATTCTTAACCACTGAGTCACCAGGAAAGCCCTCTGAGGGTGATTAAAGACTAAAGGAAGAATTTTGTTTAAGTAGCTTCTTGCCGTGTGCGGGGCAGGGGTGGGGAGGGGAGTGGGGAGGCAGGGAGACAGGTGTGCAGAGGATGCACGGGTGTGGGCGGTAGACTTGGGTGTCAGAACCTGGGTGACCCTGGGCAAGTTGCTTGTCCTCACTGGACCTCAGAGGCCTCATCTGTAATGGGATAGTCTCGACTAGGGCCCCAAAGGGCAAATAGACTTTGTCATCATCTAAGGCAGAAGCCCCCCGGGATGGAGGGCAGAGAACAAGCATCTCTTGAGTGACTGTTATCAGGCAGCACTGCTCTAGACCTTCACGAGCACTGTCTCATTTAATCCTCACAAGAACTCTATGACACCGCACTTGCTACCAATGGGGAAACTGAGGCATGTGGCATGGCCCAGGTGGCGAGGAAAAACTCTCTGCAAGGGGAGACTTGCTCTGAAGTTTGATGGAAATGACAGTAGAAACCTTCGTCCATCTGTACATTTTGCCAAAGCTTCCTGCCCGTTCTCCATTCTCCCATTTGACCCTCATAACAACTCGCTGAGTTTCACAGGTAAGAAACCTGGAGGAAAAAAAAAAAAAACAAAGAAAGCCGGAGAGAGGAAGACCCTTTCCTGGGGTCACTGAGGGAGTAAGCAAGTATCTGAGCCGTGATTTGAACCTGCTCCTAGTTTCTGGGGAAAGGTCATCCCAGGCCAGCAGAGCACCCACTAACTGGCTCACTCTGGCAGCCCAGCCAGGCCTCCCTGGTCCCACAGGGGCCCGGAGAGCTTGTGCAGAGGGCTGGGAGGGCTGGAGGGGAAGGGGACTTGGGCCAGGCAGGTGGGACAGCTGGGGAGGGGAGGGAAAAGTCCACCTCAAAATGCCAGAGCCGAAAGAGAAAAACAAATACCGTATGTAACACGTATATATGGAATCTAAAAAAAAAAAGGTTCTGAAGAACCTAGGGGCAAGACGGGAATAAAGTAGAGAATGGACTTGTGGACACAGAGAGGGGGAAGGGTAAGCTGGGATGAAGTGAGAGAGTGACATGGACATATATACACTACCAAATGTAAAACAGCTAGTGGGAAGCAGCCACATAGCACAGGGAGATCAGCTCGATGCTTTGTGACCACCTAGGGGGGTGGGATAGGGAGGGTGAGAAGGAGATGCAAGAGGGAGGGGATACGGGGTTATATGTGTACATATAGCTGATTCACTTTGTTATACGGCAGAAACTAACACACCATTGTAAAGCAATCATACTCCAATAAAGATGTTAAAAAAATTAAAATTAAAAAACAAAACAAAATGCCAGAGCCACAGGGTCCAGAGGTTACTGGCCCAGAGAGCTCCTTAAAGTCAGACAAGCCCATTCTACAGATGGGGCAAACTGAGACAGCTCAGCTGCTTAGATTAGAAATCACACCAGGACACAGCTGGCCTGCCTCAGAGCTCTAAAGTCCCAGCAGCCCTGAGGGGTGAGGACCGAAGGTGGGGAAAGGGGAACTGGGGGTCCAGAGGACCCATCCTAGCAAGCTGGGCCCTGGGGACAGAGGACTCTAGGGGTCTCTCCCACCCTCCGCTCCCACCCTCGCCCACCCCCCAGCACTCAGTAGTCACCAGGGTGGAATATTTTAGCACCTATAGAAAAACCGCCACAGACGGCCGTGGCAGCTGTTGCTAAGGAGACGCTCCCAAAATAGCCCCCCTCCGCCAACCTTTCCCGCTGCTGCTCCTGCTGTGGGGAGGGGAAGAGGCCAGGCGGAGAGGGGGTGGCACACGAGCCCTGGCCTCAGGTTCACCCACCCACCCTTGCCCCTGGTGCCCACACTGGCCAAAGACCCAGTCAAGCTAAAGACCTGGGCAGCCACAGGTCTGCAGAGGGGGCAAGAGTGAGCTGAAGCATGTCTGTGGCCGAGGCCACAGTCCTTAGCTAGGGGAAGGTCAGCCAGATGAGGGGAGATGGGAGAGAAAAGAGTTCCTGCACCCAGGACCCCCAGCACACTCCCACTCATGCACAATCACAGACCTCACAGTTTTACACACCCACTTGTGCACACCACAAGTACAAACTCACAAATGTCCACCTAAATATGCATATACAGCATCAAAGACACAAATAGATGCATGGGCAAACACATATGCCACAAATACACAACATACACCTGCAAGCACATACCACACAGCCGTAAATACACACATTTACATACACACACTCAGATACACATCCCAAGTACACACACACACCCCCAACATATGCATGCCGGGCACATGTGTACACACACACACAGACACCAGTGTATATATAGCCTCACAGCACATGAATACACAACTGTCCAAACATGCCCAGCATGTGGCATTCAAAGGGCACTGAGTAGTGTGTCCTGGGCTCTGTCCAGAGAATGTGTTCTGGGACCTTCTATGATCCAGCCAGAGGGTGGAAAATTAGGAGGATGTGTGGAGGGTGGTCTCTGTGAACGCCTCTAACTGGGTGGTCTGGGGACCAAAGCGTCCCTGGTGCCTGTGGGAGATCTGCCCTGAGCCCATTCCTTAGGAAGCAGAAAATGGGGGCAGGGAACTCTCACCTACCGACTGGAAACCTCCCGGCATGGAGAGTTCGGAGCCCCAGGTTCCCTGTGCAGCTGGTTGTCACCAAGGATGCATTTGGGGCTGGGGTTATGATGAGGACCAGAAGGCATTAGGTTAGCGATGGTGGTGGTCCCTGACACGGGCAAAGCCCTTTACAGTTTATAAGCCACTTTTACACTCGTTGTTTCACATACTCGGTAACAACTACTCTGAGATATTGGTGGTATTGTCCCCATCCCTGAGACCCAGACAGGAGAGGGGACTTGAAGACCACAGAGCACTAGCAGAGCTGGAACCAGACCCCAAGGAGATGCCAGCACACAGCCCTATGTGCCTCCCACTTGACTACGAGACACAAGCTGGAAAGCAGGCCACCAGGGTGCGGAGCTCGGCTTTGCCCCTGATTTGCCCTGTGGTACTGGGGAGTAGCCAAGCCCTCCATCTCCCCACCTGGAAAGCCGAGAGTGAATCCCTAGGGGTGTATTCAAACAGCAGTTTATGGCCACAGTCAGGGCTGGGAGTGGAGTTTCCCAGATGCCCTCGGGATGCCAGCGCAAGGACAAAGGGCGCGGAGTCGCTCCCCTCCGCACTTGGCCAGCCGCCCTCTCGCTCCAGCCTCGCTCCGTGGCTCCGGTTCAGCAATCCGGGCTCCGGGTCTTCGGTGGCGCCTCGTCATTCCCGAGACTCGGCTAGCGGCTCGCGGTTGCCTTGGGAACCTCGCCCCGGCCCTTGCGCGAGGTGAGCGATTCTCCGCGCAGGGCGCTGAGCCTGCGCCGGACGCTGGGACATTGGCCTTTGGAGTCTCTGAAAGACAGCTGTCGCCAGGGCATCGCGGACAGGGTTGGTTTCTTTTTCTTTTTCTTTTAATTGAGGTGTAACTAACAAACAGTAATACACCTTAAGAGTGCAGCTCAGTGAGTTTTTACGTAGGTATAAAACTCATGTAATCACCACTCGGATCTAGAAACAGAACACTTCCAGCGCCCAAGAAGGCTTCCTCGGACCGAGAGGTTACAAAAAATTGTCTCTTTTGCGTTTCTCCTGGAATAAACCGGCGAGGGAGTGATTGTCTTCTGAGGACACGGAATTTCCGTGTTTTTTCCCGGCTCTGCTTTGCCTCGTTGGGCCTCAGTGCCCTGTAAAGGGGAGCAAGGGACTGGCATTTGTTGCGTGGTTTACTCCTTGCAAAGCGCTTTAGAAACCTAACTTTGACCCTGATAGCTACCCTCTGAAGTCAGTACTTGGTTTACCCTCAAGTTACCGATGAGAACACTATGACTTGGAGAGGTTAAATAAATTGCGCGAATTCGGACAGCTCGTACGTGGTGGAGCTTAAGCCTCGAACAAGGGTCTCTCTAACCTTGACGTTCATCCTTCTCCCCTCTCCTATTTTTTTTTTTTTTTCCTTTCTTGTTTTGGCTGCGCAGCACTGGGAGACTCCGACCAGGGAGTGGTATCATACATATCTCTGCGCCTTTGCGCATGTAGTTCCTTCTACTTGGGACTCTGCTCTCTTCCCCCAGGCTCTGTCCTTGAGACAGGCTCCTACTCATCCTTCAATGCCCGGCTCTGGCATCCTCTGAAGCCTTCCTAACTGCAGTTCTCCCTCATGACTCCCCCCAGCCCAGGGTAATTACTCTCTCCTCTGCGCCATATCCAATGCATGCACAGGCACCCGCCTCCCACGGTGCCCCAAGGGCTCCTTAAGTCTGCACCTACAATCAACCTGCAAGGCGCCTGGCACACAGCTGGTCTTCAATAAATGTGTTTGGGACTGAAAGTGGAAGAGAGGTTTTGGAACCTTGGTTTCCCGCCGGGTAAAAATGGGGCGCATACTAGGCCCTGCCGTGTGTCACTCAAAACGTATTGAGCAGGAGTGGAGAGGGGAAAGCTTCCAGAACACCTGAGGCGGAACCACAGGAAGGTTGCCCTCAGCCCACCCCCATTCTATTAGGGAATAGACTCGTCCACGCCTCTTGCGGGGGCGGGGTGGGGCGGGCGCTGGACCTCGGGCTCGGGGCTGCCTGGGAAGAGTTCATTCCTCCCACGGGGGGAGCATCCACTTGCTGCCGAGACCAGAGAAAGCCATAGCGGCCCCCAGGAACCTGAAGGGAGTCCCGGGAGCCCGGGCCAATAGCTCCCACCTCCTTCTAGGGCCCTGCCCGGCCAGAAGCAGCTGATTAAGTGGTGGGATGTCCTCAGGATCGTGATTTTCACTTTATATCCACACTTTCCTTCCCCACAGAACTTGAGTCAGTTAGCAGGATATTCAAAAGAGCGGTGAAATATAACAAAGGGCTAGGACCAGGTAGGAAAAAAAGACTATACATACATTTTTTCTTCCTATAATTGAGGAACTCTCCCGTTCACTCTCCCATAAATCTGACTTTGAACATACAGTTTGCTTTCTTAATGAGGGAAAAAGAATCCTTGCCCTTTGAACGGAAGGAAACTTCCCCCTTGGCCTCCCCTCAATTGCATTCCTACAGCAGACAAATTTTGAGTGTCAGGAAAGTGAGGCTGAGTAGTGAGGGACTTGCCGGGAACCACCCAGCGTCCGGGAAAGATAGGTCCGACAGTGCAGGTGGCCAGCGTGCCGGCCTGCGCTAGAGCCAGGGGAATGAAATGAGAGGGGATTTTCCCCCCCCGCTCTTCGTTGGGAGCTTTGAAAAACGCTCCGCCTTGAAGATGGAGTAGGTGTGAAGAAGGCGGGGCTCATTACTAAGGACAGAGCGGTAGAACCTTGGGGAGAGGAGGTCTATGTGACCTGTGGGAGCAAGAGACAAGTTTGAGCCTCAGATTCCTTATCTGCAAAATTGGGGTGATGAGTTTTCCGTCCTGAGACATAGGGAGTATCGGTTTCATAGGGAGACTGCGAAGACTAGATGTGAGGAGGACCGAATAACAAGTCAGCAATACTTCTGTCTTCATTATCCCCATCGACAGATGGGAAAGCTGAGGCCCAAGGAGGAGACAAGGCAGGCTCAGGGCCACCCTGGCAGGCCCAGGACAAGATCTTGAGTTCTTCCCCCTCCACCACCGTGGGGGTCACTCCTCAGACCGCCCCTGGCCTGGGCCAGTTCCCCTGTGGTCCCCCTGGAGAAATAGAGGGAAGAGGATTCTAGCCTTGTTCCATCCCCTGCTGGCAGTTAGGGCTGCTTCTCAAGAGGACAGATGTTTTACCAAATGGCAAATGCACGTGCTTTTCCCTGGCTTGGGGAGGAGGTGGGCGCTGAGAAAGAGATGCCAGCTGGTTGGGCAGAGAGAACTGTAGCCACACCTGAGGGATTTAAATAGCCACCGCCTTCTCTGGGCACTGACTGGAGGGGAGGTATCTGGGCAGGGCTGGGGTGGGGGGTGAGCAGGGAACATAGCGGCCCATTCAGAACCTGTCACAGCCCTGGGATGAGTGCCTGGCTCTTCCTCCCAGAAGAACTGTGACCACGCATCTCACTTCCCTGGGCCTCAATAGGCTTCTCCTGCAAAGTGAGGATTTAAAGCCTGCTTCTGAGGGTGACTGTTGAGGCTGAATGGCGAGAACCTGTCTAACGTGCCTGACTCACGCTTGGCACCCAGTAGATGCCCAATACTTGATGGCTATCCCGGCCAGGGCAGGAGTCCCCACTGCAGCATCCGTGACAAATGGCACCCGCACCTCTGCTCACCTGTCTCATATGACAGGGAGCTCATCACCTCCCATGACAACCCACAGTGTAATGTCATGATTTATTGCATGAACCCTGAAGTCAGACTGTGTGGTGGAATCCAGGCTCCACTATTTAGTTTCTGTGTAACCTTAAGCAAATTACTTAAGCTCTCTGTGCCTCAGTTTCCCCAGGGTAGAATGGGGATAATAACAGTACCTCCCTCTTAGTTTTGCTTAGATCAGTGCTTCTCACACTTTCATGTGCACACAGATCACTCAGGGATCTTGTTTAACTGCAGATTCTGATTCAGTTGGTCTGGGGTGGGGCCCAAGATTCCGCATTCCCAGCAGGCAATACAGACGCTGCTGGTCCTTGGACCACATTTTGAGTCTCAAAAGACTGCCTTGCCCTGGGAGTCATGGTGAGGGGGCCATGGAAGGGTCACAAGTAGAGGAGTGACAGACTTCATCATGGCAAAGCCTCTCTGGCTGTCTGTGATGGGGAGGGGGACCACAGAAAGGAAGCCAGTAATTTAGGGAGAGATGAAGGTCCTGAGTGGGAGAAGGGGCTACAGGGGTCAAAAGGGCGGCAGTGATAAGGGCCCTTAACACATGCGATCCACTACTACAGATGCAGAGACCAAGGCCCAGAGAGGGTGTCTGACCTGCTCAGGTCAGGCAGCCCTGACAGGACTCCTGCCCACAGTTGGTCCTTCACCCTTCACCCCTCCCAAGTTGCTGGCCAACGTTCCCCAGCCCTCTGGAGTCTCTTCTGGCCTGTGCTCCTGTTTAACATTTTGTCACACCAAGAAGGAGACACTAGGGAGGACCCTGGTTCTCCCTGAGAGACCTGACCTCTTCCATGCTCACAGTGATCCCGTTTTACAGATGAAAAAACTGAGGCCAAGAGAGAGGAAGTCTCTCAGCACCCAGGCTGGAACCAAGGTCAGCCTGACTTCCAACCAGAGAGTCTTTGGTTACCATTGTCCAACAGGTCAGGTCAGGACAAGGCGGCTCTTCAAATTAACAGGTGAGACGGTGGGGAACCCAGCTCCAGCTATTCTTCCCACCCGAGGAGTTCCAACCCCAGGCTGATGATGACAGTAGCAGTGGGTCACCGTTTATGGGGGCCTTCCAACCTGCTGAGCTCATGCCAAGCAGTGGCACGCGGGACACCACTTCACCCCAGCACGGGTCTTCTTAGCCCTGTGTACAGATGAGGGAACCGCGGCAGAGAGAGGGACTCAGTGGCTTGCCCACGGTCACGTGCGGTAGGACCCCGGGTTCCGAGCAGAGGAGGCAGAGTCCCGGACTCCCGGCGGACCCTTCTCCGGGTATGGGGGGTGGGGCGGGCGGGACGTGGCAGGCACCTCGCAGACGCACAGCGGCCCGGGCGGCGGGTGGCGGGCCCAGGCCGCGGGAGGCTGGCCCAGGCCGGAAGCCCCCAGCCCGCGGAGCCGCCCCGCCCCGCCCCGGGAGCCGCGGCGCAGGGCTGGGCCGGGAGGCGGGATCTCGGGATCTCGGGCGGCGGCGCTTCCTGGCTCCCTGGCACGGCGGCAGGCTCGGCCACGTCACCGCCTCGCCAAGAGCGCGCTGGCGGAGCGGCTGCGCCCGGGCGGGAGCGCGGAGCTCGGGGGCGCGGGCAGGGGCGCGGGACCCAGAGGCCGGGGCCGGGGACGTGGCAGCCGCCTCGCCCGCCAGAAAGTTTCCCAGGAGTTGGCTGAGAGCGGGCCGGACCATGAACGTGTTTCGTATCCTGGGCGACCTGAGCCACCTCCTGGCCATGATCTTGCTACTGGGGAAGATCTGGCGCTCCAAGTGCTGCACGGGTGAGGGGCGCTCCGGGCGGGAGGTGGGGCCCCGGGGGCGGAGGGCCAGCCGCACGCCCCTGCTGCAGGGCTTACGGGGAGCTTCCTGAATGTCTGTTGAGGGTGGGCACTTCGGCTTGGGGGTGCTTGAAACTGTTTTTGCGTAGCTCAGCTTCCAAAGAAAACTTAAAATTGTACCATATCACAGAAAAGGGACCCGCGGAAGTTACGGAGGGAAGACGGGCTTGCGCCTCCATTGACCGACCCCCTCTCTCCCCTGCTTGGCATTGCCGCTGCTAGTTGGAAGAGGAGGGGGATAAGGAGGAGGTGACACTCCCTTTGCTGCCCAGGAGCAGCATCCCTTGGGGCCCATTGTTCTTTCTGCCCCCACCCAGGGTGGGGACCGGGGCGCGGGGGAGAAGGAGGTGCACACACAGGAAGCGGCTCCAGACCCTCAAGGTCTTCTCTTTTCCTGCCCCCACCACTCTCCCCTCCCCCTCCCGGACTTCCCCCCTCCCCCCAAGTTGGGCCCTCTTTCCTCCCCAGCCTGTGCCTCAGGCGGCTATGATGTGGCAGGAGGGGCACCAGCCAGGCCCAGGTGGGCATGGGGCCGCCCATGAGCAGAAGCCCAGGGAGGGCGGGAGGGGGTCCCCCTTTTGCCCAGCAGTCTGACCGCCCTGCTAGGGGGTTGGAGGAGTTTCAGGGCTGGACTGGTGGTGGCCAAACAGACCCCGTGTATTAAGAGGCTGCTGAGCTGCCTGCGGCCGTCTCTGTCCACTGGTGTCCTGGAGGCGCCTGCCCTGTGCTTGGCACTGGGGTGAGGGGATACAGAGACGTGCCCAGGCTCCTTGTGGGCGCCAAGGAGGCAGAGTGGACCCCTGAGGCTTCATGGAGGGAGCAGCTCTGTGCTGGGTCCTGGAAGACAGGCAGGGTGTCACCCAGGAAGGGTGTGTTGTGTCACAGAGGGCAGGGCATGTCCCAGGAATGGTGAGCAGCCCAATTTTGGGGTGGTCTGGGAGGGAGATGAGTCCAGGGGGGTGGGTGGTCATATGTGAAAGGGCCTTGTCTGTCAAGTAGGGAGTTGGGACTGGGAGCCAAGGAAAGTTGGGGAGCAGGGGAGGGGCTCGGAGGGAACCCTGGAAGCTGTGTGGAGAGGCTGAGAGAGGAAGCAGAGAGCGTCGTGGAGGCTGCTGGCCCAGGGGGCTTGGTGCGGGGGAGAGGTGGGTGCCGGTGTGAGGGTCATTGCAGAGGGAGTGATTCCAGACCTGGAGGCCATTCGGGTTTGGGGTCTCCAGGGAAATGGGCACTCACGGGCCCTCAGGTTCCCACTCAGCGGAAGTGGGCCAGGAGCTCTGAGAGGGGCTCCAGTGAGAGGAAGAATCTAGGTTGGACCTGTCCCTGCCACTGGAGGGCCCTGGACGGGGTGGGCAGCCGTGACCAGGAGGGGGCTCTGTTCCCCATCCCACTCTGCCGGGCATTGTACCGGGCACCTGGGATATAACTGGGCAACAGGCAGAGATCCTGGCCTGGTGGAGCTGAATCTATCAGTGGGAGACCGCCAACCAGCTACAGTGGTAGCAACCGAGTAAATGATACGGTTTGTCAGGGAAGCGAAGTGCTATTGGAAGAGGAAAGGGCGGGTGAGCAGTGGGGCCTGTGTGTGTGCGGAGAGGAATCAGCACAGGCCTGGTTGAGAACGGAGGGGGTGAGGTTCCTGGATGCCAGCCCGTCAGCCCCGAGGAGCAGGGCCTGGTGTGACACCCCTGTGACCCAGCCCCGAAGGCAGGAGACTGGAGCTTCATTCTTGCTCTGCCACGGACTCACTGTGTAACCTTGGGCCTCAGTTTCCCCATCTGTCAAATGGCAGGAGGTCTGGACCTGGCCAGTGGGTCCCCTGAGGGACTCTGGCCAGGTACTGGCTCCTGTTCTCCTCTGTGTCCTGGGGTCTCCATGCGCAGCTTGCTTTGGTGGAAATTATTCACTGCTTTCAAAACAGTGTGAAAAAAACATTGTGCTCAAGACCTCCAGGGCTCCCAAAGAGCTAAGGAAAATGTGAGTGAAGCCCAGGGGCCTGGCAGGCTGGGGATGGAAAGAGGGGAGGAGTGGGGAAAGGCCGAGTGAGGGGGTAGCCAAGCATCCCCCACTAGAGCCGCCTGGACCCTCCTGAATGGGGCTGAGGACCCCCCTGGCCAGACCTCAGTGAGGGCTCAGGGTTATGGCATACGAAAGGCATAGCTCCGAGCTGGATCAGTACTGCCTCCTGGACTCCGAGCCCCTCCCCCAGGGGGCTCCTTCACCCACAGCCAGCCCCACTGCCAGACCCCCAGGGAGGCACTCGGGTCCTCACTGAATCCTATCTAGTCCTCACGTCAGTCCTGCCCCATTTTACAGTTGAGGCTCAGGGTTGCCATGCGGGTAGGAAAGCTGGCAGGTGGACCCAGCCCTCTCCAGGATATTAGGGGCTTCAGTGGTGTTCATCCTCAGTCGTTAGGATTGTCCCCTCTCCCCAAAATGTCCCTCACCAGAGGAATAATTAGAAAAGGCACAGATCAGGCGTACAAAGGAATCAAACCCTGGATCCGGTAATGTCACTTCTTGGTGTCAAACTCCCCAGTAGATCCATCATAGTTAGAATAAAATCCAGGGGTGAGGGGACAAAGGTGAGAGAGGCTCAAGGATGGCTCTTGGTTTTCTACCTTGAGCACAAAGGGGATGATGCTGGCAGAAGAAGGACAGAAGACAGGAGAAGGAGGGGTTCAAGGGGAGATGGTGGATTTAGTCAGGCAGGAATATATAGGTCAGAGATCCAAGGAGAGTCTGGAGCCAGAGGGTCCCTTGTGTGTCAGATGGGATGGCAAAGGGACAGAGGGAGAAGAGAGGTAGCCCTCTGAGGATTAGGTGTTGAGGACAGGAGTGGCCAGAGGCGGTGAGAAGCCGGCAGCGTGGACAGCCACAGAAACCTGGAGAAAGGTGTGGTTGGGATAGACGGAGTGCTCTTGAGGAGTTGGGTGGGTGAGACAGAGTTGACGTTTGGATGCAGTAACGTGGGCATCGGGGACCATGGGAGTGGTTTGGTGAAGTATCCAGACTGCTGTGGGCTTCATGGGGCAAGAGAAATGGGAGGCAGGGCAGCTGCTTGCTTTTACCCAGGAACCACCTCCACGATGTATCAAAAGTGGGCAAAAGTTGACTAAGGAGCATGATGGCTAAATGTAGCCTCGATTCCTGGATTAGATCCCGGAACAGAAACAGGGCATCAGTGGGAAAACGTGAAAAGTCTGGAGTTCAGTCAATAGTGCTATACCAATGTCAGTTTCTTAGTTTTGGCAAATGTTCCGTGATTGTGCACGGTTTTACCATTAGGGGAAGCTGGGTGAAGGGTAGGACTCTCTGTACTGTCTTTACAACTCTTCTGTAAATCTAAAATTGTTTCAAAATAAAAAGTTTAAAGAGACCAAAGCAGATGAGGAAATAGCATGGAAAGTACAAACCCAGTTTTGTCAACTTGATGCGTCCAAATGTGTCATATGTGTGCACATATGTGTTGTGTGTATCTGTGCACCAACAAAGATCTGGAAGATCGCACACTCAGACTTTGGGATTCAGGTGATTGTTGCTTTTTAAATTACATCTCTATGTATTATCTGGGTTTTGTTTTACAATGAGTAAAAATAGTCATAACTTTTATAACTAGGAAAAAAGCTTTTTTAATCTTTAAAATTTGGAAAAATAAAATAGAATGTTCCCTTGGCCCTGTGCCTTCCTCCACCTGCTGTGGTCTCCCTGGTGAATCAGCACCTTGTAGAGTCGGTGAGTTGTTCTCCAAAAGATGGAGCCCTGTGGATTGTCAGTGGGGGTAGAGCAAAGAGGAGCCTTGACACTTACCCCCTGCAAGCCTGACTCCCCCCATCCCCACGCCCTCCCCAGAGCAGGAACCAAGGCAGGCACGCACAGGGGCCCTGGGAACTTGGTGTTCATGTCTTGATTTGGAGACTGGGTGACAGATTACAGCCTAATGAGAGTAAAAGACTCAAGTGACCCAATGGGAAGGGGTGTTTCCTGGCCCTCTGAGGGTGACAGTGTCCTGGACAGGGTGTCATTATGAAGTGGACACTCTGGAGGCCTTTCCAACTCAGGCTCTGGGCTTCTCGAGTGTGTGTGAGCCTGGCCATCTGTGTTCTTATTGTCTCCTGTCCCCATCCGGCTACAGGCATCTCCGGGAAGAGCCAGATCCTTTTCGCTCTCGTCTTCACCACCAGGTACCTGGACCTGTTCACCAACTTTATCTCCATCTACAACACAGTAATGAAGGTAAGGGGGATGGGCAGCCATGGTGGGGGGGCTGCCAAGCAACCCCCAGACGGTGAGACAGTATACTTGGGGACTCAGGCTGTGGAGCCAGGCAGACCTGCATTTGAATCCTGGCTTTGCTGTTAGCAGCTGTGGGACCTGGGCTTGGGCAAGTCTTCTGGCCTCTGTGCACCTTGGTTTCCTCCTCTACAAAATGAAGAATAGGTGTACTTACCTCAGAGGATTTTGTTGTGAAAGTTAAACGAGGTAATAAATGTAAATACACAATAGCTGTCATATATTAAAAACTCAATCAAGGTTAGCTATTATAATGGTTAAAAAATAAGCAAAAAATCGGGGCTTTCCTGGTGGCGCAGTGGTTGAGAGTCCACCTGCCGATGCAGGGAACACGGGTTCGTGCCCCGGGCCGGGAAGATCCCACATGCCGCGGAGCGGCTGGGCCTGTGGGCCATGGCCACTGGGCCTGCGTGTCTGGAGCCTGTGCTCCGCAACGGGAGAAGCCACAACAGTGAGAGGCCTGCGTACTGCAAAAAATCAAACATGGTACCCTGAGCTTTCAGAGAACTTATTCGTCCATTTATCTGACAATTATTTATTGAGCACCTACTGTGAGCTAGGTACCTGAAGGAGATATATGCAGTGCCTATACTCACAGAACCTGCATTCTAACCGGGGAGACAGATAATAAAACAAGTAAGAAAAACTGGTTAGGGATAAGGCTATGCAAATAAGTAAAATAGGACGATGTTTCCTTCAATTATAACGAAAGAAGTTTTAAAAACAGGGTTACATGATAGAGAACGACTAGGGAGCTATTTAGGGAGTGTCATCAGGAAAGGCCTCTCCAAAGAGGTGACGTGTAAGCTGAGATCTGAGTGACACAAGGATTAAGCTCAGAGGAGGAGCATTCTAAGCAGATGGAATAGCTGATGCAAAGACCCCCAAGACAGGAACAAGCTTGGTGTATTCAAAGGACAGACAGAAGGCAGGCACGCTGGGAGCTCAGCAGGCGAGGGCTACCTGCTGGTGGTAGGGGTGCCCATAGAGGGCTGGGTGAGGGCAGATGATCCAGGTGAACAGTTTGGATTTGGTTTTGCCATGGGAAGCTGTTGCTTTGAAGCTTGGTCCTGTTTTATAGACGGAGAAACAGCATCTCTCAGCCCTGGGCCATAGCTCTGAGGTTTGGTTGGGATGAGACATTTTCTGAGATTTTAACCAACCATCCAACACAGTTTAGTGGAAGGAGCCCAGGTTTCAGAGTCAGTAAAGTGGGATGTAATGGTTTGGATGCTGGTAACAGAGACTTGAGTTATTTTAATAAGGTAAGGATTTATTTTTATCTCATTCATAACACAAAATCTGGAAGTGCGTAGTCTAGGGCCGGGATGGCATCTCCTTTTAACTTTCTGCTCTGCCAGCTTTAGTGTAACCAGCACTTGAGCTTGTTACCTGTGCAGTTGCTCAGAAGGGCCCTATGCTTGGTTTAATGCTTTGCTGTTGCCATTTTGAAATACTTATTTTTTAACAAGAAGCCCTGCAAATGATATAGCTAGTCCTGAATGTGATATCTAGCCTCAGGTTTGCCTCAGAGTCACAAAATAGGTGCTAGAGCTCCTACCATCACATCACATTCAGGACGGGAAGGAGGAGGAAGGGGAGAAAGAGCAATAGGGTGCCTGTCAGCCGGGTAAGCCCTTTTTAAAGAGCTTTCCAGTGACTTCCATCTACATGTCACTGACCATCCTTATGTGCAAAGGAGGCTGGGAAATTAGTTTTTAGTTGGGCACATTGTCTAATAGGAGTCCTGTTTTTAAGGAAAAAAGGCTACATGGGAGGAATCCTACCTATCTTGCAGGGCTATTGTGAAGATGACATGAGATCATCTGTGTAATGTACCTAGCACCCAGAAGATATTTAACTGAAAGTGAGTTCTCTTTCTGTATATCAGGGGTGCCCCTTTGGGATTCTGGGCATATTGTTCCTGGGATTGGTGGAATGGAGGGTGCTGTTACTTGTGCACTGTTGAACACTCAGTGTGAGCTACAGTCTGAGGTCCTGAAATCGCTGTCTCCTTAAATCCAACACAGAAGTAGCAAACACCACCTGCTTAGTTTATTTCTCTGCCCAAGGGTCTGACTTGGGCAGTCCTGGCAGGGATTGTAAACCCAGCCCTTGCCATGGCTGAATGAGGTCTCGGATCCTCAAAGAGGCCAGTTTCCGAATTTGTGAAATGAAGAAGTGATCTCCATTTCATTGATTCATTCACTCATTCCAGCATTTGTTTTGTGCTGGGCCCTGAGTTAGATTCAGAGGTGGACAGGGCATGGACCCGCTTATGGAATCTCCTCTCCTAGGGGAGACAGACTGGTACACAGATATTTACAGAACATGTGCTCACAAGCAGCAATGAGTATTTTTATATGGGGGTATGGTGACACAGAGCATGTGTGCCTCGTTCTGGTGAGAAAAGACTTTGAGGAAATAACCTGAGTTTTGAAGTACAAACATTAGTTTTCTAGGCTAGTGTCCTGGACCAGCAGAGCAGTATCACATACAAACTTGGCTAGAAACGCAAAATTCTCAGGCTCGCTCAAACCTACTAAATCAGAAACTCTGGGGGCAGGGGAAGGGGCAGCCATCTATATGATTTTGATGAACATTCAAGTTTGAGAGCCTCTGGCCTACGTTAGAGGCCAGATCATAAAACCATTATATGCTGGAGGACAGCTACTGTAGTTAGAAGAAGAGCACTTTTCTGAAGGATTGATGGTCAACTGATTCAAGTCTTTGTGGAAGAATGCTCTCAAGTCACTGATGCAGATCCAGGAAGTTGAGGCTTTAGAAGAGCCCTGGGGGCTTCCCTGGTGGCGCAGTGGTTAAGAATCCGCCTGCCAATGCAGGGGACACGGGTTCGAGCCCTGGTCCGGGAAGATCCCACATGCCGCGGAGCAACTAAGCCCGTGCACCACAACTACTGAGCCTGCGCTCTAGAGCCCTCGAGCCACAACTCCTGAAGCCCGCACACCTAGAGCCTGTGCTCCGCAACAAGAGAAGCCACTGCAATTAGAGGCCCGCGCACCGCAACGAGGAGTAAGCCCCCAGTCGCCACAATTAGAGAAAGCCCGCGCGCAGCAACAAAGACCCAATGCAGCCAAAAATAAATAAATTTAAAATAAATAAATAGCCATGGAATGCCACTAAGTCCCCCGACAAAGACCAATTCTGGTTTTTTTGGCCTAACATTCCACAGTGAGAGGACACCTGGGCACCTTTGTCTTCATGGTAGCACTATCAGTCCCAGTTAGAAGCATGGAGTTACTTAACAAAAAGGTCATTAGCTTCAGATTCTAGGTTCATTGGCCCAAGAGAAATGTGCAAGCACACTTCACCTTTTCCACCTTAAGGCAGAACACTAGCCCTTGGGTTTGGTAGGTCCCAACTCAGGGTGGCTTTGAAGCCCAGCAACTAGGTTGGGAAATGACTTCATCGATTCCCATGTGTCTCTCTCCCGTTTTAGGTGGTTTTTCTCCTCTGTGCCTATGTCACGGTGTACATGATCTATGGGAAATTCCGGAAAACATTTGACAGTGAGAATGACACATTCCGCCTGGAGTTTCTTCTGGTCCCAGTCATTGGCCTCTCCTTCCTTGAAAACTACAGTTTCACTCCTCTGGAGGTAAGGGAAGGGACCCAGACAGAGTACTAATTCCCAAAGGTAAACACACTCCCTAAAGTCCTTACCTCTGGACCCTTGGTAACATCTGGGCTACCTTTCTGCCACAACCATAGCCATTACTCTTGTATTGTTGTTATAAGTTTAGAAATTGCCAATAAGCTATTGACAGTGCTTCTCTTGAAAATGGGCACATCTAAATAGTCGTGTTCATAAACAAAGCAGGCATCACAGCGCTACTTAAGACTAAGACCCTCTGGCCAACTGGTGATTAGTGGATATTAGAGCACAGTCCAGACCCAGATTTCAGCTCCGGTCTGGCCTCTGACCCAAGAATCTTTGGGGCAACAAGCATCTGAAGAGATTCTGATGCTGGTGTTCATCGATTCCATTTTGAGAAACCACAGCCTCAATTAAATCAAGTTTGTATGACAGAATTCTGCAACAATTAAAAATTATGTTCTATAGCAACGTTCATGCTTGTGAAAAAAGCAGTATGCTTGAATCTCTTAAAAATATTTTTTATGTACAAAGAAAGGGGTGGAATGATACACTGATGAAAATAATTAAAAATTTCAAGAACATGATTCTGGGAGTTCCCTGGTGGACTAATGGTTAGGATTCTGGCTTTCACTGCCGTGGCCCGGGTTCAGTCCCCGGTTGGGGAACTGAGGTTCTGCAAGCCACACGGAGCTGCAAATAAGCAAGACCTGAATAAATGGTGAACTAGTTCATCTTAAAAAAAATTCTCTTTTGCTTCACTGTACTCTCTCCAATAAACATTATTTTAGTAACTAAATTCTAAAGATGGCCCCTTCTTGACCAGCCTCCTCTGGCTACTTCTCTCTTTGGCTCAGATCCTCTGGACTTTCTCTATCTACCTGGAATCAGTGGCCATCCTGCCCCAGCTCTTCATGATCAGCAAGACTGGAGAGGCTGAGACCATTACTACTCATTACCTGTTCTTTCTTGGGCTATACCGGGCCCTCTACTTGGCTAACTGGATCAGGCGGTACCAGACTGAGAATTTCTATGACCAAATTGCAGTGGTGTCTGGGGTAGTACAAACCATCTTCTACTGTGACTTCTTCTACTTGTATGTGACCAAAGGTAGGTGCTGCGAGAACAGTGTTGCTGGCACTGTCTCAGCTACCAATCCATTCAGTGTTTGAGGGGATATGGAAGTGAACAGAGGCAAGTCTGTGTGCCCCTCACGGTGCTTACATTCTAACATGGGAAGACAAATGTTTTCAGGAAACTCTGTGCCATGAAAAAATACAGACCAGTAGGATATTTTAGGTACTATGCAGTGTACGGGGAAGACAGCTATGAGATAACATTTGACAAAATACTTGGGTTAGGAAAATATAGGACAAATACATTCCAGAGAGAACAGCTTACGTGTAAGCCCCAAGGCAGGAACCAGCTTGGTATGATAAAGGACAAAAAGGCTAGTACAGTCAACTGTAAACCTAGATACGGCAGGTCAACCAAGATTAATCACCTAGGGCCTCAGTTAAGTCAGGGTAAGGCATTCACATTGCATTCTAACCACAAACGGCAGCAACTGGGGTCATGTGAAAACCAATCCACCAGCTGCTGTGTAGGGTAAAAAGCAGCCAAAGCAAGGAGATGTTCTGGAGCAGCTGGAATTGGCCAGGAGGTGGTCATCAGTGGAAAGAGACAGGGACGTTTCTCGAGAGTGGAGCTGATAGGAACTGTCAGTGCACTGGGTGTGAGATGTGAAATAAAGAAATTGAGGACAACTGCTAGATTCATGGCCTGCCAAGAGGGAGTGGTGCCATCAGTGTCCAAGACGGGGTCAGTGAACCTGTAGTTAAACCTGCAGAGATGTTTCCCCTTGGCTTTAACATCTGAATACATACTGTGAAATAGGCATTAGATACTAAGATTATGCACAAAGTTATAAAGGAGTCCTTTCACGATAGATACTAATTTCAGTCATTTTCTTCTAGTTCTTAAAGGAAAGAAGTTAAGTCTTCCAATGCCAATTTGAAGGTCCTCAGAGATGTTCTACACCTTAACATGGACAAGAAGCAAACTATTTGAAGTGTTCTCCTGGTGACTTTTACATGACTGAGACCAAATGTTAAAACTGAAGTCAGAAAAATGCTTAGTGTGGAATTCAGCAAAGCGCTGATCATTCTATCTAGAAGACCTTCTCATCAGTATCTCCCTTAAATTATAGAGGTAATTAAAACTTGGGCCAATTACGTAAGTATGGTACCCTCACAATGTCAACTGGACCATCATAAAAACCTTAGGTGTCTAACCCATGAATGGATCAAGTCAACTGTTGCTCTCTAAGGCCCTAGTGTGAGACTCATGCTAAGGAACAGCCAATCCCAATCCGGAAATATACCCTGCTGTGTGTAAGGCAAAAGCCCCAAGTGAAGATCACAGACAGCCCTAAGTATCAGGAGTGTACTGTTGTGATTAATTTTCACTTTCCAGGTAGGAGACCATCAAGTTTAGGGAGTCAAGATACAGAGGTGATATGACAGGTGGGAAATGTTATGAGGAAACGAACACCCCAGGCTTTACCTACTAGGTACTGTCTTGTTGCTCCCAAATTTTCGCACTAAGAACAATTAATCCCACCCCCCCTTTCACATTTTTAGGTGCTAAGGTGTTAGTCAATCAACATGGTCTTGAAGCAAATAAAAACTCTTAAGAGACTGTCACTGGCCTGTAGTCAGAATTTTTTAAGCAATAAAAATCTCACACCTTATTGTCAAGTGTTTTATTTATACCTACAAAAGAAACAAGATGGTATCAAAAGGACAATTTACAAACTAAGAATAGTAACATAAGCTCTTAAGCTCTTAGCATCCTGTGCCTGAACATCATACATCTACAAATCTTTCAAGTCTTAACGCAACAGGAATGTGTTCAGAAACCAGCAAGGACATAAATAGAGACCACTGATCCCAAGCAAAAGCCACCAACCTTTTAGATGAGAGAAGTCCACACAGTGAATTGTTAGGGAGGGACTGGGGAGAAGCAGCCCCACAGCTTAATATAGAAATCCTTTCCCTAAATGAGTTTCAATCGTGAGTACAATAATTAGCATCAAATGAGGATTCTTCTGCTCACATTCTGAAGCAAAGGCAGAACCTGAATTATGAGTGGCAGACATAGAGGCAGAAGACTTAACTCTGGAGCTATACAGGAAAAACTACTAGATTTCAGCTGTGCTCAGGCCACAATAGCTTTTGAATTTTGGGATATGCTGTTATTTTGACTTTATGATTACAATATCCCCGGTGGAAAAAGGAAAGCAAGTAGCAGGCCAAATACCGCTTGCTTGCCCAGAGACCTTGCCCGCAAAGGGATGCTTTCAAGACTTGCAAGAGAGTAGGACACGCCCTGTGGTGGCACCTTTGTGTTAAAATAAAATAAAATAAAATAAAAATTAGAATTTTGGTGTAGAAAAAAAATGCCTATAATGGACTAATCAGTGCTTAGACGAACTTTTTTTTTTTTTGGGGGGGGGGACACTTTGGTTTGAAAGCACAGAGCGGTGTTGCCATGTTTTTCCTGTGCCTACCGTCCTCCCTCAGCCTCAACTTCTATAAGGAAGAGAAAAAGAAGTTAAGAAAGAAGAAAGTGGGGAGGTGGGGGGAGATATCAAAGTTCTCACATGCATACATTTCAGCTTATGCTGACAACCTACCTGTATGTCGCACATTCAACCACACTTTCAGTACCCCTCAGAAACAATCCCTTCTCTCTCCCTGAAGAATTTTAAGAGGAAAACAAAAACCTCAAGTATTTAGATATTTTGATCTTACAAACCAGCAAGCAATCTCAGGCCTAAGCCAAAGAATGCAGTGGAGGCTCCCCCCTTTAACTACACTGTGAATGAACAATATCAATAACAGTATTAAAAAATTAAGTCCCACACTAGATACGAAGAGATTTCTGAGGCTGTCTGATCTCCCTGTCCTGTTACAGTGAACACAAGAGCAGAAAATTCTTTCCAGGCCCATCTGCTATATGAAGTCTCAGTAAAACGGTTGGTATTACTATGAAGGGGACAATCTCACCTACCTTTCAGGTGGAGGAAAAGTAAAAGGACTTGGACTTTAGTCCACTACCTACCTGTAAAAAGCTGAGTGCAAAAGGATGCTGAGGAAAATCTGCACCCAAAAGCTGTTACAAAGCACTGCAGAGAACGGGAGTATGAAGAAAGTAAGAGTTCTTAATAAACCCTTAAGACCCTTCAAGATAACTTGGCCAAAAGGGCTGAGTAGCTGGCAAAGGGTTGCTTTTACTCTAGCTCTACAAATACTGAGTTTAAAAAGAAAACCTGCCCACGGACTATACTGTTTATAATTAAACGTGGTTCTCACTCTGCAGGTGAATGCATATTTAACTGGTTCATAAATTTCCAATGAGCATTTATGTTCATTCTGCTCACAGCAGCTGTCTGGTTGGAAAATGAATTTCACAGATGGTCCCTGGTAACATGGGGAAGAAAAATAGGCAGCTTCCACCCAGATGCGGAGATGCTACATTTAACCAAATGACAATAAACATTTGGGATTTTTAATTTAAAGGATACACTTAAAAAAACTCAAGACTCAGCAATTTAATTTCTAACCTGACAATTAAAATGGTTATTTTTCAGTAATTGGGAAGGGGGAAGGCAGAGTGTAAGGGAGACAAAGCCAATTAGGAATTTTTAAAAAAACTGTCAAATGCATTTAACAAGCAATCAGCCAAAATGACAATGGCAAAGCACTGTCTTAAAAACTCATCAGGCCTGAGGAACCCTGTTCCAGCTTGAAAAAACATTAAAAAGCATTACAGAAAATGTGCAGGGAACTCCCTCTTGGTTTTCTATTCCAGTAACGAGAGCAATTTAAAGCACAGATGCCGTCTTCTTCTGCAGAATTCAACCCTCTACCCTCCCCCCCCCCCGACCGTAACTCAGGACAACAAAAAATGGGCTCCCACAAAAGGGCCTAACACCTTACTTTTTCTTTTAAAGATGAAAAATAGCTCAAACATCCTCAACATGCAAGAAGCTGGGGGGAAAAATCTCTTCCAGTCGGCTATACATATATATATACTTTTACAAAATCTGTTATTACAGACTGGATCATTTTGGCAGGCAGAAAAAACCTGGCAGTGAATTCTAACTAATCTGCATGAAAGACAAATCACAATGGTTGGGAAAAAAAATTAAAAAAGAAAAAGAAAGAAAAAGGGAAGAAGAAAAAAAGGAAAAGATAGCGTTCCTTTAAATGTAGTCAAGTCTGCACAAGTCACTACCACCTGAGTGGCTTCATTTACGTGAAGGAGGAGGGGGAGGAGGAGGGGGTGGGTACTGGTAGGCAGTCTGCCCCATGTAACCTATCATATTGGTAGCTCCCGGAGGCTGTGCAAACTGTTGTGACATCAGTGGCTGTGGCTGCTGCCCAGACCGGCCCATCCCACTAAACTGCTGGCTAGAGCTCTGTGAACTTCTCCCAGTTGAGGTGGTGCTACTGGCCCCATAAGTGCCAGCACCATATTCTTGGGCTGTGTAACCACTTGTGCCATAAGCAGCTGCCCCATAGGTGCCTTGACCATAGGTGTATTGGCCTGCTTGTGCTCCAAAGGCAGAATTTGGACTTCCATAGCCACTACCGTTAGCATAACCGGCTCTATCGGTTTCACCACGATCCCGATAGCTTGCAGAGTCTCTCCGGCCACCATCTTTGACCCCTCGAAGCCTCCGGTCACACTCATCCTGATACATCAGATTGGGATTGTTGGCTGAAGAAGTGGTCCGGTATCGAGAACGACCTCCTGATGAGGACACAAGGAATTTTCAATACTACATATATGATCCAAACATAACCCCATGTAAAAATGCTACTCAGTACAAAAGTATTCAATATTCTTTCTTGATCTTTAATTAAGCACTAGGCCAGCTTCCAAATCAGCACTTTATACTCAAAAGAACGGTAAACATTATTAAAGGATATTCAACTTCTCACCTTTTAGGCCCTTTCTTTATTTGAGGATTACCAAGAAACAGACTCTTCAAAATTTAAGAAAAATGGTAAGGACGGTTTAAAAAACAAAAAAAGGCATGCAGCTAAGTTCATACGACCACGAAGGGATCCTCTACTAGTGCACACTGGTTCTCAAATGTTGCTTCGCACACCTAACTGCATCAGAATCATCTCACAAGTTTTAGGGGAAAAGTTCAGGTTTCTAGTTCAATTCCAAACCCACTTAAAAAAAACAACAACTGCATTTTAAAAACCTCGAAGGGAATTCTGATGTAAAGCTTCAACATACAGCAAGTGGGGGGGAAACATCCTATCAAACCTATCAAACTTGTAGGCAGGAAACCCAGATACTACTATATTTTGCAACTGTCCAATTCAGATCCAGTAACTATGCCTGTCTCTACTACCACGAAATGGTATAAAATTACTGATTTCTCCATATGGAAAACCAAAAACCTAACGCACTACTAAGGCTATGACAGGCTCCCAAACTTCGTATTGTCTTACTTAGAAGAGATTATGAGAAATTATTAAGCAACATACATTAACCTTCACTGGCTTAAAGAAACAAGGCACAATGAACACACAAAAATGATACCTTGGCAGTACCTGGAAAACTCCAGGACTTACCCTTACCCCCTCCTCCGCCGCCTCCTCTGTGGTCCACCAGCTGCATCAGTTTTGGATTGATAGCCTGATTAGCCTCTTCCAGCACTTTGATCAACTCTCTGGCCTGCTTTAGGTTCCCTGGGGTGAAGAAGGTATAGGCGGTGCCCTTGTTGGTGCTACGGGCTGTTCGGCCAATACGGTGCACATAATCCTCTGAACTGTTTGGATAGTCATAGTTGATCACAAACTTGACATCTTCCACATCTTCAAAGCCAATGATGAGTCAGTGTGTAGGTTGATGTGGCAGGGAAAGAGAAGGTAAAGGACATGCCAACAACAGGTGGGAAGCACGAATGCAGATGACAGCAAGAGGAGAGAAGATTAAGTTAGTAACCACTCTGAATAGGAACAAAAAAAGACTCATCCCAACAGAGTAAAAGAGGATTAATGATGCTTGAGACATGCAGAGGAAGCAGCATCTTTATCAGCTGTAAAATCCTAAGGAAATCCCATTCAACCATCCAAACTCCTGCCTCTTCTGTATCTTAAGCAATATACTGACAGGAGTTGTACCAAATTCCAGTTCCATCCTTTTCAAAACTGGAATGTAGAAAGTGGTACCATCATTAAGCTACAAGGCCAAATCACTTCTACTCTGTTGGGAGAAGCCTGGCAAAATCTACCAGTAATATAACAAACTTACCTTTAAACCAGTCACAGAGCAAAATGAAAAGAAAACAAAACAAAAACAAAAACTTCATATACTTTATTACTACATTTCCATGGAGACTTAAGATATTTAGATTAAAAATTTTTTGCTTATATTAAAAAAAAAACAAAACTGATCAGAGCCAAAGTTAAATACACACTTATTTTCCTTTGCAGAAATATCCAAATTACCTTTCCTCTTTCAATTACCACAAGAGCACATTACACTAAAATTTCACTGTACTACCAAACCCAGCTCTGCCAAATGAGGTTTTTTTCTCAACTCAAGGTTACTTCAACTCAGTCCTTGCTTCAATTATCAAAGATTGTCTATGTAACCTGGAAAATTAAACAGCCAAAGAGTGTGGGAAAAACCATGAAACCTTGAGACACAAGTTTAATGTTCTGTCCACTGCTGGGAACTGGATTGAATAACCTCCTAAAGCTTAAAGTATGTAAATGTTAGTGTAATGCTTTCAGCTAAATGTATATTTTTACCTACTTAAACAAACAAATTTAAGAATATAACAAAGAATCCTAATGTTTTGTGGAAAAAATCTGCATTTTACAAAGAATATTCAGAAAATATCCTAGATAAAACACAGATTTTTGTGATATAAATAATTAAAAAACATTCTCTGTTTGTTACCAGACCGATGCACACTCCCTCCTCCTTTGGGAAACCGCTGCAGCCGATCCCGTCTCTTTGCCTTTTATTTTTGGCGGCCTCCTTTCGAAAACTCCGCCTTCTGACACGGGACCACTGGAGCGCGGGGAGCATGCATCAAGGGTCCGTGGCAGTGAGAAGTCCCCACACACGCTCGCTCTGTGAACTGGCTTAGATGCTTCTCTGTAGCCCCATTTGGTTGCCAAGCGCCGGAGAACCTGGGTTCGGGTAAAAATTTCAGGTCCTCCAACGCCTCCCCCAAGGATAATTGGGGTGATTGTAGAAAAAAATAATTAATAAAAAAAATGTAAGTTACATCCAAAGGGTCAGACTGCATCTATTGCCCAGACTGGATTAATTTCAGGGGGAAAGGGGAGATGATTTAAAAAAAAAAAATTCAGCTGTTGTTAAAGGGCCTGTGAAGAAAGGGGCATTATGTCTGTTTCTTATTACAATAAAGGCTCCTCAGTCTTTACTGACCCCTAAAGTCCTGAAATCACACCAGAAAGAGGAGAAGGCACTTATCACAGGGGGCAGCGTGAGTCTCCGGCTAGGGTCGTTGAGGTAACAAAGGGAAAACAAAAATTTACAGGGCCAGGATGGATGTGAGACGGGGGGAATGGGGAATTATGCTCCATGACCACATCTTCAGGGCTAGGATAATGCTCCTTACTCACTCCCACTGTGTATGACCACAGGCAGCAGAGCAGGTTGAATTACTGCACTGGATGCACAGATGTGTGCTTTCCTAGCAGAAAGCACTGGGGACTGGAGTCAACAGTTCAGCTATCAACACTTGGGAATACTTCTGGAAGGGTTCAGTAGTGGGCAGACACAGTGCAAGTTCTTCATACTAGAAAGGTGTCTCGCGTGTGCACAGATAAAGCTGGCTGAGGGCACATAAGAGCAAGCGCAGAATTTGTTTCTCTCCAGTCTAGTCTAGCCTGCCCTGATGTTATTTGTGCACTGTCACAATATTACCTTGGTGTCTTTAGAGGAAGATGCTGTTGTAGGGTAAGAAATCAAAAAGTTAATGTTTTGGCCAGCTGCCCAGGGTAAGAACTTTTTGTCTGACAAGCCCTATGACATGGCCTGAATCTCCAATCACTAATTGGGAGGGGCTGAGACTAGTCAATAGGCTCATCTAGAGCTGCTTCGGGCCAATGTAGATTTGCCTCGGCCATGTACTGAGTGATCTGCAGCTGCTATCAAAGCTTCTGTTAAAAAACAAAACAAAATCAATTCAATACTTTTAGTTTAACAGTGTGTAGTTTAAACAAAAAAAGGAAAAATAAAAAATATCCCACTGGAAAGGGAATAAACAGTGGTTTCCGGAGGATGACTATTATAAAATTATGGGAATCGAAGAACTTACCTGAAGGGAACATTTAAGAGGCCATCGCTCGACAGGAAGTGAAAAAAGGCCTGGTGACTCAGCTGAAAATTGCACCCCTGTCTAATGAGGTAGAAGCCTTCACTTTCCAGGATCTTGTAGGACCTTGGTCAGCATTCTGCCATTTTGGTGGGTTTTCCCCTTCCTTTTGATTTTTTTACAAGGCAGCAAACAAAGGGGCCCAAAACAAGCACTGATGCTGAGTAACAAGAAACAGACTCAGATACCTTCCCTCTCCCCTCTCTTGGATGAGTGGGGGTGGGACGAAGAGTCTATAAGTTATTCTAATGGCAGCCAATTGATTTGGTTTAGAAATGCAGGGGGACATGGAACAAATATTTTAAATTGTCTAGGCAAGATGCACAAAGAAGCTACCAGCACATAGCAAGCCTGTTTAAAAACCACCATCACTGAAAGCTTTTATGTAAACTGCTTTCAGGCCTCAGCCTCTTCTCCCAACAGGTCCAAGTTCTAACCGCACAGATCCAGACATGACCTCAGAGGGCAGAGACAATTTTTCAGTCATGGCTGCAAGTCACCACCTCCGAGGGAGGGAATGATGAGTGCAATGTTTAAAAAGCCTTCATTACTTTTGTATTCCAGTTTGAATACTTGCTCTCTTTATGCTGAATATCATAAGGGAATATGGTGCTTCTCGCCTTCCTGGGCAAGAAATTAGTATCTGTCAATAATTTAAAAATATCTTTGTGACAGAAATACTCTATCATTTTTAAAAATATAGTAAGTTTTGAGTTACACCTGTTTTTCTCAGAATAATGGGCTAAAGTACCACAAAATATCTCTGAATACCTTAAATCGTAATGGGTTGAAAACTCCAGAACATCAACTTCAAATTAAGTTCTTCAATCAGAAGACAGCGCATCGATGATATGAGTATGGGTGGGAGGAGGGGATAACGGAGTGCTCATGATAGTTTTACTTCAGTAAATTAAATTGGGCAATGCAGATTTAATTGCTGAAAGATATCATATCTATAGATTTACTAAATCCCAAGAATATATTAGCACTTATGGAATTGGACATCTGCAGATAGATTGGTAAAGGGGAAAAAAATAACTGAAGAAACTAGCTTCTAATAGCTAGGTTCAATTGGGCTCATTTTATTCACCCAGAATATAGAATAAAACCAGGAAGAAGTTGAGCTGTGCAAATGAACGTCTCCTCTCCCTCTACCGGTTTAAACAGTCATGCCTAGGCCTTGCTGCAGACCAAAGCCTGTTTGTTAGGAGCAGGAAGAGACTTTGAAAATAAAAGGAAAAAAACCCCCCAAAACAAACAAAAAACCCACCAAGGTTAAAAAAAATCATGGGGGGGAAGGGGAATCACGTACTTTGTATGTAATTCTTCTCTTTTAAATATTTATCTAAACACACGTATATGCAACTCTAATGTGAAAAGACAAGCAAATCTTTTAACCAAAAGATACATATACCATTGACAGAGACACCTATCTATACAAACCTAGCCCACGGGAGGCTACATCTGTGGCAATGAGAATGGGAGCCTTTCCAGAACGGAACTCTGCAAAACAAGGATAGTACCATGAAAGCAAGTTATAAAATTAAGGCTACACCGTGATATAGCTTAAAAAGTGACCAAATAAACATTCCCAGCTATCTGGCCTTCTTACCCTATCATATTAAAACTTCAAGTAATGGTGTAAGAACACACCAAGCTCTTTTAAATTTAAAGATAATAGTAATTCTTTTGAAAATATTTATTATACTCACCTTTAGCAGAGGAGCAATAGATCAAAAAATTTACCTCTAATAATGAAACACCATTAAAATGGCGTGGCAATGTGTAACAGCATTAACATGAGCTGGAAATTTTCTTCCCTTAAATTATGACAGCAAAGTTGTCTCCCAAATAAAACAACACCAAAAGTGGGGGTGGGGGAGGGGGTATGAAAAGGGAGGAAGTTTAAAAGATGTGGAACGGGGCTTCCCTGGTGGCGCAGTGGTTGGGAGTCCGCCTGCCGATGCAGGGGACATGGGTTCGTGCCCCGGTCTGGGAGGATCCCACGTGCTGCGGAGCCGCTGGGCCCGTAAGCCATGGCCGCTGAGCCTGCGCGTCCGGAGCCTGTGCTCCACAACGGGAGAGGCCACAGCAGTAAGAGGCCAGCGTACCGCCAAAAAAAAAAAAAAAAAAGACGTGGAATGAAAGGAGAAACCATTAACTTTGCCCTGTGAAATAACAGAATATATATACTGGTCTCTGCCCTCAGTTCCTGGCACAGAGCTCCTAAAACCCTTGTAAAACAGGGATGCTAGGAGAATCTTTTATTCTAATACTTAAGTCTTTGACCCTGGTCCCTGAACAAGAGTTCCTAAACAAGAACAAGACAGGAATCTTTGTTCTAGTGAAAAGACACTTGATGGGCTCCAGAATAGCTCCTGGATGGATGCTGTTCACCAGAAAGACCAAGCCATGATCAGAGAAGCTTGGAACTTTGAGCCCCACTCTGAAGAGGAGAGGAGAGGAGAGGAGAGGGAGACTGAGTTAACGTGATGAAGCCTCCATTAAAAGCCCACAAGTATGGGATGTGGGGAGCTTTCAGGCTGGTGTACATGTCTATAAAGACAAGACCTCATTAGATAAAGGGTGGTCTAAGTGGTGAAAAGTGGTGTAAAGAGCCAGCACTAATGACCTTGAAGTATGGTGATGACAAAAATGCCCCCAATATTCAATTAACTAGAGCAGAGCTAGGCAAACCCTGGTCTTTGGGTCAAATCTGGCACAATGCCTATTTTTGCAAATAAAGTTTTGCTGGAACACAGCCAGGCTATCTCTTTACATAATGCCTATGGCCATTTTTGTGCTACAACAGCAGAGTTTAACAGTTGTGACACAAAACACTATACAGTCTGCAAAGCCGAAAATATTTACTACCTGGCTCTTTACAGAAAGTGTGCCAATCCCTGAAACAGAGTGTAAGAACAATGCTTAGTTTTGAACTCACCATTAAGTACCCAATCTCTTTCTGGTTGACTCTTGTCTCCATGGATACACATAGCTGGCCAACTGTCAGAAGAAAAGAGCAAAGTACATGTTTGGCATTGCTGAAATATTATACAACATTCACAACACCAATTTAGAAATTCCTACTGAACTATAAAATCTGAGGCAAATTAATTACCTCAGTGCTGCACTCACCCATCTCTGCGCATCCTTCGAGTGAGGTCATCACAGCGTCTTTTCGTCTCTACAAATATTATTGTCTTATTTTCCTTTTCAGCCATTATTTCCTCCATGAGTTGGATCAACCTGAAAATAAGACCAAACAATTCAGTCATCCAGAGAAGACCCCCTACACAACACGCAGAAGCTATCTTTGCATTATCAACCCTCCAAAGCTTTAGTACTTTCTTTTCAAATTACTTTCTCTATAGCTGGTAATTATCAGAACTGGGATTCAAATCCAAGGATCCAGAATCCTTGCCTTTAACCACAAGCTCTGATGAATAATATAAAGAATGGATTGTTGGAAAGCTAGCAATGCTTTTAATGTTTTCAAGCCTAAAAAATACTGGCGTCTATAACACTTTAGTTTTCGAGGATTATTAGGAAAGGTTTATCAGCATCATCAAAACAGTGAAATCTTTCATACTTGTGGTCTTTTTCACTTTCCATGCAGACGTCCACAATCTGGAGGATGTTGTGGTTGGCACTCAACTCCAGATTGCCTACGTTGATCTGGGTGTAATCACGAAGGAAATCCTCTGCAAGCTGTCTTACTTCTTTTGGCCAGGTTGCACTCCACATTAATGTCTGCCTATCAGGCTATCCGGAAAGGAATGGAAAGGCTTTCTTTTAGATTAAGTAACTACTACAGGCAAAGGGTATAAGACAACGAATTATCAGCTTTACACACCCTGATTTGGTCAACAATTTTACGAATCTGGGGTTCAAAGCCCATGTCAAGCATTCTGTCAGCCTCATCCAGTACAAGGTAAGTACATCGGCGAAGATTTGTCTTTCCTGACTCCAGGAAATCTATCAGGCGGCCAGGAGTAGCTATACAGATCTCGACACCTGTAAAACAAATCCAAAGATCTATCCAACTAAGAATTCTTTACACACTGTTCAAGCCTCAGCAAACTAAGAAGCACCAACTCTGGTGGTTGTACCCAGTGCTGCAGAGCACTAACTAAATTTTAACACAGTGACTGGAAAAGCATGATGTAACAAAAATTTATGTATAATCATCCGAACCTCGACAAAGTTTAAGTCTAGTCACACTGAACTTCCCTAAAATAGCATTTTAACCATATTTGAGAATTGCTAAGCTGCTGAAATACTCATCTCCCCCCACCAACCAGAATCCACTGTTTTCTTCTTCAATTTCACTTACAGAAATTGGTAAAATGAGAGAAACTAATAATTCTTAAACACTAATTTTTTAAATTACCTCTCTCCAAGTCTCGAATCTGGGGACCTTTAGGAGCACCTCCATAAATGCAAGTGCTCTTCAATCTAGAACATTTGCCATAGTCATCAGCCACCTGCTGTACCTGCTGGGCAAGCTCTCTGGTAGGAGCCAGAACTAGACACTAAAACAAACAAACAAACAAATCACTTGAGACACCTATCCCAAGTTTAAGGAGGAAAAGAAAAGTACAAAAAGGTTATTTAATTCTCTATTGTTTAATTTGGTACTTTCAAGTTTGTGATGGGGTGAGGAGTTGGGAAGGCAGGGGGTCTAAGACAGTGCACTGGAGTGTGGCAAAAATTATGAGAACTAATACTTGGCATGTGGTATGATGGTTGACTTTTGACACATGATTCATTACCGTTATGTGTGCTATGTAAGTAGATTTACAGACTGTATTACCTAGTTTTAACTAAACAACTCACAAAATGAGTAAGTAGCTATAAAATATTCCTGCAAAACCATGGATTAAATATTAGAAACAAACTGGGAGACTGGGATTGACATACATACACTAATATGTATGAAATAGATAACTAGTGAGAACCTGCTGTATAGCACAGGGAACTCCACTTCGCTGTACAGTAGAAACTAACACAGCATTGTAAATCAACTGTATCCCAATTAAAGAAAAAAAAAAAGAAACAGATGAACAGGAAATGAGCAAAGCTGACACTTTTCTGACATCAAGTTTAAGCTCCTAGCCAGGCACATTAGACAAAAACAAGGATGACTTATACACAACGTGACAAGAAGTTGGCCAAAAAATACAAAATTAAGACACTTTGAAACAGGTATCATATATACTGTTAACAATGGCTCTCACTCGGTGTACTGATCCATTAGACATTAACTAATGACAATAAAGCTAACTCTATTAGCCATATGGAATACATTACATATTATGTTAATGAAAAGTAATGCATTATTTCTTGTTGTGAATACACTGAGACATACTATAATAATGTATTCATAAACATATAGTGAGTGCAAGCTCTATTAAAAAAAAAGTTAAGAATGTACATTCAAAATGTTTGAAGACCACTACTGAAATCTTACAGTAAATAGCATAAATGAAAATGATCAAACAAGAAAATCATGCTGCTCTGTAAACATTTACAGACACATCACTTAACCATAGAGAATACACATCCGAAACCCGACTCAGCCACAGGGCAAGGATCTCATTTCATACTTTTTTATCCCTCATAGCATCAATGAGCAATTAAGAATTGCGCTTGAATTTAATGCAGAGTAAATGCCTCTATATGAAGGTAATGGGCATAACTGGTAAAAGTACGAGTAGTTCAAATTCAAGCTCAGCCATTTAATTCCTATATGACCCTGGGCAAGTCATTTAATTGCATTGTGTCTAAAATTTATCAGTAAGATAGACATAATCTCTCTTCCGGATACAGAAGGTAGGGTTGAGAATGAAATCTGAGAACATATGTAAAGCACAGTGCCTGAAACACAACAATCATTAAGTTGTAGTCATTCTTAGAAGTGTAAACAAACTGAAACACACTTACAATTGGGCCATCTCCTCTTTCCAAGTAAGGCTGGTGGTTAATATGAACAATAGCAGGCAGCAAGTACTGGGGTGGGGGGAAAGAAGGACAGTGTTATACCAAACCTAAGCCATTATATTAATTGTTCTAAATTATCACAGTAATTGATAATGCCTAAGTAACTAGGAAAGGGAAAACAGAACTCACAACTGTTACACACATGTGCAATGTATATTTGAACACAAAATGCTTCCACATATTTCAGATAGCTAAAAAAGCTGAAATATTATCCCTATCTGAATTAGAATTTCAAGAATTGAGAACATATGGAGTATTTACAATAGCAAAATAAGTTACCACAATATTAAAAATCTTCCCTTGCTGGTACATACCGCCAATGTCTTCCCAGAGCCAGTCTGAGCAATGCCCACCATATCCCGGCCACTAAGAGCCAAGGGAAATCCCTGGCACTGAATTGGAGTTGGTTCTGTGAAGTGCTGATCCATCAACACATCCATTACGTATTCTGTACGAAAATCGATATTACTACTTTAAGTAAAACTAAGGACCCACAGCCAAAAGAAATTTAAAAAACTGTTAAGCTCATTGAAGGGAGGATTTATCCAGCTTTACATCTCTCCAAGTATTGTTTTTTTCTTCAGTACTGAATCTTTGACCTGTTACTTACTACTTCTCAAGAAGGCTACTGCCACAGCCATCTACCCTTACCCTCGAAAACTTGAAAACCACTGCTCTGAAGTATTTAACATGGTAATGACTACCATGGCACATGGTAGTCACTTATTGTTTATCTAATTCAAATTTTAACCAGCTAGAAAGCAATTTCATTTTGCTGTTTTCTAAAAAGTAGAGGCAAAACCCCAGGGAAAGATGGGGAAAAAAAGCAAAAAACCCAAAAAGTTCTAAGCAGAGAACACATGAGCATTAAAAATAAAACAAAACAAGGCTTCCCTGATGGCGCAGTGGTTGAGAGTCCACCTGCCGATGCAGGGGACGCGGGTTTGTGCCCCGCTCCGGGAACATCCCACATGCCGCGGAGCGGCTGGGCCCCTGAGCCATGGCCGCTGAGCCTGCGCGTCCAGAGCCTGTGCTCCGCAACGGGAGAGGCCACTGCAGTGAGAGGCCGCGTACCGCAAAAAAAAATAATAAAAACAAAACAAAAACCCAAAACCACAAACACACACACACAAACAAAAACCCCCAAAAACCTTTGTGAAAGGTTTCTACTTATCTTTTCAACAAAATCCTGAGCCTGGGTCAAAACCTTTAAATAACCTATGACCACACTGACTGTTCAAGCTAAATTAACAATTAAGATACTGGATTGAAAAACACTTACGTGGGAAGTTAGCATGATGGAAGGCAAACACAGGTTTAGGACAAACATCGCCTCCTCTCACTGTAATCTCTTTCTTTCGGCGTAGTTCATCAACCTCATACTAGGTAAGACAACAAAGTAAGACAAATCAGTAAACAAGTTATTCTAAACATGCAAAACTTTATGTTCCAATACAGTAGAACAATTATCATCAAATCCACAATTACATTGGAAAATATGTATAACACTTCTTATAGTGCTTTCATATGTGTTCAGCTTCATCCAACTCTGAGTCAATGAGGCAGGTTAGCAACCGTTCCATTTTCCACGAGAAAACAGTTACTCAGAAAGATTAGTAAACTGCCCAAGGCCAGACGTAGGAAGAGGGAGAAAATGTGGAACTTAGGACCAAGTGCTCTTTCCTTACACTTTCTTCTGAACAAGTTACCATGTCATGCGTAAAGTCCAAAATAATCATGAGGTTAAAAATACAAACCCGAGTAAAAGCCAATGTTTTAAATTTTTAATTTATTTCATAGATGAAAAGACATGATACCTCATATACAGCTAAAATCACATAACAAATTGGTTGGAAAATATAACCAACGAATGAGAACCAAGTAATACATTAGGTATTACTGGTTTCTCTTGTATCAGCAATCCTAACAAGAACCAAGGAAAGTACCACCACACTAGACTAAAACATATAACAAAAAACAAAACAAAACACAAAAACATATAACAGCAATGGCTGTATATAAGTATACTCTGGCTAACGTACCTACTTGGTTCATTACTGTATATGAAAAAAAAGTAAATAAATAAACCCCCCCAAACTTACCGGAGTCAGCCTTGCCACTTCTGGATGTTCAACATAAAAATTCTTCTCAAACTTGGGGAGCTCACTCAAATCCCACTTCTTTTTACGTAAACGCTCCCCAGGATTACCAAACTTCTTCGGGGGAAGGCCACCACCACCTCTTGCTCCAAACCTAGAAACACCAACATGTTTGGCTTTTTAGTGTTTTTAAAGCAAAATACCTTAGGTGCCACAAAAACATGTAAAAAGATGGGACTCTTGGGCTTCCCTGGTGGCGCAGTGGTTGAGAGTCCGCCTGCCGATGCAGGGGACATGGGTTCGTGCCCCGGTCCGGGAAGATCCCGCATGTCGCGGAGCAGCTGGGCCCGTGAGCCACGGCCGCTGAGCCTGCGCCTCCGGAGCCTGTGCTCCGCAACGCGAGAGGCTACAACAGTGAGAGGCCTGCGTACCGCAAAAAAAAAAAAAAAAAAAAAAAAGATGGGACTCTTAAGATACTACCAGCCCCCTCCAAAAAAATATTTACTTGTAAAGTGCTTAAAACAGTATCTGGCATAGTAAACACTCAGTACAAGCTGGCCTAATTGTATTCATTTAACAAATAGTTACTGGGTACCAACTATGTACCAGGTACTGTTTTAAGTGGTGCTAGAGATATTAAAGTGAACAGAAGTCTCTACTCTTATGTAATATTCTGAAATGTAGGTAAGTGAGGACATGAAAGTTTAAGTTAGGGCAAAATTGTGGACAGGAAGAAAAACAGTTCAAGTGGCTCCATACTTGGAACGGCTTCTTGAACCCCTTACCCCTTTACACTGTGATGAGCACTCCTTTTGCCTGCTAATCTGCTAAGGAAAACTACTAGGACCCCTAAAAGACTGGTAGGCTAGGCTTCACCTTTAGTTTATGCTAATGAATGGCCAGGGCAAAAATTTATAATCTTTCCTACCACTTTATCTCCACCTTTATCTTCTTTCTCCTTTCTGTTCACAGGCAAATAGTACTATTAACTATAAATCTGCTAAAAGAACCATTAATAAGGCTTATTTAAGGTCTTTAAATCTCTACTTAAAAATCAATCTTTTTGCTTTATCTTTCACAACATACAAGTTCAACTGGAATACAAATGTGGCCATTAGCCGAACTTGATATTCTACTTTTCCTAGAAGAATCCCAACACTAAGATGGTCTTCATTTCTGTATTTCAACCTATTAAGGTGCAGGGCGTTGTCTGATGGACAAATAATATACAGTATGTTTTCGATCCCATTTCCTTACTCCTGAAAATACACTGAATTTAATTTTTTTCCACTCTAAGTCAATCATATCCTCTTGCAAGTGGTTCCACTTAATAATCAACAGGCAGGGCTTCCCTGGTGGCGCAGTGGTTGAGAGTCCGCCTGCCGATGCAGGGGACACGGGTTCGTGCCCCGGTCCGGGAAGATCCCACTGCCGCGGAGCGGCTGGGCCCGTGAGCCACGGCCGGCCGCTGAGCCTGCGGTCCGGAGCCTATGCTCCGCAACGGGAGAGGCCACGGCAGTGAGAGGCCCGCGTACCGCAAAAAAAAAAGAAAAAAAAAAAGGCATAACTTGGCTGATTCCATTTATACTACTGTTGATCAATACCTATGACACCTTCAATATGCCCTCAGGCTTAAGACTGAACAGACCTAAAACTACATGGGTTGACCCCTCCCCCCTCACTTGCAAGTGAAACAACTAACACAATTTTAAATAAGGTACTCTACAAATAAAAAAGCCAAGTCATTAGATTGTCAGTCTTGCAAAGAATAAAAATGACCCAAGACCAATTTTCAGAGATTGGCTGCCTAATTATATAAATTTATGTGATTCCTAGAAGATGCCATTTCAATGCTGCTGCTGTTGCATTCCAGCGCTACCCAGACCTTAAAATAACGACCTGGAACAGAACTTAGAGCCTTTTCTCTTGTAGAATTTGAGTATATTTGTGCCACCATTTAAAGATGCACATATCCTAACCCCCTGCATACCATGCTGCTTATTTAATGTTTTTACCGAGTATTAAGTTTAATTTGGCTTTGCAATAAATACCAGTTTTGAAGATTTGTACATTAACATGCAAAATCAAGGTAGTTTAAATGTACAATGCACATTTGTACTGTCCATGTACGTACACTACCTCACTCATTCCCCTTTCAAAACAATAATCCATTTCAGCTCTGTTCAGTTCAGGACAAACAGCAGCAATTCAAATAACACAGGAAATTTCATAGTAAAGGTACAATCAGGGCACAGACCACATTAAAGAGTGCCATTTTGTTTGAAATGAATTATTTCTAAAGTCTTTTTTAATGTCATCTGACACTTAAGAGTCAATATGGGTGGGGTAAACTAAGAATGGATCAGTAATTCACTTTTTCCTCTTTTCAAGTAATGAAGTTTTATTATTAAAGCATATATACAGTAAGATATTAAACCAAACACCCACGGTAAAAAAACCCCACCATTATCAGTACCTTGGTAGCCTCCATGTGCCTATTTCAAGTTTACAATCCCCATCATAACTAGTACCTCGAATTTTAACCATTGCGTTGTTTTTTGGTCTTGTCCTATTTGTTAGTGTCCTTATACGTTATTCTTCTAGCACAACTTGTTTTACTTAACATTATATTTGTGAATCATCCAATCATCCATGTTGATACAAGTTTTTCTTTTTCACTGCTGTACTGCAGTCTTATTGTACTTTAGTTTATGCTAATGAATTTATCCAGACATTTGAGCTGTTCCTAATACTGTCATGAACAACACTGTTATAAACATGGATACCAGGGTAGGTGTACAGGGTTTCTCTAGGCCTAAGAGTCTAGGGTATAAAGCTTAAGAGAGGAATTCTGGGTCATCTTCATTTTACTAGGTAACATTAAGTTCTTTTTCCTAAGTGGTTGTACTGAAATTCACTTCTAAATTTAGCTATACTGTGAAACACTAAGCAAACATTTCCACTTACAGCCCTCCGACTTTAACGCTAAAATCAAATATTTTCCTTCATAACAAGGTATAAGTCAAAGCAATCCTTTTTAGTTAGTAAATTAAGAGATAATTGAAGAGCTTGTGACTAGAAGGTCTGGTACTTGTGTATCTGAACCACAAGACAAAAATGTTTGAGAAAATAGCATTAACAGAATGCCTACTACAGAGAGACAATTACACACAGTATCTCAATTCTGGAGAACAATGCAAAGGCAATTACTATCCCCATCTTCAGCTGAGAAAATCGGCTCACAAAGGTTCAGGATCTTGCCCAATGTCACCCACACTCATATATATATTAAGAAGTGGCGTCACATAAACTTTTTATGCATAGATAAAACTTTTATTACAAAAAAGTAAACAGCATAAGTCAACATGGATCTCTAAAGCAACTTTTTCCTTTAACGGTGTAGGGGGGGACACATTAAGACTTGTATCTCAGTATCTGGGAGGACTCCAGGTTTAACCCTGTTAACTTCCAACCCAATAACCGTGGCATTACAACATCAAAAATTTTCAAGCTAGGCCGAGAAGTTAATGCCTCAGTCCAATTAGAGAAGGAAAAAAAAAAAGACTGAAACATTAAAAAAAAAACCCAAAATCCTGTAATAACGACCAAACCAAAAACTCCCTCCCCCCAAACGACCATTTAGAGGGCAAGTAATCCCATCGTTTTGCATTTCAATGTGCTTCCATCGAATTATTTTAAAACACGAGTAAAGGTAATTTTTAAATATTTTAAAGACTACCAGTCAGCCTCTTAGTCTCTAGTTTCAAGCCAGGTTTCCAGTTCCATGAACAGGGAAGCCATTTCGCGTAAAAGATTTTCCCAGGCTGAACTCGGAGACCTCATCCTCTTCTCTCAGCAAGAACATCCGAGTTTCACGGATGAACACTAGGCCTGGAGAGATCAAATGACTTGCTCAAATCGGCCGGGCTCGAAAGCCGGGAAACGAAAGAGGCCCGGGCCGAGCTGGCGGCGGCCAGGCCTCCCCTCCTGCTCCCCGCGGGGCTGAGGCCGGGCCGCGCCGCGCCACGACGACCGTCCGCAAGCAGGGGCTGGGGCGTCGCCAAGCCGCCGCCCCCCCTGCCGGGTCACCAGTGACCCGGGGGCCCAGGCCCACCCAGAGGCCCGCGCTCTAAACTGGTATTACGTCCCGGGTCGCCTCGCCTCCCACAGTTGGGAGCGTCGCTCCCACGCTCGCAGTCAGCTCTAAAGTCTTCCGCTCGACCGCAGACTGCGGTCTCCTCAGGAAGCAACCTCCTCCCCGCCCCGCGGGCTCACAAGGCCTTTCCTCTCCTCCTCCCCCCTTACCCTCCACGGTCACGATCCCGGTCCCGGTCCCCAAAGCCGCCTCCGCGCATGGTCCCAAATGGATAGAGATCTGGGAGCGGGGCACGGATGGCCGGGCTCGGGAGGGCCTGCGGCTCCGGTCTAGTGACGACCGATGGCGGCGGCGCCTCCGCTGTTGGGGCGGCGGCAGGCGCGGCGCTTTCTCGCTCCGACGCGCTGTCTCCCGTCGCAGACGCCACCGTCGCCGCCTCTCTCGTCGGAGACGGGAGCAAAACACAGAGAATCGGGGTTACAGAAGCAGTGGGTAGGTTCGGCTACGCTCAAACCCGGCAGTGCCGCGGTTTAGGCGTCTCCTTCCTTCCCAGCGACTGCACAAAATGGCGGCCGACGCTGAGACGGCTCCAGCTTAACGCTACGTACGCCGGAGACGATACGTAAACAGCGTCGCGGAATAGCTCGCGGGCTTCGCGGAGTACTACGGGTATTCTTGGACGCATTTTACGTCAGTTGCGGAGGCGGGCGCACTTTGCGGTCGGGAGCCAAAAAACAAAGTACGGATCAGGCGTAGAGTTCTCGCACCACCTGAACCAGAACTAGGGGTAGGGAGGGGAGGGGGACAGCGACGTAACATTCTTTGCGTCGTTAGCCGGCCCACTATTGCGAAGATGCGCTGTGTGCGTAACGCATTCTGTTTAGAGAATAGAGGATTTTGCCGGGTTCCGACACGGGACGGAACACTGGCCTGCTCGTGTAAGTTGCTTTGCAGAGACAATAACTGTCCTCCATATTGAAGGCGTCAAGTTTCAGGGTCTCCAGGTGCCAAACGCCCACGAGCGTCTTCAGGGTCCCTGGCTGGCTCCCCAAGATGGTCCTACCAGCCATCTGGCCCCGCCGCCCTGGGCCTTGCGGGTCTGGCCGCGCGCCCCGGCGCCATTTCCTATCGGTTGCCTCTCGCTGTGCTGTCGCCGGCGGCCATGATGGATGTCCCTTGTCGGTTCTTACGGGAGTTGGTCAGGCGCCGACGTCCCAGCTGAGTTAGATCACTCTCTGCTACGCTTGGTTCACCCTGGAGTGCATTTTCTGAACAGAATATTTACACTGTCCCCGGCTGAGCACATTTAGCTAACAAAGAACCGAAATGTGGGTGGAGACCTTCTTAAGGTAGACGCTGAGGCCCCTTGGCCGCCATTAAATGGCGCTGCCTCAGCAGGCCCGTGACAGGCCCCTAGTACCCTCCCGAGACGAAAACGTTTAAAAGCGGTGGTCTTGAGACCCTGAAAAGGTGAAGGCATAAGTACATGTTTTTAACCAGGCTAGGCTGCCTTCCTCTCTCAATTCCTTCTAAGATGACTTCCTTCTCCCTAGCTGCTTCCTTCTCTCTCTAGCTGCACTTTAAAGTCTCATAAGCTTGGCCAGATAGCAGAATTGTCAGCTGCTAGGGCCCTTGCAGAGCAGCTAGCTGAACGTCTTTATTATTTCTACAGATGGGTGAAGGGGGAGGAGATTTGAGGTCCCTCATTGTGGGGGCTGAGTGATGTCTCCTCTGTTCTGAGTGCTTCCCAAGTTATTAGAAAAGTAGCATAAGGAAAGGAGTTTCGTGACGGGTCGTGCAGATGTCTTAGACCATAGACGAGATGGACAATCATGGATTCATTGGACAAGTGTTGAAGACCTAATGGTCTAAGCACTGTGCTAGGCACTGCGGCACAGCAATGAACAAATGAGTCCCTGCGCCTGTGGATTTTACACTCTAGTGGGGAGATAGACAATAAATGTCAGGCAGTTGCTAACTTAAATAAAAATTAAAAGCATAGAAAAGGGATAGTGTAGCGCCTGTGGGGGAGGGGAGTATACTTGTGACATAGTATTTTACATAGGATGTCCTAGGAAGACCTTCCTGATCAAGTGACATTTGAGCAGAGACCTAAAATGAGGGAGCTAGGCTTGCTAACACAGAGGAAAGAGTAAGTACAAAGGCCCTGAGGCAGAATGTAACTGGAGTAGCAAGGAGAAAAGACAGGAGAGGGCCAGATTATGAAGGAGTTTGAAGGAGTTGTAGGCCACTTTAAGGACGTTATCTTTTCCTTCCAGTAAAATGGAAATCTCTAAAAGGTTCTACGCAGAGACATAATAAAAGGACCCCTATCACTGCAGTCTAGAGAATAAATTGAGAGTGAGCTAGGACAGAAGCAGGCAGATTAATTAAGAGGCTAGTGCAGTAATCCAGGCAAGAAATTATGGCGCTTGGTGAGGTTAATAGCAGTGGGTAAAGGAGAAATCGTCTTATTGAAAATCTAGCCAACGATTTCTTGATGAGTGGGATATGAAAGAAACAAGAGTCAAGGATGAATTTTGTAGGAATTGGCCAACAATTAAAATTCCTACTATGATTTAGGCTGTATAAGCCCTGAAGGAGTTATTGTGAGTGGTTCACAACTCTGTGATTGCATAGTCATTAAACTTACCCACATGTGAAATGTAATGCCTCTGCTTTCTATCTTGGTATGACCCACCTTGGTTCTTTGATAGTTTGGCTTATTGTACAGTTGACTCTTGAAGAACAGGGGTTTGAAATGCCCAGGTCCACTTATACCACGATGTCTTTCACTAAATAAGTACTATAAGATCTGAGGTTGGTTGAATACATGGATGTGGAACGTCAGATTTAAGGGCAACTGTAAAATTATAGGCCTCTTTTCAACTGCGTGGACACCCCTAACCCCTGTGTTGTTCAAGGGTCAATTGTACTTTAGATACAACAGGTTGAGAATATTGAGATCATTAAGTCAACAAGGTCACCTAAAGCAGTTGCCTTCAAACTATGATATAAAAGGGACACAATGGAACAGAGTTTACAGGAAGTCTATTTCCAGATTGAACTTTCATATATATTCCTTTCTAAAATTGATATGACTGAGAAATATGTCTGTAATTGCACCCTCCCACATTACAAATGAAAAGAATATTTCTCTTCTACTCAAAATCTTACTATGGACTTTGTCATGGATGTAAAAATCTCAGAGGCGACAAATAGAAGGACAATTAGAAATGCTAATATTGATGTAAAAAAAGTAAATGATTCTAATGACTTGGTAACATATCCTTTTGCAAATCAGGAGAATTCTGGTTTTGGTTTTCAACAAAATGGAAGGAGGACCACGTGGAATTTTCAGCTGATAGATCCTTAAAAATAACTTCTTAAGATAGATTACTGGATTTTTGCCATATAACTTGGAAGAAGATCAAAGAATTGAGGGATATTACCATAACAAAACTCTTTCCATTCCCACCTACTAAATTATGTGATCAAAGTTTCTAAGCACTTAATGGCTATAGAAAGGGAGAAAAAAATTGCCAAAAGTAATATTTTTCTATGGATACAGGATTTACTTTTTCTTAGTCTCTTTCTATTTTTTAAAAAAATTATTATATTTATTTTTTGGCTGCGTTGGGTCTTTGTTGTGGCACACCGGCTCTTCTCTGGTTGCAGAGAGTGGGGGCAAGTGGGGGCTACTCCTTGTTGTGATGCACAGGCTTCTCATTGCAGTGAGAGCACGGGCTCTAGGCTCGCGGGCTTCAGTAGTTGTGGCACACAGGCTCAGTAGTTGTGGCTCGTGGGCTCTAGAGTGCAGTCTCAGTAGTTGTGGTGCACGGGCTTAGTTGCTCCGCGGCATGTGGGATCTTCCAGAACCAGGGCTCGAACCCGTGTCCCTTGCATTGGCAGGCGGATTCTTAACCACTGCGCCACCAGGGATGCCCCCGTTAGTCTCTTTCTATCTTATTAAAAGATGCATTTCCATTAAAAATTTTACTTTCTGTTTAATAGTTATTAAGAGTTGTAATATGTTTAAATTGCTTTGCTTAATTTTGTTCGAATAATTACAATAACTTAATCCAGAAGAAATTTTAATACACAGAGAAATAAAATTAAGTGATGAATAAGACATTTGATGTAAAAATATAAGTTAAAATTCTGGAAAGAAAATAAGAGTTCAAAGAGAAAAAGGAACCATATAAAATGTTTAACTCTTGAAGAGCTTATTCATGTTTTTTTTTTTTTTTTTGCCACATGGCATGCGGGATCCCAGTTCCTCAACCAGAGATGAACCCATGCCCCTGAAGTGGGAGTGTGGAGTCTTAACCACTGGACCACTAGGGAAGTCCTGACAGTGCCATTTCTTGAGAAGGAGGCAGGGAGATACAGGGGAGGGAGGAGGGGTGTGGTCCTCATCAGGAGGAAGGGGTCAGCTACTACCTAGTATGAATTAGGGAATTGGCCCAGCTCATTAACTAAAACTCACCCACAGCCTTAGGGCCCAGGAGACAGCGCTGGAGGAGCAGGGCTGATATTTGCTCTGGTTGTGTTTTAGGACCCAGAGGGTGTGCAGTAAAGGTCCTGCTGTCTCTCCCTCCCTACTGGGCGACCAGGGAAAGGGTTTATTGTGTGCCCAGAGCTCCCCAGGGGCTGTGCATCATCTGTAGGTCTCTGGGCCTCTCTGAACTTATTTCCTTGGTTTGGAAAGGGCACAAGCCATGGATACAAACCCTAGGGCATGGGGCCTCTGGTAGAAGCTATACAGGTTAGCTGGAGACTCCGGGGACTCAGCCTGGAAGAGGGTCCAGTGCCTGCCCCCACTGTATAGGACATGGTGTCAGCTTCTCTGGGGAGACTGACACCTGGTTCACATCCCACCAAGACCACCCTGAAGCGAGGGTGTTCCTCAGTGGAAATCTTGTGCCTTGTTATGGAAGAATGGACACTGGGCAGCCCCAAAAGTCAGTTCTCATAGGCTGGAGGGGAGGGAGTAGGTATATGCTAAAATAGAGACCAAACTCCTTAGTAGCTGAGCAAGAGTTAGAGAGCTGTGTTCATGTTTTTTAATAGGTTCCTCTGTGTTCCCCAGACAGATATAGACGTGTTGATCCGATATGGAGCTGAGTTGAGAGTCAGAGAGGAAAGTTGGCAACATCCTGCTAAGAAATAGAATGGAAAGGAGGAGAGGTGACCCCAAAGGATGTAATTATGTTACAGTCAATTGTATTCTAGAAATACGTAGACTTAATAGTGTGAAGAAAAGCAAACTGGCACCAAAAATTAGAACATAAGGACAAAGACAGTGAAAACATCAATAGGTTAGTTAAACACCAACTAGCATCTCTAAGATATTATATAATGAGAAGGGAAGCTCTGGTATTCACATAATTTTGATCACAAAGGCAAAATATTGTTTGCACACACTTGGAGGAAAACCAACTAGCATTAGGGTCATCTCTGATGAAGGACTGTGCCAAACAAGGACACCAAGCCCTAACACACACACACACACACACACACACACACACACACACACACACACACACACACACCCCTACCTGATCTGGAGGTGTTTCTATTGATACTGGATGGAAATCGGGTGGAGTCAAAAGAAGGGACTTTTGCTTTTGTATACATATGTAATTCTAGACATGTATGTTTGAGAATTTGTGGGGTTGATGCAGACCTGTTGTTTCCCCTCAAAATGGCTCCTGCTCAGAGTAAATAAGTCAGTGTAAGCAGATTCACATGGCTTTACCTCCTCTACCTATTGGAATCTCTGCAAAGACCAGTTCTCAGATTGGGAAATGAGGGAACTGACTCCCTTGGTAGTACTTGTGAATTGAATTGGGACTGTAATGTTCAGCACAGGCTTTTTGCTCTCTGCCAAGAAGGGGTGAAACTACTTGGGAAAGGGAGTAGAGGGGAGGTTGGCAATGCAGCCATTCAAGAGCTACCCAAGGTAGAGGGTGCCTATCAAGACAATGTGAATGTCCAAGGTGCCGGACAGGCCTTTGTACCTGCCCCATACCAGGTCAGGTTAACCCCAGAAAAGGCGGCTCCCTCAGTGGGTACTTTCACAGCTTCCTGAACTTTTGCTTTGTGGCACTTAACCATGTTTGTGGTTATTTGGGTGATTTTCTCCATAACTCCACGTTTCAGGGACTGTCTTGATTAATCATTTCTATATCTGTTGTACTTGGCACCTAACTGGTGTCTCAATATTGGTTGAATGCAAGGCAATATGTTTTATTACTTAGGGATCTATATCTATATCTATATCTATATATCCCTTACCATATATATATATATATATATATATCCCTTACTATATATATATACATATATATATATATATATGGTAAGAATAAAGAAATGCATAAAGGTATTTGACAACAAATTCAGAAAAGTGAATAATTCTGTGGGGGAGGAAAGAGAGTCAATCCTATAGGATATTTAGGGGTCTTTGATTATATTGATAATGTTTTATTTTATGAATATTAATTGTATTACTTTTTATGCCTTTTTATCTTAAATACTTCATAATACATTTAAAATACACATATGAATGAATGAAGATGAATGTAATGGGCCACCAGAATCCATGGATAATTCAAGTTTTATATCCAAGCAGCCTTATTCTGATTCTGTGTTCATCATGCACCTTTAGCTTCTCATGAACTTGCTCACTGAGGCAGTGGGCTGGTTGTTCAGGTCAATCTTCACATCTGGTCTGCTTGACATTATTATATTCTATTCTTCAGTGTCACTGGCATCCTGGTATACTCTCCCTGGCAGATTGCGTGCTTAGTCAGACTGAGGCATCTCTCTAGAAATTAACCAGTACTGGGGCACTAACATATTGAAGATGAAGGTTGAAGGCCTGACCCTGAGGCATGGAACATTCACCACCATATGAAATCTCCTGGGAAAAAAATCCAACTAGCTTTTGCAGGCTGAACCCCTCACTGTGCCTGCCTTCAGACTTACATAGCCTTTAAAATGTTATTTAAATATTTAAGTCATGTGTTTCTATTTAACTTTACAAGAGTTTGTGTCTCATGTCCCTTACCATATTGTAAGCTCTTGAAGACAAACTCTCCCCACCCCAAAGGGCGCAACACAGTACCTTGGAGAAAACTGTTATACTGATGACCTCCAAGAAAACACATCTGCTATTCAAGCTCCGGTGTAGTCCCATCCCACAAAGACTCCGGGCTTTCTTGTGTGACTTGCTTTGGCCAGTGAGACACTAACAAGCATAATACAAGTAGAGGCTTGATAAGCACTTGCCCTATTGGAACCCAGCTGCCATGTAAAGAAGCTCAGGCTAGACTACTGAATGATGACAGAGAGAAGTCTCACCTTTTCAACTATCCCCACCAAGACCCTAGGTATATGGGTGAGGCCATCTTAGACCCTCCAGTCAACCAATGAACTGAATGCAGCTGTATGAGTGAGCCGTTTCCTTGCTCCTAAAAGAATGCCTAGTCTTTCTTTTAGATGTGATCAAGTTAGGATGTGAAAGTAGAACTGCTATAGTCATCTTTTGACCATAAGGGGAGCTTTTAGAGACCCAAACCAGCACAACGATGATGGGAAAGTGGAGAGAAAAGAAAGAACCCAGGCCCTTGATAATATTATAAAGTTGCTGAATTAACTAAGGAGTTGGTTGACTTATGGACTTTATTTTTTTAATTAAAAAAAATTTTGTTTATTTATTTACTTTGGCCACATTGGGTCTTAGTTGCGGTGTGTGGAATCGTTCACTGTGGTGCGTGGGCTCTCTGTTACGGCACGCGGGCTTCTCTCTAGTTGTAGCGTGCCGGCTCTAGAGTGCACAGGCTTAGTTGCCCTGTGGCATATGGGATCTTAGTTCCCCTACCAGGGATAGAACTCACATCCCCTGCATTGGAAGGTTGATTCTTAACCACTGGACCACAAAGGAAGTCCCTGGACTTTTTATTATATGAGATGGCATATTTCCTCATTGTTTAGGTTGCTTTGAGTTGGGTTTTCTGTTACTTGCAGCTGAGGGCATTCTAACTGATATACTCCTCAACCAACTTTGCTGGTACAAGTACAAAACTCCTGAAATGCTCTGCATAGTATATACAGTAAGTCCCCTACATACGAATGAGTTCAGTTCTGAGAGGGTGTTCATAGGTCCAACTTGTTCATAAGTCCAACAAAGTTAGCTTAGGTACCCAACTAACACAATCAGCTATATAGTACTGCACTGTAATGGGTTTATAATACTTTTCACACAAATAATACATTAAAAACAAACAAACACAAAAAATAAAGAAAAGTTTTAATCTTATAGTACAGTACTTTGAAAAGTACAGTAGTACAGTACAACAGCTGGCATACAGGGGCTGGCGTCAAGTGAACAGGCAAGAAGAGTTACTGACTGGAGGAGGGAGAGGAGGTGAAAGATGGTAGAGCTGAGGGATCGTCAGCAATAGGAGATGGAGGGCAAGCTGCCATTTCACTCACGCCTGACGTTGATGGCGCAGGTTCTGGTTCTTTGCTGGATTCAGTCCTTTCTACCCTCTTGAAAAAGTGATCCAGTGATGTCTGGGTAGTAGCTCTTTTTTTCTCATCATAGATGACATGGTAGCACTGGGTTGTATTCTGAACAACTGCTGCAACCTTCATGTACCATTCTACATTCAGATCCCGTGCCTCAAAAACTAACAGAACCTCCTCAAATAAAATCCCCTTGCCGTTTCCTGCATCATGAATCTCTTTGGTTCTGCAGTTACTTCTTCTTCCTCTTGTCTCTCTTCATCCTTTCTCTGGGCCTCTAGTTCCTGGCGCTTCTTAGCAGTACCAGCTACGTCACCGCTGCTTTTACACTTGCTTCCAGACATCCTGGGCTTGAATAAAGATACTATACTATTGTACTCTATACAAAGTACACAAAAGCACAGCCACTTGTAGAGGATGCACGTATGTGACAACGTACACCAGACACATGAACTAACTAACGTGATTAGATATATGAATGCACGTTCGCATTTTTGAAGGTTCACATGTAGGGGACTTACTGTGATAGACATTCAAGAAATTTGTCATTGCTGAGAAAGTAAAAGAAGATTTTGTGGTAGAAACTGCTAGTTGCTTACCCAACAGCCAATCTCCCTTTCCTCATTAATTACAGAACTACAAATTTCAGCTGGGCATATCACTGCCTAGAACAAAAGACAGTATTTCACTACTTTTTTATATATAGATATGGCCATATGACTGAGTTCAGGCCAATAAGTTGTAAGCAGAAGTGTTTGTGTGTGTGTGTGTTGGGTGGGGGGGGCCTTCATAGGAGCTGACTCAGCTGGAAAGAACTTTGTTCTGCCCTTCTGCCTTTCACCTTCATTCGCCCAACTTGATTTCTCTGACCATAGTTCCAGTAACATCTTAGGCCATGAGCTGACCTTGAGAATGGAAGCCAAGAGCAGGATGGAAGCAGAAAGACAGAAGCCTGGAGTCCTGATGACAAAGTAGAGCTGCTATAATAGCTCTGGACTGCCTGGCTTCAGATTTCTTGTCTATGAGGAAAAAACAAACCTCGATTTTAAGACACTATTATTTTGGGTTCAGCCAAGAAAAATTCTGACTAATAGTCTCTTAAACAACTTTCCTTTTAAAATATTGAAGACTGGTAGGGACTTCCCTGGTGGCGCAGTGCTTAAGAATCCTCCTGCCAATGCAGAGGACATGGGTTTGAGCCCTGGTCTGGGAAAATCCCACATGCAGAGGAGCAACTAAGCCCGTGTGCCGCAACTACTACTGAGCCTGCGCTCTAGAGCCCGTGAGCCACAACTACTGAGCCCACACGCCACAACTACTAAAGCCCGCGTCCCTATAGCCCATGCTCTGCAACGAGAAGACACCACAATGAGAAGGCTGCACACCGCAATGAAGAGTAGCCCCCACTCGCCGCAAGTAGAGAAAGTACACCTGCAGCAGCAGAGACCCAGTGCGGCCAAAAATAAATAAACAAACAAACATAAAAAAATAAATAAAATATTGAAGACTGGTATAGAAAAGTATACGAATAATAAGGAATCATCCACCTGACTGTTAAGTAAGCCCTTCCTGGCTTCCTTTTTTCTGGTCCCCTGAAGCAGCATTTGGGTGTCACCTTGGGTGGAGTTCTAGATTGCAAGTAATAGAATCCAACTCTGGCTACTGAAGCAAAGAGAAATTTATCAGAAGGACATTAGGAGTCATTGAATTGGCAGGAGGCTGGAGAACCACCATAGGAATGGACAGGAGTCTAAGCAACTCTGCAGTTTAGGAGTCAGAAACCTGCGGTCTAACAGCAGGAACAGCTTGTTCAGGTCAATGCCATTGCTGCTGGCCCTACAGCCCTTGCTGTCCTTGCATGTATTAGTGGCCTCTAACCCATGCTGTCATCCTTGTGACTGTCGCTCAGTATCCAGTGTCTCAGGATAGACTACATGAACTGGGGAGAGGTGACTCTTTAAAAGAAAACCAGGGTGTTATTATGATGGATAAATGGAAATTGTGCAACCAAAAAAAATGATAAACATCCAACAACCCTGAGTCAGGTGAAGGAGACTTGACTGGCTGTAACTTGGTGTCTAAGGTCCCAATCCCTCTCCTCTCCATGAAAGATATCCCTTCTCTGAGTCTAGTCTATTGTATTCCCTATTTTTGGCTTGACCACCCTATTCTGATCTCCTGGCTTTCTGTCCTTGTTTGTTCTCTGTTCTTTTCTTTTTTTAAAAAAAAAATTATTTATTTATTTATTTGGCTGCACTGGGTCTTAGTTGGGTCTTAGTTGTGGTAGGCAGGCTCCTTAGTTGCGGCAGGTGGGCTCCTTAGTTACGGCTCCAGGGCTCCTTAGTTGTGGCATTCGGACTCTTAGTTGTGGCATGCATGTGGGATCTAGTTCCCTGAGCAAGGATTGAACCCGGGCCCCCTGCATTGGGAGTGTGGAGTCTTATCCACTGTGCCACCAGGGAAGTCCCTGTTCTTTGTTCTTTAAGGAATGATTGAACAGGAAAGTTAGAAAGGATGGAAGAGATCATCTATTTCAATCTCTTCATTTTCTGAATAGATACTAGGTTTCCCCAGATCTTGACTTCCATGTTTCTGATTGTAGCAGGTATTGAGTTCAAGTGGTATCTTGTGCATTCTGGTGTCTGACTCTTAACTGTACCTGATTCTTACTGTTATTTAATTGTGTCCCCCTTAAAATTTATATGTTGAAGTTCTAACTCCCAATTAATCAGAATGTGACCTTACTTAGAAATAGGGTCATTGTAGATGTAGTTAGTTAGGCTGAGGTCTTACTGGAGTAGGGTGGGCCTATAATCCAATATGACTGGTATCCTTATAAAAAGGGGAAATTTGGACACAAAGACATGCGCACAGGGAGAAAACCATGTGAATATGAAGGCAGAGATCAGGGTGATTCTTCTACAAGCCAGAGAATGCTGAAGATTACCAGGAAACCACCAGAAGCTAGGGGAGGGGCATGGAACAGATTCTTCCTCATAGCCCTCAGAAGGAACCAACCTTGATCTTGGACTTCTGGCCTCCAGAACTGTGAGACAATAATTTCTGTTGTTTAAGCCATCTAGTTTGTGGTGCTTTATTATGGCAGCCCTAGCAAACTAATACAAGCTAACCTTCCCAGGTAAAATACCTAATCTTTATTCTACACTTCTTCATTCGTGTTCACGATACAAACATAATCTCCTCTCATAGGTTAAAGAGCTTTGTCAAGTCACCTGTGACTCTGCCTTCTCTTCCTCTTTTTATATTCAATCTCACACCAAATCTTAAATACCTTTTTGAACTGTCCATTTCATTGCTATCACCCCAGTCCCATTCTTTTTTTTTTTTAAGTTTATTTATTTATTTATTTTATTTTTGGCTGCATTGGGTGTTTTTGCTGTGCGCGGGCTTTCTCTAGTTGCGGCCAGCGGGGGCTGCTCTTCGTTAAGGAGTGCGGGCTTCTCATTGTGGTGACTTCTCTTGTTGCGGAGCATGGACTCTAGGCACGCGGGCTTTAGTAGTTGTGGCTTGCAGGCTCTAGAGCGCAGGCTCAGTAGTTGTGGCGCGTGGGCTTAGTTGCTCCGCAGCATGTGGGATCTTCCCGGACCAGGGCTCGAACCCGTGTCCCCTGCCTTGTCAGGTGGATTCTTAACCACTGCTCCACGAGAGAAGTCCCCCAGTCACATTCTTTATCACTTCACAACTGATTTATCATAACCGTTCCTAAATTATCTCCCTGGTGCCAGTATGATTTCCTTTATCCATTTTCTGCATCTCTATCAAATTAATCCTCCAACTTCCCATGCCAACAACCTCCAATCAGAGCATACCTGAGGCCTTTCCTATTTTTCTCTATAAAGCTTTCCCATTCCTTTGCCTGCCTTTGAGTCTCTGCCAAAAGCAAATGAAGGTCACTGACTCTTGCTGTAGCAAACTCTGAGTAAATAGCCTCTGTTCTCATTTGGTGGTTTTTGCTTATTTCCACAGAATGAATAATCTGTGGAAGAAAAAGGCATGCTTTTTCTAGTGTGTTTTCTAACTTGCTGGGGTACAAGCAGCACCTTGGCTATTTACCATGTGGGGAAAGCGTGTCAAAGAACAATAGCAGCATGGAAATGAGCTGAGCAGGAGATGGAGACAGAGAGAAAAGTCCTGATGATTCTCTTTGAGATCTTGGCTCCAGCTGTGGCTAAAGTCAGCTTTACTTCTGGACTTTTCAAACTCTCTTGAGCCAATGAATTCATGTCTTGCATTTGCTAGTTTGAGTTTCTGTGGCTTGTGACTAAAAGAGTCCTGACCAATAACATCTCTTTTTTGAGTCTCTCTCTCCCGCTTGGAATAAGCCAAAGTTATTTGTACAGTCAGATGGAGAGGGAGGACTGGAAAGACCTGATGCTTTGACCATCGGTGGCAAATTGAACCCTGACCTAGAAAAGTTCAGTGGGCACTGCACAATCTACTATGCTGTCCCAAAGTTGAGCCCCAAGTTTACAGCTTTTTAGTTCACATTCACATGCTCAGCTACTGTTCTCCAAAGCAGGACATATCAGAGTGGCTGGATCCAGAGAGGTTTCCAGTCCTAGCCACGTGCCATATTGAAACCAGCCTCCGCCACAGAACTGTAGGCCCTGTGTTGAGCCCTGGTTTCCAACTCTACACCAATGGGTAAATTCTCCTTGTCAGGGGGGTACTCAGCTTAACCTAGAAAATTTTTCTGAAATTCAAATCTTGGGAGTTTTATTTCCTTTCCTATCAAACAGCTCTGGGCTCTATACAAATTAGTCCATTCCTTCTCCAGGACTTGGCATACCAGGGAATCTCTAGTAGATGCTGTTTTTATCAAGTAGCAAAACCTTCCCTTCCCCAGGAAAAAGTGTGCATTTATATTTGCATACTAAGAAAAGGCATTTAACTGACTTTGCAGAATACAGAAAATCTGCTCCATAGTGACTTTAACGTCTGCTTATTCAGAGGAGCAGCTTCTGAGCTTTAAAAATTATAAAATTAAAAAGCTCTTATTTCCCAGAACTCCACACTGTGAACAATTTCTGCTTGCCAGGTTGGTCTCTTTGTTTCCAAATTCCAGCTTCTATACTTGCACATGCTGTCCTACAGCTTAACCTTTCCTCTCTGATTTTTGGAATCACACAATCCAAATTAATTATAATCATTTGTCCTCTCATCCTTTCGTAAATATTGTCTTTTCTCTTAACTAGTATACACATTCTTTGAGGGCAGGAATCATACTTCTTTTGTAGATTCTTTAGCACTTAGCATTCAGTATACAATTGGTGAGTAAATGACTTAAGGATAGTCAAATACCTTTTGTAACAAATGGTACTTTCAATACTTGAATTTTCATACAAGTGGATGCAACATAAGATATTAAATCTTTCTGAGATCTATAAAGATTGTCACTATATTATTAGTGTTTTAATAAATAAATATTTTTATCATACATACATTTTGAAAACTAGATTTTATTTTCCTTTAATTAGAGAAACCAATATTTTTATACATTTATAAAATTAGTATCCAGAAATTTTACATTTAAATTAATTTTAATATTTTAAAGAAGAGTCTGAATTCTCTACCCAAAACTTAAAATATAAAAATCATGTTGGGCTTCCCTGGTGGCTCAGTGGTTGAGAGTCCGCCTGCCGATGCAGGGGACGCGGGTTTGTGCCCTGGTCCGGGAGGATCCCACATGCCGCAGAGCGGCTGGGCCCGTGAGCCATGGTCGCTGAGCCTGCGCGTCCGGAGCCTGTGCTCCGCAAAGGGAGAGGCCACAGCAGTGAGAGGCCCAAAATGTCATGCTATCTTGACCACCCAAAATTATAAAGTTCCTAATTACCTTCCTTTTTATCTTCCCAGTAAAATATGTATGTATCAGAAGTACATTTTTATTTTATTTTTTAATTTTTTTAATTTTTTTTTTTTGCGTTACGCGGGCCTCTCACTGCGGTGGCCTCTCCCGTCGCGGAGCACAGGCTCCAGACGCGCAGGCTCAGCGACCATGGCTCACGGGCCCAGCCGCTCCGCGGCATGCGGGATTCTCCCAGACCCGGGCACGAACCTGCGTCCCCTGCATCGACAGGCGGACTCCCAACCACTGCGCCACCAGGGAAGCCCCAGAAGTACATTTTTAAAAGGTAATTTCAACTTGTCGAAAAGTCAAATGATTTAAAATTTAGCTTAATTTAATGTTTCTTTTCTGTTGCTATAAATATGAACATATAGTTTGATATCATAAATAAAAAAGCTCTTTTGTGTGTCCTGTAAACATTCTTCCCTTAAATGTCTCCCTCATTTGGAAGTGTATTCACTTCTGTAAGTGTTTGGGGGGCAGCTGTTAGGAGGAGGAGACATTTCTGAGCTCTTAGACTTGCCATCTGCTTAGTGGCTCACTTTGGGAAGCTAAAGTGAGGTACCCCTTCCCCAACTATTTTTCAAAAGGTTTATTCATTCATGTACATATTTATATTCCTGAACCGACATACAGTGTGTAGTTACTGTAAATCAGAGACCTTTAAGATAAATATGATTTAATTCTCTTTTGCTGACTTTCCTTTAATAACACATGAAAAAAAACAGACTCTTCAAGATCTGAAATTTGAGACTGCTTTTCCATTTCTTCAGCTCCTAATAAGCACTAAGAAGCAATTTGCATCAATTCGCCACCTACTCCTTGGCATCCCCAATTCCTCCAGCAGTTATTGCGAAGGTGGCTTCATTTTCAGGCATCTCAGGGCTAACAGAATACAAAGGAACAGAAGTTTATAAAAAGCTCTATTTCTATAAATACTGTATTCATGTCACAGCATCACATTCCTATTAGTCTGAGTCTCCAGAGACATGTGAGTTGGTACAGCTAAATGTGGACTACAGAATTTTCCTACAAGTATTATCAACCATCACAAACATTTATTGAACAACTTCTATATGTAAGGTTCTAAACATCAAAAAAAACTACCCCACACTTGGAAATAGGCAAAAAGGGATAACTGTGTGTTCTTCCAGTGCACTGTCAGGTATTATGTAGCAGACCCTTGGAGGCTTATCTGATTCTAAATGGGTATGTACCTCATACAACTCAATAACAAAAAAACAACCCAATCGAAAAATGGGCAGAAGACCTAAATAGACATTTCTTCAAAGAAGACATACAGATGGCCAATAGGCACATGAAAAGATGCTCATCATTGCTAATTATTAGAGAAATGCAAATCAAAACTACAATGAGGTATTAACTCACACTGGTCAGAATGGCCATCATTAAAAAGTCTACAAATAGGACTTCCCTAGTGGCGCAGTGGTTAAGAATCTGCCTGCCAATGCAAGGGACACAGGTATTGTAAATCAAATACCTCAATAAAAATTTTTAAATGGGTGTGCACATTTCCATTGACTAGACTAATGTAGGCAAAAACCATGAAAGACTTTGAAATGAACTAAAAGATAACTGAGTACCTTCAGCGAAAAAATAGGTTGCCTAACACATCCTTCGAGGTTATCCAAATCTATGAGGACTCCGTGGCTTTCATTGTCTTTGAGCTGTTTTACAACTCCATGAGCTGTAGAAAACTATGAGTCATATAAATTATCCTGGTTCATAGAAATGTAAATTGTGTGAGGAGGAATGCAATTGATTATTGTCTTATGGATATTGACCCATTTTTTATCAATTTGTAATTCATTTCAGCATTACTTGTTTGACTACATATGTGTGGTAATTTGATTTTTCCTTTGATCTGGTTATAAAATCTTATTGGTTCCTGCATGAGGTAATGAGTTCAATAAAATCTTTGACATTTTATACTTGTACGAGTCATGATTTCATGCTCTTTTAAATTTTACCTTTTAATTTATTCTACAGCTCTATAGGAGTAGAGATTAATTTGTAGAAAACTGATAACAATGCAGATTATTCTTACGATGCCAGTCTACAGCAATGGAAATGAATTTCATTGTGTAGAGAAACAATTGATTTCTCTCCAGTAGAAAAGACAGCTTCAAATGTTACAATTTATTGCCTGGTAGGATATTAACCAGTTTTGTATCTATTAGCAAATTTATTTCAGCATTGCTTTGACCAACTACATAAATCTCTGTTCCTCAAATTATCCTTTGAATCAGTGGTTTCCTCATTAATTAAGGAGTTGAATAAAATCTTTGACACGTCCATTTTATGCTTATTTGCAGAAAGTGATGTTTTTAACTCTTTGAAAATCATACTTTAGCATGTACTAGACCCCACAGAATTTACAAAAATGAGACAGAGTCTTTACTCTCAAGAAGCCTAAAAGGTGAGCTATGACATAGCAAATATGAAAAGTAAGCTAAGTTCCATAAAGTCAGTATGTGTTATAGAACTCTAAGGAAAGAAGTTATGCAGGCTAGGTTGATCAGGAAAGATTTCATAGATAATAGAGGACTTCACAGAAGCCTTTGAGACAGAAATGGGGGTATTGCATTTCTAGCACGAACAAAAGGGTAGGAATAGAGAAGCTTGTTTTGTGTATAAGAAAGAGAGGAAGAATAAGAAGTTAGGTTTAGATATGTTGAGCTTGAGATACCTGTGGGGCATTGATGTAGAGGAGGTCTGCAAGTAGTTGGAAATGAATATCTAACACTTGAATAAAATGTTAGACTAAAAATAGGAATTTGAAAATTACTGACCATGAGAGAAAGAGCCTACTGCTACTTTGTGCTGTTATTATATTCAGGTTATGGTGACTGTACGGTAATATTAATAGCTTCCATTTATTAAGTATTTACTATTATGTGTCAGTCTCCCTTTTATTATTTCATTTAAACTTTACGATTACTCTGTTGGGTATGTATTATTATCCACATTTTATAGATGAGAAGACTGAGGTTCAGAGAAGTAATTTGATCAAGGTCACAGTGCTGGGAATTGAAGATGCCAGGATTAGAGACTAAGGTATTTGATTCCAAAGCTCATGATCTTAATCAGTAGGCTATATCGTCAAGCAAAGTTGGTTTTTGTTTTTTCATTTTGTTTGTTTGGTTGTTTTGTTTTGTTTGGAGGGTGCAGATTAGCTAGTATACTTTGAGCACACCATGGGTAACGTTATTTCCCTTAAGAAAGAGCAGAGGAATCTCCCTGGAGGATAGAACATGAGCTATAGATAAAGTAGGTCTTGCTAGACTGAAATTGGAGTTGAAGAATAAGAAGGCGTGAGTGGAATTAGAAAATAACTTTTTGACTTTGATGGAAAATAGTCAGTCACTTAAAAATGGCAGGAAGACAAGGAGTTGAGAAAGAGGGAAGCCAAGCAAAGTATCTGCTAAGTTGAACCAGGGATTTTTGCTTGTTTGTTTGTTTTGGTTTTGAAACAGAATAAAAAACAATGACTTTAGAAACTTGACCATTTGTATGCCTTTTCATTTTTTGTAATTGTTTAAAATTTGATTTTCCTTTGAATTCAGTAGAGTTTTAATGTTCACTGATCTCAGATATGCTAAGTAGAATAAAATAAATGGGGTTTTTATTCACTCAAACTTTTAAAGAGAGAAAATATACACTTGAGGGCCAGTTATAGTTACTTACAGAAGCAGTAACTATAGGCTATTCAAGGAAAAAGGCTAGGTTCCCTTTTGTAGTCACTCCTGTATTCCTGGGAATTATGAGAACCCTTTTCTGCTCAATTCTTGGGGAATTCTGTTTTAACAAGAAATGTCTTTCTCTTACATCTGTATAAGGTAGTAGTTGAAGCCATGGGAGTAGCTATAGCAGACTAGCTATTACTACCCTGAATAGATAATCCTTAATAAACTAAGAAATAGTGTAGTGGTTAAAAGTGTAGACCCTAGATTCAGACAGCATAGATTCTAATCCTGGTTCCATTACTTATTGGTTTTGTGATGTGGGGCAAGTCCATTCACCTACTCATTAAGAAAATATTTACTGGGACTTCCCTGGTGGCGCAGTGGTTAAGACTCTGCCTGCCAATGCAGGGGAGTGTTTGAACCCTGGTCCAGGAAGATCCCACATGCCAAGGAGCAACTAAGCCTGTGCGCCCCAACTACTGAGCCTGTGCTCTAGAGCCCGCACGCCACAACTACTGAAGCCCGTGCACTCTAGGACCTGCGTGCCACAAATACTGAGCCCACGTGCTGCAACTACTGAAGCTCATGTGCCTAGAACCCATGCTCTGCAACAAGAGAAGCCACCGCAATGAAGCCGTTGCAATGCACATCGCGACGAAGAGTAGCCCCTGCTTGCTGCAACTAGAGAAAGCCCGCGTGCAGCAACGAAGACCCAATGCAGCCAAAAATTGAAAAAAAAGAAAAAAGAAAAAAAATTTACTGAGCACTTCCTATATCCCTGTTGTAGGCACTTGAGATCCGTATGTGAAAAAAATAGGCAAAGATCTCTGGCCTTGTGGAACTTATATTTGGGGGAAGGACAGACAGACAATAAATAATGGACATAATAAATAAATAAATATGTGATATGTTAGAAAATAAGTGTTATAGGGAAAGAAAAAAATAGAGCTGGATAAGGGAGATTGGAAGTATGGAAACTGGGACAAGGCTAGCTGCAATTTTAAATAGGGAGATCAAGATAGGCATTTTGTTGAGAAGGTAACATTTGATCAAAGACTTGAAGGAGCTGAGGGAGAGAGCCAGAGAGAGGGCTATGTGGGGGAAGCTTATTCCAGGCAGGGAGAGCAATAATCACAGAGGCGAGGCCCTAAGGGAGGAGTGTGACTGGCATGTTTCTGGAATATCAAGGTGCCCACTGAAGTTGAAGCATGGTGAGCAAGGGGGAAAACAGGAGGAATAAGAATAGGGCCATTCATGTAGTGCTCTGTAAACCAGTGTAGAGACATGGGCTTTTATTCTGAGTTAAGATGGGGAGTCATAGGAGTGTTTTGTTTTGTTTTGTTTTGCGGTACACGGGCCTCTCACTGTTATGGCTTCTCTCGTTGCGGAGCACAGGCTCCGGACACGCAGGCTCAGCGGCCATGGCTCACGGGCCTAGCCGCTCTGCGGCATGTGGGATCTTCCCGGACCGGGGCATGAACCCATGTCCCCTGCATCTGCACGCAGACTCTCAACCACTGCGCCACCAGGGAAGCCCCATAGGAGTGTTTTAAAGAGAGGATAGATATGCTCTGACTTGGTGTTACAAAGGATCATTCTGGCTTCTGTGTTTAAAATAGACTGTAGAGGGGCAGTGGTTACCTAACTACTTGGGGCCTTGGTTTCCTCATGTGTAAATGGGGATAATAATCTCTATCTCTTAAGGTTGTCCTTAAAAACAATGAAAAAGTAAATAAATAAAGCACTTGGCACAGGCCTAGCACATAGTAGCCACTCAGTAAGTGTTAGCTATCATTTTTAGCATCATGATCTTCTCTACCAAAAATTTTTTCTAAAGTCAAGGAGAATTCTTTGTGAGAAATCTTTAGAGACCAGAAAGAAGGCAGTACAAGATGCACAGCAAATTAAGTTTTCACATTTTAAGTTCTGATCTAGTTTTGCTATTTTTATTCAGATTTATGAAAAGTTGACATGACTAACTTCTACGATAATTTTAATTATCCTTTGTTGAGACTGCAGAACGCTAGTGTTCTCTTAGGACTGTAAAAACTGCAGAGGTTATTTGTTCCTAAAAGTTTGGAGGACTTGATTAAATATACAAATGATTGAGCATGTAGATGGAATTCATTCATTTATTAATTCAACAAATAGTTATTGAGCTCTTACTATGTGCCAAGGACCATGCTAGGTGCTGGGGACATTAGTGAACCAGACTCAGTCCCTGTAGTGAGGGAGATGTACATGTAATCAGATGATTACAATTCAGAGTGAAAAATGTTTCAGAAAGTTCTAAGCACAGCAATCTGTCCAAGATATAGACCAAGAAATTTTAGTAAAATTACGGAACAATCCTACTATCTACTTAATTCAACAAAGAACATTTGTAACAAATTTCTAGAGATTGCTGAAGCTCTACAAAGCATAGCACTTGCATATGTGTATCACAGTCTTCTACAGGGACTGATGATGAAAAGCAAAATGGTCTGAATAAAAACCAGATAGAGGGGGGAACTGATTATTTAATATTTTTCAATGACAATACACAGTAAGTACTGTGATTCATAGTCAAAACCAGATACAGAGCTCATCTGATTCCTTTTTGGCTGATTTTTCCTTCCCCAGGGTAAAGAGTTATTACAAATCTTTACCTTGTTGCCAGGATTGGCTAATCAGTCAGTCACAAATACATCTATTATGTCCGAGGAACTAAGAATACAGTGGTAAGCAAGAGAATAGTATTTCTGTCCTCAGCGTATTTACTGTCTAGTGGGGATGACATATGTTACATAAATCATTACTAATGGAATGTAAGCTCCATGAGGGCAGGGTCTTGTCTTTTTGTTTTGTTCACTGCTCTATCCCCAGAATCTAGAACAGCTGATATGTAATAGGTTTCTCTGTAAAAACTTATTAAGCTTATAACTCTTTTTTTTGTACTGTTTGATTTTATTTATTTATTTTTTACCATGTACATCAATTATGTTGTCAAAGTTTATTCATATATTTGCACATGTATATATATGTATATTATAATACTTGCATGTACATACATGTATATAAAATGAGTGTATGTGTATATATGTACATCTACATATATGCATACACACACACACACGTATGACTCCTTTTGAATTTGGACAGAAAACCCCAATGGCTTCAGTTTCCACAGGAAAGCTGAAGTTGACATGACCTTCCAGAACATTCCAGCACCATCTTTGCAGGGGGAGACAGGAGAGGGGTAAGAAGTACTATGCAAGCCTTACAGGAAAAGCCACGTTATTGCTTTTTTAACAGTAAAACCACCAGCCTCCTTCCAAGCTGCATACTTGCAAATCTTGAAAAGTTCGAGAAAAATCTTTAGCCCCAGCCCCATGCCAGGCTCTAGTTTTGCAGTTTATCTCTAAGTGGCTGAAACATTAGCTTTCTCACTCTAAAGAATGTTTCCTTACTCTCTTGGTTTATCAGCTTCAAGGGCCCGAGGAGCTTTCTCGGGTCAGAGAGGGGCCTAGGTCTGCAAGAGCTGGCTAGAGGCCTGGAGCCCAGCAACCCTACCAGCTGGCCCAGCAGCACCCTATGTGTTGAAATCCAGCTCCAGCAGCACTCCCACCAGCCCCAGGTCTCTGAGACATGTGCTCAGAAAGTGACCAGGGGCCACCCCTTCCAGCTCAACCTTTCTAGACCCAGTCAAAGTCATGACTCCTGAGGAACAGAGGCAGGGAAGGTGGGGGTACCCTCCCCTACCAACCCCTCAGATGGGCAAAAATGGGGGAGGTCCACAGAGAAGGGTCAGCAGCAACGCTCAGGAAGGGGTGGGTAATGCCTCCCCAATTCAAATCGCTTTAGGTTTGTTGCTGGTAAAATCTAAGCTTATAACTGTTAATTAAATAAGTGAAGTACTGTGAAAGAATAAAAGGTGTAATATAGAGTATTAGCTTAGAATGTAAGGGTCAGGGAAAGGTTCCTTGAGGAAGCAGTGTTTAAACTGAAACCTGAAAAAAAAACTGGCAGAAAGAAAGAAGAACATCCCTATCACATGCTGTACTTTTCCTGTATTTACCTCACTTCAATTGGAATCATTTCATTTTCTAGCTTCACTGTAAGATTGGGAAGGTCAGAGACCAAGTCAATTTGTCAACAAGATCTCCAAATCCCTAGAACCCAGTACGTAGTAGGGACTTCTCAATGAATTGAATACTTTTTGAGAAGGAAATTCAAACATGTAGTGTCTGCCAGTGGAATAATTATAGCCTCTCAGGAGAGGCAATTCTATATAATACCATATGCGCAAGAACCTGATTAAGATAAGAAATATTTACCTGTCATAAATCTTGGCAATTCTCAGCTCTCCTCTTCCCTTTCGCAAGCTTATTCTTGTTGTTGAAGCATGAGCCAGAATGTGTCCCCCGATGGGTTTTTTGGGGTCTGCCTGAAAACTGAATTAATAAAACACCTTTTCAGGTTTCATCATATGGACTATATACAGTACTACCTGCAATTACAAGGCAACTTTTCTGTGGAGTATGGCAGGGGACAGAGTAGGTTTGCGTTCTAAACAAGCAGAGGCTTGTTCATAAACCAGGGAATGGGCTAGAGTTTGGAGCTGCTATGTACCCCATTGCCATCCAGTTCAGGCTTCTGAGATTCCTATGATAAATGGTTCATGTTTTGTTTGATTTTTTAAAAATAAAAAAAACAAATAAAACACTACTCACTGTTTTAGGATAAATCTTGGGGTTAAGCAATTTTTCTTTACAAAATACAAAGATTGAATTTATTCATTCGTTCATGTATCAGAAGTATTTATTAATGGCTTACTGTGTGCCAACCACTATTCTAGTCTAATGAATAAGTAATATCCAACCCTCCCTCATGATACTATGACATAAATGACAGCAGATTGAGAACCTCCTTCTTATTCATTAACTGTACATTGGAAACCTTCAGTGTTGTACTGGTTATGAATTTAAGGTGAGAAGAATCTCAGAAATATCTTTATCGCTGATGTCTAAAGTTTGTTCTTCTAAAATAGGATACAAAAAAGATAAGCTCTTACTATGATTTTATCAATTCAAAAATATATTATGATTGCAAGGTAGTTACAAATATTGACACTCTTGAGAGATATACTCACTAGGGGACTAACACTCACTTGGCAAGAAGTGAAAGGTTCTTAATAAACCTAATATAGTAAGCCCGCCCTTCAAAAAAGCCTAGGTGCAAAAAGCCTCCGCAAAATACTAGCAAACCGAATCCAGCAACATATCAAAAGGATTATACACCATGACCAAGTAGTATTTATTCTAGGAATGCAAGAGTGGTTCAACATAGGAAAATCATCATTGTGATATACCATATCAATAGAATGAAGGAGAAAACCACAAGATCATCTCCTTTGATGAAGAAGAAAATCTAGGCTTCAAAATCATCAACAAATGGAACTGAACTTAAACTAACAGGTTACACTTGATCAAAATAAATTTTGGTATAGCATAATAGCTTCAGCTTTGGGAGAATTCAGTTGCAAGTCAATTCAAATTCTGCTTGCTCCATGAAGTTCAGGATTCTGTTTACTGTAAGCATGAGGCTTGGTGTAGTGACGATGTGGCTGATTGACACGAGGCTAAAAAGATTGTAGGTTAATGGGGATATGAAGCTCTCTGGGAAAGGAGTCTGCGAACATAAACTGCTGCTTTTATTTTATTTTATTTTTTATTTATTTGGGCAACTCCTCACAGCACATGGGATCTTAGTTCCCTGACTGGGGATCGAAACCACACCTCCTGTGTGGAAGTGCGGAGTCTTAACCACTGGACCTCCAGGGAAGTCCCAAACTGCTGCCTTTTGATGGCTGTTCATTTCACTGCTTAGAGTCTTAGGTGGTGGGATTTTAGTCCATCATATATCTAAACGGACTTGTCTTCACTCAGGGCGCCACGGGGATGGGTTTGTTGGCTGTCCGTTAGTGCCTTCTGAGTTTTGCGGAGTCAAACAATTGAAAAAAATAAAAAATAAACTGCTGCTTGATTAAATGGCTCACAGGTTAGGACCAGCTGGCTGGGGTTGGATAGGATTGATTGATTTAGCAGGTCCAACGTGAGAACAAGAACAGAGTTAGTTTTGGAGTGAACCACTATCAAGAGAGTAGCATCCAGGCAGGTGAGACTGACGGGAGTTAAGAAGTCAGAAGATAGATTGCTTTACTCAGACAGCTGAAAGGGTAGTAAAGCAATGAAGCCCTTTCAGTTGGATGGAATAGCTAGAGATGAATTGTCTCTATAACGCTTACAGATCAATGCCACTCTTTTTAATGGAATAACTCTAAACCTTCCAGGTTACCCTCCATTACAGGCGGTTCTTCAAGGTCTTAAAAGAATCCTATGTTCTACATAGATGGGCTGCTTGAGGGTCTGATGATATTCTCAGCTGGGCTGTGAACTCTGAACTTGCAAACACTGTATTTATGCTTCTTTAGTGCATTTTTCATGTCCTGCCTTTAGTGCTATTATTATTTACATATTTATTCCCCCTCAATTCCTCGCCTATTACTTATCACTAAGCTCCTTAAGGGCAGATGACATTGTATTCAGCTCTGTAGCAACCAGCCACACAGTGGGTGCTCAAAAATATTTTTTGTACTTAAGACATAGAAATTACAAAAATACCAAGGAGAATATTGGGCAATAGAAAGATAGGTGCCCCTACAGCAGGTAGACCAGTTAGAAACTGCTATGAAGAGGAGACAAGAAAGGAGAGTCGGGGTTCACTAAATGGTCAGAGAGAAGTTTTAACAGCTATGTTAATGCTTCTCACAGATGGTCTCTCCATACTGCCTAGTAATTCTTCTATATGAGCATGGTTAACCTCACCTCCCCTTTACCAAACTTTCAGTAGTCTCCTTAAGCGCTCTTTTCTGTTCTTTTCCCTAACTTTGGATGACATTGCCTGCTTCTTCACAAAGAAAAGGAGGGCTCTCAGGAAGACAGTCCCTCAACTTCTGCTTCTTTTTGTCTGCTACCTACATATAGTCCTCCCTCGGTATCCACAGGGGGATCCGTTCCAAAACCCACCTCCCAACCATGGATACCAAAATTCACGAATGCTCAAGTCCCTTATATAAAATGGTGAGGTATTTGCATGTAACCTACACACATCCTCCCATATACTTTATTTTTTTAATTAAAAAAATTTTTTTAGGGCTTCCCTGGTGGCGCAGTGGTTGGGGGTCCGCCTGCCGATGCAGGGGGCGCGGGTTCGTGCCCCGGTCCGGGAGGGTCCCGCGTGCCGCGGAGCGGCTGGGCCTGCGCGTCCGGAGCCTGTGCTCCGCAGCGGGAGAGGCCACGGCAGTAAGGGGCCCGCGTACCGAAAAAAAAAAAAAATTTTTATTGGAGTATAGTTGATTTACAATATTGTGTCCTCCCATATAATTTAAATCATCTCTAGATTACTTATAATACCTAATACAATGTAAATGCTACACAAATAGTTGTAAATACAATTTAAGTTCTATGTAAATAGCTGCTAGAGCACAGCAAATTCAAATTTTGCTTTTTAGAACTTTCTGGATTTTTTTATTCTGATTATTTTTGAGCCTAGGTTGGTTGAATTCATGGATGTGGAACCTATGGATACGAAGGGCTCACTGTACTTATCTACAGCTGTACTCATTCTTCCTCCTCAAACTTTTATTTTTTCTTATTTCAGCAAGTCCTCTTATACCTCAATGCCTTTATAAACTCAGTTATCTCTGAAGCAAAAGTCCCTTTCCTATTGTGTTTGCTCATTTAGCTCCTACTCACCCATCAAGTGTAATCCCTTCTTGAAAACCATGCCTGATACCCTGAAACAGAGTAGAGCCTACCTCCCCTGTCCTCTCATATCACTATTATATAACTCTATTAAAGCACACTACATTATAATTTTTAATTCATGGGTCTCATTCCCTAACTATACTCTAAATCCTTATTCATTTTAGTAACTCCAGTGCCTAGAAAAGTACCTATAATATAAAAGACACTCAATAACTCTTGTTGAATGGATACGGGAAGAGAAGAAAATTTGGGTTTCCTCCAAATTAGATCCTTTTAGACACAGATTTGTGATATATCTTCAAAGAAGCTGTAATTCAAGGAACTTTTAAAGCGTGTTCTGACAGAAAGGGAAATGTAAAAGGAGACAGGATTTCCCCCTAATTGAAGTAATCCTCCCCACCTCCACTCCCTTACAGATAATCTAAGGAAGGGCAGGAATCTAGGTTTTAGCTGTATGGCTATGTTTTTTTCTTAACAAAGTATTGTTTGTTATTACCAATGTGGTACCCTATGCACAAAAGAGAATAGGTACTACTGCCTGTCATTGATTACTCCAGGTGAAGAGCCTGAGTGTTAAGAATGTCGTTTCCGGACTTCCCTGGTGGGGCAGTGGTTAAGAATCCGCCTGCCAATGCAGGGGACACGGGTTTGAGCCCTGGTCCGGGAAGATCCCACATGCCGCGGAGCAACTAAGACCGTGTGCCACAGCTACTGAGCCAGCACTCTAGAACCCACGAGCCACAACTACTGAGCCCACGTGCCACAGCTACTGAAGCCCGTGCACCTAGAGCCCATGCTCTGCAACAAGAGAAGCCACTGCAATGAGAAGCCCACGCACCACAACAATGAGTAGCCCCCGCTCGCCGCAACTAGAGAAAGCCCTCACACAGCAACGAAGACCCAACACAGCCAAAAATAAAAATAAATAAAATAAATTAAAGAAAAAAAAGGATGTCGTTTCCAAAGGGAGATGATTTTGAATGAACTCAATGAGAAATAAATGATAAGATCGGCAAAAGTGCTAAGAAATCATATAGGAAAGATAATATGGGGAGAAAAAAGTCCTAAAAAGTGACTCATAATGTAAGAGGTTATACTTAATTAAAATAAATTGCAACATAGCCTAACAGCCTTAGCTCTGGGAGAATATCAAGCCAATTCAAATTTTACTTGCTCCATCAAAATGTTCAGGATTCTGTGTAGAATGTCATGTAGAATTTATGGCTCTTGACTTTTCCTGTAGGTCACTAACACTTTGATAATTTAATAAAAGATATAGACTCTCCCCCAGAAAAATGCACATATGTACACATACAAAAATTTTCATAAATTTAGGAGATTCATGGTCCACCCCGCCCCCTGCCCCAGTGTGGTTGGCTATTAACAATAACATTCACAACCAAGATTTACTGAGTCCTTACTATGTGACAGACACTTCTAACTCATCTAATTATTTGCCTTTGCTTGGATTCCATATTTAGTAATAGCTTTGGATTAAAATTTGGATTCCTATAGAGGTCTGCCTACAAGGAGAGAATGCCCTGGTCACAAGAACTTCAAATGTAGTTACATTTTTCTTTATGAGTAAACTGGCCCTCTGATCTTTCATTGAGTCTCATGAGTTTGATTAATGTGAGTCTGTCCCTGAGAAATGGATTTATGCTCAGTAGGATGACCAAATCAAATCTCTGTCCGTAAGGCTGAGGGCCCTGAACACTGGTCAACTCACCAGGGTAATGGATACATCCCTGCAAAGCGTCTCATATGACAGCATGCTAACCTTTCTCCAGGCACATACAGCCTCAATGTGCTAAGTGGTGTAAGAGCTTTAGAGTTAGACCTGGGTTCAAATTTTGGCTTATCAGCCAGGCATATGACCTCAGGAAAATTGTTGATCATTCTAAGTGTCTGTTTCTTCATTTTAAATGGAGGATAATAATTGTACCTAACTGGTATGGTAGTTGTAACTATAAAATGAAATAATTTAGGTAAGGCATTAACCCAGTGACTGCAATTATTATTATCTGCCTTCCTAATCCTGATTCACTTATTATCTATGTTACCTTGGGCTAATTATTTACCTTTATGAATCTCAGTTTCTTTAACTGTAAAATGGGAACCAAAAAAAACCCTTACTTTTCAGGCCTGTTGTGAAGATTCAAGATATATTTAATCTAACTCATTGCGAGCCTACTACATGCCAGGAACTGTGCCAGGTCATCTATAAAGCATTAGATTTACCCTTTCAGTAATCATGGCACATAAGAGATACTCAATAAATGGTAACTATTATTATTTAACTAAATGATTCAGTTAAAACCCTCTTTCAGTGACTTGTTAATCAAGAAACATTTCTTGGACTTCCTTGGTGGCGCAGTGGTTGAAAGTCCACCTGCCGATGCAGGGGACACGGGTTCGTGCCCCGGTCCGGGAAGATCCCACATGCCGCGGAGCAGCTCGGCCTGTGAGCCATGGCCGCCGAGCCTGCGTGTCCGGAGCCTGTGCTCCGCAACGGGAGAGGCCACAACAGTGAGAGGCCCGCGTACCGCAAAAAAAAAAAAAAAAAAAAAAAGAAAGAAAGAAACATTTCTTCAAGTTTCTTTGAACTTCTTGAGTATTCTAGCAGTTATAAACAAGTCTTGAGGTAAAGTACAAGAAAGTGTAATAGCATTCCACATTCTTTTAGAGGGCTTTAATTTACTTCTATTTCTGACCAAGTAAAAACGGCTTCAGAAAACCACCCACATGTCTCCTTTAGCCTACTCTCTTATTTCCCTTTTTTGTATTATATTCTCTTCTTTCCTCCTTTTCTCAGGGGATGGGGGAGTATGATGAGAAGGAGGAAGAGATGGGGGTGGATATTAGGAATAAAGAGGGGCCAAGAAAGATTGTTTCATTTATCCCCCTCTGGTTGAACAGGATACAGCCTGTTATGTTGTTGACAGTAAGACCCAGAACCTCCTGACCTTCCAACTGCAAATTAGGGTGCAGGGAGTATAGGATTATGGTGATGGTAGGGCAGGTGATATTTTTCTGGGAGTGAGATAGGAAGAATAGCACAGTGAGACTAAAAGAGCATCAACTTTGAAGTCAAAGAAACCTGGGTTCAAAATCGACTCCTGTTTTTTAACTGTATGATTGAGCAAGTAGGCACTCTGAGCTTCTGTTTCCTCCTTTATATATTAGGAATAATAATAGTGTCTACCTCAAATACTGGTTGGAGTGGAGGCCTTGAGGGGTCTGGGTAAGGGCAAACTTGAGGGACAATTGGTACTCCTGGTACTTTTGACTTGCTAAGAGTTAAGCTTAAAGATGGAATTTTTGAGAAGGGGTCCATTGAGAGAAAGACTGGGTGAACCATGTCCAAGAGAGAGGATGTTTTGAGATTAGAGGAAGATAGAGAATTTTGGTGAAAAAGAAGAGATGGTTAAAAAAAAAAAAAGGAGTATGTTTAAGAAGTTTTGTTAAATAACCCCACCCCCCATTTCCTCCCAAAATATGCAGAAAAATCTACATTTTTCAAATTTTTGAAGATAGAATTCGGCAGGGGGTTGTTGGGGGGTTGGGGAGAGATATAGTAATATACTGAGACTGGCTTCATAGAACAGGGAGGTCTAGGAGGCTGAGTTATGTTGGGGTGATATGAGAATTACATAAGATGATACATGAAAGCACTTGGCACATGCTAAGCAACCAATAAATATAAGTGCTCTTAATTTTGAGGGAGAGGAAAGTAAAATTCAAATAATTTAAATGTTGCACAAGGTCACAATGCTAATGACTTTGGTTTAATGCTTTTTCTCTAACCGTATTGCCTCTTTTTTTAAAATTAATTAATTAATTAATTTATTTATTTTTGGCTGCATTGGGTCTTTGTTGCTGTGCAGGGGCTTTCTCTAGTTGCAGTGAGCGGGGGCTACTCTTCGTTATGGTGCAGAGACTTCTCATTGCGGTGGCTTCTCTTGTGGAGCACGGCCTCTAGGCACGCGGGCTTCAGTAGTTGTGGCTCACGAGCTCTAGAGCGCAGGCTCAGTAGTTGTGGCACACGGGCTTAGCTGCTCTGTGGCATGTGGGATCTTCCAGGACCAGGGATCAAACCCATGTCCCCTGCATTGGCAGGCAGATTCTTAACCACTGTGCCAACAGGGAAGTCCCGATATTGCCTCTTAATTTATACTAATGATGTAGAATCAGTAAGTGACATCCTTAAAGAATAAACTGCACATTTACAAGACTGCAAATGTTCTAAGATGACTTTTAGGGAAACAAATACACAAATGAAGTCGGGGGCAACATCATGGTCTTATTTGTTGCTTATCTTATTTTTGCTGTGGTATGGAGCTTTACAGGCTGATACTTTGACTTTATTTCCAGGCCTTCATCAACTGGCTCATTCTAGTTCTAAAATCTGTATCTGTAAGGCTCATCTAGGAGTTACTGCTCTGGTGTATCATATGGAAGCTCCTCGCCTCTATAATTTTGTTCCTTTTTAATACGATGTGCCATCAAGTATAATGCATGGGATGGAAGCCTCAATTATTGTCAGTGTACTTGGGTACTCATACCAATTATAGTGATATTTCTCTGCCAGGCTCCAGGGGAGTTGCAGCTTGGAGTTCCTTAACACTGAGAAACAAAGATATGTCCTTTATGGGAAGTATTCTAATAGCATTTGAAATCCTTTAGTTTAAAACTGTCCTGTTTTCTTTTTTAATTTAGCTGTGGCAATATATGTGCTTTACAGCACATGCATTTAATTTGTATTGTTATGATGTACTTTAGAATATACTAATTATAGTGAAATTTGTTTCCATATAACTTGGCTAGGTAGAGGAGATGCTGTTTCAAAGCAGATTCACCCAGCAAAAATACTAGTCTTTGTTACCTTCTTCGGCTCTTTTCTTAGCTTATTTCATTATAAATCTCCTCCCCTCTTTGAACTTCTGCAATTATTTCCTTTCTGTCATTTCTCTATTTTTCTCCTATTGGAGTCAATTCAAAATGGTTTTAAGCTTTTTGAAACTTTCTACAAATATAAGAAAAAGAACCCTATCTGACCTAATTTCCACAGACTTCCTTTGTCTTCTAACTCTAGGTCGATAGTTTTGGCCTCTTCAATGTTCCCTCCCTACACCTGAAGAAAGAACATTGCTCTTTAACTTGTACTGTTTTATTTGAATGCAACCCACTTCCTCCCTCTGAGCCAATGAGTCATTTTCTCTTTTTAAAGTGAGCCTTAAAAATCTCCCATTTCTCTTCAGTTTAAAATTATTCTCTTTGTGAAGTACTTTATGTCCTGTGTATGAAAGATACCCTATAAAACAGAGAATATTGCCTTAACCCCTCAAGGACTACAGACAATGCATGACCAACCAAGACTTTAAAATTTTGAGTTAAATGGATATCATTTATTTTTTTCCTAATGGAGGCAAGGCACATAGTCTCTGTTGTTCACTAGTGAATTCCTAGAACCTTGATATATAGTAGATTTTCAATAAATATATACTGAATGAATAAATGATTGATTTCCCCCTCCTCAATCTTTTTTTTTTTTAAATTTTTATTTTATTTTATTTATTTATGGCTGTGTTGGGTCTTCGTTTCTGTGCGAGGGCTTTCTCTAGCTGCGGCAAGTGGGGGCCAATCTTCATCGTGGTACGCGGGCCTCTCACTATCACGGCCTCTCTTGCTGCAGAGCACAGGCTCCAGACGCGCAGGCTCAGTAATTGTGGCTCACGGGGCTAGTTGCTCCGCGGCATGTGGGATCTTCCCGGACCAGGGCTCGAACCCGTGTCCCCTGCATTGGCAGGCAGATTTTAAACCACTGCGCCACCAGGGAAGCCCCTCCTCAATCTTTTTAACTTGCTTGGACTTCCCTGGTGATCCAGTGGTTAAGACTCTGTACTTCCACTGAGGGGGCATGGGTTCGATCCCTGGTAGGGGAGCTAAGATCCTGCATGCCACATGGTGCGGCCAATAAAACTCAAAAAACAAACAAACAAAAAGATCTTGCTTAAAACCTTTCATGTAATTAATACTTTTCACATTGGAATCTCCTGTAATTAAGTAGAAAATATCATAAAAGCGTATTGAAAAGTGAGAGCTATAGCAAACTGCAGAAGATGCAGCAATACTCTTAGTGTTTAGTTTAGAAAATGCCTAAAGAGAGATACATTCATTTCAGCACAATTTACATAATTTAGAATATCATATCAAATATCTTCTAATATATATGTCAATGACTGATTTATCTGCTACCAAATGATGTACTGATTCAGTTTTAAAGTAACGGAACTTTGTACTGCAACCATCAGTGATGATTTAAGCAAAAATCTGCAATGGATATTAGTAAATCCACTGGGTGCAAAACATGATATTTACACAAGTCTCAAAGTATCACCCCACAAATTACTTATTAATTACAAACAGGAGAAGGTCTTTTACAATGGAGAAATCTTGTGAACACCATCTTAATCCCATGATCAGACTTATCACTAATAAAGGGACAAACTGCCTCCTGATGTGATATATGGAAAAGGTCATAACATTACTTATATATTAGTAGTTTTCCTGCCAAAAGTGTTTAACATTTTAAATAATGAGAAAAAAATCAACTCCAAATTGAGAGACATTCTGAAAAACAGTTGGCCTGTGCGCTTCAAAAATGTCACTCACTCCCAATACAGGGGGCATGGGTTCAATCCCTGGTCGGCGAACTAAGATCCCGCATGCTGCACAGCGCCACCAAAAAAGAAAGTCAGTGTCACAAAAATCTAACGAAGGTTGAGGAACTGTTTTGGTTAAAGGAAACTAAAGAGACATGACAAGTACATGGGATGCATGATACTTAACTGATCCTGAATCAAAAACAAAACAAGAAACCCCCCAAACTACAAAGGATATTATTGGAACAATTGGAGACACTTGAATATAACTGTGTATTGGATAAATAGTACACCAATGTTAAATTCCCTGACTGTGCTAATTATGTTGTAGTTATGTAGAAGAATGTTCTTGTTCTTGGAAGAGATATGCTGAAGTACTAAGAAGTGATGTGTCATGATGTCTGCAAATAATTCTCACTGGTTCGGAGAAAACAACTCTCAAAAGGTTCACAAAACATATACACTTTTACATATATGAGCATGTGTGTGTATGTAGCATATAGAGAGATTTTACATACACACGCACACACACAAACACATAGAGGGAAAAAATGTGGCAAAATGTTAACAACTGATGAAAATAGGCAAATGATATTTGTGGATTCATTATGCTAGTCTTGGAACTTTTCTCTGGCTAAAAATTATTATAAATAAGAAGTTGCTGAAAAGACCTTTAAAAAAGCAGTACAGGGCCTTCCCTGGTGGCACAGTGGTTGAGAGTCCACCTGCCGATGCAGGGGACATAGGTTCGTGCCCAGGTTCAGGAAGATCCCACATGCTGCAGAGCGGCTAGGCCCGTGACCCATGGCCACTGAGACCGCGCGTCCGGAGCCTGTGCTCCGCAACGGGAGAGGCCACAACAGTGAGAGGCCCACATACTGTAAAAAAAAAAAAAAAAAAAGCAGTACATAGATTCAGGGCTATTTTGACTGCTTACTCAGATACATAATGCTCAAAACTCGATGGTGGCAATTGAACTTTCTTTGAATTTTCTTTCTGTTTTTTTTTTTTAAAAAAAAATATTTATTTATTTATTTGGCTGCGCCAGGTCTTAGTTGTGGCATGCAGGATCTTTCTTTTCTTTAGTTGCGGCTTACGGGATCTTTTAGTTGTGGCATGCAGGATCTAGTTCCCTGACCAGGGATCGAACCTGGGCCCACTGCATTAGGCGACAGAGCCTCTACCACTGGACCACCAGGGAAGTCCTTATTCGAGCTTTCTGTTTCACTATACTACTTTAACTCTCCTTGTCTTTCTTTCTTTTTTTTATTAAATTTAATTTTATTTATTTTTTTATACAGCAGGTTCTTATTAGTTATCCATTTTATACATATGTCAATCCCAATCTCCCAATTCATCACACCACCATCTCCTTGTCTTTCTATTCACTGCCATCTTTCAAGCAGAGCCATCAATATGTATGTTATGTGCACAACTACTTCAACAAATTCTGAATATGCCTAGTGTGGAGTGAAATTCTGTTTCTTCAAACAGGAGACTTCTCTCATAGCAAGTCTCTTATAAATATATAAGAGACCCATAAATATATCTCATGTATATCCTGTAAATATAAATATATTATATTTATATAATAATAAATATATAAATTAAATATATATCTCATGTATATCCTGTAGAGAGCCTGCTTTTTTTGTTTGTAGGCTAACAGCTTATCAGTGCATTAGAAACCATTCATGTATCTGGAATATACATTTTTATTTCCCTAAGATCTTTTTCTTATTGTCCTCCAATATCCTTTTAGTCCTAGACAAAAAGGAACCCAAAGTATCTCTAAAAATAGTTAAACTATTGCTTTGTTTTATAAAAAAACTAGAGAAGAATAGATCTGGATAACAAATAAATGATATTTGCAATTATGAAGTAATATGCACTGTGCAAAAAGTGATTTGTGACATATCTGTGTCCACATCAAGGCTGATGATTTTGGAATTATTTCCTATTCTACACTTTAACCCTTTTGATATTAACTTTTGTGAAATACAAAAGCACAATATTAGGGCTTACGTCATAGTTGCTCCTGGGTCAGCAGTCATTTGATTGGTCACAAACACAGCCACATTATATTCTGCATCAAGAAATAAAATTAAGAAACTAAGAGAATGACAATGTGAATATTAAAAGTTCATTGCTTAGATTTCAGAGTTTAGAAATATTGTGCCATGAATTTATTTGATGAACAAGATTACATTCCTGTTTTTTCACTGATATCAGAAATTAAAGTTATTACTGTTATATTATTCAGGTACCTTATTGTATTAGAATCAGTATTTTTGGTTTAAAATAAGAGTTGTATTCCCATGAAGGAAATTTTATTTTTAAGAAATGGATTGCCTCCTGACATTATTCTGAGCTTCTCTGAAAAACCTACTTAGCAAACAGTCACAGGTGCTATCTGATATCACCATTTATTTAAAAAAATCTACCTTCTGAGGGACTTTCCTGGTGGCACAGTGGTTAAGAATCCGCCTGCCAAGGCAGGGGACACGGGTTCAAGCCCTCGTCCAGGAAGATCCCACATACTGCAGAGCAACTAAGCCCGTGTGCCACAACTACTAAGTCTGCGCTCTAGAGCCCGCGAGCCACAACTACTGAGCCCATATGCCACAACTATTGAAGCCCGCATGCCTAGAGCCCGTGCTCCACAACAAGAGAAGCCGCTGCAATGAGAAGCCTGCACAGCGCAACAAAGAGTAGCCCCTGCTCACCGCACCTAGAGAAAGCACGTGCACAGCAGTGAAGACCCAATGCAGCCAAAAAAAAGAAAAAAAGAGTAACCCCTGTTCGCTGCAACTAGAGAAAGCCTGCGCACAGCAACGTAGCCAAAAATAAATAAATAAATAAATTTATTTTTAAAAAATTAAGGAAAAAATCTACCTTCTGAGATTTTTTGGAGTCGTGACAACATCTGGGCCAGTTTTTGCTGCCGTTCAGCCAACTCCCCACGACCACTGAAATCCACTCGGAAAAGTGCCATTATTGAATCAATGATCTGTGTAGGATTAATGTAAAAATAAATAATGCATTTGGAAATAGAAGGAAGAAGTTAATTTGAATCAATAGAAGAAAGATAATATGCTAAATAGCTCTAGATTGAGCAATATTTAAAAGCTCGTACCAATAGTTTGAAGATGCCAGCTTCTTCATGGAACTTTGCTGCTACATAATCAAGTAGCTCCATCTGATGTTCACCTGGTGGGAAATGCAGTGGGAAAATGTTATAAAAACTAGAAGAAGCAGAGGCTAAGATCATGTACGTTCTTGGGAGTCAGGCAAAAGAGAGTCCTTGAAGGATTTTCTTAATTATTTATGACTTTATTAAATATGATTTCATATTCTGCCTTAGCATACATACCAAATGCTACCTTATCCAAAAAGAATGTTACTCTCCATTTCAAAGACAAAGAATAAGAAATAATTTGAGAGCATTTCAATGTCTAAGGACTTACCAGATGATAAAATTTGTGGACTGACTAAATAAATTTGGAGAAAGGTAAAATATAAAGAGAAAAGGATAGTGTCAAAATGTTGTAAGCATCACTCAAATAATAAATCAGTGCTGCCAACCTTAAAACAGCCTAAGCATCCAATTGCATGGGGCTCTTACTAGTATATGCACGTGCATAAAGTACATTGTCCAGGACTGCATCATGGTCTACGCTGAAGCGATCAGCAATGTCCCGAAGGCGATCTGGACGGCTGGAGTATGCCAGGATTAAGGATTCAATAAATCAATTCCAAAAAGTTTAGACAACAACTACAAAAAATAATACCGTAAGCAAGTGTACCAAAGAGAGGCAAAACACTGTACCTGCAAAGGTATTCTGGGGGATACCAATAATCACTTAAAATCTATATCAGACTTTGTTTTTCATAAGTGCCTCAATTAATGAATACCTTAGGTAGTGATAACAGTGATAGAAATAATGAGACAGTAATGAATTTAAATATTAAATTATCTAAACAATAACCTTGGAAGTTAGTTGTTATGGCCTCTATTACATTTTACAAAGGAGGACACTGACAAACAGAGATTAGGCAAATGACTCAGGATTATGCAGCAAATCAGTTCCAAGAGAAAAACTAGAAACTAAGATTTGTGAATCTCTGTTGTTCTCAGTTCAATAAATATAGACCTAGTCTAGGAAGATAATATCAATGAATTATAATTCAAGTCACTTCAAAGTGAATTAATTCACTCTCTTCATATTCCTCACTTGTTCAACATGAAATAGTTTAATATATCACTAACCACGTGTTGCCAACAAATGATAAATTTGACTACATAAACCAACGAGTCAAAAAAGTAACTTCAAGGGTCCAGAAGGGAATTATTATCATATAGTTTTTTGTTTATTTAGGGTTTAAAATCCACTTTCTTCTAAAGGAGTTGTGTTAGCATTCTGAAATTAGTAAATTCATAGGGGGGCAAATTCAGTGTACCTGAAAAGGTATTCTGGAAGATGCTAATGATCACTTATACCTATCTAGACTGTAAAGGAGTAATAAACATTCTTTATAGGTCTTTGGTGATCCTAACAATATGTCTATAATATTCTCTAAAGTGAAGTAAGATAAAATAAAATGCACATCTGTGTCTCATTTCACTTTGTTTACAGTATTTGTATAATACTGATCATACTATAAGTAACTGTAAAGTAAGGACCATTTTTAACCTTATTTGTGACACTTGGAACTAGTTCAGTAAACATTGAATTGAATTGTCTTTAGGACTTCCCAGCCATCTCTGTCCTACAGCACTATATATGTTTTCTTCAGAGCTTTAGTGACAGCCACTTAAATCTTCTATTACTGCTGAGTATACCCAGTAGATGTTTCTGGTGGACAAATCAAAGAAGACAAGGAATTGGAAGAAGCAATAAAAAATGTTTTTCACTATGTCAGTTTTTACAAAGCTGGGTGACCGTGTAACCAGGAATGTAAAAGTTGGACTTATGCTGAAGGGAAGTTCAAATCAATTTACAAATGTTTATTAACTGATTCCCATATGGAATCGGTTACCATATTAACCAATTACCAGTGCAAGGCACTGTGGAGGATTTAAGGGTCATAAGATAATCTATGCCATAGGTAAGTGTAAAACAATTATGTAGGCAAAATATAAACACATAAAAAGACAAGTACCACGAGAGAGCAGTATACATGTAAGAGACTCTGAAAGAGTGAGAACATTCCACTCGGGTCCCTGCATGTCCTTGTTCCTCCCAGCTGTTCCTCCCTATTCTCTCTTGCATATGACCTGGCTCCTAACTGTTTCTTTCAGCCATTCTTGATAAAATCCAAATTGCCCAAACAGTGGCAGCTATTCTGCAAGAACAATTTCTCCCTCTCAAGAACCATCCTTAATCAATTGTTTCTGAAACTAGCTGAACTCCAGCTGAGCACCTCTTCCTACAGTCCTATTGTTAAAAAGAATGTCCTCTGAACCTGATATCTCCTCAAACTACCGTATTTCTTCTATTTATTGGTTAATTACACACTGCCTCAATTCCTTACTGTTTATTTGCAACAAGCTTCCATCATCTTACTTTACTGCAAATGGCCTCTTGGACTCCTAATTGCAAACCTCAGTGATCTTTTTCAGTTTGCACCTTCTCTCTCTCTCTCTCTCTGTGGAACATCACTGACTACCATTTTCTTCTTAAACTTTCCTTATGCTTAGCATCCACAACCAGATATCCTCTTACTTTGTCTGTCTTTATTGATTCGTCTTTTTAGTCCCTCTTCCTAGACATAGGCACACCCCAAAGTTATGTTCTCAGTTCTCTTCTCTTCTCTCTATGTAAGTTCTCTTGCCTCCTCCTGGCTATTCCATCCATATCCTTGGCCCTACCCTTTTCTCAAGCTGAGCCCAACATTTCCAACTGCCATATGGATGTCCCTCTGTACCTCATATTCGACATATTAAAATGAAACATCACCTTTTCTCTGAAATATGATCTTCCCAATTCTGTCATCATTATTCTCCTAGTATCTAGACAAACTTAAGAGTGCTTTCCCAAGCCTCTCTTTCCTTTGTCTACCAAATACAGTCACCAAATCTCATTACTTGCCTAGAATATTACAAAAGAATCCAGTTTACACCCATCATCCAGCTTCAAGGCCCTTCATGTCTAAGACCCACCTTTCCAGTCTTGCTTTCTGAAATAACTTACACTTCAATAAAACTGCAATTCTTTTTGTTACCCAAACAGGTTCTTCTCTTTTTCCTTCTGTATTTTTGTTTAATTCAGACCTTTTCCTTTATTTGAGACCATGACTTTGAGTGAGTCAATAACCTTCTAGCTATTAAGTTAAATCTTTGGAGAAGTAAGAGAATTAAAAACAAATAGGATGTAATTTTCTCTCATGTATTTGTTCCGTCAATTTTATACCAAACCCATTTGGAGAAGTGAAACCTTTTTTTTAAAAAGGTGATTTGAGGGACTTCCCTGGTGGCGCAGTGGTTAAGAATCAGCCTGCCAGTGCAGGGGACACGGGTTCGAGCCCTGGTCCGGGAAGATTCCACATGCCGCGAAGCAACTAAGCCCGTGCGCCACAACTACTGAGCCTGAGCTCTAGAGCCCGTGAGCCACAACTACTGAGCCCGCATGCCACAACTACTGAAGTCCATGACCTAGAGCCTGTGCTCTGCAACAAGAGAAGCCACTGCAATGAGAAGCCCGTGCACTGCAACAAAGAGTAGCCTCTGCTCGCCGCAACTAGAGAAAAGCCCACATGTAGCAACGAAAACCCAACACAGCCAAAAATAAATAAATAAATAAAATAAATTTAAAAAAAAAACTATGAAAAAAGGTGATTTGAACATAGAAAACAAACTTATGGTTACCAAAGGGGAAAGAGTGGTGGGGAGGGATAAATTAGGAGTTTGGGATTAACATATACACACTAATATATATAAAATAGATAACCAACAAGGACTTACTGCCTACTGTATAGCACAGGGAACTATACTCAATATTTTGTAATAACCTAATAACCTATAAGGGAAAAAGAATCTGAAAAAGTATATATATATATATATATATATATACACATATATATGTATATTAAACTGGATCACTTTGCTGTACACCTGAAACTAACACAACATTGTAAGTCAACTATACTTCAACAAAAAAATAAAATAAAATAAAAATTTCAGGGGGAAAAAGTGATTTGCAAACTCGACTAGCAACTGTTTTCCCTTGGCTTTTCTCATTATTGCTGGTTTACAGGGTGATCACAAAATGACATATTTCAAACAAATTCTCTTTTATAGTAACTACTATATCTCACTATTATGTTAGCAACTTGTTTAAATAAAAGGGTTACAAAGTATTTTCTGTATCAATGAAGATAATCTTTCCTCCTGAGTAGCCACCTGCTCCTGGAAGTTGAGCTGTCACTAGAAAGCAATTAAAATTTAGTTAATATTAGTAAGAGTGAATAAACTTTGTACAAATGTGTATATAAACTAATATGGTATTTAGGCTGGTTGCAACTCTCTAGTCATGTAGCAAAGAATAATGATCTTTTAGTTTCTAAACAGCATGCTATATTTTTATATTACTAACCAGTGGTAAGATTATAAGTATTCTGCCAGCATAGTAGTAATTCAACAAAGAATGTCAATATCTTTCACAATGGGAGATATTCATGAAATTTAGTTCTCCTAAAGAAGTAGAATTTAAGTATCACTAACTTTTTTCTATAAGAAATAATCATAAATATAATTTATGCTACATAACTCATTTAAGTAACTTTTCAATTAATGTATATCAAAATTTTAAATGCATTTTCTTTATATGTAGTAGTTAACACTAAGGAATTACTTTACATAAAGTACATACATTATTTCATTTATTTTTCAAAACAACCCTAAGTTTGGCACTATCATTACTCCTGTTTTACTGATAGGGAAAATCTGAAAGGTGAAGCAACTTGCCCCAGGTCACACAGCTATTATTGGCAGAGCTATTTTGATGCCAGAATCCCCTTATTAAACACTTTTCCATGCTCCTTCTACTTAGGTCAAAGAAATGTAGTGTAATGTCTTTATGCAAAAGGAGGTATTTTTGCTTATTTTGCTTTAGAAACATTTAAGTCTTTTTTAGTTCCAACCTTACTCTATGGAAAGTAAGGAATTCTAGGCCTCAAAAGATTCTGTGACATTCTCATAAATACAATATGGAAAAGATAGAATGGGAAAAATCGAGACCGTGAATGAATACCTCTCTCCACCAACACATTCATATACCCATTTACCTCCTCCGTATTTCCATTCAGGTGTTCAGAGTGCAGTATATACAACATCACCTCAAGCATCACATATTCAAAGACCAGCTCTGGTATTTGTGTAACCATGGGCAGTTTATGTAATGTCTCTGAGTTTTAGTTTCCTTGCAAGTTTGTTCAGATTACATGAGATTATGTAAGTACCAGGCACAAAGTAGAATAGTAAGTGATCACTATGATTATTATTGTTATTGCTATTATTGTTGTTGTTACATATCCTTACCACAGAGGGTATGAGAGAGTTGGGTTTTTCCAGTTCGAAATTCTGTGAAATATAGAAAAAAAACATACATAGTTAATTTTTAGATATTTTCATAAAGAATAAATATGGCCTCAGAGTATGGTTTTCTTTTCCAACTGTCAAATCTCACACATAAAGTACCTCTGTGTCATGAATGGATTCTGCATATATGAGTACCAGTAGTAAAAACAACTTTTAAAAGGTTTTCTTTTTCAGAACTGTCCTTTAGATAATAATTAACTTAAACCAAATTTTCCTTAGGAATAGTTATATAAATGAAAGTTTAAGACTCCACCACAGGAATGAGAGTCTGGGGTTCTCCCACTGACCTGGGATCCTCAGATTGGTGGTATTCCCTAGCTACCAACAAAAGCAAATTCTCTCCGGAGAAAAATGTCCCCACTCACCAATTTAGGCCTATTGAACTCCAACAGATTAAAATCAAGAAATAAGCTCACAAATATCAATGAATACAACAGCAGGTAAGCCATTAAGACTGAGAGTCAACTGAAATAAACACAGATTTATTTCATCAACACCAAAAAAACAAAACAAAAAACAGGGACTTCACTGGTGGTCCAGTGGTTAAGACTCCACGCTCCCAATGCAGGAGGCCCGGGTTCCATCCCAGGTCAGGGAACTAGATCCTGCATGCTGCAACAAAGAGCCCACATGCTGCAACTAAAAGATCCCGTGGGGGCTTCCCTGGTGGTGCAGTGGTTGGGAGTCTGCCTGCCGATGCAGGGGACGCGGGTTCGTGCCCCGGTCTGGGAGGATCCCACATGCCGTGGAATGGCTGGGCCCGTGAGCCATGGCCGCTGAGCCTGCGCATCCGGAGCCTGTGCTCCGCAACGGCAGAGGCCACGGCAGTGAGAGGCCCGCGTACCGCAAAAAAAAAAAAAAATATCCCGTGTGCTGCAACTACGACCTGATGCAGCCAAATAAATAAATAAATAAAATAAATATTAAAAAAAACACAAACAACAACAACCAAAAAACAGATTTAGTTCTCTGAGGACTGAAAATACTGGAACTGTCAGGAATAGTACGTAACATAGCTATGCATGAACCTTTTTTTTTTTTGACCACACTGTGTGGCCCGTGGGATTCTAGTTCCCCAACCAGGGACCAAACCTGGGTCCTTGGCAGTGAGAGCGCAGAGTCCTAACCACCGGACCGCCAGGGAATTCCTGACTTTTTTTTTTAATAGAGGATACAATAAGGGAAGGGAAATCTATTCTCTATGTTCCTGAAATATGTATTTCTTAGAAATAATATCTGTCTCATTATACAACTACCCTCTGAAGGTATGAGAGAAAAAAATTCTAATCTCTTCTATAGGAATCAGAGATAAAAAGATGAAAAACGCCAATAAAACTCATCTGTTAATGTTGGAATATATTTTAATTGCAGCCCAGAATGATCTTGCATTATGATAACTGATATTTCATCATAAGTTCCCAAACAGATACAATTTACAATTGACTACTTAATTATATATATGGGTGTGTATATATACACATATTTTTCATATAACAAAATATTAAGGTTCTACCTACCTCCAAAAGCTTCTGTGATTGCCATGCTTTCAATTCCACCTCCTAGCAACTTACTAGAAATAGAAAGTAAGCTTTAGTAACGGGAACAGAAATAGAGATATCAAGAAAGGAGAAAGTGCTAATATCATTAGTATCATTTCTATCTATCTATATACCTTTCTATCTGTCCAACATGAACAGGAATTCTTGGCTGAATAAATGGCTTCCCACCTGTTTAGATCACAGGTTATACTGTGTATGGGCAGGGGGATCAACAAAACAATTTATAAGCCCTGTTGTTCTTAACTCCTGTGTACCAATAGGAAATGGGCTATGCAGGGCTTATATTTCAGTAATTCTAAAGAACTGAACTGGAGTGTGAATAAATGATTTTTAGTTATTAATTGGGTTTTTCATATTGTGCTGGGACTATGTTTCTAAAAGTCAACTGAATATCCAATTTTTTTTAATGTACTGAAAAACATGAAAAATAGATATTAGGAGAATCCAGTGATTGTCACCATGATTGTCTTATCTCACACAAACCAAATTCTATGAAGAACATGTCAGAATAGAAAATATTCAAAGATGTGACAGGTAACGCTAGCAGATAGAAGAATAACTGTCAGATTTTGACAGCATGCACTTAACTGGTAATGCAGTGACTCAGCGCATTTAATACATACTCTTGATATGGAAAGATTTAAAGTTAATTAATCTCATTCATTCATTTAATGCAACAAATATTAATTATGGCAATTGTGCTAAGACCTGGTAAGAGCAGTTTTAAAATCTTTGTAGTTATTTATTTATTTTTGGCTGCGTTGGGTCTTTGTTGCTGTGCACCGGCTTTCTCTAGTTGCGGTGAGTGGGGGCTACTCTTCGTTGTGGTGCACGGGCTTCTCATTGCAGTGGCTTCTCTTGTTGCAGAGCACGGGCTCTAGGTGCATGGGCTTCAGTAGTTGCAGCACGCGGGCTCAGTAGTTGTGGCTCACAGGCCCTAGAGCGCAGGCTCAGTAGTTGTGGCGCATGGGCTTAGTTGCTCCGCGGCATATGGGATCTTCCCAGACCAGGGCTCGAACCCGTGTACCCTGCACTGGCAGGCTGATTCTTAACCACTGCGCCACCAGGGAAGCCCAAAATTCTTTGTAGTTTTTATTAGCATGACTTTTGGGACATGGTCACAGATTAGACAAAGCTTTAAGAGATGGATAATCTAACAGATTTACACTTACATAGTTTAAGAGAGCAGCTTAAATGTAAATTGAAGTAATGTTGGAAGTTATTCGCAGATTTAGTGAGGGCTATGGAGTTTAATGAGAAAAAGAAAAATCTAGATACTGACCCGCATAGAGGACATGGTGGAGAGACCACTCCATTTGGTGGGCTGGCCAAAAAGTTCGTTCGGGTTTTCTGCACGATGTTCTGGAAAAACCCTAACAAACTTTTTGGCCAACCCAATACTTAGGGATTCTATAAACCTACCAACTATTAAAGAGAGTTTTATTGATACTTGGCCCTCCTCATCTTGAGAAAAATCACCCTGAAAGGCTATAGCTCTGGAAAATCTCAGACAAAATTTCTGGTTGATATGCTGAAAAAGTGACCCCAAAATTTAACTGAAAGGGTACCCCAAATTACTTGGGATAGCATAATTGTTCCCTTATGAAACTCAGGAAAATTTACAATTAGGTACAGAAATAGTATTTTTAAATCTAGGAAGATTTAAAAATGGAGACACAAATCAAACCCACAGATTACTATTTTCATATTAAATTTGGGAATAATCTGTGCATATTTGGTACCTGAGAATTTTCAAAATTTAAGAGAATTTGACATTTTTATAATAACACATTAGCCTCTAATTGATTAAATGATATAGACCTGCAGTTTCTAAGTTGATAACTAAGTTTATACACAGTATTTGAACATTTAAGAGTGTCTAAGACTCACTATACTTATAACTTTAATTTATTAAATTTATAAGACATTCAGATAATTGGAAAGATTTTAATAATTACACAGGTAAAGTTCTTAGAGGAAATATAATATAATAAATTTATAAATATAATTTAAACTGTTTAAGGGAATTTAGTTAACCATATTAGAAGGGCTCCCTTAAAATTTGCCAAATTTATAAATAGACTTGCAGCTTAAGAAAAAATTATATAACATTTAAACAAATAAAATATTAATTAAAAAAAGCCTAGCTCCTGAGTAATCTTTTATGTGCCCCAAAACCCAACATCGAGGACACCAGAAAGCTCACTATGAGAGTAATAATTTCTCTAAGCCGAATGGTTCTTAAACCATGATGTGGTAGAGCAACTGGAGAATATCAAGTTGTCATTTGAATCAAGTTTTATTTATTTATTTATTTAGGCTGCACTGGGTCTTAGTTGCGGCACGCGGGATCTTTTAGCTGTGGCATGTGGACTTCTTAGTTGCGGCATGCGTGTGGGATCTAGTTCCCTGGCCAGGAATAGAACCTGGCCCCCTGCATTAGGAGCATGGAGTTCCACCCACTGGACCACCAGGGAAGTCCCGGAATCAAGTTACCTTGACCAATTTGTCTTGGACCAAAGACTTTTCCTTAGCTGTTACTTGAAAAAAAGTTCTGTGATTTTAAAAATTTGAGGCAATGCTAGGTTAAAGAGGTGTTTTATTTCACTGCAGGAATTCAGATCCTTTAATAAAATGTGTGAATCTCCAAGAGGAGAATATAGTATATTGCACTTCCCTAACTTATTTTATTCACTGTTTATTCATTCAATTAGTCATTCTACAAATATTTATTGAACACCTAGTTTGTGTTAGAGATTGCTCTATGCCCTTGGAGTAAAGCAGCGAACAAAAGAGACAGAAATCCATCACTTCATGGAGCTTCCATTCTAATGAGAGAACAGACAATAAACATAAGTAAAATCTGTGGTATGTCAGTTGTTATTAAATGGTATGGATAAAAATTAGATCCAGAGAGGGGATAAGATGTGCAGAGGATGAAGATGGGGAGTTTTCGAATAAATTTTCAAATAAAGTGATCAGAGAAGGCCTTAGTGAGAAGTAGACATTTTAGCAAAGACCTGAAAAACCTGACAGCAAGTCATGAACATAATGACGGAAGAGTGTTCTGGGCAGAGGGAATGCTAAGTGCAAAGGTCCTGAGGTGGGAGTGTATCTGGCATGTTCTAGGAATAGCAAAGAAGTTAGTGTGGTTGGTACATAGTAAACCACAAGATGAATTAAAGATGAGCTTAGATTTGAGATTAGAGAGGATTTTGGCTTTTGCTCTGAGTGAGATGGGGAGTCATTAGGATGTTTTGGGCAGAGGAGTGTTATGATCTGACCTATGTTTTAAAAGGATTATTCTGGCTCCTATGTGAAGAATAAATGGTAGGGGCAAGGTCTAAAGGAGGGAAGTTAGTTAGAAGTTATTATTAATAATCCAGAAGAGATACTAATAGGTGTTTTAGACCAGTGAGCTAACAAAGGAGAAGGTGGTGAGAAGTAATTGAATTCATATTTCTTCTCTTTCTCTGTACACATATAGACACAAATAGAAAAAAAAATGTATATATACACACACACATATATATATAAACTTTCTATTATGGACAATTTGAAACATACAAAAGTAGACAAAAACAGTATAATAATGAACCTTCATGTACCTATAACTCAGCTTCAAAAATTATCAGCTATGAACTCATGGTCAACCTTTTTTCATATAAACCTCCAACCACTTCCCTCCCTTTTCATATTACTTTAAGCACATCCTAGGCAACATATCATTTCATCCTAAATATTTCAGTAGGTATCTCTACAAGATGAAGACTCTTATTTTTAATATAACTGCATTACCATTATCACACCTAAAAAATTAGTAATTCCTTAATATCAACTATCTAGTAAGTGTTCAATTTTCAGTCTCATATGTCTTATTATCCGTGTGTGTTTGAATCAGGATCCAAAATAAGATCCACATATTGGGATTAAGTGACATGTCTTTTTTTTTTTTTTTAATAGTCTGTGCCTACAAGGCACCTTCAGTTTATTAATTAATTAATTTATTTTTGCTGTGTTGGGTCTTCGTTTCTGTGCGAGGGCTTTCTCTAGTTGTGGCAAGCGGGGGCCACTCTTCATCGCAGTGCACGGGCCTCTCACTATCGCGGCCTTTCTTGTTGCGGAGCACAGGCTCCAGACGCGCAGGCTCACTAGTTGTGGCTCACGGGCCCAGCCGCTCTGCGGCATGTGGGACCCTCCCAGACCAGGGCTCGAACCCATGTCCCCTGCATCAGCAGGCAGATTCTCAACCACTGCGCCACCAGGGAAGCCCAAGTGACATGTCTTTTAAATCTCTTTTAATCTCTAGGTCTTCTCCCTGATTCCATCTCTCTTTTTTTTTTTTATTCCTTAAAGTTTATTTGTTGAAGAAACTGGTTGGTTTTTTTTTTTAAATATAAGGATTTTTTTTAAAAAAAATAAATTTATTTATTTATTTTTGGCTGAGCTGGGTCTTCATAGCTGCGCGGTCTTTCTCTAGCTGCTGAGAGTGGGGGTTACTCTTCGCTGCAGTGAGAGGTCGTCTCATTGCGGTGGCTTCTCTTGTTGCGGAGCACGGGTCCTAGGTGCGCGGGCTTCAGTAGCTGTGGCACGTGGGCTCAGTAGTTGTGGCTCGCGGGCTCTAGAGCACAGGCTCAATAGTTGTGGCACACGGGCTTAGCTGCTCTGCGGCATGTGGGATCTTCCCGGACCAGGGCACAAACCTGTGTCCCCTGCATTGGCAGGTGGATTCTTAACCACTGCGCCATCAGGGAAGCCCGGTTGGTTTGTTCTGACTAAATATATTTGAAGGTAGAGCAGACAGGATTTGTTAATAGATTAGAGTTAGGGTGTGAGAGGGGAAAAGAGGTGCTAAGGATGACACTAAGGTTTCAGATCTGAGGATCAAAAAGAGCTCCGGATGAGGGAGATTTTAGGAGGAGCAGATCTGGGGCAAAGATCAGAAGTTTGGTTTCAGACCTGTGAAGTCTGAGCTGCCTAGCAGACATTCAAGTGGAGGCATATTTGACTATGAACTCTTTTTTTCTTGCAGTTTTTTGTGAGGTCAGGGTTTTGAGGAATACTTTGAAGAAATACTGCTTTTGTTCAAATTGATCTTGGCCACTGCTCTGACTTATGAAACAGTAACTCTGCCTACTAAGGTAGAGAAAAAAAACCACATTCTAGTCAACTTGCATTGGGAAGATGATGACTATGTCTCAGGAATCATAAGATAATAAATAAAAAGGGAAGTTAAAACTGCTGAGGCTGAAGAGCAAAACCAACACTGCATCATTTCTTCTAAAATATTCACTCTAACAACTGATTTTTAAGAAAAACCAAAAGTGAAATGGAATTTCCTTCATCAGTGGAGAAGAAAAGGGAAATGAAAAGTTAAACTAATTTTTTAAATGGTTTATAGATTAATATAGGCTGATTTAGAAACTACTTATATTTTGGGTCTGAATTTCTTGTAAGAAATTTAATCCTGCTTTTACAAGCAGTCTGGAATTTATTTGCTTCAGTTGCCTTTCGAGAAAAAAAAAAAAACTTCTGCAAAATAAGAAGCTATTTCTACTACTTATAGTCAAAATAGCAACCTGGATAGAGGTAAGGAAATATAGTATTCCAAAGATTATGTTTAGTGGTTATAAAAAATATGAGATACATACTCAAATTCCTGGCTCCCAGTGGTGATATGGAAAACCATCTTCCTCTTCTCACTATACTCAAATGCAGTCAGGAATCCTGGTTCCTACAGAAAGACAAAAGAAAAAGTTCAAAAAGGGTATAAGATGATGGTTTTAATTTCAAATCCCACCAAAAGCTATATACTTGATTACCAGGGTCATCATTTGATATAAGCTACAGTTCATTTGTCTTTGAAGGCAGCACAAGATCATGCTTAAGAACATAGCCTCCTATCTTCAAATAGATAACCAACAAAGACCTACTGTATAACACAGGGAACTCTGCTCAATATTCTGTAATAACCTAAATGGGAAAAGAATTTGAAAAGGAATAGAAAAAAATAGATTAATTAAATTAAATTTTTAAAAAAGACTGCAATGATGGCATTTCTTAGGACACCTTTGGATTAATCGTGAAAACAACAACTCTCTGAGTAGCTGCCGGCAGCGTTTAGTACATATATAAACTATATGAGTTACTGTAAATATATGTTGATAGAATTATTCTTGCTCGCTTCCAGGTGACCTCTAAAAATGGTTCGCTATTCACTTGACCCAGAAAACCCCACGAAATCATGCAAATCAAGAGATTCAAATCTTCGTGTTCACTTTAAGAACACTCGTGAAACTGCCCAGGCCATTAAGGGTATGCATATCTGAAAAGCCACCAAGTATCTGAAGGATGTCACTGTAAAGAAGCAATGTGTAAAAAAAAAAAAAAAAAAAAGAAGCAATGTGTGCCATTCCGACTTTACAATGGTGGAGCTGGTAGGTGTGCCCAGGCAAAACAGTGGGGCTGGACTCAGGGTTGGTGGCCCAAAAAGAGTGCTGAATTTTTACTGCACATGCTCAAAAATGCAGAGAGTAATGCTGAACTTAAGGACTTAGATGTAGATTCTCTGGTCATTGAGCACATCCAGGTGAACAAAGCCCCCAAGATGTGGCGCAGGACTTACAGAGCTTATGGTCGGATCAACCCATACATGAGCTCTCCCTGCCATATTGAATGATCCTTAATGAAAAAGAACAGATTGTTCCTAAACCAGAAGAGGAGGTTACACAGAAGAAAAAGATATTCCAGAAAAAAAAAAAAAAGAGTTTAAATAAAATAAAATTAAAAAAAAAAAAGCAGTTATGGGGAAGGGATGGTGGTAATGGCTGCAACAACAATGTGAATGTATTTAGTACCACTGAACTGTATACCTAAAAATGATAAAGATGGTAAATTTTATGTTATGTGTATTTTACCACAATGAAAAAAAGAAAAAATTAAAAAAAAAAAGAACACAGGCTCTTGAGTCACCCTACCAAGGTTCAAAATATGTCTCTAATACTTATTAGCTGTGTGATGTCAGGTAAACTGCTTAATCTTGCTGTACTTCGGCTTCCTCTTTTGGGTCAAACGGGGATAATAGTGTCTCTTTCATAGGTGAGTTGTAAGGATTAAATGAGATATATTTATGGCATAAAGTAGAATGGTACTTTACTAAGTGATTCAGTTGATTTCATTCAATAGCATCATTTCCCCCAGCTCTAGAAGTTGGAAGGAGCACAGGAATTTCAGTTTTCAATATTCATGATACAATATTTTTCACGTTAGATATACTACATATTGGTTGAATTAATGAGCTACAGCTGATGCGGTGTTATAACTAGTGAAGATAGGTCCTGATGTGGTCTAATGTATTCCCCTCTTTGTTGTTTTATACTATGACAGTGGTTCTCAAACTTCAGAGAACGTGAAGTGGGGGAAAGCCCATGCCTAACCCTAATCCAACGAGCCTGGGCCTCTGTGTTCTTTACAAGCCACTCCAGATGACTCTGATACGTACCACTGTACTGTGAAGTTAACTGTCTCTGTCTGTCTCTGTCTCTACGTCTCAATCGTTTTCTCTTTCTTTCAGAATAAATAGCTTTAGTTAAGAAAGGATAAGACTCTTGGTGCATTAGTAGGTACACGAGAAGGAGAGAGGTTCTTTTCTTTGGTAATAGAATTATTTTCCAAAGAAAAGAAGACTAATGCCTAGGAGCTATAAAGCAGCAGTTTCCCAAACCCTGGGTGCTGCTCTAGGGCTTCATTAGATACCCTGGCAGTTATGGAACTGACTTGCAGGTATACTGCCCAAGAGTACTCAGAAGGTAAAGCAACTGAGCTGTGTTCAGAGCAGTTCACTTGGGTCCTCTCCAAGCTCAGGACCACATTGCATCACTCTCATGCCTCAACTGCCTCTGGGGAAGGAAACTGGATGGCTGTCAGTGAAGAGACTTTCTAGGACTTGGTGGGAATGAGAGCCTCACATACACATGTAGAAACGGAGAAGCCTGCTCTTCTGCAAAGAGGGAGACTTTGCCTTTCTGCATATTCTTATTTCCAGAGCTGGTGCTTCCAGTGGCCCCCAAAAGCTCTACACAAAAGCCTGGGTCAAAGGCGTGTGTTTTTGCTTGGAGCCTCTCAGCTGCGTAGGTCTCTTGTGTTCTGTGGGCCCAGCTACAAGGTATAGGTTTCACTTAGCTTTAAGCTCAGGTGCCTCAGTGAGCACATTCTTGGTCATATCTATCTTAACTGCACACATGTAGACCCAGCCACTGCTGTCGTTTTCAAATGCAATGCTCTCTTATCAAATGCCTATAGCAGGAGAGAGCAACTTCTTTGCTGCTGAGCACTTCACAACAGCCGTAGATACAATGTTTGAGGAGATAAGACAAAAATAAGAAGGAGGAAGATAAAAAATATGAAAAGGAGGGAATTCCCTGGCAGTCCAGTGGCTAGGACTTGGTGCTCTCACTGCCCGGGGGCCCAGGTTCAATCCCTGGTCCCGGAACTAGGATCCTGCAAGTCACGTGGTATGGCCAAAAAAAAAAAAAGAAGAAGAAAAGGAGAAGGAAAGGCAGAGACACAGAAAGGGAAAAAAGTAATATAAAGGGAAACAAAAAGAAAAGTTTTGGTAAAAAATAATTACCTTCATAGTTTTCCAGGTGTCTTAACCCCTGTCTCATTCTTTCAGAAATTAATTGCTTTGAAACCGACATGATGAAAAGTTAACATGGGACGTATGTCTTGTGATCTACAGGAACTCAGAGTTCTCACAATAGCTGCTAGTGTACATAATGAGGAAGGCTACAGAGACTCACAGGGCCCTTCTAAGCTAAAACAACAAAGAATGGATTTTGCTTACAATAAGCTTGTTGGCTGCCTCTTTAATCTTGTCCACTTTTGCTTCTGAGAGCCCTTTGACATTGCACAGCGCTCTTCTTGTTGTCATTTGTATCCCTTTGATGGTACAGATGCCTACTGACTTCAGTTTCTTAATGTCAGCCACATTCTGTAAGTAAAAGAATGGGTGCAGCAGATTGAGAAAATGCCAGCCTGAAAGGCTCCCATACTATGTCATGTGCTTTTGTGTCCATCTACTTCCATCATGATGCCAATTTTATACAAGCGGCCAGGTGGAACCCACCCACCATGTAGCCAAATGTTCTGGAAATATCTGAGTAGAACATATCCAGCATGATGCCAAATGTTCTGGCTGTGCCCTGATTTCCCAAGAATGTTAGTGAGACCATGGCAATGTAACAAGGAATTCAAAAGAGAAGTCTGTTGGTAGGAAAGCTAACAAATTTATCACACGTTCAACCCCCTCAGTTCAGCTCCTTCCTTCTACAGAACTTCATTACCAAAATGTTCTTTAAAATTTTTTTTCTTTACCTTTGGAGAATGCAAATAACTACATAACCAAAAGACCAGGATTTTCTCTTGCTCCAATTTTCTAAATTCAACTGAAAAAGATTAAATGTGAGGGCTTCAAAGGGTAATGTCGGAGAAGTTTTACTGCCAACTGATTGCTGTTGAAATTCATCTAGCTAGTTACTTAAAGTCTTGATTTCTGTCAACGTCATTTAATCACATGACACAGAAGGTGAATTTTCTGTTGATGAAAACAGTAGATAGCTCTGAATGCCTCCAGCTGGACCAGTCGTTCTCAACTGGGGGCAATTTTGCCCCCTGGGGACACTTGACAATATCTGGAGAAATTTTTGGTTGTCACAACTAGAGAGTTGCTACTGGCATATAGTGAGCGGTTAGGAGTCAGGGATGCTGCTAAACACCCTAGAATGCACAGGACAGTCTCCCAAAACAAAGAATTACCCAGTCCCAAATGCCAATAAAGTCAAGACTAAGAAACTCTAAAATGGACAATTTCACACAGCATTGAAAACATACTTACAATTCCATGTTTTTGTAACAGGTCAATGTCTTGAAATAAAGATTCCTAAAGGACATGGAACAGAAAAAAAGGAGGGTTGATTCTTCATATCCAACAGTTTCACATATTTTAAAGAGTTAATTCAGTATTATGAGTCACTCCAAAATGCCTCAAGTTCCACTTCTCTAGACAGACTGAGGTAGGATCAACAATGCTTTTTCAAACACATTGTTACATACTTAAAAGAAGTGCCAACACTGAAAGCAACGCGAAGCCCAACAGGCACCTGTGATCTTAGTTCCCCGACCAGGGATCGAACCCGAGTCCCCTGTAGTGGACACACGGAGTCCTAACCACTGGACCACCAGAGAAGTCCCATGGCCTCTCCAAATTTTTAAGACCTTAATCCAAAAGAGTGGAACAGCACAATCTATTTTTAAATATGTTTTCTCAATCTTCTTCCCTACCAGACCGTGCACTCCTTCCTCTGCTATTCGGTACCAGTAAGCATAGGTACCAGTATAGCCATACCACTTGTTAAATTATTAAAATACTTTCATGCCAGCTGCTAAGTAGCTAATCTTAGCACCCCTTGCCAAACAAGTTGTTACATATTTGTAATATTGCCTCTCTCCAGAACTATGTTTTATTTCTAATCTCAGTTTCTAAAAATAGTAGTTAACAGAGAAGGAACTTCATTTTTGTAGAATGACTGAGTGTCTACATATCTTTCAACATTCTAGCCATACTTCTTCATCTTGGAATCCTGGTTCTTCCAGCACAACTTGATCCTCCTTCATATTGAAAGGTGAACAGCAGAAAAATAATCAATTCTGGAAAAATAAGAAATATTAAGAAGTAGTCATAGATCATATAGTACAAAATCCTTTGCCCATAGACCTTCTTGATTTCATTTCAGATATCAAGGACCAGAAGGACAATTATAAAAATATTTAGTTTGGAACAACTGGGCTGGCCTATCTTCTTTCTCCAAGCCTGTGGCGTTACGTCTTTTGTTGCTGTGTGTATGTGGGGATGGGGACTTAGTTTCTTTTCTCTTTCCTCAAAACTGGCCACTTTGTATCATCTTTCAGTTCCCTATAGCACAATTAATCATGACTAATAATATCTTTTTTGTTGCCTTGGAATGTTATTTAGAAGTAGAATATTAGAATTCCATATTGTTATTAAACTTTCATGTTGGTTAACAACACTCTAAGAACCTTGGCCTTAAGTCAACCTTCCTTGTATTCTCCCTGGCACCTAGAACTTAGTCTATCCTCAAAAAAAAGATATATTTTTTCTCATATATGAGGGATGACTTCCTGCTTGGGAATTGTGAATGGGCTCTCTTGTAACATATATCTTTTTGTTTAATAAAACATTAGATGTATTTTGTTTATAGTATTTCCTAGTTTCATGATGTATTTTTTTTAAGATTTAAAATTACGGCAGATACCCAATATTTAAACATGATAAAATATTAGGGCCAATAAGCAGATAGTCTTTGATTTAACTCTGTAGCAGTTGTTTTAAGATCTCAGGGCTACAAGGTCTGACTGTTTTCATTAGAAAACGTGGTCCAAGTAATCAGTCTTCTTGGTCTATTCCATCTCTTTGCTTAACACCACATTCAGCTTGGGGCCCGGCCCAGAGGGGGAACAAACTGCTAAGGTGGAGGTATGGTCGCTACCACCTAGTACCTCTGAACAGCAAAGTATTCGAGGCAAACGAGGAGACCGTGGAGATGGAATCTTCTGGAGTACGGTCCCTCAGTCAGATAGCTAATCATGTGTGATAACCCCAAATTCCGCAGTGACTGTCCTTTCTTTCCTCCCTGATAAACAAAAAGATTGCTCTCCATCTATCTCAAATAGCAGTGGACGGGGTGAACAGCTGAATCCAAGGTAGGGCTCCCGGCCACCTCGGCTTAAGGCACCAGAAGCTGTCCCTCATCGTGGGGAGCGCGGGCCGGATCACCCTCACCGCCTCCCCCCACCACAGCCGTTTTCCTGACACCTGACTCCCTCATTAGAAGGCCGAGGAGGCCTCCTCAAGACTTAGGTCCGACTTGGTTTAAAATAAGGATGCTGGAAATCCCTCGAGAGCACTGAGATTCCCTCCGGGGCTGGGTTGCGGACGGGACCCAGGAAGCCACCAGCCCAGGGCCCAGCAACGACAATGACCAAAGAAAGGAAACCCTGAGTTTCCCCTCAGATTCTTCACCCGCCTTCCCTTTTTGCCACAAACTCCACTCGTACCCACAGTCTCCCGGGGGTTTTCAAGGTATCTGAATCCCTTCCGCCCCCCGCCCGGGCCTTCCAGTCCTCAGGGATTCTGCCTCAGAACCAGAACGCGGAGACGGGCGTCCTGTCGCTGACAGAGAGGTTCGGCGCCAAACGACTAGTCCGGGCGAGCGGCTGGAGTGGGCGGGACCCGGGCGGAGGGGCGGGCCCACCGTGGGCGGAGCGAAGAGCGAGGGGCGGAACCCGGAGCGGGGCAGAGGACGAGGGGGCGGGGTGGCGGGAGGGCCGGGAGCAACTTGGAGCAGCAAAAGGAGCCTCTGAGGGTGCGCGCTCTGAGGGTGCGCGCTGGGGTGAGGCGGGCGCTCAGGTGGAGGGAGTGTGCTGAGGAGAGGGGCTTTGGTCGGAGGGGAGGCTGGGGCGTCTCTAGAGCGGAGAGAGATGCTGAGGTCAGGGAGAGGACCGAGGTGGGGGCACTGAGGCGACGCATCGGATTAGCGGGGACTGAGGTGGGCGCTGAGATGAAGACAGGCAGCTGTGAGAAAGAAGGCCCTTAGGTGGGGCGTGTTCTGATATGAAGAGAGGCCGCTGGAAAGGGGTCAGGAGGTGGAAGGCCATGAGGCGGGGGAGGGGTGCTGGGCGGAGGTGGCTGACGCGGTGACAGGTGCCATGCAGAATGCTTATCTTAATCAGGATCCTCGGGTTGGGAGGTCGAATATGGGGGTCTTTCCCCCTGCTCAAGGCTTTTCTTTTCACTCCAAGTTTTTCATATCTGGCTTCACAGTCTGTACCTAATACCTCAGTCCGCGTTCCTACTTTCTCTCCTTTCTCTGTGACTCTCTTAGCATTTGCCACTCTAGTCTGTGAGTGAGGCACCCAAGGCCCATTCACGATGGAGCGTAATTCTTCTTCGCCTTAACTTGAAATTTTAAATAGACAACAGAAGCCAAACATATTTTGATCCAGCTTTTAAATAGAAATTTTAGGCCAGCCTTCATGCCAGCAGAGCCATCTCTGGCAGCGTCATCCTCCTCCCCTTAAATGGAAACTGACTGTTGAGGAGAGTCATGAAACATTTGAAAGAGCATCTGTTGAGGTGGAGGCTGCAATGTATCTTGGATGAATATCTGTGCAAACCGTTCTTTGGGTTCAAGACCTAGTACAGGGCCACCCTTTTTCTTCAGTGTCTGAATCTTTTTTTGCCGGAGTAAATAGGAAAAAATGCCCACAATAGCAGCTGGCCGTTTGTACGACATTCCCCTTCCCCCCAGGTGGATTGTTTAAAGAACCGACAAATAGCTCCATAGTTCTTCAAACTCTGTTATTTTCCGGAAACACAGCCTGTCCATGTTAAATGGAAATTAATGCCCATTTTTGACATGAACTGGATAGTGACGATAGGCTTTCTCTTTGGGCCTCACCTAAAACAATTATAGTAACTTCTGAGCAACTTGTTAGATGGAGACATCAACTGTACAGAAGAGCTGCAAAGAGCACAGCGAGATGATTTAGGGATATATAACATATGTAGTTTGGTGTAGTGACAGCTGGGAGAGAGAAATGTTCATAATACTTGAAGGTTGTGTGCAGTACACTTAAAGAAACTGAAGCGAGCTTGGTAATGACAAATTCGTGAAGTAAGCATAAAAATTTCGTTTGGATAGGATATTGATGGTTATATACAACTTTAAAATTAAAAAAAAAAAAATCCAAAACCCTGGGGTAGTTCAAAAGTACACTTGAAGATCTTTCCACTTAAATCAGGACCAAAAAACCACTAGTCTTTAATACCTTACAAAAATTCTGAATATGATGAAGGTGGCATTTCAAATCAGTGGGGAAATGAAATCAGTGAATGGTGTTGGAACAAACTAGGTAGTCATCTGGAAGAAAAATAAAATTGTAACCATACTTCATAGCTTATACCAAAATAAATTCCAGATGGATCAAGAAATTAAATCTGAACAATAAAATAATAAAAGTACTAGAAGAAAACATGGGACAATTTTTTACTATCTCAGAGTAAGACAAGTCTTTTCAAGTATGACACAAAACTCAGAAGCCGTAAAAGACTTATAAGAATGACTGTATTAGAGAAAAATCCTGCATGGCAAAATGCTACTTTCCTATCCTAGATATAGAGCATGGCAAACCAAAGCTTTTGTGTCAATTAGTAACCAATTAGTAATTGTGTCAATTAGCTTTCCCAATTTCTCAAATCCTTCAGCGAGTCTACAAGGTCTCTACAAATTTTTTTAAATGTGTGTCACTTTATGATATTCTAAGAAATAAAAAACAGGCAGTGGAATTACAGGTGACCTGAATTTTAAACCATTACACTTTACTGCCCCTCTGTGGACAACCACCTTATAATCAAATAGAGGCATGTAACTCCACCGTGTACAGTTGAGTAGCTTCAAACTGGTGCCTGTGGATGCATATTATTGGTTTCAAGAGCTCAAATGTGAGAAATGCTTTAGTACAGAACTAAAGAATGAAGGGTCATTACAAAAAAATTTCATTGGGTATACCTCCCCTTAAGCACATTTATTTTTTAAAATGTTTATTGACCCTACTGCTTGTCAGACACTGTACTAGGTGTTTGTTGCCAGGGATTCAACAACAAACAAGATACAAACCCTAGTGTGGGCTATAGATAAGTTTATAGGCAATTGCAGTAGCGTATATACATATACATATACATACATACATATCAGTCATTTGAGGCTTTTCTCATTTATTTAGAGTTATTTCCAAATTTGAAAAACTTCTAACTTTGGCACGCAGCCACCCAGAGAGGCATGTTCACGACCGTTTATTGAACCAACATTTATTAAACACTGTTGGACCCAGCTCTCTGCTGGATATGGAGATAAAGACAGGTCTCTACTCTCAAGAAGGGATGAGTCTACTAGGGAAGATAGCTACAGAAACAGATAATAACACACAAGGTGAGATAAGAGGGATTACACACACAGTTGGGAACCAAGTAGACCTCTCCCTGGGGGATCCTCACAGAGGTGGTGACCCTTAATTTGGGGCTGAAAGGATAAGTGAGGATTTGCCAGCTGGGCAGGGTGGGAAAGGCAGAGGGAACACAGAGACTTATTTAGGGAGCTGCAAGTGGTTCTGCTGGAGTAAAAGGTACTAGGGAGAAAGGAACTCTCAGATGCCAAAGGTAACGTTTGTTGATAGCTAACACATCACTTAACTTCTTTCCACAGATGAACACATCTACTTCACACAAAGATACCATGAGGTAGGAACTATTATTATCTCTGTTTACAGATGATGGAACTGGGGCACCACAAGGTTAAGTAACTTGCCTAAGGTTCACAGTCTGGCTCCAGTGTTCAGGCTCTCAGCCTATTAATATGCTAATCCAGTATATGACAGATCTTGTATGTTCATATGTGATTTTATTTTCCATTTATAGAAGTATGATATAAGTACACATAGGCATGGCAACTATGCCAGACTTACAGTACAGTTCAGCCATTTACAAGCTATGCGGTCTTGGGAAAATTTATTTAAACCTCTTTGTGCTTCAGTTTCCTCATGTGAAAACCAAGAATAGTATTGGCACTGAGTTGTGAGAATTAATGGGTTAAGATACTTGAAGTATTTGGGCTGCTGTGTGGAAAATGGATTGGAGGAGGCAAGAGAGAGGGCAAGGAGAATACCTAGGAGAACACCGTAAAAGTCCAAGACAGGGGCAATGGTAGCTTCAATCAAGAAAGGCCTCAGTTTGAAAATAGAGAAAATTGTACATCATTTACAGGGCTATAAGAGAAGACAAAATAATCTGTAAAAATACGCTTTAAAGTACCTAGTCCCCAGTAATGCCTTTAATGTTTTTAAGTAAAATGTTATAATATCCCCATCACCCAACTTCAGCAATTTTCAACACATGGCCAGTCTTGTTTCACTTATACCTCCATCCACTTCCTCCCTTTCATATTATTTTGAAGCGAATTCTACATGTCATATAATTTCTTCTGTAAACGTTTCAGTATGTATCTCTAAAAGATAAGGACTCTTTTTAGAAACATAACCGTTAACACCATTATCACACATTAATTTTTAATAGCAAATATCCAGGCATTATTTAATATCAAATATCCAGGCATTATTCATTATTCATTTTTAATATCAAATATTAATATCAAATATCCAGGCATTATTTAATATCAAATATCCAGGCATTATTCAAAAACCCAATTGTCTCATAAATGCCATATATTTTTTAAAGCTTGGATCAACTGGGATCCAAAAATGTCTGCATGTTGCAATTTATTTATTTATTTATTTATTTGAGGTATGCGGGCCTCTCACTGTTGTGGCCTCTCCCGTTGCACAGGCTCCAGACGCGCAGGCTCCAGAGCACAGGCTCCAGACGCGCAGGCTCAGCGGCCATGGCTCACGGGCCGAGCCGCTCCGCGGCATGTGGGATCTTCCCGGACCGGGCCACGAACCCATGTCCCCTGCATCGGCAGGCAGACTCTAAACCACTGTGCCACCAGGGAAGGCCAGGGACTATGTCTTTATTCATCTCTGTATCAACAGGACCTGGTATGTGCAAGCATGGTATAGGATAGATACCTAGTGAATGCTTCCTCAACCTCTCCAAGCCCCAGTGTCCTCCTAGGAGAAATGGAGGTAACAACACCCACCTTGGGAGAGAAGGGGGCAGGAGGGTTAATCTGAGATCAGGTTTGAAAAGGATTTAGAGTACTCAGCACATAGTAAGTACTCAATAAATGATGTCTCCTATGATTACTGTTATATAATACATATAATACATACTAATATATACTCCATAGTGTTGTTATTAATAAACAAGTGAATGAAAGAATTAGTAAGCAAATGCATGAATGAATGAGGTGACTTTATGTCAGTTTAAATCCTGACTTTGGCCCAGGGTAGGAGAGGACTTTAATATTCTTTGTCCCATGGATGACTACGAATGACTAAATGTATTGCAGTATTATTTTTTATTTGTTTGCTTTGTTGTTTCTATTTTAGATTAAATCCAACAACATGTGCAGGCTTCATCCAGAAAGTCCTTCTGATTCTTGGATAAGGATTCATGCAGGTGAGCTGGAAGGTGAGAGGATAAGGAAGACTACTTTTTCTGCATTGGTTTTGACTTCTTGATGACCTTTCTGTGGATGAACCATAAAGATACAAACAGAAACAGATCAAAAAACCAGTGTGATCAAGAGAATGAAGAAAGGAATCCCCAGGATTATATAAACAGCCTGGAAATCAACCACTTAGAGTGAAGCAGATCAGAAGGCTGGGAAATGAAGGTGGAATTGATAGATAATGTAAAGTGTCTGAATGTACCGGGAGACTTATACAACCAAGGGAAAATTTGGAGATAAACTGAGATGAGTACATAAAAAAAAAAAAAAAAGAAAGAAAGAAAACAGGTAGATTGAAAAAGAGACTTAGTTCCAGGGATAGCAAAAAGTTTTGCAAGAAATAAAAATAACCAAAGTATACTCTGTAGCTCATGGCAGTGGTGTTGATAGTATAATGATGCTGATTAATGATCCAACCAGAATCACAACAGAGACACATTGGGAGGATGGGAGAGCGGAAGTGTGTGCAAGTGAGAGAGAGCCCAGTCCTCACTTTTCCTAGTGTGAATTCAATAGATAATGCCTAACACTAAAAAATCAAGGAGCCAGAGCACCATGGTATTTAGACATATGGAGGAAAACAAATACCAAAACAATCAGTTAAGAAAGTGGAAAGTGTTGCTGGGGAATGGGAAAGGGGGTCCGGAGGAGTGCAATTTTTTGTAACAAGCTTTGTAGAACTATTAATTAGTTAATTTAATAAGCCTTATATTATGCTTTGCATTAGTTAATTCAATCAGTTAATTTAAGGTGCCTTATATATTACTTTGCATCACGCACTGTTCTAAGTGCTTTCTTTACAAATGTTAACCAATTTAATCCTCATAACAACCTCATGCTATACATAATATTATCATCCCCATTCTACAGATAAAAAAACTGAGATGCAGAGAAGTTAAATGATTATCAAGCTTACACAGCTAGTAGGTCGTGGAGCTAGGATTAGCCAGGTGGTCTGGCCTCAGGTGGTCTGGCCCCAGAGTTGCCTCTCTATTTGATTCTTAAAGGATGAATATGTATTACTTTAATTAAAATAAAAACAAAAATTTTAAAAGTGTGATTTTTAAGAGGCTTTATTCCTAACTTTGAGTATAGACAGACAAAGTTCTAAAATGTAATAAGTTGTTTTTTTCTATAAGCAATTAACTGGAGCAGAATGCTAAACACACATTAGCTAATCATTAATCCCCTCATCAAGAATTTGCTGAATCCTGGGAATTCCCCGATGGTCCGGTGCTTAGGACTCTGCACTCTCACTGCCAGGGGCCCAGGTTCGATGCCTGGTCGGGGAACTAAGATCCCACAAGCTGCATGACATGGCCAAAAAAAAAGAATTTGCTGAATCCCTACTATGTGCCAGCCACAGGAACAGGTGCAGGAGACTCAATGCTTAATGATAAAAGGCCCTTGGGAGACTTACAGTACAGAGAGGGAGACAGACAACTCCATGACTACAGTAGGACATATTTGGTGGAGTACAAAATAGGCAGTCACTAGGGCAGTCTGGGGAGATCTCCTGGAAGTGACAACATCTGAGTGGGCTTTAAGGGTCAGATAGGATCTAGCCAGATGAAAAAGTGGCCAAAGTATGTTCAAGGAAGAGGAAAGAGCAGTGAATACTTGTTAAAATGAACTGAATTGGTTGTTTCCTCTTCCATTCTAAATTCTAAAATGGATGTCAAAAACAATAGTATTAAAAGCCCCTCTTAACCTGGAGATTCCATAGCCTAAACCAATGGGGTGCAAACCATGCTGCTATACTCCAATATCAGTGACTGTTTCTCTAATCAAAGGAAAAAATGAATTGATAAAACTTTCTTTATATTAAGTTTACCTCTTTTTTAATCTTTATTTATGTATTATTTATTTATTTTGGCTGCGCCGGGTCTTAGTTGTGGCATGCGAACTTAATACTTGCGGCATGCAAACTTATTAGTTGCAGCATGCAAACCCTTAGTTGTGGCATGCATGTGGGATCTAGTGCCCCGACCAGGGATCAAACCCCAGCCCCCTGCACTGGGGGCGCGGAGTCTTACGCACTGGACCACCAGGGAAGTCCCAAGTTCACCTCTTAAGCCTTGTTAGGCTGTAGCCCAGGCCCTGGAGTCTGACTACTGGTTTCAAATCCTGGCTCCACTGCTTACCAAACGTGAGCACCTGAGCCAGTCACGAACCTCCCTAAGCCTCAGTTTCCTCAGTTGTAAAATGAGGATAACAACATCCCATATCTCACAGAAGTGCTGTGAGAATTAAATAATACACGTATCATGCTTAGGAGAGAACAAGGACCTGGCAAACACAACTACGTTGCGTACTCAAGGTGATAAAAACAAATGAGTAAGTAAAACTTATAAATAAGAGAAAAGTTAGTTGTGATTTCTTAACATATTATGTGTTATGTTATTTTAAGATAACTTGGCAGCTATCTAAAGATTCATATTTTATCTTAGTCAATAGTCCTTTATTACCAAAATAATTTGGTAATATTTTTATAGGTTTCTGCAAAGAGCACCATGACTTCTAGTTGTCCTGTCCCCGACAGATGGGAAAATCAAGGCTCTGAACTCAGGAAAATGCCGAGTATGTCAGCATCTGATCCTTTACCCTTCGGTGCATGTGCACTTGAAGCTGGCTTCATCCTCTATTCTAGCGCAGAAACGATGTGAAACAACTGCTGGATGCTTTCTCAAAAATGGGTCTGCCCCAAACCTCCCAGTCCAGAATGTTCCAATGTAGTTCCTTGCACTGCTTTGGGCTCAGCAAGTTTTCATGGTATGGAAGGTCTGAGAGCTTTCAGGAGAAGCGCTGAACCCTGATCTTCTGTGTGTGTGTCAGGGAAAGCTTCCTGGAGGAGTCATTATTTGCACTGACTTTGAAGAAGCAGGAGGAGCTGGCTGGGGAAGGAGGCCAGGGGTAGGAGGGGAAATTTTCCTGCAGAGGAAGAAGCTTGTGCCAAGCATGGCCTGGGGGCTGGAAGAACTTGGCCTCTTAATGCAGCTGCAGGGGCTCAATGTGGCTTGAAAGGTGGTTGGGAGTGGTGGGTGAAGACAGAGGAGAGAGGGGAGGTGGGCAGGGCCACCTCATGAAGGCCTCGAGTCTAAGAGTTTGGATTTTATCCCTAGGATCCTTAGGGGTTGAGAAGAAACTGCAGGTTTTAAGCAAAGGAGTAGCCTGATGAGATATGGATTTTTGAAAGAGACCCATGGGGCCTTAACTCAAGTGAGTCTTAGTTGCCTCCTTTGAAAAACAAGAAAAATAGGGGGACTTTCCTATTTTTGGTTAAGAATCTGCCTTCCAATGCAGGGAACGCGGGTTCGACCCCTGGTCGGGGAACTAGGATCCCACATACCACGGGGCAACTAAGCCCACGTGCCACAACTACTGACCCCCTGCACCACAACTACAGAGCCCATGTGCTCTGGAGCCCACCTGCACAACTAGAGAGCCCATGCGCCACAATGAAAGATCCCGTGTGCCGCAACTAAGGCCCCACGCAGCCAAATATAAATAAATATTAAAAAAAAAAAACAAGAAAAATAAAATTTACCTCACAGGACTGTTCTGAGACTTCAATAAGATAACCGATGGAATATGCCTATCACAGCGCCAGGGAAATCTTCCCTTCAATTTCCCTTCCAGTGTTTGTAACAGGAAGAGCAGGTCTGCTCCTCCTCAGGCTCCTAAAGGTCTGGGGTCACCAGTCCTTAATGATCTCTGAAAGAGGTGTCTAGGGGGACATTTTCGGACACAGGCTGTGCCCCATCTGAATGTGAAACTTTTAGACTTTGGAGGCTCTTCCCTATGAATAAGAACTTGTATATTTTCTGGAACTTCGACATTTCAGTCCCCCATGATGGGTAAGCACAGGGTAAGGACTGCCCTAAGAGATGAGAACCCAGCTGGTCCAGGGCTTAGAAGACCAGGGAGTCTTTCTGGGCTGGGCCAGACCAGTGCTCTCAAGCATGCTCGAAGGCTTCCTGGATTAAGGAATGTAAGAAGCTTATGAAAATAATGTATTGCCTATTAATTATTGACAAGTTCTATGCCAGACTCTTTATATGGGTTAGCTTGTTTACACATTAACAAACTTCCACATTTATTATGGCCAAGGAAACACGCCTGGAGAATTTAGGTAACTTAACTGGAAGTCGCAGAGGGGGCAGGGCAGTCACAGAGCGGGCAGGGCAAACCCCAGATCTTTTTAGAGTCAAAGCTCCTTCTACTGCTTCATCTTCTCCTGTGGGGGAAACTAAAAGGTAACTCCCTTACCTGGTTAATTGTTACCTGGGGTTCATCCAGAGTAGTCATCCCCGCCCATAGATGGATCCACAATGGATCCATTATAGGAGAAGATATTGGAACTTCTATTTATATATTTTTATCTCATTCTTTTCAATTTCTATTTTCTGTATGTATTGTATTATAGTATACATATTATATTAGCATAGAACTATATATATTATTACTGAATAATTAATATATTATTAGGGGCTGAGTTCTCATAAATGTTGTACTAAGAAAGATACAAGATCAAGAAAGCTTGTGGACTACTGATCCAGTGGTATAGTCAGGGTTTCACATAGAGGTAAATGTTTGCCCGAGACTTTGCAAATCCCTCAAAGTACATACATACTCCCTTCATGGAGACCACCATCAGCCATCAGGACTTTAAAAATCCAAATATGGCCACGTGGTTCCCTGTTTAATATCCTTCGTGGCTCCCCACGACTTAGAAAATAAAATCCCTTCATGATTTGTCCAGGAATCTTCTCCAGGCTCACCTCTCCTGGAGCCCCTCACACACTTTCTTGACCTCCTGCCACATTACTTCCTGCCTCTGAGCCTTTGCCTCTGCTGCTCCATCTACTGAGAATGCCAACCCCTTGCCTCATCCACCTCCTCCTGCCTTACAAACACCTTATGTTTTCCAGACTCAGGTCAAGGGACACCACTTCTATAAAATGTGTCTGCATGGCTCCCAGGCCATTGCATTCTTTGTCTCCTTTGTCTAACAGCACTTCTGGAACTTATGGTATTTATTTGTTGATATATCTGCCTTCTCTCTATCAGACTGTGAGCCCCTTGAGAATAGGGACTGTGTCTTATCTACTGTTATTTACCCAGGGTCTGCTGCAGGGAACTTTTGAAACCTCTCCAAATCTGGGCTTGTTGCTGTATAAAATGCACTGGATAATCTCTACCTCATAGGACTGTTATGAAGGTTAAAATGAGGTCATGTTTGTATAGTGTTTACCTTAGTGCTTGGTACAGAGTGAACAGTTAGTTAATGGTAGCCATGATTATTATATTATAATTTAATATTGTTAGCACGACTAAAAGTAGTGACCTAAGCAAAAATCTCCCCACTCCTGCTTTTCACTCAGCCTAGGAAAAACTATAGTGGAATCCTTCCCCTATCCTGGGAATAGTTATTTCTATTTCTCAGCGTTTGGCCACAATTTTCTTTTTCTCCTGTTGTTGTTCTACCTGGTAGCAGAAATATCAGAGATTTTGTAGGGACTTCCTCGTTCCAGGGAATGGAATTCATCAGGGCTTGATGGTGAGAAGGAAGAGTAGTTCAACTTCTGTTTCCATTCGCTTTCCCTCTCCTCTTTTTCCTTCCTGTGGGGGAAACAAAAAAGACATCAACAAAAATTGGCTCAAAAATTCAGTGCGATTTCTTCAAAGGTTTCAGTAGAATCTTGATAGGTATTGAAAGAAAAAGTTTACAAAACAGTCAGTAACATTGGCAATAGCAAATAACTGAAGCAGAGTTCTGAACACACTGCAACGACTCCCTCATTCATCTTCTAAGTATTGACTGAGGACCTGTTGGGTGCCAGGCCCTGCACTAGGCCCTGGGAAAAAAAGGTCATCTAGGGCAGTATTCCTGACCTTAAGGACAAACCTCAATCTAGGGAGATGGACAAGCAAATTTATAACTAGAGTAGGCTATGTTCTCTGGCATGTGATCAGGAAAGCACAAGACAATACCCTGAGAAGGCAAGTCAGGGAAGACTTCCTGGAGGTGATGCCTGAACTGGGTTTTAAGGGTTAGTGAGGGGTTAGCTAGATTAAGAAGTAGTCGAAAGGGTAGGGGAGGGACAGACTGGGAGTTTGGGGTTAGCAAATGCAAACTATTATATAAAATGGGTAAACAACAAGGTCCTACTGTATAGGACAGGGAATTACATTCAATATCCCAAGATAAACCATAATGGAAAAGAATATAAAAAAGAATGTATATTTATGTATAACTGAATCACTTTGCTGTACAACAAAAATTAACACAACATTGTAAATCAACTATACTTCAATTAAAAAAAAGAAGTAGTTGAAGGATAGTCAAGTCTGAGGGAATGGCAATAATATTGGTGAATTAAAATAGTTGGCTTTTTGTATTTCTGAGAATCTAATATGGATATCAGAAAGACTGCTAATGAGTGACCATTGAACTTATAGTATTCCATGGCTCAAACAGGTGGGCCTCAAGCTAAACTCCTAGTATAAAAAAAATGTGGTCTTTTTCTGGTTTGAAGGAAAATTTCGACTAGAAGGTTTAAGACTGAAAGTTTTCCTTGGCTAAATTTCTTAACTCATTAAGCTTTGGTTTCTTCATCTCTGAAATGGAGAGTATAACACCATCTATCTGTGATACAGATGGTTAGTTAACAACCCATCATCCACTCTCCTCTTTTACTTTAGCAATGGAGCCAGATTTAAAAAAACAACCCGTCACACATTTCCCAGGCTCCTTTGAAACTAACATCACCATGTGACTAATATCTGGCCCTTGAAATAAACTGGTACTGTTATATGGTATTTCCAGGGAGGTTATTAAAAAGGGAGAGGGTAATAGGAATTGACTACACATGGGCATGAGGGAACTTTCTGGGGTGATAAAAAATTCTAAAGCTAGATTGTAGTAATTGTTGCAAATCTCTGTAAATTTACTAAAAGTCATTGAATTTTGTACCCTTAAAGTGGGCAAATCTTACGGGAAATTGTACCTCATTAATATTATAAATATTAATTATAATATTTACAATTATAAATATTAACAATTATTATTTTAATAAAAGAACATTTTAAATGTTTTTAAAACAATATTTTATTAAAAAGAAAGAAATTGCTGTAGCCATGTAGTCACATTCTAGCAATGAGACATAAGTGGAAATGTTGTTTGGGACTTCTGGAAGTGCTCCTTAAAAGAGAATGTGGTTATAGATTAAAAGTAAATGAATGCAGAAAAATATACTGTGCTAACACTGATCAAAAGAAAGCAAGAGTAGCTATGCTAATTTCAGACAGAGCAGCCTCGAAAGCAAGAAAAGTTATCAGGGATAAGGAAGGGCATTATATAACAATAAAGGGGTCAGTTCTCCAAAAAGACATAACAATTCTTAACGTGTATGATCCTAACAAAAGAGCATCAAACTACATAAGGCAAAAAGTAATTGAATAACAAGGACAAATAGATGACTCCACTATCATTGTTAGAGACCTCAACACCCCTCTAATCAGAAATGGACAGATCCAGCAGGCAGAAAGTCAGCAATGACATAGTTGAACTCAACAATACCAACAATCAAATGGATGTAATTGACATCTGTAGACTACATCACCCCAAAACAGCAGAATACACATTCTCCACAAGCTCACATGTAACATTCCCCAAGACAGACCAAATTCTGGGCCAAAAAATATACCTTAACAGATTTAAAATAAGAGAAATCACATTATGCCTGCTCTCAGACCAAAATGGAATCAAACTAGAAAATCAGTAACAGAGATAGAGCTGGAAAATCCCAAAATACTTGGAGATTAAACAGCATACTACTAAATAACACATAGGTCAAAGAAGAAATTTCAAGAGAAATTTCAAAATATTTTGAACTAAATGAAAATGAGAATACAACTTATCAAAACTTGTGGGATTCTGGAAATGCTCCTTGAAAGAGAATGTGGCTGCTGAGTGTGCTGAAAGCAGTGCTTAGAGGGAAAATTATAGCATTATATGCATATATTAGAAAAGAAGAAAGATCTGAAATCAATCATCTAAAGTTTCCACCTTAGGAAACCAGAAAAAGAACAAATTAAATTCAAAGTAAGCAAAAGAAAAGAAATAATAAAAATTAGAGCAGAAGTCAATGAACTTGAAAACAGGAAATCAGTAGAGAAAATCAACAAAACCAAAATCTGGTTCTTTGAAAATATCAATAAAACTGATAAGCCTCTAGCCTGGCTAACTAAGAAAACAAGAGAGAGGACACAAATTACTAATATCAGAATCATGAACATTAAAAAGATAATAAAGCAGTACTATAAACAACTGGTCCATGAAATGGACCAGTTCCTTTTTTTTTCCAGCCTCACTGTGCGGTTTGCAGGATCTTAGTTCCCCGTCCAGGGATTGAACACGGGCCCTGGCACTAAAAGCACTGAGTCCTAATCACTGGACTGCCAGGGAATTCCTGGACTAATTCCTTGAAAGACACAATATGCCAATAGTCACACAAGAAGATATAGACCATATGAATAGAACTATATATATATTAAATAAATTGAATAAAAAATTAATAACCTTCAGAAACAGAAAGTACCAGGCTCAGATGGATTCCCTGGTGAATTCTATCAAACATTTAAGGAAGAAATTATACCAATTATCTACAATCTCTTTCAGAGGATAGAAGCAGAGGGAATACTTCTTAACTCATTCTACCAGTCAAGAATTACCCTAATACCAAAACCAGACAAAGATGTTACAGGAAAAGAAAACTATAGACCAATATCTCTCATGAACATAGATGCAAACATCCTCAACAAAATATAAGCCAGTCAATCCAACAATGTATAAAAATAATTCTAGGGCTTCCCTGGTGGCGCAGTGGTTGAGAGTCCGCCTGCCGATGCAGGGGACACGGGTTCGTGCCCCGGTCCGGGAAGATCCCACATGCCGCGGAGCGGCTGGGCCCATGAGCCATGGCCGCTGAGCCTGCGCGTCCGGAGCCTGTGCTCCGCAACGGGAGAGGCCACAACAGTGAGAGGCCCGCGTACCGCAAAAAAAAAAAAAAAAATTATAGACTGTGACCAAGTGAAATTTGTCCCACGTATGCAAGGCCAGTTCAGCATTTAAAAATCAATTAATATAATCTGACACATCAACAGGCTAAAGAAGAAAAATCACATGATCATATCAATAGATGCAGAAAAAGCACTATAAAAATCCAATACCGATTCATGATAAAAACTCAGCAAACTAGGAATAGGGGGAACTATTGCAACTTGATAAAGAATATCACAAAAATATGCAGCTAACATCATACTTAATGGTGAGAAACTTGAAGCTTTCCCACTAAGATCAGGAACAAGGCAACCAGGCCCCTCTCACCACTGATTTTCAACACTGTACTGGAAGTTCTAGCTAATGCAAAAATACAATACAATACAGTAAAACGTATACAGATTGAGAAGGAAGAAATAAAACTGTCTTTGTTCACAGACGACATGATCATCTATGTAGAAAATCCAAAAGAATTGACGAAAAACTTCCTGGAACTAGTAAGTGGTTATGGCATACTTGCAGGATACAAAGTTAATATAAAAAAGTCAGTCGTGGGCTTCCCTGGTGGCGCAGTGGTTGAGAGTCCGCCTGCCGATGTGGAGGACACGGGTTCGTGCCCCGGTCCGGGAAGATCCCACATGCCGCAGAGTGGCTAGGCCCGTGAGCCATGGCCGCTGAGCCTGCACGTCCGGAGCCTGTGCTCCGCAACGGGAGAGGCCACAACAGTGAGAGACCCGCGTACCGCAAAAAAAAAAAAAGTCAATCGTGGGAATTCCCTGGCAGTCCGTGCTTTCACTGTCGAAGGCCTGGGTTCAATCCCTGGTCGGGGAACTAAGATCCCAAAGCTGTGCGGTGCGGCACCCCAAAAAATAAAAATAAAATAAAAATTTTAAAAGTCAGTCTCTTTCCTATTGATATATATCAGCAATGAGCAAGTGGAATTTGAAATTAAAAATACAATACCATTTACATTAATACCCCAAAAATGAAACACTTAGGTATAAATCTAACAAAATATGTATAAGATCTGTATGAGGAGAATTACTAAAGCTCTGATGAAAGAAATCAATAAGAACTAAATAAGTGGAGAGATATTCCAAGTTCATGGATAGAAAGACAATAATGTTAAGATGTCAGTTCTTCCCAACTCGATCTGTAGATTCAATGCAGCCCTAATCAAAATCCCATCAAGTTATTTTGTGGATATCGACAAACTGATTTGTAAAGTTTATAGGGATAGGTAAAAGACCTAGCATAGACAACACAATATTGAAGGGGAAAAACAACACTGGTGAACTGACACTATCTGACTTTAAGAATTACTATAAAGCTACAGTAATTAAAACAGTGCGATATCAGTGAAAGGACAGACAAAGAGATCAATGGAACAGAATAGAGAGCCCAAAAAGAGACCATATAAGTATAATCAACTGATCTTTGACAAAGGGGCAAAGGCAATACAATGGAGCAAAGACAGTCTTTCCAACAAAAGGTGCTAAAACAACTGGACATACACGTGCAAAAAAAAAAAAAAAAGAATCTAGACAGAGACCTTACATCTTTCATAAAAATTAACTCAAAAATGGAGCATACACATTTTGAGCAAAACTCAAAAAAAAGCAAAACTATAAAACTCCTAGAAGGTAACATAGGAGAAAATCTAAATGACCTTGGGGTTGGTGATGACCTTTTAGATATAACATCAAAGGCTTGATGCATGAAAGAAAGAATTGATAAACTGGACCTTATTAAAATTAAAAACTTCTGGTCTGCAAAAGATAATGTGAAGAGAATGAGAAGACAAGCCATGAACTGGAAGGAAATATTTGCAAAAGACACACTTGATAAAAGATCGTTTTCCAAAATATACAAATAACTCTTAAAACTCAGTGATAAGAAAATTAAAAACTTGATTTAAAAATGGGCCAAAGGGACTTCCCTGGTAGCGCAGTGGTTAAGAATCCACCTGCCAATGCAGGGGATACGGGTTCAATCCCTGGTCTGGGAAGATCCCACATGCTGCGGAGCAACTAAGCCTGTGAGCCACAACTGCTGAGGCTGCGCTCTGGAGCCCAAGAGTCACAACTACTGAGCCCACGCGCCACAACTACTGAGCCCACGTGCCGGAACTACTGAAGCCTGCGCGCTGTGACTACTGAAGCCTGAGCGCCTATAGCCCGTGCTCCGCAACAAGAGAAGCCACCACAATGAGAAGCCCCCAAAGATCTTAACAGATACCTCACCAAAGAAGATATACAGACTGCAAATAAGCGTATGAAAACATGCTCCACATCACGTCATCATGGAAATGCAAATTAAAACAACAGTGAGATACCACTACACACCTATTATGGCCAAAATCCAGAACACTGATAACACTAAATGTGGAGCAAGAGGAACTCCCATTCATTGCTGGTGGGAATGCAAAATGGTACATCCACTTTAGAAGACAGTTTGATAGTTTCTTACAAAACTAAACACACTCTTACCAAAGGATCCAGCAATCACACTCGTTAGTATCTACCCAAAGAGTTGAAAACTTACATCCACACAAAACCCTGCACATGAATATTTATAGCAGCTTTATTCATACTCGCCAAAACTTGGAAGCAACCAAGACATCCTTCAGTAGGTGAACAGATAAACTATGGTACCTCCAGATAATGTAATATTATTTAGTCCTAAAAAGAAATGGGCTACCAAGCTATGAAAGGACATGGAGGAACCTAAAATGCATATTACCAAGTGAAAGAAGCCAATCTGAAAAGGCTGTATTCTGTATGATTCCATCTATATGATATTCTGGAAAAGGCAAAACTATGGAGACAATAAACAGATCAGTGGTTGTCAGGGTTTTGATGAAGGGAGGGACGAATAAGAGTAGCACAGAGGATTTTTAGGGCAGTGAAAATACTCTGTATGATACTATAATGATAGATACATGTCATTATACATTTGTCTTAACTCATAGGATGTATAACACCAAGGGTGAACTCTAACATAAACTATGGACTTTGAGTGATTATGATGTGTCACTGTGGGTTCATCAGTTGTAACAAATATACCACTCTGGTGGGGAAAGTCCATAATGGGGGTGGCTCTGCAACGTGGTGGGGCAAGAGTGCATGGGAAACATCTGTACCTTACTCTTAATTTTCCTGTGAACCTAAAACTCCTCTAAAAATACATTTAAAGAAAGAGAGAGAGAGGGACCGAGAGACAGAGATTGAGAATGACATTAGCCCCCTTCTTCCTTTCCTTCTTATAGTATCTGGTCTGGAAAACAGACAGGTTGCCTGGAACTCCAGCAGCCGTCTTGGTGGAACACGGAAGTCCCAGAGGAAGGATACCAAGGGCTAGGATGGTGGAACCTGGCTCCCTGAAGCCCGTGAAACACCGTATCAGGCTATATCATCTACCTTCAGACTTCTTTTATATGTGAGAATCAACCTTTGGGCCATTGTTGTTTCTAATTTTTCTGTTATATGTGACTAAATAAAATCCTAATTTGTATATTACATCAAAGAATTGTTCTGAGAGTCAAATGAAAATTGGAAGTTTTTCTTGTGCTTTTGTTTTTCTTTCTGGGGAAATTAAAATAAAGAGGCTACAGTCTTGGGCATAGTAGATTAGTAGAAAATAAAAATAGTTAAGCGGAAGTTGGCTCTACCAAATGCAGGATCTTTACCCCCCTTTCCTTTCCTCTGTTTCCAGAATGCCATTAGCCAGGCATATGTCCCACAGGCAAATGATTGGAGGATTCTTCTCCTAAGAAACTGAATGGCTGATATTGGAGAGTCTCTCAAATGAGAAAGCTGGCTTGCTTCCTGATCATGAAAAAAAAGAGAGCCAACCAACTGAGAAGCCATGACCACTGATACCAACTTCCACTGTCAGCTTTTTAGAGCTTCACCCCTAAGTCTAAAGACAGCCCAGGGGACTTCCCTGGTAGTCCAATGGCTAAGACTGCGCTCCCAGTGCAGGGGGCCGAGGTTCCATCCCTGGTCAGGGAACTAGATCCCACATGCTGCAACTAAGAGTGAACCTAAAACTAAGAGTTCTCATGCCACAATTAAAGATCCCGCATGCCGCAACTAAAAAAAAAAAAAAAAAAGATTCCCACGTGCCGCAACTAAGACCCAGCGCAGCCAAATAAATGATGAGAGTTCAAAGGTGAGAGTTCAAAACAAGAAAACAGTCAAAAAATGTAAAAAGGTACCCAAGAAAAGGAACCCACAGAAATAATATGGGGGTCAGAAACTTTAAAAATAAAGATTAATGTTCTCAGTAATAGATGAAAATATTGCACCCATGAAAAAGTATAGAATGCTATGAGAAAGGAACAACCAAAATATAAGACCTCACTCTAGGAAATTAATACTACAGTAGAATTCTAAAAATTAAAAGAAGTCATTGGAGGATAAAATGTAGAGACTCCTCTCGAAAGTAGGACAGAAATTCACACAGATGCCAAGAGGAGAATAAAAATAAGAAAATTAGAGAATCAGTCCAGGAGGTATAACAACTGAGTATAACAGCTCCAGAAAAACAGAGCTAAGAAAATAAAGGGAAGAAAATTACCAAAGAAATAATAAAAGAAAAATTCTCAGAATTGAAGGACACTACTCTCCAGTTTGAGAAGGCTTCCCAATCCCAATGAAACATATTAAGAAAAAGAGTCATACCAAGGCACATGATTGTGAAACATCAGAATAACAGGGAGAAAGACAATATCTTAAAAACTCCCATGGGGGTTGGGGGTGGGGAGGGTGGAGGTGACATACAAGACCATAGGAATCAGAACGGCATCAAATTTTTCAACAGCCAAACTAGAAAGTAGGAAAAAAAATGTTTTCAAATTCCTGTGGAATATTGACTTTGAACTTAGAATTTTATTCCCAGCAAAACATTTGTCAAATATTAATCAAGAGCAAAGTCATTTTGGACATGTAAAGACTAAAAAAGCTTTCTACGTACCTTTCCCTTGAGAGTTACTAGAAGATGTGCTCCAGCAAAATGAGTAAACAAGAAAGAGAAAGACATGTGACCTGGGAGACTCCAACAAAGTGAAGTTGACTAAGGGAAGCCCTAGGATAATGGTGAAAAGAAGCCCCAAAATGATAACTGAGAGCAGACCTTGAGCACACCAGTCCAGACTGGAGGAGGATGAGGGCCTGAGAAGGAGAACTCCAAGATTAAAAAAATGAAGAAGAAATTATCAGAATATATTCTCACTTTCAGGATCTTCTGCCACAACTTTTTCTTAACCTTAGGAGTCTACATCTGCTTGCAGTGGAGAGAAAAAGGACAAGCAGCTAACTGCATCTGTCCTGGTTATGATCACGTTACCTAACAGAATATATTAATATGATATACACAGAATATATATGGTACATTTGAGAATATGGAAAATGATGCTGCTTGGTTTTTGATAGCTTTTAACAATCTGGAAAACCTTATCAACAGATAACGTCTAAAAGGAAATCAAGAAATGCATATGTAAGCATGTTATTTAGAATAATGGATATAAATTCCAGAATAGAAAATTATAATTTCTGTAGACTCTTGGATGCCTATGTACTACAGGATGGTAGAATCTAGAAGGTGGCATGTGAGACCCTCTGATGCCCCTCATTGCCTCAACTCTCCCTCACTCTCTAATCAGCCAGACCCAATTGCAGTCTGGCAACTTTTAGCTCTGCAAATTGGCTTGAACATCTCTCTGCCTAGAGTTCCAGCCCATTCTTCCCCTCCCCCCTTGACTAGCAAATATAAAGAACTGACTGCTCCCTACTCTGTTCTCTTTTGAAGTCCTCTCTCAGGACCTATGCAATTTGTTGCATGTTATCTATTTCCATATCTTTTTCCTTCTTCTATACTATGAGCCCTTGAGGGCAAGAACTTTAACTTATTTCTTTGTATCCTTAGTGCCTGGCATAGTAGGTCTTCAGTCAATGTTTACTTGGCTTCTCTGTGCCTCAGTTTTCTATTCAGTAAAATGGGTGTTATGCTATCTAATGGGGTTTTGTTGAGATACAAATAAACTGCGCATGTTGTTTTTGTCTGATGGCATCTCACCAATTGTACCCCATGTCACTGACTTTGCCTTGTTCTCTCAGGCTGCAGGGACGGTCAGGTCTGGCTAGTAATAGCACTGCTTCTTCCTGAACACAGTGTTGGTTCAGAAGGGATGTGTGGAACCATGAACCAAGCAGAGCCATTGAAACCGAGAAGGGCCCTGTGGGGCTCCTGGACACAAAAGCCTTTTTGTCCCCTCTTTCTTGTAGGCAAGACTCCAGCCTCCATGACTTTCCCTGAGTTCCAAAGGTCAGAAGAGCAGACAAGAAACCAGCTGAGGCAAGACTAAAGGGACCAGAGAAGCTCATCAAGATTAGGAGACCTGAGATGAGATTAAGGGAGTGCAGGCCCTGCACACACCCTAATCTTGTCAGCAACCCTGCCCTTGAACTACTGCTATAAAACTCCTCATCAAATCCTCCCGGGTTGGGACACACAGTTTCGAGGGCAGGAGCCCTCTGTGTCCTCCTTTGCCTGACAAAGCAACAAATCTCTTATTTTCTACTTTACCCAACACTGTCGCAGAGATTCAGTTCGGCACCAGTGTACAGAGGCTGAGCTTTTGGCAACACCATCAGAGACTTTTATTGAGGCTTGGTTTATGGAGGCTGGGAGAGGGTGTCTCTCTTCCTTTTAGGTCATGCACTTAGAAGGACATAGGGTTGGGGCTGTTCTTGGCCCTCTTTCTTTCTTTGAGGGCAGGGGCAGCTTGAAAAGCCAGCCAGCACACAGAGGCAAAGAGGGTCAAGAAAGAAAGGGAGAGAATCTGAAAATATCATTGAGCCCTTAAGTCCATCGTGGCTGCAGCCAGCCTGAATGTGGCCTCTTCCCAGTTACTGAAGCCACAGAGATGTTCCTTCCACTCAAGCTGGTTTGAGCTGGGTTCCTGGCACTTGCAACCTATGAGCTCTGACTCATAATACACTTTGTAAAGTACAAATGCTTGGCATAGAGGAAGTACAAAGTCATTGGTAGCTCTTACTACTACCATTAATAATAATAAAAATAAAGTGAGAGTTGAGTGACTAACACATAAAAGCGAGTGGACTTTTATGTATACTTTTCCACGTATTAAGAATTCCTAAAGTGTTCACATTTCTACTTTTCCCATGGTCTTCGTTCAAACAAACCTCAAAAGAAACGCAATCTCCCTCTGATGGCTTCTTCTAGATTTCTTTTCAGGGGAGTCCTCAATGAAGGTTGAAGGCTGGATGAACATGTGGTTCGCCTGTTTTTTGTCTTTTGCTCTTTGATCAATATTCTTCATCTCCCTGTGGGGAAAATCACAAAGACACATGGAAAAAGACTAAAGAGTCAGCGTTATCGTTTCACTCTATTTTCACATGAAAAGAGAGGCAAATATTTACCAATTCATTCATTACATCTGTCAGGAGCAACTGACTGAAGCAGAAAGCTGACTGCGCCGCAGCAACTCAGTCACTGAGCCCCTGCTATGTGCTGGGAGTCATATAGCCCTGGGGGACACAGGGGAATAAGATGTGGTCCCTGACTCAATGGATCATACTCAAATTAGGAAGACAGGTGAGGAAAACCAACGACCTGAGAGAAAGCTGAAGCATGAGCTTGAGGGCAGGCTGAATTCATTTTGGGGCTCTGCCATTTGCTGTGTGTTCTTGGGCAAGTTACTTAACCTCTCCTTGCCAGTGTACTCATCTCAACATGGTAATGTAATAGAACCTATGGTAGTGGTGAGGATTAATTCAGTTACCATAGGTCAAGCGATTAGCACAGTGCCTGGTACATAGGAAGTGCTCAATTAATGTTGCTGCTGCTGCTGCTGTTATTATAGGAGAAGGTTTTCAGTGGAGCACGTTCAGATACGTTTGGGGTACTCAACGGAAATGCTGAACTGGAAAATATACCAGCTGATCTGTGAAATGTGGGTGGACCTCCACTCGATGAAGAAGCAGGTTATGGACATTCAAGGCAGCCAAAAAACAATAAATATACATTGAAGTGAATTAAGATGCTGTCATATACTTCTCTGCTGCTGCAGAATAGATGTAGAAAGACTGGTGTTAAGAAACCAGTGTTGAACTTGGCCTAAACCAGTGGTTATTCCAACAGTGAGGGTCTTTCCCCAAGTCAAAGGAAAAAATTGTGTTGACACAAAATTCTCATTTTTGGCATCTTCTGCCACAACTTTTTCTTAACCTTTTGAAGCCTGCGTCTGCTTGCAGTGGAGAGACAAAGAACAAGCAGCGACCTGCATTTGTCCTTGCTGTGATGACATTTTCTAACAGGAAAACTTGGTCATAATTCCTTGATAATATTTTCTATATTGTCATCTCTTGACTTGTTGAAGTCTATACATGTCTTAGGCTCCTATTTTCCACTAGTAGAAGCATCTTTAGCTTGTATGAGAGAATCATGTGTTGAAACGTTTCATAAAACTCTGCAAAGGGCATTTTGAATTGCGGGTGCTTTGCCCCCATACAAGTTTAAGGATCAGGGCTCTGGACTCACAAGGAAACTAAGTTCTGCAGCAGCAACTGACCCCGCTCCTTCATTGTACAGCTCCATCTGCATGTGCCAGCTAGGCTCTTCCTCCACCTAGAGCAGAGACCCCAGCAAAACAGCTGCTGGATCGCCTTTTCTAAGGGAGACCACTCGCTAGGCCTCCCCAGTGGCAAACTTTCCAACTCCAAGGCCCAGTGCTGTTTTGGCCCCTGCACTCTTCATGGTGTGGGGGTCACACATATTACCTCCAATAGCCGTCATTTTCTGAGCACTTCCTGTGAGCCAGGCACTAAGCTCGACATCTCCTTTAACCTACACAACTACTCTGTGAGTAGTGTCCCTGTTTTGTAGATGAGGTATCCAAGCCTCACATGGGCTAAATGATGGACCTAAATCATACTGAGGGTGAAACAGAGCTGTTCCTACAGCTTTGGTCTGTCCAAGGTCAATGGCAGTGCTCCCAGCTGATACGCTACATTAGGGGAACAAGTGGTAATTGATGTCCCAAAAGAGTCCTAGCCCACCTACAAGTATCAATACTATTCCACAGGGGCATTTGTCACCTTTTGATCTTGTTACGGCCACCATTAAAAAAAAAAAGATAGTGTTCAAAAATTTAAACATTTATAAAAGTAAAGAAAATTGTATAATTAACATCATTTACCCATTATCTTGCTTTATTAGTTATCAATCTGAAGTCAGTCTTGATTCATCTGTTACTTCCTTTGCCTCCCATCCCAAATGGGTTATTTTAAGGCACATCCCAGACACCATGTCATTTCATCCATAAACACTTCATTATGTACCTCTTTAAGACATGATTCTCAAAACATAACTACAAAACTATTATAATGTCTTTAAAAAAGGGAATATACCAATAAAAGGAATGTCTTAATATCATCTAAAACCAAGTCAGTGTTCAAATTTCCCCAGTTATTTCATAATTGAGATAATTATCTCAAGCGGTTGATTTAAGTCAGGATCCAAACAATGTTTTGATTAATATATCTCTCCAGTATCTTCTAAACAATAACAGCACCTCCTCCCTCTTTTATTTTCCTTGCTTTTTATGTACTGAAGAAACCAGGTTATTTGTCCTACAGAATTTCCCATTCTGGATTTGTCAATTGCATCCCTGGAGTGCTTGACAAGGTCCTCTGAGCTCTGTGTGTCCTTTAAATTGGTGGATGCAGATGGTCACCATTTTTTAAAAGTTTCTTGAAGTATAACATACATACCAAAGCGTGCACAAACTCTAAATGTGCACCTCAAGGAGATTTCATGTACTGAGCACATCCATGTAACCAGCTCCCAGATCAAGAAACAGAACGTTGCCAGCCCCCTAGAAGCCCCCTCATACCCCTGCTCAGTCATACCCTACTTTCCCAAGGGGAGCCCTGCCCTGATGTCTAACAACATGGATGTATTTTAAGGCCACCAGTTTTTTCTGGAGACAAAACTTGGAGAATCACTTTATTAATAGAAGCCATGCTGAGTTTCTTGATAATACCTTATCTAACAAAAAGTGGATGTATTTGGCAATGTAATTGCTAACACATAATTACAAAGTTTCTCCTGACTTAAAAAATCTTTACTATAATTCACCTGATAAGGATGTCATTATTAAAAAAGGATTTCCTTATATATTTCTCAAATAAATATTCTGTAGGCTTAATTTGTTTTGTGTTGTTTTTTTTTTTTCCGGCCACGCCATGTGGCTTGAGGGATCTTAGTTCCCCAACCAGGAATTGAACCTGGGCCCTTGGCAGTGAAAGCGGAGTCCTAACCACCGGACCACCAGGGAATTCCCTCTGTAGGCTTAATCTTGAATATTCTATATGAATTTAATGTTAACCCTAAACTATTTTTGCCTTGTTAATGCCACAGCTGGGTGTGGCTATGGGGCTAAGTTCTGGCAGATGGAATGAAAATGGAAGGTATATTTGTGACTTCCAGGAGGAAGTCCATCTTCCTTCCTACTGGCTGGAATGTGGACCTGATGGCTGGAGCTTGAGCAGCCATATTGGAACATGAGGCTGAGGATTATGGAGCAATAAGATAAAAGGAGCTTGGACCCCTGACACTGTGAACTGCCATATCTACTGGACTCCTTTTAAATGAGAGAAATAGATTTGTATCTTGTTTTAGCCACTATTTTGTGCTCTTCTGTCACTTGAAGCCAAATCTAATTCTAATTTATACAATCATTTACTGTGGGCTTGGTTATGAAAAGGCTTTACATGCCTTATTTTATTTGATCAATACAACCCTACAAAGTAGGAAATACTATCTTCATTAAATCAACAAAGAAACTGAAGCTAAATGACCGATGTGACAGATCAAATATCACAGAACTAGTAAGTGAAAAAGCCTATATTCTGGCTGTAGCCTCTGCCATTCATGGGTCCCACCCTCAAGAACTGTTACAACTATTGGAAGAGACAGACATTACAAAACAATGTCTTGTAAACAAAATAAAATGCCTGGTGCATAGAAGGTGCTGAAAATATTTGCTGGGACAATGAACTACAGAACAAACAGCATAATGAACTACAGTAACAGAGGCAGAAGCAAAGAGCCCTAAACAGCAATTCCTGTGTGCTCTCCCTTAACCCACCGTGACCTTCTCCTCCCTCACCTGCACCTCCAATCTCTCCCTCTTCATACAGGCTTGAGTCTTCCACCTTATTTTTAAATAGCCCTGTTACCATCCAATCTTGCCTTTTGATTCAGAATTTTGTTCCTCTGCCTCCTAGTTATTCCCCCCTCCCACCCCCACATGGGGACTCATACCTTCCCCTTAATGTCCCATGTTCTAGTGTCTGACTGCTCTCTCTACCAAAGCACCAAACCTGTCTCAGCCCCAAGTTTCTGTGTCTGGCACTCACACTGCTAATTACTACTTCCCCTTCTTCTCTCAGCTTCATTCTCTGTTGGTCTGCCTTTATATATAAGCTCTCCTCCTTCCTTCCGGTCATTCCTTCTCCCTCTGCCCCATACTCTATCCTCTCCCACATATGCAGTTGCCCTCTAAGGTGCTGTCCTTTGACCTCAGCTTCCACATCTGTAAAATAAGGATAAACAACTGTGCCTATTTATACACACCATTTTATAACGTGATTTGGGGGCCATTAATATGTTGTGACCATCTTTCCTTGTAAAATAGAAAGAGATCAACATCACCATTTTTTTGGCTGCAGAGTATGGACGTTTGATAGTTTATTTAACCAATCATCTTTTGATGAAAGTTTAGGCTGAACTGCATTTCTGTGCTGGTGCTTAACAAGTGTGTGTGTATGTGTTGTTTGTCTGTGTCCCAGCACATTTTAGAAATAACTTCATTGTATCACTTTACATAACAAAGTATTTATCTATGAGTTCGTAGTTTTCTTTCTCTCATATTATGGCAGATATAGATGGCTGTCTAGCCAATAGCAATTTCCCCCTTTCTCCCCTGCAAACTGAATCCAGTTTTGTTTTGGATAACAAAGTGACCAGTTCTGGTCTAATCCAGTCATGCAAATCTCCTTCTCCTTTCTCAGATACTTCTCAAGCTTCTCTTTCACGGTGGCCACATGAAAGAGTTATGGGGGCAGGCAGAGAAGACATGTGAGACAAAGAGTGAAAAAAGAAGGTGAGCTCCTTTTTACCAAAAAAAAAAAAAAAAAAAAAAAAAAGCCAGCTAATAAAAGCAGGAGGAATAGTAGACGTAGAAAATCACTATTTTGCGGCCCCAAAGGTAACAACTGATTCAGGCAAAGACCGTGGATGGATGTTAAAACCACTGGATGAATGTTGTTGGGATAGCATATTCACAGTCTCAAAGAATCACACCATTCATTGCTGACTAATTAGAAAGGCAAAAATGTAGGCTTACAATGGAGAGCTCTGGCAGAGACACCTTAAATAAGCAGCGGGGCAACCCGACATTAAGCTTCTCCTAATGAGGTGTAACAGGAATTTACAAGGTCTCTGTGAAGTATTCTTGGCAAAAAGACTTAACCTGAATCTAATCAGTCCTCTAGTACAGATCCAATGTCCATCTTATAGGGAAATATGAGATCAATTGGAACAAGTTAAATGATACCCGGAAGAAATAATCAGAAAAATCCAGAACGTGGCTTGAGCTTTTCAAGAAAGTCCATGTCATAAAAAATAATTATAATAATAATAACAAAGCTGGGGGCCAGGGCACTATCATAGACTAAAAGACACCAAAGAGAGAACGTCGAAATACAACACCTCCAGGTACTGGATCCTTGAATGGATCCTGGAGCAGCAAATAAAACCAAAAATGGTACTTTGGGCACAATTGGGGAAATTTTTATTTGACCTAATTATTAGAGAGAGAAGGAAAATGCGGCAAAGTGTGAATAACTGGTAAACGCAGTGGGGGCATAATGGTGTCCATGGCCCTGTCCTTTAAACTTTTCTGAAAGGTCTGAAAAATTTCTAAATATAATAAAAATATTGAAGAGGGAGAAGGCACAGGAAAATGTTCATAATATGCTGCTAACGGGGGGGAAGTCTAAAAACCGTCTGGCAGCACGATTACTACTTTTGTTTAGAGATCCAGATGTATGTGTCCAGGAAAAAAGATTGGAAGAATTTATAGAAAAATGTTGGCAATGTGTACCTGTAGGTGCTTTTCCAGGTTCTTTGTTTGTTTTCATTGAGCATAAATGTTTTTGTAGTTAGGAAAAAAATAACTTTACGAAAATATCCGGCCTCTGTTATCGTGGGGTTTACATTCTGACCACAAGAGAGCTGAATGCGCTTCACAGGTCATTACGGGGCTGGACCCCAGTTACAAATTAGTGTGATGTGTTGCCATAGACAAATGCTGAAACCACGCCTCTTCCCCTGAAGGCCCCTTAAATACCTGAGGAAGTTGTTGTGCAGCTCCTCCAGGTACGCATTGAAATGATTCCACTCACTCCAGTGAAACTGGTTCAGCTGGTGGAGGTCGTCCCTCCGCTTCTTCATGTTGCTCAGGGTCAGCCTGATGACCTCAGCGTATGTCAGGGTGGACTCAGTGGCTTTCATGTCGAGGAAAACCCCACACTGTCAGTTGGTATTGACTCAGCATTATTATTAGTGGGATGTGTCCAGTACACGGGGAGGAGGTGGGTGTGATAGCGGGATGGGGAAACCGACCTGGTTCTGGAAATCTGAGCAGGAAACCACTCCATGGCCTGCTTGGGAAAGAGAGAAGCTATCCTCTCCATGGCTAGGCCATTCCCCATCTTTTAATAAAGTCTTTCTCCCCTCCTGCTGATGGAAGGGCTAGGAAGTGCTTGTTTTAGACTACCATCTAAAATTCTTACTCTCTTATCACAGTGGTGAACAGGAAGGGATTCCAACTGTCCTTTCCCCTCAGGCCCAGTCCTCATTCCCCGTCTCAGGTTTGTATGTTGCAAAGTTCTCTCTGCCTTCGCCACCCCTCCACCCCTTCTGAACTGGTCAGAATCTCAGCCACACTCATCACGAGCTGTGGGACATCAGACAATCTATGTCATCCTCTACGTCTCCATTTCCTTACCTATAAAATAGATAGCACCTACCTTAGATGATGTTAATGATAATAATGATAGTTACTATTTTTTTTTAGTACCAGCTGTATGCCATTTAATCCTGGTCACAACGCTACTGATTTGGTATAACCATCCTCACTTTAGGAATGAGTTGATAAAGATATTGAGCTTAGAGGTTAAGCTGTGCACATGAGATCTTAAAGCCAGTGGGTTGCTGAGCTGGGACGCAAATCCAGGGCTGTGTATCCCCAACCCAGGCTCCTTCTACTACACTACACTGTCTTTACAGCACAGTGAGGTGATATAAGGGAAAGCGTTTTATAAACAATAAAGTACTATGAATTGTGTGTTGTTAATCTCTGCCTACAGATATATAAATACGCTTGTGGGTATGAAGTGCTATAGGGCAGGAGTTAAGTCCTACCTACTTCATTATGAAAGCTCCTCCTTATGGGGCGCTGTATGCTGATAGGTAACGTTCAATCATTTGTTACCTGCCGGGCACTGTGCTAACTAAGCCTTTACCGGTGTTGTGCCTGTTCTCTGCATCACAACTCTATGAGGCGGGTACTCTTATCTCCATTTTATAGATGAAAAAAAGGAGGCTCAGAGAGAAGCTGGAACTTGTCTAAGATCACTCAGCTGGTGAGCAGGTGAGTTGGTTCCTAAATGCAGGTCTATTTGATTCCATGTTCTGACCCTCTACGGTAAACTGTTAAGACTCAGGACACCAACACATATCACACCTGTTTTCTTAAGATCTGAGCTTTTTACCATATTTTTAGGATAAATGTCATGAGGGCCAAGAATTTGCTGATGGGTCTGGGGAGGGGCGTGTGTGAGGAGGGTGCTGGAAGAAACATACCCCTAGACACCAAAATTCCTGATCAATATATACTGTGGGGTCAGTGAGCATCTAGGAGGCATTACTGAGTTGCAAAATATGTTAGAGTCCCTAAGTAGTCCATTCTTTCTGGTAGAAAGGAAGAGATTATTGCACACAGGGAAATTCGACTTGCCCAGGGTCCCACTCAGCCAGTGCGTGAGGCGGATTTGGAATTAAAATGAGCAAGATTCCGACCCGTAGGCTCGTAACAATGGTCACCCTTGATGGGCCCCTACTACGTGGCAGGTGCTGTGCTAAGGGCTGGATGCCTGTCTCTTCACCCCTGCTTCTGGGAAGAGGAAGCAGGGGCCTGGAGTAATGTGTGCCCAGCCCACGGTGGAAAGGATATGGGATGGTCTTGGTTTTTTCCCTCCTGACCATCAACACGTCTCTGCCAGGCTGCTGCAGAGAGGCGTAGTTCAGGAGGAAGTACACAATCAGAGGGCTCTTCCCATAAATGTTGAAGAGGTTTGAAGTCATCTCAGGGCTTTTGCAGGCAGGGTAAGACTGAGTAGGAAAGAGATAGGAAAAAAAATAAAGGATATTATCATTTTTACGGCACATATTAAGAAATGTAAAGGTACTCATATCCTTTATCTAGTAACTCCAGTTTTAGGATGCTATCCTAAGGAAATTACCCACAAGAAAAAAAGATTTAGGCACTATAATGTTTACTGCAGTGACAATTACTACAGCAAAAGGTTACAACCACCTAAATGTTCAAGGAGCTGTTGACATCTCTACCCAAAGGAACAGTACGCCACTGTTAAATTGTTTATGAAGAGTTGGTACTAAGATATTGTTTCAGATATAACAGTAATTTTAAAAATCAAGATACAAAATTAGGTAGATAATATTATATATTTTATATAAAATGAATATAATTATATGAAATCAATCAACCAAAAAAAAGGTGGATAAGAGACTAGAAGTGTAGTTACCAAAATGTTAACAATTCGTTCAGCAAACATTTACTGGGTGACCATTGCGTATACACACTGATCTAGACACTGGCCTTTCAGCCGAGAATAAGACGAATTCCAGCCCTCACGGAGCTTGTATCATAGTTGAGAGAAAAACAATAAACAAATCAACAGGATACTATGGAATAATAAGGGCTTTAGGTAAGAATCAAGTAGGGCAGGGGGTGTGGGTGGTGGGATGGGAGACTGGGGAGGAGAGGGATCTTTTCCATGGGGAGGTCAGGGAGGACTGCCCTGAGGAGGAGTGATCCCGGCAGACCCTGAATGATGGAAGGAAGATCTGGGCGATGTTCCAGGCAAAGGGGACAGCAAGTGCAGGACACCCCAAGGCAGACAGGAGCTTGGTGTGGCTGAGGGACAGAAACCAGGCCTGCACGGCTCAAATGAGAACAAATGATGAGGCTGAAGACGGAGCAGGGTCTTTGGGCCACAGGAAGAAGTTAGGATTTTCTAAGTGTGATGGAAGCCACTGGAAGGTTTTGAGCTGGGGTACATCTCATTAATTTTTTCTAAAGATCCCTTTAACTGGGACTTTCCTGGCGGTCCAGTGGTTAAGACTCTGTGATTTCGATGCACGGAGTGTGGGTTCAATCCCTGCTGGGGAACTAAGATCCTACGTGCCACATGGCACGGCCCAAAAATACAAATGAAAAACAAAAAAAGATCAGTTTAACTGATGTGTGGAGAAATGACTGCAGTGGGTAAGCGTGGACACTAGAAGAGCACTTGGGAGCCTCTGCAGTGGTTGAGGCAGTGCTGGGGCTGGGAATGGGGAGGGGTGAGAAGTGATGGAACCTGCAACATACTATGAGAGCAGAATTGGCAGGATTTGCTGATGGAGTCGATGTAGGTGTGAGAAAGACAGGAGTCAAGGGTGACTCTAAAGGGTTAGGTGCCAGTTTCCCAGTTGGGAAGATGTGGGAAGACGCTGACAGGGCAGGAAAATCAAGAGGTCTGTTTTGGATGTGCTGTATTTGAGATGCTAATAGACAACCAAGAGGAAACAGAGATCAGGAAAGAGAACAGGCAAGGGCTGAGAGTAATCTGTTTCCCTTCCTTATATTCCTCTGCCTTTTTCCAAAATGTCAGTGGTGATTCTGTGCTTCTTTTGTATTTTTTTAAAAATACGTTTTATTTGGACGAAGCGGTTATAATCTAACGAGACAAAAATTCTGTCTCACGAGTGAAGGCTGCAGCGGCACCTAACCACACTCTTCTCTGTCCTATTCATTTTAATTGCTTAATGAGATTTCCTCTATGGATAGCAGGGTCTCTCAACCTTGGTACTTTGACATTTGGGGCCAGATTTGTTGTGGGAGACTGTCCTGTGCATTGAAGGACATCGAGTGGCCTCCGTGGTCTCTACCCAAGAGATGCTAGTAGTACTCTACCCCTCACCCCCAGCTGTGACAACCAGAAATGTCTCCAGGCATGGCCAAATGTCTCCTAGGGTGCAAAACTGTCCCCAGTTGAGAACCACTATTCTATAGCAAGATCCCACTGGAATCACAGAAACTTGGGGTTAGTAGAGCACCTATAGATCGTTTAGTCCAATGATTCCTAAAAGCCCATCTCCAAATGGGGGCCAGTCTGTGTTCAAAATGAGGGAAACAAGGAAAAATACATGGTAGTAGTAGGGCTTCCCTGGTGGCGCAGTGGTTGAGAGTCCGCCTGCCGATGCAGGGGACACGGGTTCGTGCTCCGGTCCGGGAAGATCCCACATGCTACGGAGTGGCTGGGCCCGTGAGCCATGGCCGCTGGGCCTGCGCGTCCGGAGCCTGTGCTCCGCAACGGGAGAGGCCACAACAGTGAGAGGCCCGCATATCGCAAAAAGAAAACAAAAACAAAACATTGTAATAAATCTGACCTAAAGTAATTTTTTTTTTTTTTTTTTTTTTTTTGGCTACCGCCACGCAGCTTGTAGGATCTTAGTTCCCTGACCAGGGATCGAACTTGTGCCCCTACAGTGGAAGCACGGAGTCCTAACCACTGCACCAACAGGGAATTCCATGACCTAAAGGAAATTTATTCACTTATGGACTCTCTTTTATTCTGAGATTGTCTTTCTACTTTTTTTACATTAATGACCTTTCTTTTATGAAATGATGATGATACCAGATAGCAGTCATTTTGTTTAAATGAACTTATTTAGTGAAAAAAAAAAAAGTTTTTCCAAGTCTAGAAAAGTCCAAAGATCTAGAACCACTAATCTAGTTCCACATTTATTCAAGTGCTGTTCTTTCAGTTGCCCAGTACCCATTCTCCTTCTGCTAACAACCCCCAATTCTTGTGTGTTTGGGGGAGTTTACTTGCCCTCTACTGCTTGAAGGACTTTAAATCAAATGTCTTGCTCCCCATGTGAGCCACAGGAGCGAGCCTTAGAAGCCTTTGTAGGCTCTGCCAGCCAGAGCCTTTCTCTCATCCACCCAGTTAGAGCCAGAGCACATGGGATAAGCTTGGTCAATCAAAACTCCGGTTTCTGGGATTTTGAGTCCTGAGTGGGGTGAAATATAGACTGAAAACACATGGAGGTTCAACCATACCAGAGGTGTCACCTTGAAAAGCTGGTTCAAGGGTTGCAACTGCCTTGATTCTCCTCCTGGTCCCTGGACCGATTTTCACACTGTTCAGCTACTCAATGTTCTTGCAGTGTTTGCTCAAGTTGGCATATTTTGTTACTTGTAAGCAAAGAATCCCAACTGATACACATCATTTCAATAATATTCTCAGTAGGTACTTGCCCATTTTTGCTTCCCTAACTCTGGAAACAAGGAATACACTCCCTCCTGAAACATCCAGTTCCACTGTCAGTAAGCATCCGGTTTCTCCTCCCAGGGAAAGGGCTGGCTCAGGGCCATAGCACTGGGCAAAGACAAGCCACTAGGCAAGAGGAGAGTCATTCTGGAACCTCAGCTCCGAGAGGCAGGTAGAAAGCAGAGCAGAAGCTAGAGTAAAGGGGTTGGCATCAGAGACCTGGCAAGAGGAATGACATGGTTTGAGAGCCAGAGTGGAACAGGAACCAGCAGAGAGTCTGCAGCCAAGCTGGAGGGTAGAGCTGGTTTAAAATGACAGCAGCTTGGACTCCTATGAAGTTCCTTCTTCCTCTAGATAAAAATCTGACTCTCTGTAATTCCAACCCATCTCCCTCCAGACTGTGTGTTACATAACAGTCCTTAAAATATTTGAGGAGGGAATTCCCTGGCGGTCCAGTGGTTAGGACTCTGAGCTTTCACTGCCGGGCCCAGGTTCAATCCCTGGTCGGGGAACTAAGATCCTGCAAGCCGCAGAGCGTGGTCAAAAAAAAAAAAAAAAAAAAAAATTGAGGAGAGCCCTCACATCTTCTCTAAGTCTTGCTTCTCCAACCTGAACATCTTCAGTGCCTTCAGTGACTCCTGGACCCTCTTTCTCTCCGGCCTGGTCCCTCTCCCTGAACACATGTTAGATGGGACCATCTGAAGTGGGACCATCCTCTTCCTTATTCTGGGCCAGTTGTATATCTTTTTAAAAAGTTCTTTGTTTTCACATTTACATATCCTTTTCTGCTATCTCTGAGAGTGAAAACATTTATTTGTTTATTTTTTTACAAAATAAATTTATGTTCTTTGTGAAAAATTCATACAACGTATAAATGTATATAGTAGAAGATGAGTCTCCAACCTCACTTGCATTTTCTAGGAATAAATACTATTAATGTTTTTCCGTGTATCCTTCCAAACCTTTTTATAAGCACATAATGACTTTATACCAAAAATGTATTTCAAAAATAAAAACAGAATCATACTATACACCATGTTTTATTACTTTAATTTTTCACTCATCAGTATCTAAATATATTGCCTATAGTATTCTCTTGATTTATTAATTTTAGACATTGTTGACTTTCATTCTTTCATATGATAAGGTATAAATCTGTCTTGTTTTTAACAGCAACAGTGTATCTACATTACGAACATTTCACAGTTTACCTATTTATCTACTGAAATGTTAATTTTCTTCAGTTTTTGCTGGTACAGATTAATGCTGTAAGGGATGGCCTTGTATGAACATTCCTACAGGATAGATTCTTAGAAGTGAAATTGCCAGGTCTTCAGTGTATGCCATTAAAATTTAATAGAATATCCTAAACTCATGACAAAACACCTAAAAAGTGCTAGAAAAATAGTTAAAAATCCTTTTAAATGAATGAAGGAGCTTGTAAGAAAGTAAGGAAAATCCTTCGAGGCCTAGGGAGCTAAGGGAGCCCTGAAGTTGGATGCCCTGATTCAAAACAACTTCAAAGGGAGGTGGAATGATGGGTGTCCTTTGCTTGATCCTGGTGTTAAGCCAGACACCTCCACTGTCCCACTGTTCTGTAGGTTCTTTGATGCTGATGACTTTATCAAGTTACCGAGGTCTCCTTCTATTCCTAGTGTAGAGGGATGTCAAAAAACTGACTTCGCTAGTACCAGAATACACCAGAGGGAGGGGACTGTCCTTTCTCAGGAAAACAAAGATTAGAGCCAAAGGCAGAGTGAGAGCTACATTGCTCTACATTAGAGGTGAGCAGGAGTTTGGGGAAAGAAGAGGGAGGAAAGTGCACACGACTCTAGAGGATGGTCTTGCAAACTGTGGGATGACTAAAGGATTTTAAGAAGGGCAACTCACATGAAAGGTCTTTGCATTACTGTGATACGGTCCCCCTTCTTCCCATCTCTCTAAACTTAGTAAAGTTTTCTATATACACAACACACCCACACAGGCCTTGTGTGAGCAGTTTTTGTGAAAATCAAGGGAAGAGGTGGTGCGTGCACAGCACATGCAGGACAGAAGAGGAGCTCGGTGCCATAGAAGACGTAAGTCCCCAGAGTTCAGATATTTGGGGGAGGGTATGAGGCTCCAAGCAAATCATATAACAAATGCTTGAACCAACTTCAATTCAATTCAAAGGGGCAGAGTAACCGCTGGTGACGTCTGGGTTGTGCGAGTAAAGTTTTTTATTAAGAATAGGTGAGGGGCTTCCCTGGTGGCGCAGTGGTTGAGAGTCCGCCTGCTGATTCAGGGGACATGGGTTCGTGCCCCGGTCCGGGAAGATCCCACATGCCGTGGAGTGGCTAGGTCCGTGAGCCATGGCCACTGAGCCTGCGCGTCCGGAGCCTGTGTTCTACAACAGGAGAGGCCACAACAGTGAAAGGCCCGTGTACCGCAAAAAAAAAAAGAATAGGTGATAATATAAAAACATTGGGGAAAAAATGGGAGAGAATGTTTCATAAGATTTTGGAGTGGTAAAGATCTTTCTTAGTAGGAAATGAAATCCAGAAGCCGTAAAAGAGATGACCAATAAACATGTCTGTATAAAAATTTCAATTTTCTAGAATAAAATACCGTAATTAAAGTAAAAAGGTTAAATAGGAAACATTTTTTGCCAAGTATATGACTAAGAATTGAGCTTCTACAAATCAAAAGTGAGCAGAAGACTAAGAACCTTAGAAACAGAAGTAGTTCTACTAAGAATAGAAAAAAACAAAAACAAAACCAAAGGACATGAAGAGGCATTTCACGGAAATAGAAATTCCAAAGGATTATAACTATAGGGAAATAGATTTAACTTCACTTATAATTAAATAATTAATATTGAAACAATTATAACATAGCATTTTCCCCTCACCACAATGGCAACAAATAATTTGATAATGTACAACATTGGCAAAGGTACATGGATAGTCTCTCACATGCTGCTGGTGAGAATATAAATTGGTACAACTTCTTTGGAGAGCAATTCAAGATATACAATTGATTTAGGAATTCTACTTCTAGGAATTCTTCCTACATGTATACTTGTACATATGAGACAAGAAACACACAAATACCGAGATGTTCAAGACAGCAGTGTTTATAATAGCAAAGACTGGGAGCACATACATGTCCACGAATAGGAAAATGGTTAATGAATTATAGAATACAGGTGCAACCATGAAATAAGATTGTGATAGATCCGTATGTGCTTTCATTCGGAATACTCTCTAAGATATGTTGAAATCAGTACAGAGTCTGATTTAGAACATGGGGTCTGGAGTCACACTGCTTGGGTTAAAATCCTGGCTCTACTCTTACAACTCAACAACAAAAAGACAAAAACTTAATCTAAAAATGGGCAAAGGATTTGAACAGACATTTCTCTAAAGAAGATATACAACTGGCCAATAAGCACATGAAAAGATGCTCAGTATCATTAGTCATTAGGGAAACGGAAGTGAAAACCACAATGAGATACTACTTCATACCAGCTAGGATAACTATACCAAAAAGAATGGAAAATAAGTGTTGGCAAGGATGTGGAGAAATTGCAACCCTTGTATGTTGCTGGAGGGAATGTAAAATGGTACAGGCTCTGTGGAAACGTTTGTCAGTTCCTCAAAAAGTTAGACGTAGGCTTACCATATGACCCAACAATGCCACTCCTAGGTAGTACATATCCAAGAGAATAGAACACATATGTACACACAAAAATTTGTACATAAATGTTCATAGAAGCCATGTCATTCATAATAGCCAAAAGGCGGAAACAGTCTAAATGTCCATTAACTAGTAAATGGATAAACAAAGTTTGGTATAGTCATATAATGGAATATTATTCAGCCATAAAAAGGTGAAATACTGACACATGCTACAACATGGATAAATCTTGAAAACACTATGCTAAGTGAAGGAAATCAGTCACAAAAGGCCACATATTATATGATTCCCATTTATACGAAATGTCCAGAATAGTCAAATTCATACAAACTAAAACTATATTAGTGGTTTCCAGAGGCAGCGGGGAGAGGGGGCTGGGGAGTGACTGCTAATGAGTATGGGGTTTCTTTTTTGGGTGATAAAAATGTTCTGGAAGTAGATAGTGGTGATAATTATAGAACCTTGTGACTATACTAAAAACCACTGAATTTTACATTAAAATGCTGATTTTTATGGTATGTGAATTATAGCTTTTTAAAAAATCTTAGCTCTACCACTTACTAGCTATTTGACTTTGGGCAAGATACTGAATATTTCTGAGCCTTAGTTTTCTGATCCATAAAATGGAGATAATAAATAAAACCTACTTCTCTTAGGGTTGTGTGAGGATTAAATGAATTAACACGTATGATGTGTTTAGAACAATGTTTGCTATATAAGCATTCAATAATTGTTAGCTATTATATGCTAGGTTGAAAAAGCAAAGTGCAAAATGGTGTATATATTATACCAATTTTTGTTTTAAAAAACTGGTTTATATTCCTTGACATGCATCAGAAATTTCTAGAAGGATATAAGGAAAAACTTGATTCGCCTCTGGGGAGGGGGCATAGGGTCTGGCGTGGAAGAGAGATTAACTTTTTGTGTGTGTGTGTGTGTGGTACGTGGGCCTCTCACTGTTGTGGCCTCTCCCGCTGCGGAGCACAGGCTCCGGACACACAGGCCCAGCGCTCATGGCTCACGGGCCCAGCCACTCCGCGGCATGTGGGATCTTCCCGGACCGGGGCACGAACCCCGCATCCCCTGCCTCAGCAGGTGGACTCTCAACCACTGCACCACCAGGGAAGCCCAAGAGATTAACTTTTTGTTACATATCCTTTAATACTGTTTGGTTTTACCACAGGCAAAAATTTTTTCAATAAAAACTATGGTATTAAAAAATAATAATAATAAATAAATAAATAGGGCTTTATTTGGCGCTGGGCCTGCGTGTCCGGAGCCTGTGCTCCGCAGAGGGAGAGGCCACAACAGTGAGAGGCCCGCATACCGCAAAGAAAAAACAAAAAAAAGAATGGGCAGCAGATTGTATCAGTGCTGTGCTTCTTTAAGTGGTAGAGTCACGTGTTGGCTCTTCTGTCAGGAACATCCAGATGCCTCCCACCCCCACCCCCGGTGAATAGCTCACTGACGCATCTCCCTTCCATGTGTCCGCCAGGCCATTCACAGGCCATTCAGCTGCTTTCCACTCCTGTTAAACTCTGCCACTATCCACTCTAACTGCTGGGCTTCACCACCCCACCAGCACAGATCCCAGAGTAGGACATGACTACTCATCTCCTTGTCTCTATCTCTAGAGCAGCCCCACGATCCTTGTCAGCAGTAAGCGCCGTAACACTGCTGGGCTTTATTTCCCCCATTTTACAGAAGAAGGTCAGTAGAGTTAAACAACTCACTCAGGTAACACAGCTGAGGAGATAGATGCAGCACCAAGATTTGAACTCATGTCTGTCTGTCTTTTCCACCAGGCCCTGCTACTTCTCAAAAGTTTCACTGCTAAATGCTGAGGGGAAATAGGTAGTGGAATAATTATGGAGAAACAAAGAACATTGAAGAAATCTTCTACAGGGAATTCCCTGGTGGTCCAACGGCTAGGACTCGGGTTCAGTCTCTGGTCGGGGAACTAAGATTCTGCAAGCTTCACGGCGCAGCCAAAAAAAGAAAAAAAAAAAAAGAAAGAAAGAAGGAAAGAAAGAAATCGTCTACAATACTTGCTATACTTGATCCAAATTCTATGGCCTGACTCCCTTGCTAGTTGGTGGCTTGGGGAAGCCCCAAAGCCTCTTGCCCTGTTCAGGGTCCTAAGGGCCTCTTCCCACTACATAAGACTGAACTTGCCATTGATATAAACTACCATGCACCGAGGTTTGTAGGGAAGATTTGCAGGAGGGGAGGAGAAGAGGAGAGAACACGCTGTAATCCTTCGCCTCTTGTGTTCTGGGGGCTGTGCTGGTGGCAAAGCTCAGAGGGTAAGAGCTCAGGCTCAGAGTCAGGCAGATCTGCGTGCAAGTCTTGGCCTTACCACTTATTTGCTTTGTGAATTTGGACAAATTAGTTACCTGCTCTGAGCATCACTTTCCTCACTAATAAACTGAAGAAAAGCAGGAGTAATGATCTCAAACGACTGTAACAGTAAAATAAAATACACTGTATGCACAGGTTTAGTATAGCACCTGACATGTAGTGAGTAAGTGTTCATTACATGTTAATTATCATCACTACCTCAGGTAAACCTCATAAGAACACCAGGACCTAGGAATTATTGTCCCCATTTCATAGAGTAGAAAACTGAGACTCTTCTCTTTCCATTACACCCAGGCTCTTGAGTTTCAAGCAAGTAATTTAAATCCTGGAGAAATCCAGGCAAAATTCTCACTCAACTTGTGCCTACCTCAGTCAGTAATTACCCTTACGAGATTTCCTTACTGTTTCACCCAAGTCTACAATCAGAAATACCCCAGTTCTTACCCTGACATCTTCACAGAGCTAGCTCTTCTAGCCAGATCTCCTAGCCCCCTTTAAATCATCTCTGCTATTAAGTTTGCAATCACGTGCTCACCGGCTTAGGAAGCATATTCTCAAGTTTTCTTGCTGCAGATATCCTTTTGACTTGTTGTGTTGCTTTCCTCAAGACCAGAGTCTGATAATTATGCTCTGTCAATGCAATATGGACAAAAAATGATCAATAGGGCTTCTCAGCTATGATGAGAAAGAGCATATGGTAGACCTCAGCATTCTATTAATGTGAAAATGCCTGGGTATATTCAGATCATTGGGAGATGCTAGAGGAAGTCACTCAGGTAAATTCATAGAATTTCACTTGCATTTTAGCCAGATGTACACTTGTGGCCATACATTTGTCCATTTACTAATCTATCTGCCCATCCTTCTATCCATCCATCCAACATTTTGCTGAGCCTAACTATGTGCCGGGCCCATGCTAGGTGCTGGAAGTAGACTATCTTCAAGGAACTCACAGCTTAGTAAGAAAAAAAGACAGGTAAATGATAAGTGAAACACTAACTAATGTGCCATGACAGAATTCTCTGTACAATACAGTATGGTCCCAGAATAAGGAAGAAGGAGCCTAAAGGCTTTAAAAATGCTAAGCAGAATCAGGAAAGGTGTTGTGATTAAAACAGAAAAAAATATCCAACTCTTGCATAAAGTTATGGTTCTTCTGTAGAAGGTTAATAGAGAATATCTTAAAGACAGGAAGAGAGAAACAACAGATTATCTATAAACAGATAACAATTAGAATGACTGCAGAGTTCTCAACAGTAACAATGGAAGCTAGAAGATGACAGTGGAATGAAATCACCAAAGCATTAAGGTAAATGTGTATACCCAGCAAAACTATCCTTTAAGAAGAAAGATGAAATAAAGACATTCATAGAAAAACAAAAACCAAGGGCACTTACCAAGAGAACTGCAGTAAGGAACTGCTAAAAATTCTCTCTCTCTCTCTGTATATATATATGGGGGAAATTACAGACAGGAGAGAGCTCAAGAAAGGAATCCTAAATAATTGGGTATGGATGCATATGCTCACCCCTGAGCTGCACATATAAATGTGTATCTGACCCTAAACAGATGGCTTTGAGAACTGAACTACAGGGTAGATCACTTCTCAAGTCTCAAATGTGGTCCCTGGGTAGCACACATTTAGGACAGATCAAAATAGCACTGCAAAAGTTTTGAAAACTGAACTAACATTGAAACCACAATCTACAAAACTTATGACCTGAGCCTAATTGGGTGAATTGCTTGCTAAAACAAAGGAAACAAAACACTCCAACATTCTTCATACATTTAAACAAGACTCAAAATATTCAAAATATCCAGAATAGAATCCAGAATTACTCAACCTACAAAGAAGCAGAATAATCTGATAAATTCTCAAGGAAGAAAGACAATCGGCATCACCAATCCTGAAATGACTCAGATGTTGAAATCATCAGACAAAGGCTTTAAGGCAGCTATTATAACAGTGCTTTAAGCAGTAAGGGTGAATACTTCTGAAATAAATGAAAAAATAGAAAGTCTCAGTAGAGAAATAGAAGCTATGACAGAGAACTGAATAGAAATTTTACAACTGAAAAATACGATAATTGAAATAAAAAATTCACTGGATTGGATCAATACCAGAGCGGAGGTGATGGAGGAAGGAGACAATGAACTTGAAGACAGATCAATAAAAATTATCCAATTTGTGTGTTTTCTAATATCATACGTGTGGTTTTCCACACCATTTCTCCAATTCTCTGAAATAAACTGGGTGTCTAACAATTTAATTCAATTCCAAATCTACCTGGAATTAGTGTCAGATCCCACTAGTTAAAAGACTCAATCCCCATATGTCCCCACTTCAAGCACCAGTGTCAAATGCCACCCATACGTCTATCTAGCTAACTATAAATTTGGGGGTTCCCATGACCCCCTTGGGTTCAATAATTCAGTAGAATGGCTCATGGAACTCAGGAAAGTGCTATGCTTACTATTACAGGTTTAGTATAAAAGACACGACTCAGGAACAACTAAATGGAAGAGAGACACAGGGCACGGTATGCGGGCTGGAGCACGGACCTTCCATGCCCTCTTCAGGCACATCACCTTCCCAGCACATCAGTGTGTTCAGCGACCTGGCAGTTCACCAAATCACATGGTTCAGGAGTTTCTATAACTCAGTCTCCAGTCTCTCTCTCTTCCCTGGAGGCTGGGAGGGGTGAGGCTGAAAGTTCCCACCCTCTAATCATGTTTGGTCTTGTGTTTTTTTTAATATTTATTTTTATTTTTGGCTGCCTTGGGTCTTCGTTGCGGCACGCGGGATCCTCTGCCGTGGTGCGCAGGCTCCTCCTTGCAGGGCATGGGCTCCTCTCTAGTTGTGGTGTGTGGGCTGCAGAGCACGCAGGCTCTATAGTTGTGGCCCACATGCTCAGCTGTTGTGGTGCGTGGGTTTAGTTGCCCCGCGGCATGTGGAATCTTAGTTCCCTGACCAGGGATCAAACCCGTGTCCCCTGCATTGGAAGGTGGATTTTTAACCACTGGACCACCAGGGAAGTCCCTCATGTTTTGGTCTTTCTGGGTCCTATCCTGAAGCTACCTAAGGCCCCAACCTGGCTCACTATATTAGGATATACTCAGGTGTGACCTGGAAGATGCTAATAATGAATAACAAAAGACATTCCCATCACTCAGGAAATCCCAAGGGTTTTAGGAGCTCTGTGCCAGGACCTGGGGACAAAGATCAAATCTGTATTTTTATTACATACACAATCTGAACAGTGTAGACACAAAAGACCAGAAAAAATGAACAGAGCCTCAGGGACCTATGGGACAATATCAACAGGTCTAACATTGTCTCATCAAAGTCCTAAAACGAAAGGAGAGTGTGGTACCAAAAAAAAAATTGAAAAACCTCCCAAATTTGGCAAAAGACACAAACTTACGGTTTCAAGAAGCTCTGCAAACCCCAGTCAAGTCAAAGTCAAAGAAACCCATGCCCTACACATCCTAACAACCAGCTGAAAGGCAAGACAACTTGAGGGCAGTCTAAGAGAAATGCTTGACACAAAAGGGGGACAAGAATTTAAATGACTGTGGATTTCTCATCAGACCCTTGAGGCCAGAAGCTGTGGAACAACATTTGAAAGTGTGGAAAGGAAAGAACTTTCGACCCAGAATTCTATAACCAGAAAAAAATATCCTTCAAGAATGAAGGTGAAAATGTAAAATAGCTAGCTAGTGGGAAGCGGCCACATAGCACAGGGAGATCAGCTCGGTGCTTTGTGACCACCTAGAGGGGTGGGATAGGGAGGGTGGGAGAGAGACGCAAGAGGGAGGAGATATGGGGATATATGTATATGTATAGCTGCTCCACTTTGTTATAAAGCAGAAACTAACACACCATTGTAAAGCAATTACACTCCAATAAAGATGTTAAAAAAAATAAAGGCAGTCTTGTGAGTAGGCCATTAAAAAAAGAAAAAAGAATGAAGGTGAAATAAAGACATTCTCAGAAGAAAGAAAACTAAGCGAATTCATTGCCAGCAGGCTTATTTTAAGTGAAGGGTTTTCTTTTGGGAGGGGGCGTGTAAGAAGGAAAATAATACCAGAGGGAAACTTGGAACTTCAGGAACGAAGGAAAAGCAACAGGAACTGTAAGTATCTGGTTATATATAGTAAGTACAATATATATAGTAAATATATAATATATATTATAAATCTATCTGGTTATATGGAGTAAATATAATACTGTATTTTCCTCCTCTTACATTCTTTAAACTATGTACGATAATCACTTCGGAATGCTGTTTGGCATTTCCTCAAAATGTTGAACATATGACCCAGCGATTCCACCCTAGGTATACATACACCCAAGAGAAATGAAAACATATGTCTACACAAAAACTTGTACATGAATGTTCACAGCAGCATTATTTATGATAGTTACAAAGTAGAAACAACACAAACTGAATAAAGATAAAAACACTCTATCTAAAACATTTGTGGGATGCCTAGCACGCAGACGGAACTCTATAGCATTAAATGGTCATATTAGGGAAAAAGGTCTCCTTTTCACTCAGTTCAAGATATTTTCTAATTTCTCTTGATACTTCCTCTTTGTATATTTTGGGGACTTGCAAAGTCTCCCACAAATATTTCCCTCTATTTGGAATCCCCTCTATACCTCTCAATGAGCGGCCCCCAAGTTTTGGGTTTTTTTAACAGCTTTATTGAGATGTAATTCACGTACTTCTCCATTTCTCCATCAAGAAAAAGGATTGCTTAACTTTTTTCAACTACTGATGGCATGTGTGAAATGGTCTAGAATGATACTTAAGTGTTTATGTTCTAACTCAGTTTCTCAGGTTCTATACTTGTCTCTTTGGCATCCATTAATTACAGGGCCAAACTAATGGCCAAAGTTGTTTACAACTCCTCCATGATCCAGAGCCCATACTCTGAACTACCTCCTTTATCTAACTCTCACACCAAGCCAATATTTCCCCTGACTTAAATCAGCCCAGGCCCAGGTGCCAGACAACTAGGGACAGCCCCTTATACTCCAAAGCCCACCGGAATGATTCAATATAGCAAATCCTAAGTGGTTTACCCTGTCGTGTCTTGCCTTTCCCAAGGAAATCCCAATAAGGGCTGTGGCCCTTATTTCCCCTTGCTCCTTTTGAAACCGAGCGGGGCCCTGTGGGGCTCCCAGGCCCTGAAACCAAGTGGAGGCTGGGCACAGAGGCCTCCTTTTGTCCACCATTTCTTGTAGGCAAGACGCCAGCCTCCATGACCTTCCCTGAGTTCCAAAGGGTGGATTCAAACAGTTGCTAATCAAAGGAGGAGCAGACAAGAAACCACCTGAGACAAGAATAAGGGGGGGGGGGGCGAGCCCTGCACACACACACTAATCTTGTCAGGACCCCACCTTTGAACCACTGTTATAAAACCCCTCATCAAATCCTCTGGGGTGGGGTCACATAGCTTTTATGAGGCGCAAGCCCAGTGTGTCCCCCTTTGCCTGGCAAAGCAATAAAGCTATCTGTAGTGGAACAACTGAGGACATGGAAAGGAGACGTAACCCATGAGCCACACCCCCCCAACAAACTGGGGGCTAGCGAATAAGCCAGAACTGTAAACAGTTCTAAATGCTTTGAGCGCCCCCCCAACAAACCAGGGGCCTACAAAAAAACATTGAGTGCTTTGGGCACTGATCCATGAGATGTCCTCAGTATAAACAGAGTGGTGGGAACGCAAGGAGATGTCCTTGTGCTAGTTCAGTATAATCAAAATAATGGTGGGAACTTGGTGCTGTTCTTGCGCTCAAGGACGAAGCACGGCAGGTTCTCAAGAAAGCCAATTCTGGCTTGTATAATTAATAAAAACAAAGGTTGCTGCTTTGGCATTTCTGGAATGTTAAGAAAACAAGTCTTAAAATGTAAACCTAGATAATGCTTTAATAGAAGCTACCACAGCAGGACAGACGGCGCTGCTTTGCCTGAGTGAGCGGCAGCCCTCTACTGCTGTGCTTCCGCACAGTTCATCTCGTGTGATGAGCTTACTTTCGGCCCTGTCCTAAGATAAACTACAACAGCTATCCTTTTCTACTTCCCCCAAAACTCTGTCCCCGGGATTGGATTTGGCACCAGTGTCCAGAGAGGCCGAGCTTTCAGTAGCATTTTCTGCCTCCTAACCAACACTGGAGCTCCCTCCCAGGGTCCTGCATGGAGAGCTGTGCCTCCCGAAAGTTTTCTTTCAATGGCATTGACCTGTGTAGTCGCTCAGTCACCTTTGTAAATTAACACCCAGGTACAAATCAGCGTCTAACTCAATAAATGCTGGTTTCTGATGGGGGAGAGAAGCAGTGATCATATCTTAGATTTATTTTCTTCCATTGCCAACAATCTCTCTTCCCCACAGATATTAGCACTGTGCTGAACTCATTATCACAAAAGTGGAACTTAACTAGTGGTAACTGAAATGAAAAGACAATTGTGTCTTCTCCTAAGATATTGCTTGATGTCAAGGCCCAAGGCTAGAACCACAGGTGCAAATGAGGGTGGCAGATTAGGTTCCAAAAAACCCAAGAAACTACAGTTTTGGAGATGATAATTAAATCAAAAGCCTACATTTCTCCTTTAGGTGGTTAATGTACCTTTTGAGGTATTCTGTATTTGTGAGCCATCCATTGAATTCTTCTGGGCAAAAGAGGTTCTCACATTGGTTGAATTCATATCAGAAGATGCCAAGAGAGGAAAAAACAAAAACACAGAAGAACAAATTTAGTAAAACTGGTAGTGAGAGGAATACAAAAAGTATACGTGCAATTTCCTAGATATTTGTCATTGTTCTCAACAGAGGAACACGTAGAGGGAGACCTTTCAGGCACAGCTCAATAACTCAGCCCTCCATCCTGGGAGCATGGGGGACAGCAGTGGCTGATGTAGAAAATACGTGAGCTGGGGACTGAGGCAGACTGGGGTCTAGTCCCAGCCCTGTCACTCAACAGCTGGTGATCTCGGGCAAGTCACTGAACCTCTCGATTGCCGTGGTTTCCTCGTGGGGTTCTTATGGGGATTAAGTCAGCTAATGCATGCAAAGTGCATGCATTGCTGCTCGTGGCAAGTGCTCCGCTGACACTGCACAGTTGTTTATGCAATCACTCACCGCACTTCCTTCAGAAAACATTTCATTGAGCAACTTCTAATGCGTCTGGCACTGGGCAGAATCTGAAACCTAATCTCTGCTTAGAGGAGCTCCCAGTCTAGTAGGGGAGATAATAGTAAACAGACAATTATGCTAAGGTGTGGAAAGTACCACGTATTAGAGAGGTAACATAACTTAGCATTAGGTTTGTATGTGAGTGACAAAGACTCAAAATTAATAGTGGCTCAAACTAGGTAGAAATTTCTCTCCCACATAATAGTCTGAAGGTAGGCAATTCAGGGTCTATATGTTATTTCTGATAAGTCCTTAGGGACTCTGACTTCTTCTAGCTCAGTTCCAACTTTCCTAAGATAGGACCCTTGTTCTTAGGGTCCAAGATGGCAACTAGAGCTCCAGTCATCACGTTCACATTCCAGGCAGCAGAATGGAGAAAAGGACAAAGAGATGAAGGAGTCACATGAGCTGTTTTTTGAAGGAGGGCTCCCAGAAACGGCTACAAGGCACATCTGCTTAAATCTCATTAACTGGATCTTAGTCACATGGCTACACATAGATGTAAGGGAGGTAAGGAAATGTAATCTGTATTTTATAGGTTCTCTTTTTTTTATAGAGGGAGGAAACAACAAATATTGGGGAACAGTTAATAGTCAGCAGTACCAGCAGAGTATTCTAGGAAGCCAGAGTGGCGAATGCTTGATTCTGTTTGGGGCAGAGCTGGAGGGCTTCCAAGGAGAGAAGACACTTTTGTTCTGTCTTTAAGGATGAGTAGGAGTTTGGCAATGTTAAACAGATGGCCCACCAAGTGGCAGACAAGCAGTCCACCAGCCTCAACAATCCTCACTTTGCTTTTATATAAATATGATATTTGAATGGGAAGAAGAAAGCTGAAAGGACTCCCCATCCACCATGCAGCTGGTTGTCCAACAGCTACTGATTTGTATAGTGTTGAAGTGGTTACTCGGACTTGTTAGAGAAAAGACACTCCCGGGGCACAGTGAAGCATCATGCTCATTCTCAACAGGCCTCGGAGCGATCTGTCGTGGAGCAGAGAATAGATGCAAGGAGACGGGCTTGGATGAAGTTATTAGACCCTCGTATTTGTTGGAGAGGCAGCATGATGATGCAGAAAGAGCTCAGAATGACAGCAACCTGACGTCATCTGAAGTCAGCCGTGTGGCCTGGGGCAAGTTTTCACCAGTTTGAGTCAAGTAAAGATAATAATTACCTACCGTGCAGTGCAGGGATGTCGTATGGACTAGGAGGATATATGCAAAGAAAATCTGTACATGGTGGACTTTCTCCAAAGTCCTTTCCCACCCACTCTCTTGTGTTGTGACCAGCAACCGCCCTCTGAGTATATGAGGCAAGGTGACTATTGCTGGGCTGGGGGGTTAACTAAGACTCCTCTGGGACCCCCTTCCTACCATGGCACAGAGGAGATGGAACCATTCCACCCTGTGTCAGCCTGCCGCTCAGATTCTGCACACTGAGGGCTTAGCTGTGATGGGACAGAGTAGCAGGGAAACCTGCTTTTGAGCCAACGTGAGATTCAATCTGGGGATGCCCTGGAATGGCCGCGAGGGAAGTGGGCTTTGCAGATCTGGTATCAGCAGGTATGGGAATGAGCTGCAGGAATTCGGATCATGATTGTTAAATGACCCTTATGTACCCATGCTCTGGAACTTGGGAAAATTCTGGTTAAAATGAGCAAACATTCTGACAGGACATGGCTAGACAACAATTTATGGGACATCTCCTAAACCTAGACTGAATCTATAAGAATTAATACCAGTCATGATGCCCATTTTGCAAATAAGAACAGAGAGACTCAGATTTGCTCAAAGCTTATATAACTGGTAGGTGGGAAAATTTAGCTCTTCTGGAACCAAGCCTAGTACGTCTTTCTGCCTTTGCCTATGGCTCCATGGTGGTCACTCACTCACAGTCCCCGTATTTTGTCACCAATACATGAAACTTGGGTAGAAATTGTTTTTTCTCTAACCCTGGCCTCTCCTCTGGTCTAGCCTCGCATGTTTAAACTACCTACTTGACATCTCCATTTGCACTTCTCACAGGCATCTTAAAGTTAACAAGTTCAAAACTGAACTTGATAGCTTTCCCCCACCCCTGACCCTTCACTTTCCGTCTCACAAACCCCACACACCTTCGGCTACTTAAGCCACACACTGGGATGCATCCTTGACTCCTCCCATTTTCCCCCTCCTCCCCACTCCCAAAGCCAATCCATTAGCAAGCTCTGAAATATCCATCTCCAAAACACCTTCCAGATCTCTCTGCTTCTCGCCTCCTGCTGTCACTGCCTCTTCCTTAGACAACTGCAAAGCCTCCTAACTGGTCTTCTGTCCCCCTCTCAATTATATTCTCCATATTCAGAAGACACTGTTCTTTTAAAAAATAGAAATCAGATCATGTCATCCCCTTATTTCAATGGATTCCCACAGCACTGAAATTACATCCATACTTCTTACTATGACCCACCCAACTCTGCAGGATCCAGCCCCTGCTACTTCTCCAGCCTCGACTCCTGCCCCTCTTCCACACACACACACACACACACACACACACACACACACACACACACACACACACACACTGGGCTACAGCGTCACTGGCCTTCTCTCTGTTCCCTGAATGTCTCAACTCCCCTTTTTTTTTGCCTCAGGGCCTTTGCACATGTTGTTCCCGTTTCCTGGAAGGTTCTTTCATTCATTCTTCTAATGGCTGACTTCCTCTCATCCTTTGGTTCTCAGCTCAGATGGCACTTTCTGGGGGTGTTATTTGTCACATGTTCTCCATGTTCACGAGACCCAGGCCCCAAAGTGAAAGACTTAAGCTGCTCTCCCAGCTTCCTCTGTGGCTGGGTGCAGAAGTTTTACCTAGGCTCTAGCCCTCAGAGGCAACGCACCTGCCTGAGACTTCAAGATGGAAATGAGCAATGTGAGGAAGTGGGGAACCAACGAGACTCTAGCTTTTGGAGAGACTGTTGATGGGGCAACTGGCTTTTCAAGGAAAGCAGAGTGCAGTTTTGAGCATCAGTTCCCACTACCATTGGTCAGCGCACATCAGTGTACCTTTGCAGGGGTGTATGGTTTGGGCATCGTTCTTGGTGGCGTGGCATTTGAAACCAAAGCACTGGCCCATCCTGGGGAGCCGTGCACCACTAATACCCTTTAATACATTCTTCCTCTTTAAAGTAGCTGGAGTAGATTCCCTTGTTTGCAAATAAGAACTCTGATGATGATTCCTCCTTACAAAGGTCTTATTTGACAATTCTCTCATTTTATTAGATGAACGAATGACCCGGTCTCTAATAGGTAGGAGCCCTTATTTATAGCTGAGCCTCATGGCAGAAGTCAGATATACAGTTAGATGCTTTTTCATTCCCACGGTGCAAATTTCCAACACGAAGCGGGAGAAGGGCAAACCACAGGTCAGAGACATTTTAATGACTGCCATTCATTCCCCCGAACTGTGGACTCCCAGACGAATTGCTGTCATTGAAAAGCACATTTTGAACACAGCCAACTATTTCCTTGAGCAGATGGGAAAGCATGTTTGCTAAAAAGAAGAGAGAGGATCTGCCCGCATGAGGAATCTGATGACTCCCTCCATCCTGGTTTGCCCAGTAAAACTTCAGCTGCTTTTAAGGCTGGAAAGCTTTTGATTATTTCTATTTCTGGGGAAGAAAACTGACTCTCTTAGCTGGGTTTCTGAAATAACTGTCAGAAGATTTTACGTATTCCAGGACAAGAAAATACATGTGTTTGACACGGTTGTGACAGGCAGTGCAAAAACACTGAATAATATTTTGATCTCGGTCTGGGAGTGACAGCTGTCCCTCCACAGTGCCTGTTTTGTCTATACTTTTGGAGGCTGACATGTATAGAGCACCATTATACACTAAGCACAGGGTGAGGAGTTTACATAGATGACCTCCTTTGTGAAGTCAAGAGATATTTGTTGAGTGTCTTCTTTGTACATGGTCTATTCTAGGAGCTTGAGATAGAACAGGGATAAAGGAAAAGAGGTCTTGTTCTCATGGAGTTTACATTCAAACAGGGGGAGACAGATACTAAACAACATATAAATCCTGCAGGAAGAACAGCAGAGAGTGATAAGCACTGTATGGGGAATCATAACAGGCAATGTGATGACAGAGAGTGGTCGGGGAGCCAGGGACACCACTAAGGCAATGACAGAAAATTGGAATCTGAAGGACAAGAAGGAGCCAGCCCTTCCCTCAGGGACCCTGAGGAAAGCACGTTCCAGGCAAAGGTGACAGCGAGTGACGCAACTGGGCACAGGCCTGGAGCGTCCCAGAGGCAGAAGGAAGTGCAGTGAGGGAATGGAAGTGAAGCGGCTGGAGAGAGAGAGATGGTGGCTGGATTCTGCAGGGCAGTTCAGGTCAGGCTAAGGGGTCTGGAGTTCATTTGAAGGGCACGGGAGAAGCTGCTGAGGTTTGAGCAGGGAACAACCTCGTCTGGTGTCTGTCTGTCAAAGGTCACTCTGGTCGCTGTGTGGCGACTGGGCTGGGGCTAAGAGTGAAGGAAAGGAGCCCAGGAAGAGGCTACTGCCACGAGCCAGGAGAGGAGTGACGCCGGGGCTGGGAACCAGTGCTCTCCCCTCCCCTTGCTAAGTTGAGAGCCTCCCAGGGAAGCCAACAGGGCAGCTGGACAGACCTGCCTAAGTCCCGAGCGAGGCCAGGGCGTGGAGGGAGATTTGGGTGTTACTGGCATATGCGTGGTATTTAAAGCCACCAGACCAGATGAGACCACCTGGGAAGAATATATAGCTAGAAGGGGAAGGAGCCAGGCTAGACCTGACTGATGAGACAGGGAGCCAGCCGGGAAGGAAGACCCTTGAAAAAGTCTGGTAATGTAGAAGCTAAGAGAAAAAAGCATTTCAAGAAGATGTGAGGGACTTCCCTGGTGGTGCAGTGGTTAGGAATCCGCCTGCCAATGCAGGGGACACGGGTTTGAGCCCTGGTCTGGGAAGATCCCACCTGCCGCGGAGCAACTAAGCCCGTGCGCCACAACTACTGAGCCTGTGCTCTAGAGCCTGCGAACCACAGCTACTCAAGCCCGTGCACCTAAAGCCTGTGCTCTGCAACAAGAGAAGCCACCGCAATGAGAAGCCCGCGCCGCAACGAAGAGTAGCCCCCGCTCGCCGCAACTAGGGAAAGCCTGTGCGCAGCAACAAAGACCCAGCGCAGCCAAAAAAAAAGAGAAGGAGATGGGAGCAGCCCACCACATGAAACAGACCAGAAGAGTGAACAGGTTAGGGGTCAGGCGAGGTTGGCCAGAGAAGGTGCAGAGGCACGTGGAGGGCAGGAACCCACTGGAGTGGCTGAGGAAAGGAGATGCCGGTGCAGACGAGTCTTTCAAGGGAATTCTGTGGGAAAGGCAGCAAGAAATGGGGGTGCAGAGACAACGGGGATTTTCTTTGCAAAGGCAAGAGATGCTAGAGCAGGACAGTTCAACGATGGGAGTGATCCAACAGAGCGGGGAAAACGATGATGCAGGAAAGAGGGTGCCAAGTGCAGGAGTGGAAGCCGAGGGGGCGAGGTCCAAGCACAGGTGGGGGGCAGGGCCCTTCCTCCAGGGGCGCCGGGTTGGCAGGCGGCGAAGGTACAGATGGGGGCAGGCTGTTTCGTGGTCGGCAGGCGAGGGCCTTACTGCTGACCGCTTCTAATTTCTCAATGAAGACATTACCTGGGAGATGCTGGGGTGGAGGGCGCGTGGGAAGGGCTGACTGCAGCTGGAGAATTCTGCAAAGGGAACAGAACAAGGCTTTGGAGGAGTGGGAACCTGGACGGGCTGGGGAAGCGCGGTAGCGCAGGCGGGCAGGGCTGAGTGCCCAGCTGAGACGTGTGGCCGTGCACCTACAGGGAGCCCAGCCACAGTCGGTGCGCTGCAACCTTCGTGGTGCCAGGAAGAAAGCACTGTTGTGACTGTGCTCATTTCACACCTGCAGAAACCAAGTCTTAGGAGAGTTAAGTAACTTGTCTACGTCTGCACAGCTAGAATCTGAACCCGTGAGACCAGGCTCCTAGGCAGAGATCATCAACCCCTGTGGGGACAGGAAGACTTTCCAAGGAATAGTGGGACTGCCGGTTCTAAGAACACCCATTTCCAGATCCTCAAGTTTCCTTAGTTACTGTTTGCTATGAGTGAGCATCCTGAGAATGTGCAGGTGTTGGCAGTGTCCCTTAATCCCACTTTACAGAAGAAAGGCACACCTCCACCCATCCCAAACATCCTTTTGGTGAAGGTTCCAGGGTGGAAACACTCCCAACTTTGCACCAAACAAAGGGGGAAGGCTGTTCTAACAGCAGATCGAGTCTCATAAGCTACTTGTTAAGAATGAAGCATGAGAAACGGGGATGTCAGTCCAGAGCTCAAAGAGTAGCTCTGGAGAGCGCCGTGATCAGAGTCAGGACCGAATAACTACATAAGTGCTCTGAAGGAGAGGGATGTGAGCACAGATGACAAGGACCCAAATCCAGACCAGGGTCAAGACAGCCGACCCTGAGGACCAGGGCCTCGGCTGAGATGGAAGGATAAGTATGTGTCCCCTGAGACGGGGCGACAAACTTCTGCCAAGAGCCAGAGAGTAAACGTTTCCGGCTTTGCAAGCCATTGATTCTCTATAGCAACCACTCAACTCTGCTGCAGAGTCAAAGGCAATAATCAAGCAGCAGCTGTGACTGTGTGCCAGTAAGGTGTCATTTACGACAACAGGCAGTGGAAGGCCTCATTCTTAGTTTGCCTGGACATTTATCAGGAAAAAATGGGCCTTGGTTGGTAGCGTTGGATGATTTCGAGCTACCACTGGGAGGAGATGCTGACAATGATGAGGGCAGTGGTGGAGGGATCTTTCCTGGGACAAAAGGAACGGCAGGTCCAGAGGCCAGGTATAGGTAGGGGGTGTGGTGTCTACAAGGAAATAGGTCCCTGCAGCAGGAGCCCCAGAGTCCGGGAGGGTGGCAACAGGGCTGGCCAGACATGGCAGGGCCCCGCAGGGCCGTCTGCCCCAAGGCAGGAGGAAGCTTTCTGAGGCTTGGAAGGCGTTTTTCATTTGGGCTGAGAGGACCGTGTTTAGGGCTGGGGGAGTAGGGCAGGGCCAGGTGGTGACAGGATGATGTAATTAGATTTGTGTTTTGAAAACACTGCGGGGGGGGGGGGGGCGGCGGGGGGCGGGGGGCGGGGTATGAGAGCCTGAGGGAGACAGGAGCCTACTGCACTAGTGAAGGGAGCTCAACCTGGGGTGTTGGGAGAGGAGTGGTGGTGCTGGGCGCTACGCAGCAGGGAAGAGGAACTGGGCAGAGAGGAACAAGGTGGTGTGGGGAGGAGGGCCAGGTTCAGGCTGGAGATGAGGGTCACTGGGGAGGAGAAGATACAGAAGCACCTGTGCTGCGGCCTACACTTGAAGATTGCTTCCTTTCCTCTCTCCCCCCAGTCCTTGCATTTCTGGCTACCCTTTAGCGCCCCACTCATCCATGTATATCTGGAGGACTAGCAGGACCCCTCCCCGAGATGATGGGGCGGGGAGTGCAGAGGCGCGGAACCAACCGGAAGTCACTGAAGCTTAGGGGGCTCCAAGGGGTCTGGGTCTGTGCCTCACACTCACCTGAGGGCAGCAGACCTTCTTGCTCTGGGGGGACTTCTGGCTGGAGTATCTCCTAGAAGTGCGGAAAGAAAACTCTCTTCCTAGGGAAGAGAAAAAAAGTAGTTCTTCAGTTCCTTCTTGTCTTGGGGGTGACACTGCAGAGGAGGAGCTTTGAGACAGCCCCCCTCCCTGGAGGCAACAGCAACAGCGAGAGGACTGGCCTCTGACAAAGCAGAGCCTCTCGGTCATTCCACCTGCTGAGTGACCTCGGGCAAATTACCTAACATCTCTGATCCTGTTAAAGGGTGTGAATGCTAACTACCTTGAAGGGCTGATGAGCCAATTAAAGCAAATGATGTATGCAGGGAGTACACAGGGCAAGCAGTCAACCCATAAGAAAAAACAAAAAAAGCATTGACTTCAAAAGAAAAACAAAAACTCAGAACTTTGCACAACTGAAATGAATAAATGTTGGACTAAACACTTAAAAGAGTAACAATCTATCAACCTCTTAAGGTGTTAAATTTAATATTCATTGAAATGTCATTAAATTTGAAGACAATTTCCAGGTTAGATTGTTTTTTTCACTTTGAAATTCCTGTGTGTCCATGACGACTGCTGGGAAAGCAAACCTTTTGAGTCAGTAGCTGCAAATGCTTAGACAAATAAGTGGTGGCTCTTATAATTTCCAGCTGATAACTGCAGCCATACTCTTCCCTAAGGGCTGCCAGGTATGCTCTTCCCTTGTGCCCTGGACCAGGACTTCTCACACTGGAATGTGCTTACAGATCCCTGGGAGACCCTGGCAAACTGCAGGCTCTGCTTTAGTCGATCTAGAGAGACGCCGATGCTGCTGGTCCTCGGACCACACTTAGAGCAGCGGGTCTTTGCCACACCACGGGAGCCACGTGGGGCAGAGAGGGGAAGGCCCAGCAGCCTGCCTCCTGAGCCAGGAAACCTACCCCAGGGAGGAGGCCTCACGGGAGAGGGCAATGCTGAAGCGCCCTGCCCTCCTCCTCTACCCATTCTATTTCCGCTCTTCTCAGCTGGCATCTAAGAGCGATGGTGTTTGCTTACACGAGGGTGGCTCTCCTACCCCCAACCCTGTTAATGCCTCCAGCACACCTTTCCCTACTCTGTTTTCACTTCTGTATCACCTTCCCTGAAATCTGGGTCCCGCCTTTTACCACCTGATGTTAATAGCTGTTTCAATGTACACTAACAGGGGTTTTTTTGGAGGCGGATGATGAGAATGTTTTGGAATTAGTGGTGATGTGAATATACTAAAAAATCACTGAATTATACATTTCAAAGGGGTTAATTTTATGTTATGTAAATCAGGTTTCAATAAAGCCGATATATAAAGATCACCAACAACCTAACTGTATGATTCCATGGCTTCCTCCTAGGCCTTGTTCCGGGGTACGCTCTGCAGTAGTTGGCACCACTGACCATCCCTCAGGAGAGCCCACCTTGGCTGCCACAGCCCTATTCTTTCTGGGCTCCTCCTGCCTCTGATTTCTCTTGCTGTCGCCTCCTGCGTGTAGGAGGTCCCCAAGGCTCTGACCTCAGCCGACTTGTCTCCTCCCTTCTTTGATATTCCCATTTAGAGGTAATTTCTACAAACACATGTATCTGAATAAATCCTCAGGTGGGAGTCCCAGCCCCGATCTCTCCCCTAGCTGTATCACCAACAATGTCTTAGACATCTCCACCTGATGTCCCATCCTTCCCTCAAATTCATCATCTGAAATTGAACGTATAGCCTTTCTCCACAGACCTGATCCTCCTCTCGATTTCTTACTTCTAAATGGAACACCTACAAACGCTGGCTGCTAGATGCTTAGAGCTGCTTAGAATCTGGAAGCCACCCCAGCTCCAGTCTCCCCCTGGCCTGTCCCACTGTGCTTGAAAGCTCTTGAGTTTCCATGAGTTTCCATCTTGCTTATGGCTTCACGTCCATCTTCACAACTGTGCAGAAAAGTGTTAACACAGCAGTCCTGGCTACTGTCCTTGAAAAGTCCTGACTGCAAGCTTGGCCCTTGACTGGCATCTGGGAATGTAGCTTTCGGGAGGGCTCCCACCACTGATAAGAGTGGTTCACTGTGCCTAAACTGTCGGTGCAAACAATGTGGTTTACGCTGAATACCCACTTTCCTTCTGGGAGTTTGGAATCTGGGTATGTGACCACACAGGGGAGCGCCTATGTGATCAGCACCCAGGAAAACCCTGGGCACTGGGTCCCTAACGAGCTCCTCTGACAGGCAACATTTCACACGTGTTGTCACAACTCACTGGGGGAATTAAAGTGGGTCCTGTGTGACTCTGCAGGAAAGGACTCTTGCAAGCTTGTTCCTGGTTTTACTGGACTTTGCTCCACGTGTCTTTTCCCTTTATTTAATTAATTAATTTATTTTTTGCGGTACGCAGGCCTCTCACTGTTGTGGCCTCTCCCGTTGTGGAGCACGGACTCCGGACGCGCAGGCTCAGTGGCCATGGCTCATGGGCCCAGCCGCTCCGCGGCATGTGGGATCTTCCCGGACCGGGGCACGAACCTGCGTCCCCTGCATCGGCAGGCGGACTCTCAACCACTGCGCCACCAGGGAAGCCCTGTCTTTTCCCTTTGCAGATTTTGCTTTGTGTCCTTTCGCTGCAATAGATCACAGCGGTGAGTACGACTACACACTGAGCCCTGCGTGTGTCCTAAGGAATTACCGAAAGTTAACATGGCCTTGGGGACAGTTCCCCCACCCTCGTTTATCCTAGCCACAATCCTAACTGCAGTTTTCCAGCAGAAAGAGGGTCTTTAGGGGACACCTCACCCAACTTCCCACCCAACACGGAACCTTTTAGGCAGCATGCGGCAGCTCTACCAGGGCCCTCCAGGGATAGGAAGCTCACCACGGTGAGACAGCACTGCCTATTAGGAGGTCCCTCCTTCCTGCCGAGCACCCTTGCTTTCCCCGAGGGCGTTAGACTGAGGGAGGGGAATGGTTTAACTGGTCAGAGAGGCCAGACTGACCGAAGCAGGAGACTGATTAGCCTATCTGGACAAAAGCCTGGCTCCCCAACTGTGCTGGAAAACCCTGGGCACACGAGCCTCTCTGCACCTCAATTCTTGCTGTAAGATGGAGGTGAAAGGATTTCTCAAAAAGCTGCGGTGTGGAATGACACAAGTCAAACAGTGGCTGGTGCAGAGAACGACGTGTGCATTAGCATTATTTTATTCAGATTACTGCTATGTGCTCAGATACATGCTCTTTGACAGTATGAACCGTTTTCACCATATTTAAGAAAAAAAAAACTCTCCTCACTCCTATCCCCTCCAAAGGGTCCTAGATGTTGCTACAGGGGTTTGATTAGCCAGATGTTGTCTGCCCCCTGGGGCCTACTGACCATTACAGACAAGGCTTTGCTGCATCCCTGGGGTGCCCCATAAAAAGGGGCAGACAGCCCCCAGCTGGAGGATGTAAATTTATCCTAACCCAAGGTGGCGTCTCCCTGGCTTCACAGTCCTGAGTTGAATCCTGGTTTAGCCACCCACGGGCTGGCTGCCCATCACGGTCCTTTCATTGTTGCCACAAGGACTGCCTCTGTTCCCTCAGCGCCTCTGGGTCTTCTCACTTGCTGTCCCCTCTGCCTGGAACACAGTGGTCCTTCGCTTCACCTGTCACTTACTGACCTTCTCAGGGCTGGCCTGGGTCCCCCTCCTGCTGCTGCCTCAGCACCCTGTATACCTGTCACCAGTGCCCAGTCCACTGTAGGATAACTGCCTGACCTCGACTTCCCACTAGACCACACAGCGGAGGCTGTGCTTGCCTCCATGCCGTGTTCCCAGTGTTTATTTAGCACAGTGCCTGGCACGTGGCGCTCTTTACGTGTCTGTTAAGTGCGAAAAGAAAGTTGGCTTTGGGCAAGTTGCTTCGCTGAACTCTGGTTTCCTCACCTGTGAAGTGGATTTAATGTGTACTTCAGCTGGCCGTTGTGAGGATTAAATCGAAAGGATACCTGGGGGGCTTCCCTGGTGGTGCAGTGGTTGAGAGTCTGCCTGCCGATGCAGGGGACATGGGTTTGTGCCCCGGTCCGGGAGGATCCCACATGCTGCGGAGCAGCTAGGCCCGTGAGCCATGGCCGCTGAGCCTGCGCGTCCGGAGCCTGTGCTCCGCAATGGGAGAGGCCACAACAGTGAGAGGCCGGCGTACTGCAGGAAAAAAAAAAAAAAAAAAAAAGGATACCTGGGGCTTCCCTGGTGGCGCAGTGGTTGAGAATCCACCTGCCAATGCAGGGGACATGGGTTCGAGCCCTGGTCCGGGAAGATCCCACATGCCGTGGAGCAACTAAGCCCGTGAGCCACAACTACTGAGCCTGCGTTCTAGAGCCCACCAGCCACAACTACTGAAGCCTGCGTGCCTAGTGCCTGTGCTCCGCAACAAGAGAAGCCACCGCAATGAGAAGCCCGCGCACTGCAACGAAGAGTGGCCCTGTTCGCTGCAACTAGAGAAAGCTCACACACAGCAACAAAGACCCAATGCAGCCAAAAATAAAAAAATTTAAAAAATAAATTTATATATATATATATATAAAAAAAGGATACCTGGTGCCTGGCACATGGTAGACACTGAATAACTGACATCTACTATTTTAAAATTCCCACACATCCCAGCACTTTTGGTGTGCTGACTCTATAGTTGCTAAGCATTAACATTTCAGTCATTTTGGAGGCTAGTCTGAGGTACGTGAGAGAGAACCAGGCCTGAGGATTTCAGTATTAGGGCCCCTCCCAGCCCGGACTAGATGGTAGCTGGGTGTGGCAGGGGACAGAGGGGACAGAAGTCCCTACCTGGCACCTTACCCTTCAGCAGACTTTTTTTCTGCAACATTAATTCTTCTCTCTGGAATCTCTCCGGATCCAGTTTCGAGTAGTCCCAGCTATTATAGCTGTGTGGGCAAGGATATATACCTAAGAGGGAGTCAAGAGTGATCATGAAAACTTCTGCAAAAGAGAAAGGGAGGCAGAAAATGGAAGACAGAGGCCTCTGAGATGCCCCTGCTGGTCCCGGGGAGGCTGAGCTTCCAGCATTATCCCTCCTCCCTCCCCCCAGTACTGGCCTTGTAGCCTTGAGTGAGCCACTTCCTCTCTATGAGACTTTGGTTTCTTTATCTGGAAAACGGAGATGTGATGCCCACCCTGCCCTCCTGACAGCGTGAGTGTGAGGATGAGATCACACCACAGACGTGTGAACCTGTGACACACTACACAGATGTGAAGGCATAGTAATTATTAGTTTTCCTGTCTATCTCCTCTGCCTGGAAGGCAGGGGCTGGGTCTGATTCATCTTTGTGCCTCCAGGGCTTAGTATTGGACCTGGCACACAATAAATAGGCACTTAGCAAATGTTTGTTCAACACACTATCACACTTTGCTGGGCTTCCCTGGTGGCGCAGTGGTTAAGAATCCGCCTGCCAATGCAGGGGACACGGGTTCAAGCCCTGGCCCGGGAAGATCCCACGTGCCGCAGAGCAACTAAGTCCGTGTGCCACAACTACTGAGCCTGTGCTCTAGAGCCCGTGAGCCACAACTACTGAGCCCATGTGCCACAACTACTGAGCCCACGCACCTAGAGCCCGTGCTCTGCAACAAGAGAAGCCACTGCAATGAGAAGCCTGCACACCACAACAAAGAGCCGCCCCCGCTCTCCCCAACTAGAGAAAGCCTGCGCACAGCAACAAAGACCCAACACAGCCAAAAATAAATAAATAAATTTATATATATATAAAAAGAACAAGACAAGGGTGCCCACTCTCATCACTCATACTCAACATAGTACTATAAGTCCTTGCTGGAGCAATTAGGCAAGAAAAAGAAATAAAAGGTATCCAGATTGTAAAGGAAGAAGTAAAACTGTATCTGTTTGCTGATGACATGATATTATATATAGAAAACCCTAAAGATTCCACCAAAAACTGTTAGAACTAATAAATGAATTCAGTAAAATTCATTTTTACTGAATATAAAATCAACATACCAAAATCAGTTGTGTTTTTATACACTAACGGTGAATTATCTGAAAAAGAAATAAAGAAAACAGCCCCATTTACAATAACATCAAAAACAATAAAATACTTAGGAGTAAACTTAGAGCCAAGGAATTAAAAGATCTATACACTGAAAATCTAAGACACTGACGAAAGAAACTGAAGACACAAATAAATGGAAAAATATCTCATGTTCATGGATCAAAAGTACTAATATTGTTAAAATGCCCATTCTACCCAAATCATCTACAGATTCAATGTAATCTCTATCAAAATTCCAATGATATTTTTCACAGAAATAGAAAAAAATTCTAAAGTTTGTATGGATCCACTAAAGACTCCAAATAGCCAAAGCAATCTTGAAAAAGAACAAAGCTGGAGGCACCACACTCCCTGTTTTTAAACTATATCACAGGGGCTTCCCTGGTGGCGCAGTGGTTAAGAAGCCGCCTGCCAATGCAGGGGACATGGGCTCGAGCTCTGGTCCGGGAAGATCCCACATGCTGCGGAGCAGCTAAGCCCATGAGCCACAACTACTGAGCCCACATGCCACAACTACTGAAGCCCGTGCACCTAGAGCCCATGCTCTGCAACCAGAGAAACCACGGCAATGAGAAGCCCGTGGACCGCAACGAAGAGTAGCCCCCGCTCGCTGTTCCTAGAGAAAGCCTGCATGCAGCAACGAGGACCCAATGCAGCCAAAAAAACATAAATAAATTTACAAAAATAAATAAATAAACATATTTCAAAGCTATGAAAATCAAAACAATATAGTACTAGCAGAAAAACAGATCAATGAAACAGAATTGAGAGCCCAGAAATAAACCCGTGCATATATGATCAACGAATATTTAACAAAGGAGCCAAGAATACTCAATGGGCAAAGGATAGTCTCTTCAATAAATGGTTTTGGGAAAACTGGATACTCATAAGCAAAAGAATGAAACTGGACACCCCTTACACCATTCACAACTCAAAATGGATTAAGGACTTAAATGGACCTGAAATCATAAAACTCCTAGAATAAAACCCAGGCAAAAAGCTCCCTGACATTGGTCTCGGCAGTGATTTTGGAGGGTATGATACCAAAAGCATAAGAAACAAAAGCAAAAATAAACAAGTGGGACTACATTTAACTAAAAAGCTTCTGCACAGCAAAAGAAACAACAAAATGAAAAGGCAACCTACAGAATGGGAGAAAATATTTGCAAACCATATGTCTAATAAGGGGATAATATTCAAAGTCTGTAAGGAACTTATACAACTCAGTAGCAAAAAACCCCAAACAGTCCAATTAGAGAAAGAGAAAGGATCTGAACGGACATTTTTCCAACGAAGACATACAAATGACCAACAAGTACATGAAAAGGTGCTCAACATCACTAATCATCAGGGAAATGCAAATCAAAACCAGTATAAGATTATCACCTCTCACCTATTAAAACAGCTATTGTCAAAAAGACAAGAGACGACAAATGCTGGCGAGGTTGTGAGAAAAAAGGAAACTCTTGTGTACTGTTGATAGGAATGTAAGTTGGAACCGCCACTATGGAAGCAGTATAGAAGTCCCTCAAAAAATTAAAAATAGAAGTACCATATGATCCAGGAATCTCACTTCTGGATATACAGCCAAAGGAAATGAAATCACTATCTCAAAGGAATATCTGCACGCTCATGTTCACTGCAGCGTTATTCACAATAGCCAAGACCTGGAAACAACCTAACTGTCCACTCACAAATGAATGGGTAAAGAAACTATGGCATGTATACACAATAGAACATTATTCAGCAATAAAAAGGAAGGAAATCCTGCCATTTGTGACAATATGGATGGGCCCTGAGGACATTTTGCTAAGTGAAATAAGGCTCAGAGAGAAAGACAAATACTGTATGATCTCACTTATGTGTGTGTAATCTAAAACAGCCAAACTCATACAAGCAGAGAGTAGAACAGTGGTTGCCAGGGGCTGTGGGTGGGGAAAATCAGGAGATGTGGGGCAAAGGGTACAAACTTGCAGTTACAGAAGGAACAAGTTCCAGGGATGTAATGGACAGCACGGTGACTACAGTTAATAACACTGTATTGTACACTTGAAAGTTGCTCTGAGTAAATCTTTTTATTTATTTTTTTTTTTTTTAGTGTATCTATTTTAGTTATTTATTTTTGCCTGTGTTGAGTCTTTGTTGCTGCACGCAGGCCTTCTCTAGTTGTGGCGAGCGGGGGCTTCTCTTGTTGTGGAGCATGGGCTCTAGGTGCATGGTCTTCAGTAGTTGTGGCATGAGGGCTCAGTAGTTGTGGCGTACGGGCTTAGCTGCTCTGCAGCATATGGGATCTTCCCGGACCAGGGCTCGAACCCTTGTGCCCTGCATTGGCAGGTGGATACTTAACCACTGTGCCACCAGGGAAGTCCTGAGAGTAAATCTTAAATGTTCACCATAAAACAACAACATGATGGGGATTATGTGAGGTGAAGGATGTGTTAACTCACCTGCTTGTGGTAAAAACTTCACAATATATACGTGTATCAAATTATCATACTGTACACCTTAAACTTCCATAGTGTCCTATGTTAATTATATCTCAATAAAGCTGGGGGAAATTTTATTCCCTAGCTGACGAGTGACTCACTGCGCCTAGACTGTTTATGTAACAATGTAGCTGATGCTAAACACCTGCTTCCCTAGAACTTTGGTACACGATAGACAGAGGTGCCTCCATGACCAGCCCACAGTAAAACCCTTGGGCGCTGTTTCTCTAACGGGCTTCTGGGCAGAAACATCACACACATGTTGCCACGTGTTCACTGCAGTGGGATGAGGGGCTCTGTATAACTCCTCACGGGAGGAGGAGGGCTGCATGTGAATTCCTCCAAACAATGCCTGTCTTTCCCCTTATGATCTGGCTGTGTACCCTTACTACATCGTAATAATAAGTCTTAGCCATAAACACAACTGTATGCCGAGACCTGTGAGCTCCACCGAATCTCCTAATGTGGAATTGATCTCGGAGACCCTCAACACAGTAGGAAATGTGAAAGGTGCTTACTTAGCACAGTACCTAGTACACAGGGAACCTCTCAGCTTTCAACGACCTTAGAGGATGTCTGGGTTGAGATGGGGGACGTGAGGAAGGAGACTGAAAAGTAATTGACAAGCAAACATCAAGCTGGCACTGTGTGTGCTGCAGGGAGAGGGGGACGACAGTTGGGTCAAGTGGGGTCACAGTGGGGGTGGAAGGTGGGCTTATCTAGCCAGCACAGTGCTTTTGGGTTCCTGGGTCCATTGGCCTACAGCACATTGTTAACTAACAGGGCTGTGCCGAAACCTGCTCCCTGCCGATGCAGCTGGGGACGAAAGGGGACTAGGAATGTCTCAGAACTGTTTGAGGGAGCAGAATCATGAGTACTCCTCAGGCTCTCACCACACACTTTACTTTCTTTATTGTCAAGGAGAGAAAAGAACAACTGCCTCGATGAAGAGGTGTGATGGCAAACAGGAACCTACCTGGGCTCGGGTGGAAGACGTGTTTCTGGAATTGCTTTCCCCAGGAGAAAGTAGCCACCTCTCACCTGAAATCCAGAGGCTCATCGTGTTACAGATGTCAGACTTGAATTCGTGAGTGTTGAACCAGGACTGAGGGAAGCAGCAGCAGAAGCTGGTGTACAGGGCTTTACTCAGAAGTGATGGCAACCTCTGGGGGGCAAGCAGAGCTCAGGCAATATTCTGGACATTTCCACACCCAGAAAAGAGCCCCTGACTTCAGAAAGGACCTGTGATAAAACTCTCTACCTGACACCGTGCTGCCTTCCTGTTCACGAGGGAAGCAATTTCTATCTGCAGCTGCCCCACGTCTCGGTGGACCCCTTACCCTACCTGGGGACCACTCCTCAAACACCATGCTACGTTGGCCAGCAAACCCCCCTCCCCCAGCTCCTCTGCATGCGGTCTGTGCCTCAGCCCCCTCTACAACCTGGCCAAAGATCAGCGCAGAAGATAACAAAGTACATTGACATACCCATCTCGCTGTCTCCCAGAGATAATATTAAGTCCTACTTCCTGTTTTTTTTTTTTTTCCTTTCCTGTGCATAAGTAGTACTGTTGTTCCTTTTTAACTATGGTTAAGGTCAAATTATACATTTATATCTGGCTTATTAATTTAACATCACAACATAAATACTTCCCCGGGTTACTATAAACTCTTTGGGATTTTTTTTTTTCCAGTAGTGACCTTCATAGTATTGTGCTGAGTGACCATATCAAAATTTACTTAAACATTCAGCATCTGTGGATATTGTCTTGTTTCTAGGACTTTGCATTACAAATTATGCAGAATAATTATATTTATTTATTAAGCTAGCTCAGTGTCTGGCACATATTAAGCAATCAAAAATTTGTTGAATGCATAAAAAAGTTTGTTGAATGCATAAATGAAAGCAGCTTTTACTATATATTCAAATATGCCTTCCAGAAGATGGTATAATAAGAGTAATAATAGCAGCTATTATATATTGGGGGCTTAGCGTGTGCTGGGTGATATGTCAGATGCCTTACAAACATCATCTCATTTAATACTCAGGACAACTCAACGAGAGAGGCATTATTATCCTCATTTTATGGGTGATGAAACTGAGACACTGAAAGCCTAAGCAACTTGTTAAGCAGACACTTAACTAGTGTAAGTGCCTTTCAGCCCATCTGTCCCAATTCACTTCCCACTCAGGCTGTCTGAGTGCCATTTCCCTATGTCCTTCATAACACTGGGAATTACATTTTTTAATCTATGCAATCCAGCAGGTAAAAAGATGTACCAAAGGATTGTTTTAATTTGTATTTTCAATTATTATTATTTTGGGGGGGGGGGCCGCACCACGCAGCATGCGGGATCTTAGCTCCCCGACCAGGGATAGAACCTGCGCCCCCTGCAGTGGAAGAGCAGAGTCCTAACCACTGGACCACCAGGGAATTCCCTCGATTATCGTCAAAGGTGAACTTTTTCTCCCATTTTTATTTCTTCCCTGGTGAATTTCTGGTTTATGTACTTTGTCCATTGGTCCATTTTTCTTATTGATTTGTAAGACTTCTTTATGTTGTGTGGCATATATGCTACCAGTATTTTTTGCATAGTTTCTCATTTGCCTTTTAACTTTGACTGTAGCAATTTAAATAATTTATATAGTTAAATCAGTCTTCTTATGGTTAAACCCTTGGGGTCATATTTAGAAAGTCCTTCCCTACCCCCAAATCATGTCAATATTCACTTATATTTTCTTCTAGCAACCCTTTTAGTATACATGTACATACACACATATATAAAAAGTACATATGTATATTCATAATTTTCAAATCTCATGCTTATTTAAATACTATAGAAATAAATAAAATATAAAAGGAAGCTTCTTATAACCTTATTCCCTGGAGATAATAAGCATTGCTATGAGTTTGGTAAATATTTTTCCAGACTTTTTTTTCTACTCATAGGCACACATACATATACATATAATTTTTCTAACATGGAGTTTTGTTTTTCACTTGAAATACATCATTACATCTTCCCTATCAGTATATATAGATCTACCTTATTTTGGGTAACTGCTGCATTACAAGTCAGTATATGAATACATCACAACTTACTAATTACTCCCTTATGGAAAGCACGTTAAGGGCATTAACTTGGCACTAGCAGTGAACAGCTATCCAATGTGATTTTTTTTCCTGAACAGCGATTGATGCTCACTTTTAAGAGAGCCTCTTCGTAGTGAGACCTGGATTCACAAGACAAAAGAAAGGCGTAGTGCTGGGCTATCCGGTCGAACAGCTTGTTCTGGACTTCCTTCTTTGGCTACCGGGAATAAAAACGGAGAAGGAATTACTAGAGCCCCTTGTTGAAGCGGCCAAGGACTGGGAATCTTAACTAAGTATTTCTCTCATTTTTAGGAATCTTATTCTCAAGGTAATTAATCTCATATTATTTATGAAATACTACACTGATTTGTTTTATAGGATCTATAAAACACATACAGAGAGGTAGAATGTCGAGGAAAGCACCCAAACTCTGGGCCAGGAGGTCCTGACTTTACTCTCTGCCCTGCCGTTGACCAGCCATGTGACACAGACCAGTTCTTAATGCTCTGGGGAGCTGCAGGACGTGGTGCAATGTTTACAGCCCAGAGTGCATGGACGAGGCATGGGTGGGGAAGGGACAGGGTGTGACAGATGAGGCTGCTGGGGCGGTCCGTGGAATCAGAAGGGCTTACAGCCCACGTTAAAGAGGCTGGGGTTTGTGCCACAGAAAAATAACTTAAGTGAGGGAGAGAAGCCATCGGATTTGCATTTACCTGGTACCTTTCATGAAAGATCCACCAGAAGCTATCCAGCCACATGGCTCTTACAGAAGGAGAACAGAGAAACTGCTCTAATTCTCTATCTGAACAGAAAGACTTGAAAAGAAACAAAATTCACATGATTATTGCTATTGTTATTGTTTATTTATTTACTTATTTATTCTTTGAAATTTACCTGGAGCCACAGCCAGATTCATAATCATCTCCACTCAAAACCTGCTTTTCCACCTATGTTCCATGGCTTGTTACTGTCATTAATCACACCACCTCCCCGCCAGATGTCTTTGGAGTCAACACACTTTGGGGTCAACTTAAAAAAAAAAACCCACCTAACCTTTCAGTGAGTGCCAACTATTTACCTTGCCAGGTGTTTTTACATGTTCTCATTTAACCCTTACAATAATCATACAAGGCATGTGTTATTATCTCCATTTCACAGATGAGGAAACTGAGGACTAAACTGATGAAGTCACAGGAATCCCTGGAGGTCCAGAGGTTAGGACTCTGCGTTTTCACTGTTGAGGGCACGGGTTTGATCCCTGGTGGGGGAACTAAGATCCTGCAAGCCACGTGGCGCGGCCAAAATAAATATATTGCTGAAGTCTCTTGCCCAAAGTAACACAGCCAGCAAGTGGCAGAGCCAGGATCGGAACCCATAACTCTAGGCAGTTGCTCCATGCTGTCATCTGTGTTCATTCAATAATAATCAGTATCAACAAACATAGATATTATACAGATGCAAATCACTGGACCATGAAATCCTGCTGAGTTAGCAGTAAGCATATGGAGTTCTAAAATTGGAACAGAATTATCAGTGAACTCAGAGAGGCAGAAAATTCAGGCTTCATTGTCCTAAACTGGGTCTTGAACCTTCCCTGACTCCAAAGCTGCTACCACAATAATATGTAACATTTGGTGAATGCTTGCCATGTATCAGGCACTGAGCTATGCCGTTCATTGTTTATCTCACTTTATTTTTCATCATCCATCTCTGCGGTTGGTGCTGGTTGATGGAACTGTTATCCCCAATTTATAGAAGAGAAAAATGAGGGTCGAAAGGTCAGGATTCTTGCCTAAGCTTACATAGCCTAGGAGGCTCAAAAGCAGGCAGCCTGGCCCCAGAGACATGGTAAGGCTGCCTCTCCTCTTACCATTAAGAGGAGCAGAGATCTCTCTCTTGCCCCCATCCTGGATGCAAAGGGCAAGACTCCTTGGCACTCCCTTCAAGCCTACAGAAGCTGAGGGCATGGTGCATTGATACACAAGCCACCCTAGTTAGCAAGGAGCTCTCTGAGCCCTGCTCTTGGCTTTGTCTTTTCCGCCATTCCTCATGTTTCCTTAGAGAGGCAGTATCGTCAGAGAGGTGGAGAGCACAGACTGCTACCGCACGGCCTGGATTCTAATCCAGCTCTTAAGCTTATTAGCTGCGTGACCCTGAGCAATGTTACTGAAACTGTCTGTGCTCAATTTCCTCATCTGGGAAATGGAGATGATGATGACGACAGTCCCTACCTCCAGGACTGCTATGAGGGTTAAATGAATGAGTGACACACACGCAAAGCATACATACTCACTTAGAACAGTGCCGGGCACTTAGGCAACACTTGTTAAGAGTGTGCTAGTTCTTTATTGTTTATTTATTCACGCTCCTGCTTCCTTTCAAAAGGATTTCATTTCAGCTCTTCAACAGATATTTATCGAGCACCTAGGTGTTAATGGATGTTAATGGAGAGTCCCTGCCCTGAAGGTGTTCACAGGTAAACAGACATTTGAGAGAAGGAATCCCAGGAGGAGGCAAGTAAAATTTGGGATGGCCCCCGAGCAGGATGGAAGAGGGTCCTTTTAAAGCCAGGGCACATATCTGCCTTGGGTTTCCTGGGAGCCAAAGAAAAGCAGGAACCAGCATCAGTTATAAGACTAAAAGCATTCCCGTAGATGCACAGTTTTTCTTGGGATTAAGGTCTCAGGAAAACATTCCCCAGGGGACCTAAAAAATGGGACATTAAGTAGCATCGTAGTCACTGTCCTGGGGGCCACCCACACAGCAAATGGAGCAAGAGCACATGTGGCTGGGCCAGCGGGCCTGTCAGGGGCAGCAGAGGTGCTGGAAGGTCTCACAGGAACGGCGGGTCTGTGAAACACCCCATCCATTTCCAAAGGTCTTTCTTCCATTTTTAAATTATATAAAAAGGAAGAAGAAAAAAACCTATAATCTTGTACACCTGAAACTAACACAACATTGTAAATAAACTATGTTTCAATAAAATTTTTTTTAAAAAACTACAATGTTATTACTCAGAGAATGCTAGTGTATGTATGCTAGTGTATGAATGCTAGTTTATGTATGGTTTCACCCCAGATTTTCCTGTGTGTGCTTATGTAACATTGTACTGCAATTTTATATACCGATGTTTTTCATTTAACAACATAGCATAGCATGTTAAAATACACTCTTCATAAATATTCATTGTAGTGGCTAAGTAGTCCATCATGTATAAACCAAAAATGACTGTACTGTTCTTCTATTATTGATCATTAAACTTTTCTAATAACATTGATAATAAAAACTATCATTTTTTGAGCAATTATGACTTACTAAGCACTGTGCTAAGTGTGCTTATGTATATTATCTTATTTAATTTACAATAATACTTCAAGGTAGAGACTATTGTTATCCCTATTTTTTTTTTTTTTTGCGGTACGTGGGCCTCTCACTGCTGTGGCCCCTCCCGTTGCGGAGCGCAGGCTCCGGATGCGCAGGCTCAGCGGCCATGGCTCACGGGCCCGGCCGCTCCACGGCATGTGGGATCTTCCCGGACAGGGGCACGAACCCGCGTCCCCTGCATCGGCAGGCGGACTCTCAACCACTGCGCCACCAGGGAAGCCCTGTTATCCCTATTTTATAGGAGAAGAAACTGGAGCCCAGAGAGCTACTTAACCACCAAAGATGTACTGCCCTCCAGTCCCTTGCTATCACAGAATCCATGTGGTGAGCATCTTTTTACATTGTCCTGGAGAGAATGTGATGCTCTGAGTGCCTGCTGCTCCTCTACCTCTCTGATAAAGAAAGCAGGGGATCAGGTACCTGATCCCAGGGTGACCACTGCCTGCCCTGGGGACCAGCAGCTGGTGAAAGGCAGCTTACTGACTGCAGTCCACGCCAGAGCCCGGCACTGGAAATCCAGCAGACACCATTGTCATACTGGGCAGTGACTGGCCTAAACAGATCATTGCTCTTAGGAAGTCTGAATGCAAGATGGAACAGAGGTAGAGACACAGCCAGAAGAGTGGGCAGCAGGGAAAAATCATGAAGAGGGGGAGAAGAAGGCAGAGGAGGGAGAGGGAGACAGGGAGGAGGAGATGGGGGTGGGCAGGGAGAGGGAGAAAGAGGGGGGGTGTGTGGTTTGAAGCAGCAGTGAGAAGTACAGACAGAAGAGACTGCAAAGCTGGGTCCCAAGAATGGGGGTGAGGGTGACTAGTTAGGAGCTGAGGATACAATGTCATAGCTGCTTTGGGGACCCTGGAGTTGTGCCGTCGTGAAGGGCGATGAGGCACAGCTGTAAGGCTGCCGAGACCATTTTCTGGGCCTCCTCCCCTCTCCACCCCTCCTCACAACTATCCCCCAGCTCCTGAGTGGCCAGCGTTGTCTCACACGCACACAGGTTCTTCAGGGCCTTCGAATTCTCCCTTCCTTCCTTCCTAAGGAACCCAGTGTGAACTGCTCTCCAAGTGGGTGACTCACCCCAAGGGGTACCACAGGGTATGGGAAGTAAATATTCTAACTAATGTCTAATTAAGAAAAAAAAGAAATTAAATTTACCAATATACAACATCGTGACTGACAACAGAACACATATATCATTTATAAAGAAACATATATCATGAGGGTGTGAACTCAAAATGGTGTGCTAATAGGATACGTGATCAGAGCAGTTAGTTGGGAGACCGGAGGTCTGGGAGAAAGGATGTAGGTTTTGGAGGAAACGTGGGCCTGGCGTCTAATCTCAGCTCAGTCACTTGCAAACTGTGTGGCCCTCAGCAACTTAATTGCCACCACTCTTGGTTTCCTGGTGTGTAAAACTGGGACCGCCGTGTCTGCCACGCAGGTTGGTGTGAGGCTGGCTGGATATCACAGAGGGGCTGCCGCTCTCTTTCCTTACCTTGCCACTAAGGGGGTTTCTCTCAGCCTGGATCACATTGCCCACCATGTCATAGAAGTCCACCCCATTTGGAAGGTTGTTTGGCTTAGAGACGTCAAACTGTGCATACTGGTACAGCTCTGCCAGCATATTTTTGTCTGCTATTTTCTGAAGAAAAAAGCGGAATACGAAAATGGGGTCTATCATTTTGACAGTTTAAAACAATACAGTATCTGCTTTTTATCACGGAGACAATATAACAACCTTATAGACAGAGTGTTTTATAGAGTGCGTTCATGATCGCAGCACCCCTTACCAAACACCTATATACATTATTTCCACTTTCCCTTTCTGGCTTTGAGCACATGTATACAGATATGTATGTTACTTCAATCATTTTAGAATACGTATATGCACACACACACTTTTATGTCCTGCTTTATCCACTTAACTTTAGATTTTTCACATTGTTACACTGTCTTCAAATTTATCATTTAACATAATATATCTTGTTAACAAGATTGCTTTAACTACTCACCGATCACTTCAAATTAATATTATTTATTAGTAACTTGGAGCATACGGTTCACCCCTTTGGGGTTATTTATTTAGTATGAATTTCTCAAAATGGCACTATTAGATCAAAGGATACAACCATCCCTATGGTTCTTAACATATATATTAAATGGATTTTTAGAATAAAAATAAAATATGACTATAAAAAATGTAAAAATACAGAAAAGTAGAAAGAGGAAACCTATTACCACCACCCAAAGGCACCTACTGGAAACATGCTGAGGGACTGAGCTCCTCTCTAACTGGGCTATGGCCTTGACAATGGAAGAACTCAGTGATTAACTGCTTTGACTCTGAGTCAGATGTCAGCTCTCCCATTTACTAGCTGTCCTGCCTTGGACAGGACATTTAAATGTGCTCAGCCACCATCATGGGTAGTATGACAGTTTCAATGCAGACCGTCAACCATCGGGCCTTATGCTGTGTGGCTAAAAAGTGAAAAAAGGATAACGTGTTCCCCAGCATTTCAAGGTTTGAATACACACGAGCTGGGTAGTTAAAGAGCCAGCTTAGGAGGATCTTAACTGGGGCGGCTGTATGGCGGGGCCAGGCTGTGGTTGCAGAGGCAGCAGAGAGAGCCTGGCCGCAGGTCTGAGGATCTGAGAGGGAAGCAGGTCTCTGCTACTGAAAAGCTGCCTGATGCTGGACACATCCTCTGACTGTTCCCGACTGCCAGTGTCCCGGGCTATCTGCAGTGACCGACAAAACCAGTACTGCTGTGGGAATGGGCCCCACGGAGCTGCGCAGCACAGTGGCTGTGTGAACTGAATCTGAACTCACTGTTTCTAAGGGCAAACATCTTCTGAGTTCTAAAAATAAACAGACAAATGACCTCTAGAACACTCCTCATTCTACCTTTTTGAGGCGTTATGAGAAATTCCAGCATTATTAAAATACTTTAAGATTCTCTAAAAAGGGAATTCTGCCATTTTCCTGCGTAGTCACCATCCAGGTGCCAAGTATCCCCTCCCTGGGAATAAAATCTAGTCCATGCCCAGCAGAAACAGACCTAGCAATAGATCTCTTACCCTTTTGATAATGAAAGATTTGACATTCCTGGATTCTGAGCCTTTGCAAATATACTGAGATTTTCTTTCGCTCTTTTCTGCAGAAGTATGGAAGAAGAGAAATAGGATGTGAGTAACCATGGGGTCTGTCCACTGCTGTGTGGTGATCATACCTGTGATTTTTCATTCAACCTGAGCAGATGACACGCACACTATTAGTCTCCCTAGATCCCACCTGGGTTGCTGACTTACTAAGATTCCCCTCATTTGATTAGACTGCTTGAGCCAGAGAAGCAGCCAGGAGGAGTAAATAAAACGTGGGCTTTGAAGTCAGGCTGGGGAGAATCCAGGACCTGCCGCAGACAAGCTGTGTGGCTTTCGGCAAGTTGTTCCCTTACCCCCAAGCCTATTCTCTCATCTATAAAACACTTTCTACGGCACCCGCCTCACAGGTAGGGGGCATTAGGAACCTTTAACAGGGGGATACGTATGAAAGCACCTGGTGCAGTGTGTCCCATACAGGTCGTCTGGAAATGGTGTTGTCCCTCCCCCCTTTCTTGCCCTATGCCAAGAAGTCAGATTAAAGGCTCTTTCAGAAGAGGCTAAAAATACCCTCATCTGAGACTCCAGACTCCTACTCGATTACATTTTAGATACTAAAAAGCCAAACCCCACAAAAACACCATCAAGGCTATGAGAAAGGAGTTTTGCCTTTGTCTCCCAAGCTGCCGTGACTTCTCTCTCCTTTTAAAGCCTTCTTCTCCATCTCGTACTTCTCAATTGCCTTTAAAAACCAAAAAGGAAATGGGGTTTTAGGGGTTAGTGCAAATCTTAGAGGAGGGCAGGGGTCAGGGAGCAGGCCATTTCTCCTGCTGGTGTGCAGAAGGCCTGGAACAAAGTGCGTGGCAGGGCCTTGCTGTCTCCCACTAGGTGGTAGGGCCTTGGTGGCCATCTGTGTCACTGACCTCATCCCCCTGAGTGTCACCACCGATGTGTCCCCCACCCCCAGGCTCTCTCACCTGCCCCTCCTCCTGGCTACGCTCCTGAGGAGTACAGGATTGGGAACAGGGTTCCGATCATGGCTCCACGGGTTACAAGCTACTGTTTGACCTCTGTAAAGGGGGATAATAATACCTGCCTCCCAGTGCTCTCATAAGGATAAGATATAAAGAATGTAATATGCTGTGAAACACTAGCACAGAGGCTTTCAGATCGGAGCTGCTCCATAAAGGGTAACTATTATTATTATTAATCATCATACCCCTGACCTCTCAAGAGATGTCCCTTGATCTCTGACTCCTCTTACCCCCAGTCCTGCCAAAAAGGGAGGAAAGGAAAATGAATGTCAGTGACCCAGCAAGTTGTACTGATTGTCAACCAGCCCAGCGTTGAGCTTGGGTAACGAAGTTAAAGTATGATTATGTCTTCACCACCCTCAAGGAATTTACAGTCTATTCAGAGAACCAAATCAACATACGTGGAACAATTAAGTCCTAAACTGCTATGTTTAGGATTCAAAGGAGTAAGATCGGTATGGGCTGGAGCAGTCACAGAGGACTGGCCAGAAGTGGCGGGGCACGAGTGTTGGGAATACGAGGGATGAGGCATCTCTCCTTAGCTTGATAAACCGTGAAGTGCCCCTCCAGCCTTCCCCCACCTTTCTCCTGAACCGGCAGCCCCGGCCTGCACGATGAGCTAAAGGTACTGGAATGTGCGCAGGTGTGTGTGTGTGTCAGGGAAGGGGTCACACTGCTAAGCCTATGCATCAACACTGTCACTCCAATTAAGTATACTAGAGAAGGCATGATGGATGAATGAATCGGACGGGTGTGTGTCAATACAGCCATGTCTTTGATACCTGCCAGGATGTCACTGTAGCTGATATTGTCAGGGCCCGGAAGGATGGACAAGATTTGCACAGAGAAAGAACAGAAAAGACAGTTGAACGCTGGAGGAAAAGCAAGTTTTAGGGCAAGAATGATGAGACCTGAGTTTGCATTTGAGACGACGGAAGGACCTACAGCTGGGGCTGTTCCCTGGGAAGGCAGCTCCCAAACCTGGCTGATGACCAGCCTTGCTGTGGAAGTATTCAGATATACAGGTTCATTAGAATCTGGAATAAACATCCAATCCAAGGAATAAACGTCATTCCTTATCGGGTTCTGAATTGTTTATTGTGGCCCCTGAGTTGTTCTCTATTTAAATTTAAAAAACAATAAATATTTTACGTGATACAAAATCAAATACGGTAAAAAGTCTCCTTCCTACTGCTCACCCAAGACCCTTAGTTTCTTGCACAGCTTTCTAGAGATATTCTGTACCTATTCAGATGAGAGCACACACAGCTCACAGGCCTGTGCCTGGCTCTCTTCACTTTTAGTTTTTAAAAAGCTCCCAGGGGAGTCTGATGATCAGCTAGGTTTAGGTATCACTGCTCTAGGTAGCTGGGAATATGAGACTGAAAAACAGGTGAGAAGATAGAATTTGCAAACATATCATTCATTCCGCGAATCTTCCCTGAGCACCTACTAAAAGCCAGGTGCTGGGCTGGTGTCCAAGAGAAGATGCAGCCGTGAGCAGTGAAGCCCATCTCTGCCCTCCGAGGGCTCAGAGACTAGCAGGGAGAAGCCGGTGATTATGAGGTGATTGATGCTGCTGTGGGGAGGGACAGGATGCCAGAAGGGCGCTCCGATGGGGCACCTACACTGATCTTGGGCTGAGAGTGCAGGGAAGGCCTTTGCAGAGGCAATGGCCTATCGGGAGAGGAAGGAACACACCTACTGCTGGAGTGAATGGTGAAGCTGTGACGGTGGGTGAACAAGCTCCCAAAGGAAGGAGACTGGAAAGAAGAGCTAGGCAAGTTCACGGCCAAAGTCTTGGGGGGAACCCACATTTAGGGCATGGGAGAAGGAATAGAAATAGGACATGGCCGTGGAGGAAGTCGGCGGGGGGTGTCTGGGTCTCAGAAGGAGGCGGCTCACTCATTTGCTAGTACAGCTATTAAACACTTCTTATGCACCAGGTACGTGCTAGGTGCCACGTGGTAGGGCAGCGTGGAGCCTGGCTATAGGTGCTGACATGGGAGAAGCAGCCATACAGTCAAGGCCTGATATATAAAGGGCAGGGCACACCGCAGCCAGCAGAGGTTGGGCAGGGTAGCCCAGGGGTGGGCTCTGGTGGCAACAGGCAGCCAGCATCTGCCAGGTCTGACCAGCTGCCTGCGCAGAGGAGCAGGAAGGATGCTTCCTCCAGGTCACGTGAGGATCCACGATTGCTCCTGCCAGCCCTGGCCCTGTTCTGAGCGGCAATGAAGAACACCGAGGAGCTGTGCCGATGCTGGGCAGCCTTGAAAAGCCACCAGATCCTGCTACTGGGAGAATAATCTCATTCATTTTCCTGGTTCTCAAGTTATCATTAAAAAAACCACAGAACTGACATATAAATACATTCTTGTTGTAAAATACCCAAACATTACAGAAGTAGTCAGGGTAAAAACAGTTTACCCCCTTCCACCCCACTCCCTTGCCAGAACTGACTCCATCTGATACGCATCCTTCCAGACCTCTCCCCTACACATTTATACATATATAATGTGCTTCTTGTGGGCCAGGCACTGATCTAAGGGTTTTCAGGAGTCTTAACTTGTCCAGTTCTTTCAGAGATAATACATCTATGAGGCAGGTATGTTATTAATGTTATCACTATTTTACAGGAAACTGAGACTCATAAAGGTTAAATAATTTACCTGATGCCACAGTGTGAGAAAACAGTAAAGCAGCAGGAACTTAAACTCTGACAGTCTTATTTTGTGCCTCTGGTGCTATACCCTCATGCACACATACAGAGGTATAAGGCTTTTTACATGGAATCATTCCAAATAGTGTGTGTGTCTATTTTGCTTTTATTTACAACTCAATTCTAGAATGTGTTCGACAGTGGGGTAGGGGAAACAGAAGCTCATGGTGTCCTTTCCGCTTCAGGGAAGAATGCCTTCACTTCTGTGAAAAGCAACTTGACTATATTTACCAAAATTTTAAATTTCACTTCTAGGGCTCTAGCTTGCAAAAATATTTGCAAATGAGTCCCAAGATACATGTACAAAAATATTCACATGTTCACTATGATGAAAATAGCACTGAAATACTTATTGATAGGGAAGAGTTAAATTAATTATGCCATATCCAACTTTTCGAATATTATGCAGCTACGAAAAGAATGGGATCAGTCAACAGCACTGACTTTGAAAAATCTCCAAGAGGTATTTATGTGAAAAATAAATAAATAAATAAGAAAAAAATAAAAGCAGCTTCCAAAACAATATTTATGGTATGATCCTGATCACATTAAAAAAGAAAACAATAACCCTAAATGTCTATATTGTATATTTCTAATGTATTTTTTAAAAGTTCTGGAAGGATACAATAACCCTAAAAGAAAACAATAACCCTAAATGTCTATATTGTATATTTCTAATGTATTTTTTAAAAGTTCTGGAAGGATACACACCACATAACTAGCATCTAGGGAGGGATCTAGGGCTGAAAGGGAAAGTGACTTTCACTGTTTACTTACATACTTGTAGATACCTGAATACTTTAGAATAAGCATGCATTACCTTGCTATTTAAATTTTTTTTAATAAAAGAAAAAAATTGTTGACTCAAGAGCTAAACTGGCCCAAAGGTCAGTACTGGAAAAGCCGAGGTGAGGGTAAAGCTAAAAACTGTGGAGGCAGATCACCAGGTTCAGGACCCTGGGCCAGAGGAACTTGGTGGAGAGCAAGACGCCAGGTAGGAAGGGGTGAGGAGGCTTAGGTGGAGTGAACTGGCAGGAAGTAAAGGAGCAGGGTTAAGACAGACCGAAGAAGCAGAGAGAAGGGATGGGAGAGAAGGAGGGCCAGGGAGCATGGTGGACTGAAGATCAGGCCAAGTGAGAACCCACAGAGAAGGTCCTCCCAATCTACAGAACTGCACTGCCAACAAATGACTTGGGTTCTCATCTAGTCTGAGTCTCTTTCCTTGTGTTTGGAGACGTAGTCAGTAACATAAATGAGTGAAGCCGGCCGAGCGTAAGACCATGTGGCAACCAACACTTTGCCTCCATATCAGGAGCGTCAGGGAATGGTGGGAACTGTAGCAACCTGGAGACCTCACGCTCTGATAAAGAGGGCCACTGCTGTTCTGCTCCAGCTGGTGACCCCACGTGGAAGTGCGGAGGAAACGTAACCATTCTTAAATATCCCATATAGCGTTTTGTCTTCCCTCAGGAGACAATAATTTACCAAGCCTAACCCACCTGGGGGAGGGGAAATACCCAATTCTAGCACCATTTAGCTATCTTGTCCCACCCAAGCGGAGGAAAAAAACTGAGAAGCAATGGTGAAGTCCAGTCCAGAGGTACCGAAGGTTCATCAGAAGACCGAGACCCAACCATAGGACTACAGAACACTCCCCCCACAACCCTCACACCTACCACCACATCACTGAAGGCCTATTTACCACAGTTCCTTTTACCCAGTACGTCATATCTACCTTTCAACAAAAAATTACAAGGCATACTAAAAGGCAAAAGGCACAGTTTGAAGAGCATAAACAAGCATCAGAACCAGAGTCAGACATGGCAGAAATGTTGGACTTATCAGACCAGGAATTTTTTAAAATTATGATTAATATTCTAAGGGCTTTTACAGAAAAAGCAGGAAACATACAAGAACAGAAGGATAATGTAAACAGAGAATGAACATTCTAAGAAAGGGTCCAAAACAAATGCTAGAGGGGATTTCCCTGGCGGTCCAGTGGTTAAGACTTCGCCTTTCAATGCAGGGGGTGCGGTTCGATCCCTGGTTGGGGAGTTAAGATCCCACATGCCTCGTGGCCAAAAAAACAAAAACATAAAACAGAAGTAATATTGTAGCAAATTCAATAAAGACTTTAAAAATGGTCCACATCAAAAGAATCTTTGAAAAAAAAAATGCTAGAGATCAAAAACACCGTAACAAAATAGAAGGATGCCTTTGATGGGCTCATTAGTTGACTAGACATGGCTGAGGAAAGAATCTGAGTTTGAGGAAATGACAATCGAAACTTCCAAAACAGAAAAGCAAAGAGAAAAAAAAAGACTGAAAAATACCCCCCAAACAGAACAGAATATCCAAGAACTATGGGACAACTATTAAAAAGTGTAACATGTGCATAATAGGAATACCAGAAGTAGAAGAAAGAGAGAAAAGAACAGAAGGAATATTTGAAGGAAAAAACGACTGGAAAATTTCCCAAATTAATGTCAGACACCAAAACACAGATCCAGGAAACTCAGATAACACCAACTAGGATATATGCAAAAAACAAAAACAAAACCCAAAAAACTACACCTAGGCATTTCATATTCAAACTTTAGAAAATCAAAGATAAAAATCTTTAGGGACTTTCCTGGTGGTCCAGTGGGTAAGACCCTGTGCTCCCAATGAAGGGGGCCCGGGTTCAATCCCTGGTCGGGGAACTAGATCCCACACACATGCTGCAACTAAGAAGTCCGCATACTGAAACTAAAAGATCCCGCATACCACAATTAAAGATCTCACACGCGGCAACGAAGATCCCACGTGCTGCAACTAAGAGCTGGCACAGGGCTTCCCTGGTGGCGCAGTGGTTGAGAGTCCGCCTGCCGATGTGGGGGTCGCGGGTTCGTTCCCCGGTCCAGGAGGATCCCACATGCCGCGGAGCGGCTGGGCCCGTGAGCCATGGCTGCTGAGCCTGCGCGTCCGGAGCCTGTGCTCCGCAACGGGAGAGGCCACAACAGTGAGAGGGCCGCGTACCGCAAAAAAAAAAAAAAAAAAAGAGCTGGCGCAGCCTAAATAAATAAATAAATAAATATTTAAACAGAGACAAAAAAAAAAAAAAGAAACAAAAATCTTGAAAGAAGCCAGAGGGGGGAAAATACCTTACCTATAAAAGAGCAAAGATAAGAATTACATCCGACTTCTCAGAAACCATGCAAGCAAGAGGAAAATGAAGTGAAATATTTAAAGTGTTAAGGAAAAAACCCCTGCCAACCTGGAATCCTGTACTCTGCAAAATTATCCCTCAAAAGTGAAGGAGAAATGAAGGCTTTCTCAGGCAAACGAAAACGGAGGGAATTTGTTGCCAGTACATCGGCCGTGAAGAAATGCTGAAAGCAGTTCTTTAGAGGGAAGGAAAATGATACAGGTCAGAAACTTGGATCTACATAAAGAAAGGAAGCGCATCAAAGAACGAATCAGTGAAAGTAAAATTTAAAAATTTGGTTTTTTATTCTTAATTGATCTAACAGATAGCAGTTTGTTCAAAATAATAGTAGTAGCAATGTGTGTGTATATACGTATACACACATATACAAGTGAAATGAAATGAATGATGGCAATGATACAAAAGACAGGAGGATGGAATTAGGAATATTTTATTATTATCAAGTATTTGCATTACCCGTGAAGTGGTACAGTAATATTTGAAAGTAGACTTAGATTAGTTGTAAATGTATATTTTAAACTCTAGGGCAACCACTAAAAAAAGTACAAAAAGTACAAAAAGAAGTATGATTGATATGCTAAGAAAGGAGAGAGAATAAAATCACATAAAATGCTCAACTAAAACCACAAAAGGCAGAAAAAGTTTGGAAGACAAAAGTAGGAAAAAAGGGGACTTCCCTGGTGGTCCAGTGGTTAAGAATCCGCCTTCTGGTGCAGGGGACATGGGTTCGATCCCTGGTCAGGGAACTAGGATCCCACACATCGCAGGGAAACTAAGCCCACGTGCCGCAACCACTGAGCTCATGTACCATAACTAAAGAGAAGCCCATGTGCCACAACAAAGAGCCCGGGTGCTGCAACTAAGACCTGACACAGCCAAAAAATAAAAATAAATTAAAAATAAATAAATATTTTAAAACACAGGAACTAAGAACAGGCCAAGAAATAGAAAACAGAACAAATATGATAGATATTAATCCAACTATATCAATAATCACTTTAAAATGAAAGGTCTAAATATGCCAATTAAAAGACAGAGATTGTCAGAGTAAATCCAAAAACAAGATCCAAAATACTTTGTCTATAAGAAACCCATTTTAAATATAAATAAATATATAGATTAGAAGTAAAGGGATGAAGAAAGATATACCATACTAACACTAATTAAAAAAAAAGTTATTTCACTTAGAGCAGACTTCAGGTCCAGGAAAGTTATCAGGGATAAAGAGGGGCATTATGTAATGATAAAGGGGTCAATACACCAAGAAGACTTAACAATCTTAATGTGTATGTGCCTAAAAACAGAGCATCAAAATACATGAGGCAGAAAAAGAATTGCATGGACAATGAATCCACTGATGAATCTACTATAATAGTTAGAGACTTTAATATTCCTCTGTTAGAAAGGGAGAGATCCTGCAGACAGGAAATTAGTAAGAAAATAGCTGAACTCAACAGCATCATCAATCAACTGGATATGTGCCCTTTCCTATAACCAACAATGAACAAGTGGAATTTGAAATTAAAAACACAATACCATTTATATTAACAAAAAATGAAATACATAGGTATAAATCTAATAAAATATGTACAAGATCAAAATAAGAAAAACTACAGAACTGATGAAATAAATTAAACAACTAAATAAATGGAGATATTCCATGTTCACAGATAGAAAGGCTCAATATTGTCAAGACGTCAGTTCTTCCCAACTTGATCAATGCAGTCCCAATCAAAATTCCAGCAACTTATTTGTCAATATTGACAAACTAATTCTAAACTTTACATGGAGAAGTAAAAGACCCAGAATAGCAAACCCAGCATTGAAGGAGAACTGACACTACTTGACTTCAAGACTTACTTACTATAAAACTACAGTAATCAAGACAGCGTGGCATTGGCCAAAAAAACAGACAAATAGATCAATGGAACAGAATAGAGAGTCCAGAAATAGACCCACATAAACAAAGTCAATTGATCTTTGACAAAGAGGCAAAGGCAATACAATGGAGCAAAGGTAGACTTTTCAACAAATGGTGCTCGAACAACTGAACATCCAAACGCAAAATAACGAACCCATACACAGACCTTACATCTTTCACAAAAATTAAGTCAAAATGGATAACAGACCTAAATATAAAACTCCTAGAAGATAACGTAGATGAGAAAACCTAGTTGACCCTGGGTTTCGCAATGACTTTTTAGATACAACAGCAGAGGCATGATCCATGAAAGAAATAACTGATAAGCTGGACTTCATTAAAACTTAAAACTTCTGCTCTACAAAGGACAATGTCAAGAGAAAAAGAAGACCAGCCACAGACTGGAGAGAATATTTGCAAAAGATACATTTGATAAAGGACTGTTACCCAAAATATACAAAGAAATCTTAAAACCCAACAATAAGAAAACAAACAACTCAATTAAAAAATGGGGCAAACACCTCAACAGACACCTCACCACCAAACAAGATATACAGATGGAAAGTAAGCATATAAAAAGATGTTTAATATCACGTTATTAGAGAACTGCAAATTAAAACAACGAGATATCACAGTATACTGGTTAGGATGGCCAAAATCCCAAACACTGACAACACCAAATGCTGACGAGGATGTGGAGCAACAGGAACTCTCATTCACTGCTGGTGGGAGTGCAAAAGGGCACAGCCACTTTGGGAGACAATTTAGCAGTTTCTTACTATACTAAACATACTCTTACCATATGGTCCAGGATTCATGCTCCTTGGTGTTTACCCAAATGAACTGAAAATATATGTCCACACAAAACCCTGCATATGAATGTTTATAGAAGCTTTATTCAAAGTTGCCAAAACTCAGAAGCAACCAACATGCCCCTCAGTAGGTTAACAGATAAATAAACTGTGGACATCCAAACAACAGAATACTATTCAGCGCAAAAAAGTAATGAGCTATCAAGCCATGAAAAGACATGGAGAAACCTTAAAGATATATTACTAAGTAAAAGAAACCAATCTGAAAAGGTTACATACTTTATGATTCCAATTCTACGACATTCTGGAAAAGGTGAAACTAAGGAGGTAGCAAAAGATCAGTGGTTGCCAAGGACTGGGGGGAGAGAGGGATGAATAGCAGCGCAGAGGATTTTTAGGGCAGTGAAACTATTCCGTATAATACTATAAGGGTGGACACGTATCATTATACATTTGTCCATACTCATAGAATGTACAGCATAAGGAGAGAAACCTAATGTAAACATGGGCTTTGGGTGAATGTGATGTGTCAATTTAGGTACATCAATTATAATAAATGTTCCACTCTGGTGATGGGGAGGCTGTGCATGTGTGGGGACAGGGAGGGGTATGTGGGAACTCCGTACTTTCAGCTCAATTTTGCTATGAACCCAGAACTTCTCTAAGAATAAAGCTTATTAATTTTAAAAATATATCTTTGAGACTTCTATTGTGCAAATGTGCTTTCAAATACGTAGAGGGGCCCCTAGGGCACTTCCTTGCTGGAAGCCTCGCCTCAGCACACATAACTTACCAGGCTGTGCACCAGCGCGTTGGGACTCAGATCTGTCTCAGCAATCCCTTGGTTCACCTGCTGTATGGAGCCAATGCAGCAGGCTGGGAGGTGAGTCTGTTAAGGAAACTTTATGGGTGATGACTACACACAAATAGAACAGGATGGGGTGAGCCTGTAAAGAAAAGCAGCTCACTGCCTTTCTGTGCTTTTTTTTTTTTCCCCACAGTTCATTTATTTTTTAAAATTTAATTTATTTTTTTATACAGCAGGTTCTCCTTTTTTTTTTTTTTTTTTTTTGCAGTACGCAGGCCTCTCACTGTTGTGGCCTCTCCCGCTGCGGAGCACAGGCTCCGGACGTGAAGGCTCAGCGGCCATGGCTCACAGGCCCAGCCGCTCCACGGCATGTGGGATCTTCCCGGACCGGGGCAGGAACCCGCGTCCCCTGCATCGGCAGGCGGACTCTCAACCACTGCGCCACCAGAGAAGTCCACAGGTTCTTATTAGTCATCAGTTTTATACACATCAGTGTATACATGTCAATCCCAGTTGGTGCAATTCATCACACCACCACCCGCAACCCCCCCGCCGCTTTACCCCCTTGGTGTCCATACGTTTGTTCTCTACATGTGTCTCAATTTCTGCCCTGCAAACTGGTTCATCTGTACCATTTTTCTAGGTTCCCCATATATGCGTTAATATACGATATTTGTTTTTCTCTCTCTGACTTACTTCACTCTGTATGACAGCCTCTAGATCAATCCATGTCTCAACAAATGACCCAATTTCGTTCCTTTTTATGGTTGAGTAATATTCCATTGTATATATGTACCACATCTTCTTTATCCATTCGTCTCTCGATGGGCATTTAGGTTGCTTCCATGACCTGGCTATTGTAAATAGCGCTGCAATGAACATTGGGGTACATGTGCTTTTTTGATTTATGGTTTTCTCTGGGTATATCCCCAGTAGTGGGATTGCTGGATGATATGGTAATTTTATTTTTAGTTATTTAAGGAACCTCCATAATGTTCTCCATAGTGACTGTATCAATTTACATTCCCACCAACAGTGCAAGAGGGTTCCCTTTTCTCCACACCCTCTCCAGCATTTGTTATTTGTAGATTTTCTGATGACGCCCATTCTAACTGGTGTGAGGTGGTACCTCATTGCAGTTTTGATTTGCATTTCTCTAATAATTAGTGATGTTGAGCAGCTTTTCATGTGCTTCGTGGCCATCTGTATGTCTTCTTTGGAGAATTGTCTATTTAGGTCATCTGCTCATTTTCGGATTGGGTTGTTTGTTTTTTTTAATATTGAGCTGCATGAGCTGTTTATATATTTTGGAGATTAATCCTGTGTCTGTTGATTCGTTTGCAAATATTTTCTCCCATTCTGAGGGTTCTCTTTTCATCTTGTTTATGGTCTTCTTTGCTGTGCAAAAGCTTTGAATTTCATTAGGGCCCATTTGTTTATTTTTGTTTTTATTTCCATTACTCTAGGAGGTGGATCAAAAAAGATCTTGCTGTGATTTATGTCAAAGAGTGCTCTTCCTATGTTTTCCTCTAAGAGTTTTATAGTGTCCGGTCTTACATTTAGGTCTCTAATTCATTTTGAGTTTATTTTTGTGTATGGTTTTAGGGAGTGTTCTAATTTCATTCTTTTACATGTAGCTGTCTAGTTTTCCCAGCACCACTTATTGAAGACACTGTCTTTTCTCCATTGTATATCCTTGCTTCCTTTGTCATAGATTAGTTGACCATACGTGTGTGGGGTTATCTCTGGGCTTTCTATCTTGTTCCATTGACCTATGTTTCTGTTTCTGTGCCAGTACCATATTGTCTTGATTAGTGTAGCTTTGTAGTATAGTCTGAAGTCAGGGAGTCTGATTCCTCCAGCTCTGTTTTTTTCCCACAAGACTGCTTTGGCTATTCAGGGTCTTTTGTGTCTCTATACAAATTTTAAGATTTTTTGTTCGAGTTCCATAAAAATTGCCATTGGTAATTTGATAGGGATTGCACTGAATCTGTAGATTGCTTTGGGTGGTATAGTCATTTTCACAATATTGATTCTTCCAATTCAAGAACATGGTATATCTCTCCATCTGTTGGTATCATCTTTAATTTCTTTCATCAGTGTCTCGTAGTTTTCTGCATACAGCTCTTTTGTCTCCCTAGGTAGGTTTATTCCTAGGTATTTTATTCTTTTTGTTGCAGTGGTAAATGGGAGTGTTTCCTTAATTTCTCTTTCAGATTTTTCATCATTAGTGTATATAGGAATGCAAGAGATTTCTGTGCATTAATTTTGCAAACTGCAACTTTACCAAATCCATTGACTAGCTCTAGTAGTTTTCTGGTGGCATCTTTAGGATTCTCTATGTATAGTGTCATATCATCAGCAAACAGTGACAGTTTTACTTCTCCTTTTCCAATTTGTATTTCTTTTATTTCTTTTCCTTCTCTGATTGCCGTGGCTAGGACTTCCAAAACTATGTTGAATAATAGTGGTGACAGTGGACATCCTTGTCTCCTTCCTGATCTTAGAGGAAATGCTTTCAGTTTTTCACCATTGAGAATGATGTTTGCTGTGGGTTTGTCATATATGGCCTTTATTATGTTGAGGTAGGTTCCCTCTATGCCCACTTTCTGGAGAGTTTTTTTCATAAGTCGGTGTTGAATCTTGTCAAAAGCTTTTTCTGCATCGATTGAGATGATCATACGGTATTTATTCTTCAATTTGTTAATATGGTGTATCACACTGATTTGCGTATATTGAAGAATCCTTGCATCCTTGGAATAAATCCCACTTGATCATGGTGTATGATCATTTTAATGTGTTGTTGGATTCTGTTCACTAGTATTTTGTTGAGGATTTTTGCATCTGTGTTCATCAGTGATATTGGCCTGTAGTTTTCTTTTTTGTGACATCTTTGTCTGGTTTTGGTATCAGGGTGATGGTGGCCTCATAGAATGAGTTTGGGAGTGTTCCTTCCTCTGCCTTTTTTTGAAAGAGTTTGAGAAGGATGGGTGTTAGCTCTTCTCTAAATGTTTGCTAGAATTCACCTGTGAAGCCATCTGGTCCTGGACTTTTGTTCATTGAAAGATTTTTAAACACAGTTTCAATTTCATTACTTGTGATTGGTCTGTTCATATTTTCTATTTCTTCCTGGTTCAGTCTTGGAAGGTTATACCTTTCTAAGAATTTGTCCATTTCTTCCAGATGGTCCATTTTATTGGCATAGAGTTGCTTGTAGTAGTCTCTTAGGGTGCTTTGTATTTCTGTGGTGTCTGTTGTAACTTCTCCTTTTTCATTTCTAATTCTATTGATTTGAGTCCTCTCCCTGTTTTTCTTGATGAGTCTGGCTAATGGTTTATCAACTTTGCTTATCTTCTCAAAGAACCAGCTTTTAGTTTTATTGATCTTTGCTATTGTTTTCTTTGTTTCTATTTCATTTATTTCTGCTCTGATCTTTATGGTTTCTTTCCTTCTGCTAACTTTGGGTTTTGTTTGATCTTCTTTAGTTCCTTTAGGTGTAAGGTTAGATTGTTTATTTGAGATTTTTCTTGTTTCTTGAGGTAGGCTTGTATAGCTATAAACTTCCCTCTTAGAACTGCTTTTGCTGCATCCCATAGGTTTTGGATCATCGTGGTTTCATTGTCATTTGTCTCTAGGCATTTTTTGATTTCCTCTTTGATTTCTTCAGTGATCTCTTGGTTATTTAGTAACGTATTGTTTAGCCTCCATGTGTTTGTGTTTTTTACGGTTTTTTCCCTGTAATTCATTTCTAATCTCATAGTGTTGTGGTCAGAAAAGATGCTTGATATGATTTCAATTTTCTTAAATTTACTGAGGCTTGATTTGTGACCCAAGATGTGATCTATCCTGGAGAATGTTCCCTGTGCACTTGAGAAGAAAGTGTAATCTGCTGTTTTTGTATGGAATGTCCTATAAATATTAATGAAATCTATCTGGTCTATTGTGTCATTTAAAGCTTCTGTTTCCTTATTTATTTTCATTTTGGATGATCTGTCCATTGGGGTAAGTGAGGTGTTAAAGTCCCCCACTATTATTGTGTTACTGTCAATTTCCTCTTTTATAGCTGCTAGCAGTTGCCTTATGGATTGAGGTGCTCCTATGTTGGGTGCATATATATTTATAATTGTTTTATCTTCTTCTTGGATCAATGCCATGATCATTATGTAGTGTCCTTCCTTGTCACATTCTTTATTTTAAAGTCTATTTTATCTGATATGAGTATTGCTACTCCAGCTTTCTTTTGATTTCCATTTCCATGGAATATCTTTTTCCATCCCCTCACTTTCAGTGTGTATGCGTCCCTAGGTCTGAAGTGGGTCTCTTGTAGACAGCATATAGATGGGTCTTGTTTTTGTACCCATTCAGCAAGCCTGTGTCTTTTGGTTGGAGCATTTAATCCATTCACGTTTAAGGTAATTATCGATATGTATCTTCCTATGACCATTTTCTTAATTGTTTTGGGTTTGTTTTTGTAGGTCCTTTTCTTCTCTTGTGTTTCCCACTTAGAGAAGTTCCTTTAGCATTGTTGTAGAGCTGGTTTGGTGGTGCTGAATTCTCTTAGCTTCTGCTTGTCTGTAAAGCTTTTGATTTCTCCATTGAATCTGAATGAGATCCTTGCTGGGTAGAGTAATCTTCGTTGTAGGTTCTTCCATTTCATCACTTTAAGTATATCATGCCACTCCCTTCTGGCTTGTAGAGTTTCTGCTGAGAAATCAGCTGTTAACCTTATGGGAGTTCCCTTGTATGTTATTTGTCGTTTTACCCTTGCTGCTTTCAATAAGTTTTTCTTTGTCTTTAATTTTTGCCAATTTGATTACTATGTGTCTTGACGTGTTTCTCCTTGGGTTTATCCTGTATGGGACTCTGCGCTTCCTGGACTTGGGTGGCTATTTCCTTTCCCATGTTAGGGAAGTTTTCGAATATAATCTCTTCAAATATTTTCTCTGGTCATTTCTCTCTCTCTTCTCCTTCTGGGACCCCTATAATGTGAATGTTATTGCGTTTAATGTTGTCCTAGAGGTCTCTTAGGCTGTCTCCATTTCTTTTCATTCTTTTTTCTTTATTCTCTTCCGCAGCAGTGAATTCCACCATTCTGTCTTCCAGGTCACTTATCTGTTCTTCTGCTTCAGTTATTCTGCTATTGATTCCTTCTAGTGTAGTTTTCCTTTCAGTTATTGTATTGTTCATCTCTGTTTGTTTGTTCTTTAATTCTTCTAGGTCTTTGTTAAACATTTCTTGCATCTTCTCGATCATTGCCTCCATTCTTTTTCCGAGGTCCTGGATCATCTTCACTATCATTATTCTGAATTCTTTTTCTGAAAGGTTGCCTATCTCCACTTCATTTAGTTGTTTTTCTGGGGTTTTATCTTGTTCCTTCATCTGGTACATAGCCCTCTGTCTTTTCATTTTGTCTTCTGTGAATATGTTTTTTGTTCCACAGGCTGCAGGCCTGTAGTTCTTGCTTCTGCTGTCTGCCCTCTGGTGGATGAGGCTATCTAAGAGGCTTGTGCAAGTTTCCTGATGGGAGGGACTGGTGGTGGGTAGAGCTGACTGTTGCTCTGGTGGGCAGAGCTCAGCAAAACTTTAATGTGATTGACTGCTGATGGGTGGGGCTGGATTCCCTCCCTGTTGGTTGTTTGGCCCAAGGCAACCCAACACTGGAGCCTACCTGGGTTCTTTGGTGGGGCTAATGGTGGACTCTGGGAGGGCTCACGCCAAGGATTACTACCCAGAACTTCCGCTGCCAGTGTCCTTGTCCCCACGGTGAGCCACAGCCACCCCCAGCCTCTGCAGGAGACCCTCCAACACTAGCAGGTAGGTCTGTTTCAGTCTCCCCTGGGGCCACTGCTCCTTCCCCTGGGTCCCGATGCGCACACTACTTTGTGTGTGCCCTCCAAGGGTGGAGTCTCTGTTTCCCCCAGTCCTGTTGAAGTCCTGCATTCAAATCCCAGTAACCTTCAAAGTCTGATTCTCTAGGAATTCCTCCTCCCGTTGCTGTACCCCCAGGTTGGGAAGCTTGACGTGGGGCTCAGAACCTTCCCTCCAGCGGGTGGACTTCTGTGGTATAGGTGTTCTCCAGTCTGTGAGTCACCCACCCAGCAGTTATGGGATTTGATTTTACTGTGATTGCACCCCTCCTACCATCTCATTGTGGCTTCTCCTTTGTCTTTGGGTGGGGTATCTTTTTTGGTGAGTTCCAGTGTCCTCCTGTCTATTACTGTTCAGCAGCTCGTTGTGATTCTGGTGTTCTCGCAAGAGGCAGTGAGAGCACATCCTTCTACTCCGCCATCTTGGTTCTTGCTGTCTTTTCACTTAACTATTTTCTCTGCGAACATTCTCACTTCTTTTATCTTGTGTTAAATGAGTTGCTTTATAAATTATAAACAAAAATTAACCATATTCTAGACACCTTGGAAAATATAAAAAGAATCATCTATTACGCTACCACCCTACCAACTTGTTAGGTTTTCGGGAGACTTCCTTCTCGCATTATGATATACACACATTTTTACATAATTATAATATCAGCGGATGCCTATTTTACTACTCTGACTTCTCTCCTACTCATTATTATGATTATTTTCCATAAAGCTAAATAATCTTCATAATATTTTAAATGGCAGAATACAAATCCATTTAGAGAATGCATCTTAATAGACTTAACTGTACCTTGGCTATTGAATATTTAAGTTGTTTATAATTGTTTTACAAGTACAGATAATGCTGTGGTGCACACAGTCACACAGAGAGCTGTTTCTGTCAGGTGAAGGATGCCTGGGTCCAAGGGCATCTCAACCTTGTTTATCACTGTTGAAATCGCTGCTCAGTTCAATGCACCCTCTTACTACCCTCTCTACGTTTGCATTTCTTTCTGTCTTAGCCTCAACTGGTCTAGGATATATCCTTTGTAAAAGCCCCATAATCCTACCACTCCTCATTGCCTTCACATATAGCAAGGTTCACTGTTACTTCCATTACCCTCAAGTGTTCTTACAAATCGGAGGATACTTGACAAATGGAGATGCCAGGAGGGACATGACAAATCATAGGAAGTGAAATGGATTACTTAGGTTGAGATAAGTGTAGGATAAGAAGAAAGAGGGTACATTAGAAAAAGGCCCAGGAAAGTGAGACCCTGAAATAGATCCTGATGGGATCGTTTGTGCTCATCTTGAGAAGGGTTTCTGAGAGGCATGGAAAGTGAGGTGATGCAGAGGGATACATGCAGTTTGGTTGGCAGGAGGATGACCTGAAGGTAAATGAGCTCTATATAAGATGGAAAGACAGGGTTATTTATAACCTGAGAGGGTCTTTATTTGCTGAATGAGTTCTATGGTCCCCCAGAGGCGGGATTCTGTGGGTCCCTGAGATACAAGGTTCAGGGTCAGAAGTGAGATCAGGATCAATACAGGCAGAGTCAGAGAAGAAAGATGCTGGTAGAGCCTGGATGATGTCAGAAGGGGCAAAGTCTGGGCCCAGGTAGAGGTGCTGGCAGTGGCAGGTGAGAAGAGGAAAGGTCAAAGGGAGTGAAAAAAAAAAAAAAAGAAAGAAAGAAAATGAAAAGAAAGAAAAAAAGGGAATTCCTTGGTGGTCCAATGGTTAGAACTCTGCACTTGCACTGCCGAGGGCCTGGGTTCAATCCCTGATCAGGGAACTAAGATCCTGCAAGCTGCGGTGCGGCGTGGCCACAAAAAAAAAAAGAAAAAAATTTTTTTTAAAAGTTGGGCACTCAGCTAACTAGTCTGAGGGCAGAGGGCTGGACTACAACTTAGTTTCTATCTATAAGTTTAATTCTTTGGAAGGCAGAAGGGAAAGAAAGAGACAATGGGGTAAAAAGAACATTTTTTTTCTCTTCTTCCCCATTCTTTCAATGAATATTTCCAGTATGTCTCCCTTTAGGGCTCTTTCTGATTATCTTAGTAAAACAAACTCAAGACAAACAATCCTTCACAGCTCCATATTCTTTTAAAGGACAGGTAGGGCTTAAGTAATTGAAAAAAATTAACAAACATATAAGAAACGAGCTAGTAAGTGGTGTATGTTATAGACTCGAGCCCAGGTTACACCTCTGCACGGGTGTGTTTGGTCTCTATTGCAGACGGCACCACAGAAGGATACAGGGTGGACTGTCCTCCAGATTCTTCCTCATGGCATCATCCTTCATTGCTTTCCGTGCAGTGAGTGAGACAGCCAGGTGCTCATCTACTGGCACCATTGGCAAGGCAGTGAAATTGATGACATCCATGTTCCTGAAATCAGCCATTGTCCAGTTTCTTGTAAACTGACAAACAGTAAGTTTCCACTTTTAAGAGCCTCTCATTCCTCACTACAATCTTGTTTTGTTCCACCAGCCTCCCGGGAATCACAAATAGCATACAACCATCTTAGAAAGCACAACCACGCTCATCTTGTAAGCAGGGCTGATAGCGAGGCACATGCTGCATGTTAATGGGGAATAAAGGCTTTTGTCTGAGAAGCCCATTTTTTTAAATTTTTATTGGAGTATAGCTGATTTACAATGTTGTGTTAGTTTCTGCTGTACAGCAAAGTGAATCCGTTATACATATACATATATCCATTCTTTTTAGATTCTTTTCCCATATAGGTCATTAAAGAGTATTGAGTAGAGTTCCCTGTGCGATACAGTAGGCCCTTATTAGTTATCTATTTTATATATAGTAGTGTGTATATGTCATTCCCAATCTCCCAATTTATCCCTCCCCTGCCCCTTTCCCCCTTGGTAATCATAAGTTTGTTTTCTACATCTGTGACTCTATTTCTATTTTGTAAATAAGTTCATTTGTACCATATTTTTAGATTCCACATATAAGTGATATCATATGGTATTTGTTTTTCTCTTGTCTGACTTACTTCACTCAGTATGACAATCTCTAGGTCCTCCCATGTTGCTGCAGATGGCGTTATTTCATTCTTTTTTATGGCTGGGTAATGTTCCATTGTATATATGTACCACATGAGAAGCCCACATGTGTACATTGTATATAGGTACCACATTCTTAACAGAGAACTTCAAGGCATATATACTTTTGCTTTCTACCTGCTGATCCCCACCACCCCCTGATGAGAATTATTTTGGTTTTAAAAATAAGGCGACTAGGGAATTCCTGGTGGTCCAGTGGTTAGGACTCAGCGGTCTCACTGCCAGGGGCCCAGGTTCCATCCCTCGTTGGGAAACTAAGATCCCGTAAGCCACACGGTGTGGCCAAATAAGTAAATAAATAAAAATAAGAAGACTAGACTGCTGAAAAGACGGGGCTCCAGACCCTCCAGCAAGCCAGTTTCCAAGTTAGAAATGCAGTCAAATCTCTTTGGCTCTCTGAGCCTCACCTGTAAAGTCAGAGACTCGGATTAGGTCCCTAAGCCCCTTTTCAGCCCTCAGATGCTGGGCTTCTATGATACTGGGTCCATCTCCTCAGCATGAGGCTCCTAATCTAGCTGAGGCTTTCTGCTCCCTTTCAGGAAACTGGCCCCACACTACTTTTCTTTCTGGATTTGTAATATTCTGGCCAGAGTGCTCTCCTGGGTCCTTGCTTATTGGCCAGGAGGAGTTCATCACTACCATCTGTGGGTCCTCCCTGTCCAGAGCCTGGTGGTATAGACCTGGTTATAATGAAGTAAAACACTCAGACCTGCCCTCAAGAAGCTCATACATAATGGAAAGACAGAGAAAAGGTATATTTTGATGGAAAACTTAACCGAGGTGTCCTTTCACCAGTCTCCTTTCTTCCCCTTTGGTTCACGCCTTCTGCTCTGCTGTCTTCTCCCCAGCCATCCATCCTACATCCCTGCCCCACCGAACTTTCTCCTGATCCCTGCCATGGTGTGCGCTTTGCGCCTCTATGCCTTTGTACATGCAATTCCCTCCATTCAATCAGTCCAGGTGATATGTCTTTTTGGAAAACCTTCTTGAATTACTCCAGGCCATTAATACCACCCCTTTTCTGTGAAGTCCAGGATTCTGCTTTCAACTCTCTATTACAGCACTTACAATACAGAACCAGAATTTATTTGCTTCTACGTCTTTCTCCATTAGGCAAATTACTCTCTAGGAATTAGGTTCACTCAATATTTGATTCCATTTTTAACTCACTCACTCACATACTTCTTTCTGGTCCAAAGAGGCTATCTACTTTGGGCTGTCCTAAGTCAGTTGGATTGTAGGAAAGGTTGGCCCAGGCTCAGGTCAAAACTATTATTTCCTGCCTCCTGCCCCTAGTCTTTAGCCATACAGGCAAGGGGGTGAGGGTAAAGAGGAGGCAGGTGCATTTTAGGGCTTCTCACTTTTATCCACCCACCCACCCACCCCCGCCAGCATGACTGGAAAACTCCATGTTCTCTGAAAAGCCAGGCTTAGGGGGACCCTGTTAAGAAGCCTCTCGCTTTAGCTTAACATTATTACCCATGCCTAATGGGAGAATTGAATATTATGCTTATTAAAAGACACATTTAAAATACTCTGTTCCTTTCTGAAATTTTCATCATATCATTTTAGGGTAAGTATTCTCTGAAGCATGATAAGTTTTTACTGTCACTATTTGGGGAGAAAAAATGGGTGGGGGAGCAAACTAACTTTATTGAATATCCACCCTGTGCCCAGCACTGTGCTGTATATTAGGGGCAGGTGAGCGGAAGAATAAAAACAAGTTCTGCCCTCATGGAGCACATATTCTGGCAGCTGAGATTTGAAAGTCCGTTGTTTAAAGTTAACACATTTTAACTTAATCATGTTAAACAAGTTAAAACAATGCTGACTCTGGAGTCAGACAGACTTTTGTTCAGTTTAAACTTCAGTCATTAAATGACTACTTACTGACTGCCCAACACAGCCAGCAATGTGTCCCTACTTGGGGACAGGTTGGTGAGTTAAACCAGACTTTATCCCTGCCTTAATGGAGCTTATGTCTACTAGGGGTGACAAGTGATAATTAATTATATACATAACCATGAATTATAACTGACCACTGCTTCAAAGGGAGGGACACAGCGCTCTGAGAGACAACATAATAGTGGATAATGACCTAGTCAAGGGAGTCAAGACTTGAAGGAAGAGCAGGAGTTAATTAGGTAAGTGGGGAGGGGAAATACCACCCAAGCAGAGGGACACACAGTAGAAAGACAGGAAAAGACTAGACCGGTGCATCACAGTAGCCACTAGCCACATGTGACAATGGAGCCCTTGGAATTTGGTTAGTGTGACCGAAACACTAAAATCTTAATTTTAGTTAATTAAAATTTAAAAACTGAAGCAGAATAAACTTTAAAATATTGATTGTATGTTGAAATGATCATATTTGGGACATATGAGTTAAAACATTAGTCATATTAACATCATCTGATTTTTTTTTACTTTTTAAAAAATATGGCTACTAGAAAATTCTAAATTATATATGTGGCCCACATTATGTTTCCATTGGACTGTGCTGGGTTAGACCATGTGGTTTGGTTCTAGGACACGGAACTCTCCCCTTTTCAATGAAGTAACGTGTAGTTGGAAGAAAACTGCACTTGGAGCCAGAGACCTATGGGTCCTGCCCCTCCCTGGATGGATGACCTGGTGCACTCACTAAGCAGCCAGTAAATACCCCTTGAATGACCCGGAGTCTCTTCATTTGTCAAATGGAACCAGTAATACACACAGTTAGGATTTTAGGAGATCTGGAGTTGATTCTCGAGTAGCTCTCTGCCCTTGCTCACTGTGCGACCCTGAAGCGGCCCCTGACCTCAGGTTCCCCAGCCCGTCAAAGCCGATGAGAGGCCCGGCGTGGGGAGGCTGGCAGGCAGGGTCACTGCCTGTCTGTTCATCTTACCTGAAGACATAGGCGGAATCCGACGAACTCGGGGCCTATTCCGCCACGGCTCCCTCTGGGGACCCTGTAAAGTTCTGGATGGGACACCCGACACCCGTTGTCCCCACATCCACCAGGAAGGGGTGCGCTTTGCTTTGTGGTCTGGGAGGAGGAAGAGGAGGAGGGACGTCGGGGAGAGGCCCATTTTGCGTTTGTAAGTCCTGACGTTCTCCAGGCAACGCGGGCCGCAGCCACCACTCGCACCTTTCCCACGACAATGGAGGCGTGGCGAGCCTCCACCTCATCCCGAGACGCCGTTACCACGGCGACGGCCCCTGTAGGCGGGGGAGACCAGACCCAGGGGTTTGTGGGGAGGGTGAGTGTGGTTCCTCGTTCTAGCCTGTAGCACGGGGCATGGAAGTGACTCCAGAAGACACTGCCTTTGTGGATTCTATTAAATATATCGGGGGTAGTCCTCAAGAGTTTCTGGTGCTTTGCGTAGGCTCGCGCTGGGGACCGTGCCGTGTCGGGTACCCCCACCTCCCTCGGTGGTAGAGCCCGGCGGGGCTGCGTGTGCGCGTGCGCGCGGCCCGCTGACTGGAGGTGCTCGCGGTCTAGGTCGCGGCGGGGACGTGGCCTCTGTTGGGTACCTAGCGGGAGGTCGGGGGGGGGTTCTCTTGGAACCTCAGCTTCTGGGGCACGTCAGGTACGTCTCCGAGCCCGGCGTCGCCCGAGGGCCTGAGGAGGGTTGGGATCCCCGGGCGTTCCCCAGGGGACCCAGGGCCTCTCCGCAGCTGGGGCAGCCGGAGGGCGCGGAGCAGGGGGCGGGGGCCGGGTTTACCGCAGGCCCGTCAGCTCCTTTATCCAAGTGTGTTTCCTCCTTTGTAAATTGGGGTGGTAATTCCTCTCATAAGTCAGCTGTGAAGGTGATTAACGAGAGCTTGCGAACGAACGTTTGTTCGCTACCGTTAGTTTACAGCCCTGGGTGGGCGTGTACCTGCGTGGCTTATACTTGGTTGGCTCTGAACTCTTCGAGAATCCGATGAAAGCCAGAGACTGCTTCCTCACCTTCTTGTTAGATTAAAATAAGATAATGTATTTTATGGCCCATTGCAAACTGTAAAGCGTTGCACAGTGTTGAAGTGATTACTATCATCCGCTCAGAGGAGTAGACCTTATTTGAAGCCCAATTCCACCGCCTTCCCACGGCGTGACTGGGAACAAGTTACTTAACTTCTCTAAGCTTCAGTTTTCTGATCTGTAGACAGGAACAAACTACTTGATCTACTTCTGCCAGGGTTGTTGTGAGCATCAAGTGCGACAGTTTTTTAAAAACACTAAAGCACAAAACAGTCTGTGAGTGGGTACTGTTGTTATGCCTGGGGCCCAGGGAAGGTAAGTTGCAGGGTCCCACTGGGGTTGAGAAGCCGAGCAATGGTTGGAACCTAGAAGCTCTCCTTTGTGCTGAGCCCTTTCTCTCCAGGGAGTTTCACTGGAAAGAAGGCTTCCTTGGGCCAGGGGTACAGCTGGGACCTCTTGGTCCATACTAATGTTCTAGGATCCCAGGATCTCAGCCAGAGTTGTTTGTGGATGAGTGGATCTGACTTAAAAGCTAGTCCAGACCCTTCCTTTTCCTCATCTGTAATATATTGGTGACGGTGCTTGGCTTAAGTGTTGTGAGAATTAGTGAGGTCATGCGTGAAGTGCCCTCGTTAAAACCTGGAGGAATAAAGTAACTTGGCCGGGGTTTAGCCGGCAACTGAGGGGCAGAGCCAGGCCTAGAACTTGGTCTGTTGTGTCCAGGTGATATGCTCAGGCTTAGTGCTCTTAGCACCACTGTGGGCTTTGCAAGAACAACTTGGCTTATTTTTCCTTCTTCAATTGGTCTCCAGATCTTGGAGGGGCAGGGACTGCTTTTTATCTGGTTTTTTTGTTCATTTGTTTGGTTTGTTTTTTCATAAGTAATATATGGATATATTATCATTGTAATAATTCAGTAAATCCAGAAATATATTTCTTTAATATAACTTTATATTGTAACGTGAAATTGCCACTATTTGGCTTTTTTTTTTTTTTTTTACCTTTAAAATGGCAAATTCAGGGAATTCCCTGGTGTTCCAGTGGTTAGGACTCGGTGCTCTCACTGCCAGGGGCCCAGGTTCCATCCCTAGCTGGGGAGTTAAGATCCTGCAAGCTGAGCGACTCGGCCAAAAAAAATTAGAATTAAAATTAAAAGTTTTTAAAAATGGCAAATTCAGTTGAGTCAGCCATCCTACTTCCTTTCCGGATTTAACCACTGTGTGCAGTTTATCCCTCCAAATCTTTTTTATTTAGCGACCTATATGCTCGCTTTTTATTTTCTTTTTGTCTTCTCATGTGAGATTATAGTATAGACATTGTTCTGTCGCTTGCTTTTTTAAAAAAAATTAATTAACTTTTGGCTGCGTTTGGTCTTCGTTGCTGTGGGCAGGCTTTCTCTGGTTGCAGCGAGCAGAGGCTACTGTTTGCTGCGGTGCGCGGACTTCTCTTTGGACTTCTCAAGCCACTTCTCATGGCTTCTCTTGTTGCGGAGCACAGGCTCTAGGCATGTGGGCTCAGTAGTTGTGGCTCTTGGGCTCTGGAGCGCAGCCTCAGCAGTTGTGGTGCACGGGCTTAGTTGCTCTGCGGCATGTGGGATCTTCCCGGAACAGGGCTCGAACCCATATCCCCTGCATTGGCAAGCAGATTATTAACCACTGCACCACCAGGGAAGTCCCTCGCTTGCTTTCTTAATGTTAGAGTGGTCCATGTACAGCTGTCTCTCTGTCTTTACTTGACGTCTAGGACTCCCTTATAAGAATGTGCCACGATGTATTTGGCTACACCAACCATTAGTCGGCATTTTGAATTGTTTCTTATTTTTCGCTGTTATCAACAATAGAGAACATTTGTGTGAACATGTCCAATTCTTTCTGGAGGAGAGTTTTTAGAAGCGTGGGCACATGAAAAACTTTGCTAGCCTTTGCCTAATTGAAAAAATGATAGCATCTTATGTTTCCACGAAGAGTAAATGAAAGTATCTTTTTCTCCATACCCTCACCAGCATTGGATATTATTGAGCTCTTAAATTTTGCCAATGTGATGGATGAAAATGCTTCCTTTTATGATACCCCACAAGGTTTTTTAAATTTTTCTTTTGATTTTTTTTAATTAAAAAATTTTTAATTTTAAAAACATTTTTGAATTTAAAAAAATTTTTTTTTATTTTTAAATTTTATTTATTTATTTAATACATTTATTTATTTATTTATCGCTGCATTGGGTCTTCATTGCTGCGCGTGTGCTTTCTCTTGTTGAGGCAAGTGGAGGCTACTCTTTGTTGCGGTGCGTGGGCTTCTCATTGTGGTGGCCTCTCTTGTTGCGGAGCATGGGCTGTAGGCACGCGGGCTTCAGTAGTTGCAGCACGCGGGCTCAGTAGTTGTGGCTCGTGGGCTCTAGAGTGCAGGCTCAGTAGTTGTGGTGCATGGGCTTCGTTGCTGCGCGGTGTGTGGGATCTTCCTGGACCAGGGATCGAACCCATGTGTCCTGCACTGGCAGGAGGATTCTTAACCAGTGTGCCACCAGGGAAGTCTCCCCCACAAGTTATTAATACAAGGATAATTTGGTATACATCTTTAGCCAGCTGACCATGGCTATGGACCTTGGGAAAATTGGATAACTTCTCCGAGCCCTAGTTTTCTCATCTCTGATATGGACAGGAAAATTACCTTATGGGGTTACTACAGGGAATAAAAGAAATATATGAAGTGTGCCTAGCATTGTGTCCAAACCCTAGTGGATAAGCAGGAAGTGATATTAGTTAGTTTTTGTTGTGACCTTTTCTTTTTTGAGTTAAAAATCTTTCTTCCTGGATATTCCCATTTCATTCCTGTTCCGCTCTCTGTAGACATAAGATTAATTGTCTTCCCTCTTCCACCCTTTTTCTTTTCTCCAGCAGAAACAATACCAGGGGCTTCCACTGTGTTTTGGATGACATGATAGCATAGCTTCAAATTCCCTCATCATCTTAGTCCTCAGTGATGTCCTGTCCACCACCAAGCTGGAATGATTCTGGTTTGTCCAAGTCCTAAAGTGTCAAATGCCATCTTCCAGGTTGTGGGTCTACTGCTATTTGTTGTTGTTGTTGTTGTTTTGAATTTTATTTATTTTTTTATACAGCAGGTTCTTATTAGTCATCAGTTTTATACACATCAGTGTATACATGTCAATCCCAATCGGCCAATTCATCACACCACCACCACCACCCCCCCGCCACTTTCCGCCCTTGGTGTCCATACATTTATTCTCTACATCTGTGTCTCAATTTCTGCCCTGCAAACCAGTTCATCTGTACCATTTTTCTAGGTTCCACATATATGCATTAATATATGATATTTGTTTTTCTCTGTTTGACTTACTTCACTCTGTATGACAGCCTCTAGATCAATTCATGTCTCAAAAAATGATCTAATTTTGTTCCTTTTTATGGCTGAGTAATATTCCATTGTGTATATGTGCCACATCTTCTTTATCCATTCGTCTCTCGATGGGCATTTAGGTTGCTTCCATGACCTGGCTATTGTAAATAGTGCTGCAATGAACATTGGACTGCGTGTGTCTTTTTGAATTATGGTTTTCTCTGGGTATATGCCCAGTAGTGGGATCGCTGGAGCATATGGTAATTCTATTTTTAGTTTTTTAAGGAACCTCCATACTGTTCTCCATAGTGGCTGTATCAATTTACATTCCCACCAACAGTGCAAGAGGGTTCCCTTTTCTCCACACCCTCTCCAGCATTTGTTGTTTGTAGATTTTCTGATGACGCCCATTCTAACTGCTGTGAGGTGATACCTCATTGTAGTTTTGATTTGCATTTCTCTAATAATTAGTGATGTTGAGCAGCTTTTCATGTGCTTCCTGGCCATCTGTATGTCTTCTTTGGAGAATTGTCTATTTAGGTCTTCTGCCCATTTTTGGATTGGGTTGTTTGTTTCTTTAATATTGAGCTGCATTAGCTGTTTATATATTTTGGAGATTAATCCTGTGTCCGTTGATTCATTCGCAAATATTTTCTCCCATTCTGAGGGTTGTCTTTTCGTCTTGTTTATGGTCTCCTTTGCTGTGCAAAAGCTTTGAAGTTTCATTAGGTCCCATTTGTTTATTTTTGTTTTTATTTCCATTACTCTAGGATGTGGATCAAATAAGATCTTGCTGTGATTTATGTCAAAGAGTGTTCTTCCTACGTTTTCCTCTAAGAGTGTTATAGTGTCCGGTCTTAACATTTATGTCTCTAATCCATTTTGAGTTTATTTTTGTGTATGGTGTTAGGGAGTGTTCTAATTTCATTCTTTTACATGTAGCTGTCTAGTTTTCCCAGCACCACTTATTGAAGAGACTGTCTTTTCTCCATTGTATATCCTTGCCTCCTTTGTCATAGATTAGTTGACCATACGTGTGTGGGGTTATCTCTGGGCTTTCTATCTTGTTCCATTGACCTATGTTTCTGTTTCTGTGCCAGTACCATATTGTCTTGATTAGTGTAGCTTTGTAGTATAGTCTGAAGTCAGGGAGTCTGATTCCTCCAGCTCTGTTTTTTTCCCACAAGACTGCTTTGGCTATTCAGGGTCTTTTGTGTCTCTATACAAATTTTAAGATTTTTTGTTCGAGTTCCATAAAAATTGCCATTGGTAATTTGATAGGGATTGCACTGAATCTGTAGATTGCTTTGGGTGGTATAGTCATTTTCACAATATTGATTCTTCCAATTCAAGAACATGGTATATCTCTCCATCTGTTGGTATCATCTTTAATTTCTTTCATCAGTGTCTCGTAGTTTTCTGCATACAGCTCTTTTGTCTCCCTAGGTAGGTTTATTCCTAGGTATTTTATTCTTTTTGTTGCAGTGGTAAATGGGAGTGTTTCCTTAATTTCTCTTTCAGATTTTTCATCATTAGTGTATATAGGAATGCAAGAGATTTCTGTGCATTAATTTTGTAAACTGCAACTTTACCAAATTCATTGACTAGCTCTAGTAGTTTTCTGGTGGCATCTTTAGGATTCTCTATGCATAGTATCATGTTCTCTGCAAACAGTGACAGTTTTACTTCTTCTTTTCCAGTTTGTATTCCTTTTATTTCTTTTTCTTCTCTGATTGCCGTGGCTAGGACTTCCAAAACTATGTTGAATAATAGTGGTGACAGTGGACATCCTTGTCTCCTTCCTGATCTTAGGTGAAATGCTTTCAGTTTTTCACCTTTGAGAATGACGTTTGCTGTGGGTTTGTCATATATGGCCTTTATTATGTTGAGGTAGGTTCCCTCTATGCCCACCTTCTGGAGAGTTTTTTTCATAAGTGGGTGTTGAATTTTGTCAAAAGCTTTTTCTGCATCTGTTGAGATGATCATATGGTTTTTATTCTTCAGTTTGTTAATATGGTGTATCACATTGATTGATTTGCGTATATTGAAGAACCCTTGTATTCCTGGGATAAATCCCACTTGATCATGGTGTATGATCGTTTTAATGTGTTGTTGGATTCTGTTTGCTCGTATTTTGTTGAGGATTTTTCCATCTGTGTTCATCAGTGATATTGGCCTGTAGTTTTCTTTTTTTGTGACATCTTTGTCTGGTTTTGGTATCATGGTGATGGTGGCCTCATAGAATGAGTTTGGGAGTGTTCCTTCCTCTGCAGTTTTCTGAAAGAGTTTGAGAAGGATAGGTGTTAGCTCTTCTCTAAATGTTTGCTAGAATTCACCTGTGAAGCCATCTGGTCCTGGACTTTTGTTCGTTGAAAGATTTTTAAACACAGTTTCAGTTTCATTACTTGTGATTGGTCTGTTCATATTTTCTATTTCTTCCTGGTTCAGTCTTGGAAGGTTATACCTTTCTAAGAATTTGTCCATTTCTTCCAGATGGTCCATTTTATTGGCATAGAGTTGCTTGTAGCAGTCTCTTAGGGTGCTTTGTATTTCTGTGGTGTCTGTTGTAACTTCTCCTTTTTCATTTCTAAGTTTATTGATTTGAGTCCTCTCCCTGTTTTTCTTGATGAGTCTGGCTAATGGTTTATCAATTTTGTTTATCTTCTCAAAGAACCAGCTTTTAGTTTTATTGATCTTTGCTATTGTTTTCTTTGTTTCTATTTCATTTATTTCTGCTCTGATCTTTATGATTTCTTTCCTTCTGCTAACTTTGGGTTTTGTTTGTTCTTCTTTCTCTAGTTCCTTTAGGTGTAAGGTTAGATTGTTTATTTGAGATTTTTCTTGTTTCTTGAGGTAGGCTTGTATAGCTATAAACTTCCCTCTTAGAACTGCTTTTGCTGCATCCCATAGGTTTTGGATTGGCGTGGTTTCATTGTCATTTGTCTCTAGGCATTTTTTGATTTCCTCTTTGATTTCTTCAGTGATCTCTTGGTTACTTAGTAACGTATTGTTTAGCCTCCATGTGTTTGTGTTTTTTACGGTTTTTTCCCTGTAATTCATTTCTAATCTCATAGTGTTGTGGTCAGAAAAGATGCTTGATATGATTTCAATTTTCTTAAATTTACTGAGGCTTGATTTGTGACCCAAGATGTGATCTATCCTGGAGAATGTTCCGTGTGCACTTGAGAAGAAAGTGTAATCTGCTATTTTTATATGGAATATCGTATAAATATCAGTTACATCTAACTGGTCTATTGTGTCATTTAAAGCTTCTGTTTCCTTATTTATTTTCATTTTGGATGATCTGTCCATTGGGGTAAGTGAGGTGTTAAAGTCCCCCACTATTATTGTGTTACTGTCAATTTCCTCTTTTATAGCTGCTAGCAGTTGCCTTATGGATTGAGGTGCTCCTATGTTGGGTGCATATATATTTATAATTGCTTTATCTTCTTCTTGGATCAATGCCATGATCATTATGTAGTGTCCTTCCTTGTCTCTTGTAACATTCTTTATTTTAAAGTCTATTTTATCTGATATGAGTATTGCTACTCCAGCTTTCTTTTGATTTCCATTTCCATGGAATATCTTTTTCCATCCCCTCACTTTCAGTCTGTATGTGTTCCTAGGTCTGAAGTGGGTCTCTTGTAGACTGCATATAGATGGGTCTTGTTTTTGTATCCATTCAGCAAGCCTGTGTCTTTTGGTTGGAGCATTTAATCCATTCACGTTTAAGGTAATTATCGATATGTATCTTCCTATGACCATTTTCTTAATTGTTTTGGGTTTGTTTTTGTAGGTCCTTTTTCCTCTCTTGTGTTTCCCACTTAGAGAAGTTCCTTTAGCATCTGTTGTAGAGCTGGTTTGGTGGTGCTGAATTCTCTTGGCTTCTGCTTGTCTGTAAAGCTTTTGATTTCTCCATGGAATCTGAATGAGATCCTTGCCAGGTAGAGTAATCTTTCCTGTAGCTTCTTCCATTTCATCACTTTAAGTATATCATGCCACCCCCTTCTGGCTTGTAGAGTTTCTGCTGAGAAATCAGCTGTTAACCTTATGGGAGTTCCCTTGTATATTATTTGTCGTTTTTCTCTTGCTGCTTTCAGTAAGTTTTTCTTTGTCTTTAATTTTTGCCAGTTTGATTACTATGTGTCTCGGCGTGTTTCTCCTTGGGTTTATCCTGTATGGGACTTGCTGCGCCTCCTGGACTTGGGTGGCTATTTCCTTTCCCATGTTAGGGAAGTTTTCGAATATAATCTCTTCAAATATTTTCTCTGGTCATTTCTCTCTCTCTTCTCCTTCTGGGACCCCTATAATGTGAGTGTTATTGCGTTTAATGTTGTCCTAGAGGTCTCTTAGGCTGTCTCCATTTCTTTTCATTCTTTTTTCTTTATTCTCTTCCGCAGCAGTGAATTCCACCATTCTGTCTTCCAGGTCACTTATCTGTTCTTCTGCTTCAGTTATTCTGCTATTGATTCCTTCTAGTGTAGTTTTCCTTTCAGTTATTGTATTGTTCATCTCTGTTTGTTTGTTCTTTAATTCTTCTAGGTCATTGTTAAACATTTCTTGCATCTTCTCGATCATTGCCTCCATTCTTTTTCCGAGGTCCTGGATCATCTTCACTATCGTTATTCTGAATTCTTTTTCTGGAAGGTTGCCTATCTCCACTTCATTTAGTTGTTTTTCTGGGGTTTTATCTTGTTCCTTCATCTGGTACATAGCCCTCTGTCTTTTCATCTTGTCTGTCTATCTGTGAATATGTTTTTTGTTCCACAGGCTGCAGGCCTGTAGTTTTTGCCTCTGCTGTCTGCCCTCTGGTGGATGAGGCTATCTAAGAGGCTTGTGCAAGTTTCCTGATGGGAGGGACTGGTGGTGGGTAGAGCTGACTGTTGCTCTGGTGGACAGAGCTCAGCAAAACTTTAATGTGATTGACTGCTGATGGGTGGGGCTGGATTCCCTCCCAGTTGGTTGTTTGGCCAGAGGCAACCCAACATTGGAACCTACCTGGGTTCTTTGGTGGGGCTAATGGTGGACTCTGGGAGGGCTCACACCAAGGAGTACTTCCCAGAACTTCCGCTGCCAGTGTCCTTGTTCCCGCGGTGAGCCACAGCCACCCCTGCCTCTGCAGGAGACCCTCCAACACTAGCAGGTAGGTCTGGTTCAGTCTTCCCTAGGGTCACTGCTCCTTCCCCTGGGTCCCGATGCACACACTACTTTGTATGTGCCCTCCAAGAGTGGAGTCTCTGTTTCCCCCAGTCCTATTGAAGTCCTGCAATCAAATCCCACTAGCCTTCAAAGTCTGATTCTCTAGGAATTCCTCCAACCGTTGCCAGACCCCCAGGTTGGGAAGCCTGACGTGGGGCTCAGAACCTTCACTCCAGCGGGTGGACTTCTGTGGTATGTGTTCTCCAGTCTGTGAGTCACCCACCCAGCCGTTATGGGATTTGATTTTACTGTGATTGCGCCCCTCCTACCGTCTCATTGTGGCTTCTCCTTTATCTTTGGATGTGGGATATCTTTTTTGGTGAGTTCTAGTGTCTTCCTGTCAGTGATTGTCCAGCAGCTAGTTGTGATTCTGGTGTTCTTGCAAGAGGGCATGAGAGCACGTCTTTCTACTCTGCCATCTTGGTTCAGGGCTCTCTACCACTGTTTTCTTTGTTTGTTTGTTTTTTGCGGTATGCGGACCTCTTCCCACCAGGGAAGCCCTCTACCACTGTTTTTAATCAGAAACACACACTAGTAAAACTCTAATGAGCACACACCTCTAAATGTCTTATTTATTTATTTATAAGTCGTTTATGCATATATTTCTGTACAGTGTATATATGTATTGTAAAGCTTCCAAAGAAGCTTCTAAACTTTTATCATTAATTTTAGTGATGTTAATTTCTGCATCACTGAAAACAGCACAGAATTTCTTCTTCATTTTCTTGCTAATTTTCTTGCTTCATTTCTTGCTAATTGTGATGAATTCCTACTTTGAGTTATCGTTTAATGATAGTTGACATAAAACATTGTTTCAGATAGTCTTGAGAAATTCCCTCTTTTTTTGGCCAACTTCCTGTCAGATATGATAAACTCATTACTATTTCTATCTCATAATGTGGTGAAGGAAGATTTTTATACCTAAGAGTAGGAAAAGTGAGAGCTGTGGTTCTTTCTTTTTGCTCACCTGTGCTTTTATTATTGTTATCATCAGTCTACAGTTTTTTAGAGGGAATCTTTTTTTTTTTTTTTTGCAGTACACGGGCCTCTCACTGTTGTGGCCTCTCCCGCTGTGGAGCACAGGCTCTGGACGCACAGGCTTAGCGTCCATGGCTCACGGGCCCAGCCGCTCCGCAGCACGTGAGATCTTCCCGGAACAGGGCACGAACCCGTGTCCCCTGCATCGGCAGGCAGACTCTCAACCACTGCACCATCAGGGAAGCCTGAGGGAATCTTTTTAAGCTATTTGTGTATTACACATTAAAATTGGGTAATACATGGGAAGAAATGAACCATGACCCTGCCCTACACCACATACAAAAGTTAATTGCAGATGAATCATAGTCCTAAATGTGAAAGCTGCAAGAAGAAAATTTCCAAAAGTTAATATATGAAAATATCGTGACCTTAGGCAAAAATTTCTTAAATAGGACACAAAAACACTAATCATTAAAAAAATTTTTTGATAAGTTAGATTCCATTAAAATTAAGAACTTCTTTAATCAAAAAAGAACCAATAGGACTTCCCTGGTGGCGCAGTGGTTAAGAATCTGCCTGCTAATGCACGGGACACAGGTTCGAGCCCTGGTCCTGGAAGATCCTACATGCCGCAGAGCAACTAAGCCTGTGCGCCGCAACTACTGAGCCTGCTTTCTAGAGCCCGTGAGCCACAGCTGCTGAGCCCTTGTGCCACAGCTACTGAAGCCCATGCACCTAGAGCCTGTGCTTCACAAGAGAAGCCACTACAATGAGAAGCCTGTGCACCACAACAAAGAGTAGTCCCCTCTCGCTGCAACTAGAGAAAGCCCGTGCTCAGCAACGAAGACCCAATGCAGCCAAAAACAAATAAATAAAATTTTAAGAAAAATGAAAAAAACTTAAAAAGAAACCAATAAAAAAGCAAAAAGGGGCTTCCCTGGTGGCACAGTGGTTGGGAGTCCGCCTGCCGATGCAGGGGACGTGGGTTCGTGCCCCGGTCCGGAAAGATCCCACATGCCGCGGAGCGGCTGGGCCCGTGAGCCATGGCTGCTGAGCCTGCGCGTCCGGAGCCTGTGCCCCGCAAGGGGGGAGGCCACAACAGTGAGAGGCCCGCGTACCGCAAAAAAAAAAAAAAAAAAAAAAAAAGGAAAAATGCAAGTCCCAGGAAAGGCTTCATTTCTTGAAAATGGAGTATATATAGAAGCTGTTGCCCTAGCTGTGAGTCTTACCAGTGTTCAGGAATAAGTAGGATCACATGCCTTGCCCTAGAGTGTAAATCTGGTAATGCCAATTTGTGACAAAACTTAAGACAGGCCAGTTAGGCACTTGCCTGTGGTTAACATGAACTGTAGAGCCACACAGACCTGCATTCTAATACTCACTCACACTTAGGACCTTAGTCTTTCCAAACCTCATCTGTCAAATAGGTAAAGGAAGAGGAACTAAACAAAGAGTGGCTGTGAGGCCTGAGATATTGCCAAGGTTTTGGCACTATGCCTAGCACATAGTGAGCACTCAGCACATGGGAGCTGAGGATTGTTACCCAGGATTGTTAATGGCCACGTGATGAGATGTGTGTTTTCATGATTCCGGGACGGGGCGCAAGGTCACTGACCCAACTCTTTGTATCCCTGACTTTTTCTGCCCCTAGGAGAAGAGAGCATTGACCTTTCCTTCATCAGGCCAAAGATGCCTCTCTTTGGGAGTACATTCAGTCCGAAGAAGACGCCCCCTCGGAAGTCTGCGTCTCTCTCCAACCTGCATAATGTGAGTGTCAGCATGGGGCTCGACCTGGTGTGCAGCGTGACTGGAGCATCGAGCCTGGTTTCTTATGGAAAGTGTGGTCCTCCAGAGGTATCCTCGTGGGAGGGCATCCTTTTAATTCATATTATTGTTATTGCTGAAAACATTTTTAAACTCCTTTTTGGGAATTATTGTCAGGGCTTGTTGAAGAACCTTAAAAGGTAGTCGTCCTCATTATCATTTTGGGGACCAAATGATGTTATCCAATTTGACTTCACTCGACTCCCAAGACTTGTCCAGGAATCAGTTTTACTCATGTCTAAGAATCAAATTTATTCTCAAAGGATGATGTTTTGCTATCGTTAAGAGCGTTCAGAAGGATATATCACAGCTCCAAAGACAGTTTCTGAGCTCCTTGAGGGCAGAGGGGTTGCATTCATTTCTGTATATCCAGTACCAGTCCTGGTGCAGGGTGGGCGCTCAGTGAGCTGTAGAAACACTGATAAACACTTTAAAGAACAGCTACTACTACTCCTTGGGCCTTAGCATTTTATGCCTTTTCCAGGACATACGTAGCTCCATAAGAAACAAATGATAGCTCGGGCTTATTACATTTAAAAAGAATTTTTCACTTTATTCAAAATTTACAGTAGGATTTCTTAACCTGCTAAGTGCCCTGTACATACGAAATAATTCAGTTTACAAATTTCAGCATATATAGCTTTTCCAGAAAATATCTGTGGTATAAAGCTGTACGTTTCTTCTCTCTTACAGTTTGAAAGTTTTGGGGGTACCTTATTTAATTTTCTGACTTAAAAACAATTACTAAATGTGCTGGGTGATGAGTATAGAGAAGAAATGCTTTGTTGGGATCACACCGTTAGCAGAAGAGGTGCTGGGCCTCGAGCCCCTGTGCTCCGGCCTCCTGAAGCCAACATGCGCGTCTCCCCCACAGTTGGATCGGTCGACCCGGGAGGTGGAGCTGGGCCTTGACTATGGAACGCCCACCATGAACCTGGCCGGGCAGAGCCTGAAGTTTGAAAACGGCCAGTGGATAGCAGGTGGGCTGCATTTCCTACCATTTTGCCCAGCAAGATGGTGGAAGGAACCCCCACCTTGTGACTGCTGCCTGTGTCCTTCCACCAGAGACAGGGGTTAGTGGAGGTGTGGACCGGAGGGAGGCCCAGCGCCTCCGGAGGCGGAACCAGCAGCTGGAGGAAGAGAACAATCTCTTGCGGCTGAAGGTGGACATCCTGCTCGACATGGTGAGGAGGGTGGTGGGGAGGGAAGCCTTGGCTTTCTTTAAGCAGGTCCACTGCGAGTCCTTTCAGCCAGCCCACACCTCTCGAGTGCCAGTTTGCTCAGGTACATTGCTGTGAATCCAAAGATACAAAACCAAATCAGACACAGTCCCCACCCTCCAGGGCTCCCAGTCTAGTGGGGAGATAGACAGTAAACATAGTGACAGTGCCTCATGGTAAGGGCAGTGATTAAAGTCTTTCCATGGCCTGGTATCCGCACATGGGAGAGAGAGATTCATTCTGTCCAGTCGGGAGGATGTTGCAGGGGAAGGGATATTTGAGCTGAATGTGGAAAGATAAAGGTGGGAATGGAGGCTGGGATGAAGGCATTCAGGAAGAAGGACAGCCTGCTCCGGGCTGGGCGAGGTCCTGCACCACGCAGCCATTAGTCAGTGCCCCGCGCAGACCTGCCAACAGGCACTCTCTGCGTTGGCATCGGCTTCCTGTGGCTTTTAAAAACCCAACAACCTTTTGAGCCTAGGGCTGTGTGTGACGGTTGGTTGAGAGGCAGCAGAGCACACACTGCAGTGGTTAAGAGCAGGTGTCTAGAGCTAAACTGCCCAGGTCCCTGGCCCAGCTCCACCACTGGCTGTGTGACTTCAGGTAAGTTACTTAACTGCTCTGTATCTGTAAGAAACGTAGTATCTTCAGCAATAAAATGGGCGCGATAGTAGGATCTACCTCATTAGTGAGTTAATAATATAAGCAAAGCTCTTGGAATAGCGTCTTGCTCAGGAAGTGCGGCTCCTCTGTTTCACAGTAAGCTGACCTCTGGAGTTTGTGTCTCTCCGTCCCTGCCTGGAGTGTCTTCCACCCTCTCCTCTAAAGACCACTGAAGGATTCTGATGCGGGAAGTGGCATGCTTTTTTAAACGTTTTTATGTGAGCCACGACTCAGAAGCAACTTAGACCTTAGTCCTTTAACCTTAAAATCGCCAATATTTGCCTTTTTCATCCCCTGAAACCTGTGTCCTTCGCGCAGTGAGTGCCACGCAACCCTAGGTGATCAAAAATGTTGATAGACTGGATGGTAAGTTCTTCAAGTGCTTGAAGCCCTGGGTCATCAGGAGGTTACTTTCTGCCCAGTTACCAAGGGCTTCCCGTCGTGGAGGCTGCCGCAGCGTTAAGGGAAATGCCGTGGGGCTTCTCCCAGCGCGCAGGGCTGGCCTTGCCAACCTGAAACGTAGCCCAGAAACGTCCTTCTTTGTAACGGTTTGCTGCTCTGCTTCCAGCTCTCTGAGACCACTGCTGAATCCCACTTAATGGAGAAGGAGCTGGATGAACTGAAGAGTGTCAGCCGGCGGAGAAAATGAAGACCCCAAAGCCACCCGTTAGGCGCACACGGGGAAACCCTTCGTCAGAAGAGGAGGATGTGGCTGAGGGAATTTTTAACCAAACTAGTGGATTAGGTCCTGGGAGAGAGTATCATATAATGGGGCCAAAAGGCACTGGCCCCCTTAGGCTGGCAGTAGGAAGGTGACAACGTAGTGGATTCCAGGCCAGTCCTGGGCTTCACAGCACAGGGAGGCCTCCTCAGGGAGGTCTGGGGTGACGGAGGCCTTTGGTGTTCTCCAGTTACTTACACACCAACGCCCGTGGCCCAGGCTCACGCTCATCGGACGGAGTTCATCGTATCATCCCCTCACACTGTTGTGTGTGGTGTGGCATCAGGTGTACAGAGCCTTGTTGTTAGGGGTCTCAGATAAGAAGGTCTCCTGGTTCTCTGCCCTTCAGGCCACTCTCTCCCTCCTTTAGAGAATACTTGTTCCCCAAATCCGCAGCCTCCTCTGGCGTCAGCTTCTCAGCAGCAAGCACCGCCCTCCCACGGCAACACTATTTTTTTGTGCTACTTTCCTGTCTACCCTACTTTTTTAAATTAAATGACGTTCTATAATCTCTCTCTGGCCAAAGTGACTGAGAAGAGAAACATCAGTTCTTGAAGAAGTAAGTAATGGAGGCTGGGTTCTAAGCTTCCGATGCTCCACCCAAAGACAGAACTTTTAGGTTGTGGGGGAAGGTCACCGTTGCAGAAGCAGCGTTCCAGCTTCCTGGGCGTCGGCAGAGGCTGGTCTGGAGCAGAGCAGTCTCTCTGCTCAGATTCCCCTGCCTTCCTCTTTCGAGGTGTTGGAACTAGCCTGGACCGGGCAGGGACCGAGTGGTTGGGATGGGGGCCTGGTTTCCTGGAGTGGGAATCTGTGTCTTCGAGTGAGCTGGGCTTCTCTGGCTGGGCGAGGGAGCCAGCCAAACGCAGTAAGAGGGAGTCGAGCTTCCAAAGTCAAGGGGAAAGGCACTGAGGGTGGGGACACAGAGCCCCAGGCTTTAGACCAGGGATGGCTGCTAAGGTCAGAACAGCTGTTTCCCACCTGGACGGGGCTCAGGATGTTGCTTACACTCTCATTTTCTCCTCAGCTCAGCCCTGTGGAGCAGGCTCTCAGTCAGCGTGCCTATTGGCAGATAAGGAAGCAAAGCCCAGGAGGTTCAGAAACTGGTCTAGGATCAGACAGCGGAAGTGTGGGAGCCTGCTGATTCCCGGCCCACATTGAAAGAGGGGAGCTGGGTGGGGGGCCGCCTCAAATGGAGGCTGCTGTGTGTAGGCCACCCTCAGGGCCAGCTCCATGGGGGATGGATAGAGAAGGATGATCTGTAGCCCCAGCCCATAACCTTCCTTCCCGATAATAGGAGAGACTAATTCAGAAGACATTGGAAAAGGATGTTATATGAGGGTGTAAATCTTCAGGTGCAGATAATAGGCACAATTGAGTTTGCTTATTCCTAGACCAGTATCATCAGCAACCATTTACCCTGCACCCTGGATACCAGATATCTGTAGACAGTCCCCCTGACTTATGACGGTTCAACTTAAAATTTTTCAACTTTATGGTGGTACAAAAGTGATACGCATTTAGTATAAACTGTACTTCGAATTTTGATAGTTTTCCGGGCCAGCAAAATGCAATATGATGCTCGTGATGCGAGGCAGTGGCAGTGAGCTGCAGCTCCCCATCCGCACGCAGTCACGGGGATAAACAGTCAACACACTTAAAACCAATCTGGACCCAGACAACCACTCTGTTTTTCATTTTCATTTCAGTACAGTATCCGAAAAATTACATGAGATATTCGACACTTTTTGTAAAATAGGCTTTGTGTTAGATGATTTTGCCCTCCTTAGGCTAATGTAAGTGTTCTGAGCACATGAAAGTTGGCTAAGCTACGATGTCTGGTAGCTTAGGGGTATTACATGCATTTTCGACTTATATTTTCAACTTATGATGGGTTTATTGGGACATAAACCAAAGAAGGGCTATATTTCTAATTCTCATGAGAATTTTTCAAGTTTGTTATCGTCATCCCCTGCTTTTAGATGAAGAAACAAGCCCAGCAAGGTGATACAGCTGGGAGGGAAGGGGCTAGGACTGAAACCTTTGGAGTCAGGAGGGGCACGTTTGGTTGTCATAGTGACATGGGTCCTGGTCCCCTCTGTACCACCACTGGCACCTGAGGGGGCTGTAGCCATGTGGGACAGCTCTGCAGTGAAGGAGGACTTGTATTTGGGGTGATGAGGGAAGCAAGCCATTGGTGAGTTTCAGCAGAGGAATGCTATGATTGACTTAATAAAAAAGGTCCCTCTGGCTTCTGTGTGGTCAGAACAGACTGAAGAGCTCAAGGCTGGGACCAGGGAAGTGGCAGCAGAGGAGGTGAAGTGGTCAAATTCTAGGCAGGAATTGAAGGTGGAGCCCACCATCAAATTGTAAGTTTGCTGATGGATGTGGTGTGTGATCTGAGTCAAGGATAATCCTATTAATGAAAACGTGTAAGGAATAGGAAAAAGAATCAGCTATATGTCACCACCCTAACCTTTGTTGGTTTATTCCCCCCCCCCCCCCCCCACTGAAATGCTACGTACTTTCAGGAATTCCTTGGCGGTCCAGTGGTTAGGACTTTGCGCTTTCACTGCTGAGGACCCAGGTTCAATCCCTGGTCAGGGAGCTAAGATCCTGAAAGCTGGGCGGTGTGGCCAAAAAAAAGAAAAAAAAATGCTACATACTTTAAAGATTTACCTTTTTGTCCGGTACATCTATTAGGTTCTGCCTAAAATACTTCCTCCTCAAAGCCTTTATTGACCAAATCTACTACTTCTGGGGGCACCCAAGTAAATAGTGCTGTCTACTTGACATCATCATTTGTAATCACTACAATGGTTTTGTAAATTTCTGAGCTGAGTGTCAGATAAGGGAAGAACTGTTACTGAAGAGCTGAGATTGAAAGTTCTGCGGGTGTGAGGGAGGGAGTGCAAAAAAAATCAGAGGAAATCTTAAGAGTTTGAGGCTTAACAAGGGGATCCATATGCACAGTTATGGGCTAACGTGTATGTTCTATTGGGGAGGAGTACTTACAGCTTTTGTAAAATTCTCGAAGGGATCTACGCCCCACACCGAACCAAACTGAATTAGGAACTACTATATTACCAGTTTCACATTCTGACAAGATAGGAACAGGAAAGGTGGAAACCATGGACTTGAGGGATAGGGAATGAGAGGAGCTGGGCGGGGGTGTTTCTAGAACACCTCGTCATCATCCAGATGGCAGAGTCAGCTTTGTGCCCAGCGTGAGACATTAGCACTTACTTGATGACACCCTTACTTGTGCCTCGACTGAGGCCCCTGGGCTGGCATCAATCTTACCACATGTCTTCTTTGCTGCCACTGAGCATTTCCCCTTGAAACCTTCAGTGAAGGTTTCCCTTCTTCATCTCCAGCAGCTCCTCCTCGAATCTCTTGGATTTGGGGGAAGAAGGTGCCCCTCCCCGCCCCTGACTTTTTTGGGGGGATTTTGGGGGGGATAGCTGTTCTGTTTTTCTTGTTGTTGTTATTACTTTTTTTTGCTTTTAATTAAATTGTTTTATGTGGCAAAACGCATAACATAAAATCTACCATCTTAACTATTTTAAAGCATACAGTTAAGTAGTGTTAGTACATTCATTCTGTTGTGCAGCCATCACCACCACCCATCTCCATAACTGCTCATCTTGTAAAATTGAAGCTGTTGTGTACCCATCGAAAACGAACTCCCCATCTCCTCCTCCCTGCCAGCCCCTGGCAACCACCATTCTACTTTCTGTCTATGATTTTGACTAAGTACCCCCTGACCTGTCTGATTCCACAGGGCTCTGTCTTTCTCACTTGGCCATTTCTGAATCATCACATCTATTCCTAAGGTTTGAATACTCTGCATGGCATGATTCCCAATATTTTTTCTTATCCTTGGACAATTTTATAAACATTGAAAGAGCTCTTTCAGCCTTAAACATGGATTTTTAAAAAAATCATGTACTGTTTGTGAATATAAACAAAATTAATTGGTCAAAGCTTTCCAAAAACTTCTTCATATTAGCATTTGTGACTTTCTACTTGGAGTTGTCGATGGAAAAAAAAAAAGATTAATCAGTCAATCTAAGAAAGAAATGGAGGCTTTTATTTGAGCCAAATTGAGGATTATAACCTGGAGAAAGCCTCTCAGAAAGCTCTGAGAATTTTTCCATCTGTTAGAGGTCAAAGCACAGTTATATAAGTTTTTGAGACAGAGTGCTATATGTTAAATGACGTATTATTGACAGTTTACACAATCCAGATCTATGTGTACACAGGGAGTAGTGGGTCATGGGTCATCATGGCCTTCTACAAGAAGGAAGGTTATCTCCTAAGGAGATCTGGTTAATGCAGATGCACAATACACACTAAAGGGGAGGGAGGAGGCCCAAACAGGCAAAGAAAGATTTTATGTTTAAATTTTTCTTGTCTTGCCATAAAATATGAATTTTATTTCATCAGAGTCAATGATGTCTGTAGTTTCCACATAAGACTGCCTTCTCTACCCTTCAAGAGTGTTGGTCTAGGGGCTTCCCTGGTGGCGCAGTGGTTGAGAATCTGCCTGCTAATGCAGGGGACACGGGTTCGAGCCCTGGTCTGGGAGGGGCCCGTGAGCCACAACGACTGAGCCTGCATGTCTGGAGCCTGTGCTCCGCAATAGGAGAGGCTGCGATAGTGAGAGGCCCCCCGCTTGCCACAACTAGAGAAAGCCCTCGCACAGAAACGAAGACCCAACACAGCTAAAATAAATAATTTTTTTAAAAAGAAGAATGTTGGTCTTCCAGCATTTCTTAAAAGAGCCCATAAGAGAATCAAAGCCATTGGCATTTGATTGCCCTTGCATTTATGTAGAGCTAGCCTGTTACTAACTCTGGTTCAGCTGCTCACTGCTCAAAAGCCAATACTCATACAAGTGCTGGTTGGAAAAGAAAGCTTGCTTTATTCGGGAGGTCAGCAACCTGGGGAGAAGGCGGACTCCAAAGATTCTGGGAGAATCATTTGGGGAGAGGGTCAGAGTCTTCCTTATCTTCCACTGTGTGCAGACTTTCTTCTGATTGGTTGGTGGTGAGGTAACAGGGCGGTGCTGCAGGAATCTTGCTCTCAGCCTGAGTTTACCATCCTCCACCTGCGTGGGGACCTTAGTCCCTGCAGAAGAACCCAAAGGTTATGTATATCTCTTGAGGAGGAACCAGGATCGCTGCACTGTTTCTTGACTGCTCCTCCTTTGTTTCTGCTTTCCCTCCCTTCCCTGATTAGCAACTGTTTGAACCTGCCCTTTGGAACTCAGGGAAGGTCAGGGAAGCTGAAAGAAGCCTATTTCCTACAAACAAGAAACAGGGACAGGGAAAGAATTTGTACCTGGGAGGGACTCACAGGATCCTGCTTGGTTTCAAGCCTACTTTAAAAAAAATTTTAAATACATGCAAAAAGTATAATTCATAAATGTACAGCCTGACGAATTATCCAAAATGGGCATACCCATGTAAACACCACACACGTCAAGAAATAGAACTTTACCAGCACCCCAGACACTCTCCTGCCTTCCCAAATATTACCTCCTCTTCCTCCTCAAAGGGAATCACTACCTTTCTCACCATAGATTGGTTTTGCCTGTCTTTTAACTTTACCTAGTGGAATCAGACAGTAGGCACCCTTTTGTGACATGAAGACTTTTTGTAGTTAGAGCTGCCCTGTCCAAAGATAAAGAGGACTGAGGACTCTATCTGGAGAAAGTGCAAACCCCGCCCCCCCTCCCCGGAATATGTAAACACAGGACAAGTCTCTCAAGTATCAGATAAGGATCAGGACTGTCCAATCCTGAGATTCTTCGGTTCCATGGTCAGTTGTCTAAAGAGGTATATCAAACTACCCTTGTATTAATAACTTGTGGGACACATTATAAAAAGGAGCATTTTCAAATATGGATAATACCTAATGCTGGGGAGGGTGTGGAGAAAAGGACACTTCCATTTGCTATTGTGAAAGTATGTGATATAATAATTCCGAGGGCAATTAGCTAATACCTACCAAAATTTTAAATGTTCATACGTTTTGGCCAGCAAACCCACATCTTGAAATCCATCCTCCAGAAATACTTGCAGCAACCCTGTACTGTGCCTCAATCTCCTCATTTCTAAAATGGGGACAATAGGGACTTCCCTGGTAGTCCAGTGGTTAAGACTTGCGGCTCCCAATGCAGTGGGCACTGGTTCCATCCCTGGTTGGGGAACTAAGTTCCTGCATGCGGCATGGCCCGGCCAAAAAAAAATGGGGATAGTAGCACCTCAGTGGGTTGATGCAAAGATTAAATGAGCGCCCCTCCCACCCCCGCCCTTCGCACGTACAAACAGTGCCTGGTACACTCTCGCCTTTGTTTTAGTACATTGGGACTGTTTACTTGACGTTTTCCCAGAAGACCAATACATCTCCAAATCTCTAATTTGCTCCTACCAAAAACAGCCCTCAGGGAAATGAAACTGGATTCGTGTTTGTCTACGTGCGATCTCTGGGAGGCTTGTTAAAATGCAGATTTTCGGGCTCACCCTAAGCCCACAGAACAGAATTAACCGCTGACGCACCCCGATTCAGGGCTTTAATAAGTTTCCCACGTGTCTCACGTTCTCCGACCTCCCGGCCGCCCTTTGCTGAAGGCCGGTGAAGCCCGCCTACCAGAGGGCGACGCTCTTCCCCAGCTCTCCAGCCTCCGGCTCCCGGAAGGGCGGCTCTGTCCGCCGTCGGCGCCGCACTCGCCTCTTCTCTTCCGCTTCCGGTGTTCCCCACAGCCATGGCTGCCGCCGCCGCCGCCGCCGCGGGCCCTGGGGCGCCGCTGTCCCCGGACGATTTGCTTCCGAAAGGCGATGCCGAGAAGCCTGAGGAGGAGCTGGAGGAGGAAGACGACGAGGAGGTACTGGGCACTGCGGGGCGGAGCGGGGCTGGGAGGGTGCGGGCGGGGAGCGGGGGTGAGGGCTCCGCGTGCTGCAGGAGCGGGACGAAGGCGCGTCGCGGAGCCTGGAGGGGTCCGAGCAGAGGCGTCTCCGGGAGGCGGGGTGAGGCTCCGCTGGGGCCGGGGTGCCCTAGCTCCAGGAGACCGGCATGTCCCGGCGTCGGGGGGTGGTTACCGCTGCTTCGGCCCATATCCGCGCCTCCTCCACCACAGTTAGATGAGACTCTGTCGGAGAGACTGTGGGGTCTGACGGAGATGTTCCCCGAGAGAGTCCGGTCCGCGGCTGGAGCCACTTTTGATCTCTCCCTCTTCGTGGCTCAAAAAATGTACAGGTAAGGGACGAGGGCAAGGACATTGGGGTGTGCCTGGGGTGACTGAGGTGCCCTGAATGAACACGGGCTTTGGGAGCCGCAGACTTAGGTTGGAGGCCAGCCCGCCAGCTAGATCACTGAGTGACCTTGGACTGGTGCTACTTTAACCTTTCTTGGTCTCTATTTCCTCGTCTGTAAAGTGAGGGTTCTTATTGGGCAGGGTCGTTGTGAGGATCAGCTCAGATTATGTGATATAATTAACGTATAAGGAGCACTGTGAGAACTCAGGAGGATGTTCAGACTACTCTCACTAGACGTACAGTCTCTAGAACTGCTCCTCCTGTTTCCGGTAGGAGTACAGTGCAAGAGTTGGGTAGAACGCGCCTACCAAGAACATCGGAATGTGCAGGGTGAGAGATTCGGTTACTGGTGAGGTCTTGGTGAAGCTGTGTATTTTTGTCTTGCCGTCGTGCTCATGCTCCCTCCGCAGGTTTTCCAGGGCAGCCTTGTGGATTGGAACCACTTCCTTCATGATCCTGGTTCTTCCGGTCGTCTTTGAGACTGAGAAGTTGCAGATGGAGCAGCAGCAGCAGCTGCAGCAGCGGCAGGTGAGCCCAGACCCTGGGCTTGTTGCCAGTAGTGGAGACATAAGTTGTTTATTCCTCCGGCACCTGGGTAGGGCGGTTAGTGTGCCGGAAGGGATTGGGATCCGGCCCACCCTCCTTTAGGTGCCTGACTGTGCCCTCAGCATTGTTTTCGTAGACCTTGTCTGCCTGGACAGGTATGATGAAAATGAGAGCCCTAGGTCTGTACAATGCCTTACACCCCTCCTTTTCTTTTCCAGATACTTCTAGGGCCTAATACAGGGCTGTCAGGAGGAATGCCCGGGGCTCTACCTTCACTTCCTGGAAAGATCTAGATTGTTACTGCTATGTTTGGCCTGTCTTGGTGGGAGAAGTTTGAAAATTCAAGTGTTTGAACTGCTGATTATTGGATTTTTTTTAATTTTTTTTTTTTTTTTGAACTTTGGCACATTGATTTATCTAAACCTGGTGGGGAGAATTCTCCCCACATTGTCTCATGGAGAGACTCCTCACTTGCAACTGTGCCCTCCATGCTCTCCTGACTTATGTCTTCTGTCCTCACTCTGATACGAGTGCAGCAATGCAGATGGTTACTCCAGCTCCGGCCATCCCACCCCTTTCACTAAATTACTTCTGACGGAAGATCTCCTCACTATCCCATTGTGGGGTAGGAACTGATGCCATCGGGAAGGATGTGCCCCTGACCATTAACGACTGTTCGGTTTTTAAGAATGGGGATGTTGGGGAGGGACGTGCACACGAGATAGAATGCATTACAGCTGTGCTGTGAATTTCTGTGTATGTTGGAAAGGATGGAGAGAGGGCTGGCAACAGCTTCAGCCACAACGTGGGGACTGTGGAGGACAGAGCAGGAGCTCATTTCCTCTGCATATTTCAGCTGTTAGACGTGTGTGTGTCTAAAAGAGAAAAAAAAGTCAGTGCTCACTTTTTCTATTTAAATATTAAAAAATGATTCCAACCAAAAATGTTTTCCAAGTGCTCGTCATACATACCTTGAAATTATTTAGACCATTTTAGGACAAAGAAAACTGCCCCTCACATTTTCTCTCACCTGAGCCAGCACCACCGTTTAAATACCGACTGATCCCTTAGGCCCACGTTAAATTCCCAGAGGTAAAAAAAAATCATCTTTGACCAAGAACCTCTCTGAGTTCAAGCAATCAGTTTCAGATCCACCGGCAAAGGATTGGGTCCATGTACTTGCACAGTCTACAATGACATTATACAGTTATAAAGGGGGAATTCCCTGGTGGTCCAGTAGTTAGGACTCTGTGCTTCCACTGCAGGCAACACGGGTTCGATCCCTGTTTGGGGAACTAAGATCCCACATGCTGTGAAGCTCGGCCAAAGGAAAAAAAAAGAAAAAACAATAATTATAAAGAACTTGCAAAGAATGACATAGTATTGCTATCTAGTCTGGGGATAGGAAGGTTGCAAATAGAACATCTTGGGTTTGTTCTTTTTGAAAATACAGTTGACCCTTGAACAACACGGGGTTAGGGGAACTGACGTTCCTTGCAGTCAAAAGCCTGTGCATTTCTTTTAAAAATCATTGGCCCTCTATGTGTCTTCTGTCCAACCAATCACAGTTCATGTGGCACTGCAGTTATTTCTTGAAAAAAGTTCACGTGTAAGTGGACCCCCAGAGTTCAAACCTGTGCTGTTTGAGGATCAATTGTAATTAATTGCTGATGAGCTATTGACAGTGAATCCAACTGTAGTCCTGTCTTTGAACTTTGTAATTTTTCCATTTCACACACATTTTTATTGGCATTGTGCTAGTAACAATACTACGTCCTTTATGTGGGTTGCTGGAACTATACTATACAATTTAGGAGGTGATATAGTATTCTCATTTTACAGAAGAGGAAAACAGTCCCAGAAAGGTTAAGTGATGTGTTCCAGGCTGAATAGAAAATGCCTGATCTGAATTCAAATCTAGTCAGTCTGGCTCGGAATCCTGCTATGTACTTGGTGCTGGGGCCTCCCAGGTCCTCTGTGTAAATACATAATCTTCCACCTGTTAACCAGGGAAGAACAGTCACTTGTCAGTAAACAAAACTTGTACTTAAGATTAGGGTTAGGGTTCTTCATGTTGTGGAGCCTAGTTTTTACAAATTAAGTCGAAAAGTGTCTCGGGCTTTTTCTGAATCAAGTCCTACTTGGTGAGTATTTTGTCTGGATTTTTGAAGTGAGAGAGGTCTGGCCAAAGCACAGTATGTCTCTAAAAGATGACTTATGGTGGTAGTGAATTCCTTCCAAAGCAGCATCATACTAAACTTCACTTTTTTTAATGTACATAATTATAGAATTCAGACAGATGAAATTTATGTATGGAGTTTTCCATTTTTAATATTTGGTTAAACAAAATACATCTTTTGTAAACAAACCCAGCACAAGGCCAACAAAAAGGAATAAAAGCAAGAAAAACAAAAAGCCTAGGGTTGCCCCTTACTGGGCATCAGGGTCAGGCCTGCCCCCTTTCTTATAGGAAGTGGGGCCTTTTGCCCTTGGGCATCAGCATAGGTCCCTGTTCCTAAGCACCAGAATTGGATATGAACAGAGAAACCAGCCCTGAAATGTTTAAGCGTCTTTGCATATATCCCACTGGCTCATGGACTCCAAGTGCATGGGGACTCCTTTGAAGTGCCGTTTGCACAGGCCCCAGCAGATTGGTGGCGAGGAGTTTCCTTCTCCCAGGAAATGGCTTACATCACTGATAGTGCCAATGGACCCAAGGTCCTGCTTGTGACAATGAGCAAGGTTGGCTGTAACTTCTGGCTGGTGGTGGTTGGAATGTCTGTGCAGGGGCGAAGAGCTCCCTGTGGTGCCAAGCAGGTCTGGTGTAGAAAATGGTGCAGAAGAGAATGCGGCCACTTGCTGAGTGCGGCCACTTGTTACTCAGCATAAAAAATGGCCTTGTTGGATTGAAGGTACATGTGCAGAAGAAGTGCTGGTGTAAACATGCACTCCAGTCACAGTGGGGAGAAAGCCTCAGCTTCATCCCGTTAAGCTTGCTCAGGCTGGACATGCAAGCCCCAGGCTGGCTCTGCTACTGGAGAGGTCTGGCCAGTGGGGCAGCTCTCAGACCTGCCGAAACCACTGACCTGTGAGGGCTGGACAGGCCATCCTTGCCTGCCCGCCTGCCCTGAGACAACCACAGCCACTGTGGTGACAGGCGGTGTAGTATGACCCTTACTTCTCCTTTTGTTTTCCCAAGTTACGGGGAGAAAAGTGGCCTACAACTATTTAAAGAGGTAGGGGGCGGGTCCATTCTCAGTTGATCTGTAAAGGAAGCTACAGAGAGATGACAAAGCGTAACGCACATATCCACCCAATGTGAGGGCTCTGCTTCTTGTCACTACAGTGACTCCAAGCCTAGGACTTCTACCCATTCTAGCTGCTCCAGGTCTCTGAAGACTTATCTTCCCAATACTTTCCTTGCCCAACTCTGTCTCAAACTAGTAGTATTTGATGTCAAAGGCAGTCTTATTTTTTTCCTGATTTTTGCCAGAGTGGGTCAGCTGGGAAAACTGCCCTTTTGCCTGTCTTGTGCCTCCAAGCCTCCTAAACCAGTGCAATGCAGTGAAGTGGGAGGGATGATGCTGGAGTGAGGCGGACAGGCTGCCCATGCCTGCCCCAGCCTGGTTCTGGCCACATCCTCTTAGGTATCTAGCTCACCCTGTCACACTAGAATATCGCAGGATTCAATCGCCCGGCATGGAATATTAGAGAACTTTTCATTATAAAACTCCAAGGATGGCCATAAACCACTCTTAAAAACGGGATAAGGGCGGCATTAAGGGTTGGAGACAGCATGCTGTACTGCTGCTGCAGTTTTGGAGATGGTTTCCTGAGAGGCCTTTTTGCTCTAAGTCCTTCAAACCCGTCAGCATGGGCTTTGCCTGTACTGTGTCTTCAGACCCACTGGTTGCCAGGAAAGGGGAAGTGAAGGCAGCATCTCCAGGTGAGTCAGAGCAGCAGTGAACTCCAGCAGAACCTCTGGCAAGTCCTCAGAGAAACGGGGAAATAAGCTAAGACCCACCTTTCTTTCTCCTCTCTTAAATAAAACAAAAGTCTTCCATAGCTTGCCTTAAGCACACAGAGCTCCTACTTTCCTTTCCCAGAACAAGTAACGCTGGTTGGTTCTGTAACAGTCTACACGTCTGTCCTATTGCACTGTCAAATCTGAGGGGAAAAACCCGATGAGATGTTTGGGGACGTGGCAAGGGCAGACCCACTGTAGAGGCCACAGCACATCACAGAGGATTTCGGGGGTTGAGGTGAGGGAAGGCTGGGTAGAACTGTGTTACACATCAGCCCTCCAACTCTGATGGGCCTCCACCTCTTCTGGTACCACCAGCAGGAGTTCACAGTTCTTTCCTCGCAAATGATGTTTTAAAAATTTCCTACAGGAAAAAAGGGTAGATGAGAAAATGAAATGCTAGTAAAATTGCAAACTCCAGTCTTGGGGCCACATGTTCGCCAGACAGGACCCTTGTTATTTATACCCCTGGCTGCCCTAAACACACTCTAGTAGTGATCTGTTCTTGGAGGAGTCCACATTTGGTTACCCCTCAATCTGTCCAGTTAAATTTCCAATCTGAAGTTTTGCTCATCCTCATATGTTGCTGCCAACAGTAGCCAGTTCTGTGAGGAACAGAGCCCAAAGTACTCTAAAGGACTTATAATTGTAAAAAAAAAAAAAAAAAGAAGAAGAAGAAGAAGGAGTTTCTTCTTTGGTTCCAGGGAAATTTAGCCCCCTCTGGCCCAAATGTTTGCCTTCCTTTCATTGAACTGGCAGCTATACTGTCAAGTTGGAGAATGTTACAATGCCAGTCCCGCCAGACCAGAAAGCCAGCATCCCAGGTAATGGGACTTCTCTACCAATGGGATTTAATGTCTTCATGGGCCATCAAAGATTCAGGTCTTTTTAAAGTCTGAAACCCTATGATTCTAAGTGACAATAAGGAGAGGACCCAAGGAACTAGGAATTTCATTTCCTTTGTCCAAAGATAAGCTCAACTTGCCACTACATCAGCCACACAGGTACCTGAGCTCGCCCTCGCCTCCAATCCATTCGGGCATCTTCAGTTTGGAGTCGAGGTTGTAGTAGGCACCTCCCACCTCTCGAACACAGATCCAATGCTGCCTTTTGAGTGGCAACTTCAGTGGACCCCAACACAGGCTGGAGGGCAGATTCATGATGAAGCCCATAACGTTAGTGAGAGCAATGGCGCCGACATCCCTGCAGAACAGAAACGGTGTTGGGCTCTGCAGCAGCCAACTCCCCCGGATTCCCCAGCTGTAACACCACCACTGGCCACCTCCCCGGCTGAATGCCAGTTCTCATCAAGTCAAGCCTGGTTCAATTACCTGCGCTTGTCCCACCAAACAGCTTCATAGCCTTTGGTTTGAAGTGCTGCCATAATGACATTCACATCGTAGTTCCCATTTCCCAGCATGCTCTTCTTGTGGGGGGTCACCATGGTGTTTGGAGACAACCTGCAAATGTGAAAGGAGGAAAGCTGAGACTTGCTGGTCAACCTAACCCCTCCTGGCCCTGCACTGGCAGGGACAAAAGAGCACTTTACACCACTGCCCCTGGAAGCTTGTTTCCTCCCATTCAAGTAAATGTAACGAGTTCTTACCAAAGTATTTTGAAGTCTGGGCTCCTGCTTCCCTAGGGATTACCTTTCCTTTTATGAAAAACAATAATTCAGTAGCAGTGGGGCCTATCTGCCTGCCATTTAGAAAGTATGTCTCCAGTGAATTCAATGGATACAGAGAATGTTCCACGAAGCAGTCTCATCTATGAAATCCCCAGTCTTCCCATTTCTGCAGTCTTCTTCCTTGCTGATCTTCCTGCCTTGATACAGCCTTTTTTTTAACATTAAAAATAGTATTTGATAGTTTGATTGCATGGGTAGTATTTCTTACTCTTATTTCTTACACTTTAAATGCTTTCTGTTTAAGGCTTGCATACTTGGTAATCATCAATCATTAAATACTCAAAGGCCTACAGGGGCTCAGACAGGTAACATAAATGTATGAACTGGGACCACATAAGGCAATATAAAGTAGTAAGGCCCATATTAAACTGAAATTCATGAACCACCTAAAGGTATTCTGAATATACACGTGTGTAAAATACCTGAATTAAAAAAAAAACAAACAAACACAAATTGGAAAAAAATTTTGTACCAGATAAACAAAACTCAACTGCAGTGTGGTTTGCTCACTGGCTTTAAGCCACCTTTGCCCAGGCCTCTTTAGCCACTCCTCCATCTCATGACAAGGTCAGTTCTGAAGGCATTCCCAATCCTATTAATTTGCTTTCATAGGCGGCGCAGGCCAGGACCTGAGGAAAGGCCATCTTGAAGGAAGGGGCAGCATGCCTTTCACCTCTGTGTGAAGGGGAGGAAGGGAAATGACGTGAGTTCCTCAGGAATAAAAGTGGAGAGCGGATGTCTAGGAGGTTGCTAAATGCCATCTCCAGGAGAGAATCAGATCTTTAGGTCAACTCTAAAAACTTAAGAAATCTTATACTCTATATACAGCAACCATACTGATATTTTTTCCAACATAAAACATACTCCTGCCACTACTTAAACCCTCCATAGCTCCCAAAGCACTTAAATACGATCTAAACTACTTCCTCTGGCCTGCAAGGCCCTTAGGATTCTGCCGACCTCATCCCTACCTCTTAGCACAAACACCTTCTCTCTGCAATCTGAACACACAAAGCTCTTTCTCACTGGAGGGCCTTTGCACTCACTGTTCCCGCTGTCTGGAATCCTCTTCCCCTAGATCTCCACTTGCTCTGCTCCTCATTTTTTGGGTCTCAAGTGTTATTGCCCTAGAGGCCTTTTCTGACCACCCAACCTTACGTTTCTCCCAGTCATTTCCTCTTACATCCACCTGCTTTAATTTAATTATAGCTCGTGTTACTACTGGACGTGTTTTCTGACTTGCGTGTTTTTCCACACTAGAAAGACAGCAGGGGCCTTCTCTACCCATCACCAGACCTCAAAGAATACCTGGCACGTGACAGGTGCTCGAGGGACGTTTGTTGAAATGTTTTCCATGTTTATTTTGTTTTCCCTCTCTCTTGCCCTGTAAATATTAGCGGACCCTTAAGATAATAAGGGCTTATATGCTAGCCTCCAGAGTTAGCAAAGAAGGGGATCTGAGGACACTAAACTCCACTCTGCGACCAAACTTTGTTTTACCTGTGACAATAAATACCGTTTAGTGAAAACTTCTCTGCCATGCCTGATGATAGATGCTTTCATATATGTATCTCATTTAATCCTCACAATAAACCCATAAGAAGCTATGAATTATTACCATTTTATGGGTTTAGAAACTGAAGTTTGGTGATTTAAAATGACTAGCCCGTGATCACTTCCCTTATAGATGACAGAACTAGGATTCAAACTCGGGTTTGTTTGAATCCAAAGTTCTGCTTGCTGTCTTACGGCAAGGACTCATGAATCAGAGTGGCTGGTGGCGGTGGGCTGATAAGAGGAAAGGCCAGCTGAGTCCCTTGGCCTGGGCCTAAAATGTAGCTTAACAGGACAAAGGCTCTCAGTGGGTTCTTGGGCACTTGGATTAAATGAGAAAGCCTATGAAAGTCTATCTCAAGATATATCAAGTTACTCTCCCTTCACCAACTTTTCAGTAGCTTCTCAATACCTTCAGAGAAGTCTCCAGCCAGTAGACGCATGAAGGTTCCAGCAAAGAAACTGCTGAGTCTTCCACCTCTTTCACCATCTAACTCCCTAGTGCTGCGTTTCCCCGCAATGCGCTCCTCAGAGGATCACAGAGGCATTTAACACAATAGCTGAATGAATCAAGTAAACAGGTTTCCTACAGGTTTTCTTGAAGCCCCTAATATGCTAATATTTACCTTGAGTCTCGGGGAGAGGGTGTACAAAAGGTTTCAGCTCCCAAACAGGTTTGACCACACATTTTTTTTGAGGTGCACCTTCTAGGACTAGTGTTCCAAGTGTCTCTTCTCCTTGTCCTACATCAATCTCAGATTCAAATCCTTGCCTGTCTATTCCTACTATCTCTCCCCTAACTGGAGGCCCCTCACCTCACACCTGGATTTAAAAAAAATTTTTTTAATCTTTTGGCTGCACCATGCAACATGTGGGATCTTAGTTCCCCGACCAGGCATCGAGCCCTCATCCCCTGTATTGGAAGTGTCTTAACCACTGGACCACCAGAGAAGTCCCACACCTGGATTTTTTGACACAGGTTCCTAAATTGACCTCCTTGCTTCCAAATGCTCCTTCCACCTATTTAGCCTTTATGTTCCTGCCACCTTCACCAAGGTATCATTTCACTCACTTACATAAGAACTGTCAGTGGAGCCAGTTGCCTGGTTGGCCAACTCCAACCCTCCCAGCCCCACTTGACCTGCTGTTTCCCTTTCATTGGGCTTAGTGTACTTCAGGCACCATGACCATGTGGCCTCTCTTCTTTTATCCTAGTTCCTGTTTCAAGCTAAATCCTAAAGCTTCTTCAAGCTCAACCTAACATCCTACCTCTTCCATGGAATCCTTCCTGGCTCCAGTGCAGCAGAAAAAGGAGGGAGATCAGGAGGACCACACACATCTGAGTTCATATCCAAGCAGAATCAATATCAATTCTGAGATTTAGTCTCCATGCCTGTTAGCTTCTCTGTAAAAATGGGAATGATTCCTATCTTATAGGATCATTGAAGAATTCACTTATTTTATACATGTCCAACAAAATAGTAAATTCCCAAAGCAAAGGGGATGACTCATCTCCTCTGTATCTCTCACAGCTGGGCATTGGCAACTGCATAACCATGTGTCTGTCAAACCAATCAATATAGGAAATGCTAAGAATGGTTTCCAACTCACTCCTAGAAGAGTGGCCATTTGAATAAGTGGGATCCATCCAGTGTGCCCATTATACCAGTGCTTGTTTTTACTTTGACAATAATCAAGTGCCCACTGTGTTGGCTATTTTTATGAGATTTATCACTTAATCCTTCCAACAATCTTGAGATAGAAATTAACCCCATAGTGTAAGTAAGGAAGCTGAGGTACAAAGAGGTTATGGTGACTTGTACAGTCATATACAGCTAGTGAGTGGCAGAGCTAGGATTCCACCTCTAAACCTAAAGCTACAATGAACAGTCTCCTGGGTATTTCAACACACTGATCCCACTGAATTCCATGGGAATTCTACTCTGTCCCAATGGAATGTTTTCTTGAGACTCCTCGGCAAACTCCTATTCGGGACTGTCTTAATTATTTCCACGGAAATTCTGGACTATACGCTAGTCTCTCATTTTTGTCACCATAAGCAGAGGTTAGAGCCATAAGATTTGAAGTGATCTACAACTGAGAAGATGGATTCTAGTCCAGGTCGCTCCACTGATGTCTGTGCCCTCAGTTAAGTCTCTGGTCCTCTCTTATAGTTACCACTGTGTCTGGCTAAGGTGATGTTTCAGGTTTGAATGAAAAGGAAATGTGGAAACATGTCATCAAGATTCCTTTTTTCCCTTAATTTTTTCCTTTTTATAAGTTCTGAGGTGTGACCTTAGAAAATATGGCTCAGAACTTCCTAATGTGTTTTTAAATTATTAAATACATAAAGCACAGCTTAAATACATAAAGCACAGATCACAGCGCCAGGCACACAGAAGTACTCTGTAGGTGCTGGCGATGATGATGATGATGATGACGACGAGGAGGAGTCTGTCCAGCCCTTGGATGAGAAAATTTAAATCTCTAGAGGTTAACACTCAACAACACCTTTTCTCCATTTACAACCGCCATACCTTTAAATGTGACGCCTTCCTTTAAATGTGTGCTCAGGGACTGTTTAATGGGGAGGCAGGAGGGCTTCTCTGTGGTAGAGGATGTTCACCAGCATCTATAATCTCTTATAGTCTGACCTTTTCTCCAATTGCAGTTGTTCATCCTTTTCGAGCCAATGATCTCTTTGTGACCAGTATCTTCAAATCCTGGATTGAGCCTGTCACACCTGACTCCTCTCTTCCCTGTTCCTGTGTTGCTGCCGAGTCATTAGCTTAGTCCTGTCTAAATTCCTATTCATTTCTATTCCAGCCATGAGTCACCTCATACCCACAACTGCATTGAAACTCCACCCTGCTTTTGTATTCTGTCTGGCTAAAATTCAACTGCTAGAATGAACTTCCTCTCAACAAATGGCATTAATCAAAAATTGTGTCCCATTTCTACCATTCATCAGCCACATCTTCAAGAAAGCACAGAGCTTAAGATCTGGGAATTTTAAATTGTCTAGTTAACATTACTGCCAACACTACTCTTCTTTTCTGTTAAAATCCAGATGGATTATCTTTTTCCCTTTAGATCGCTCTGAATTCCATGGTTCCAAATTCACTTAAGTCCTTTCTCAAGGCCGGGTCAATGGATAGTTCTAAGACGTACTTCTCAGCAGCTGAGTCTTGTTCAGCTTGTTTTCTTTACAGTGTGTAGTGGTGCCTGGCATACTGAAGGCAGCTAGTAAATGTTTCTCGCTTAAAAAATTCTGTCTCCTCTCCCTCACCTCTCCTCCCTTTGTTTTTTACTCTCATCCCTTTCACACCTCTTTGTTTCTATTTATCCACACCGAATCTTCCCATATTAAATACTCCATACAGAATTCTACCTCTGGAGTGGTAGGGTACATATATTCTCATATGTACTGGTCTGCTGTGACTCTGAGGTGGATCTTGTGCTGATAGGTACCTGGGGGAATGTAGTACAACTTGCTAAAGCTTCAAAAGCCAGGAATAGAACTTTGGTTCCATGTGAGTGTTTAGCAAATATTTAGCGTTCTTTCATTCAGGGAAAACATAGCTGAAAAAGTCCTGCTATTATCCACAAACAGCTTATAGTCCACATCTTCAAACCCAGGCCCAACTTCCTAGCAGGGTGAACAGCTACTGATGATGTAATTGCTCTGAGACGCCTTCCCAATACTCAGGAAGTAGCAGAGCAGATAGGAAAGCAGGCCCTCCATTCACAAAGCTTGGGACCAAATCCTACAACTAATAGCTCTGTGAACTCTGTTCCCTCATCTGGAAAGATAAAAAATAACAGGATCTACCTTTTTTTTTTTTTTTGGCCGCACAGCATGTGGGATGTTATCTCCCTGACCAGGGATCCAACCGGTGCCCCCTGCAGTGGAAGTGCGGAGTCTTAACCACTGGACCGCCAAGGAAGTCCCAGGATCTACCCTTTAAGATTGGTGTCAGGAGTGAGTTAACACAAGGAAAGCACTCAGAACAGTGTTCGCACAGAGTGAGTGTTCATCTGTGTTAGTGATCATCATCATGTCAGATCCAGGCCAAATTTAGAGAAGTGGAAAACTTCTGAATGGACACACCGAATCTTGGAATTGACATTGACTAGTGAGTGAAACTGGGCAAATTGCTTAAATGGAAACCTAGTTTCCTAGGATCACTACTGATAAGGTTGTTGCAGGGCTGTCACAGAGTACCAAGTACCAAGCAAGTTCAAGGACTCACTGTCAGTCTTTTTCTTCTCCCTAGACTTCGATTAGGAAATAATCTGAAAATATCCAATTAGGAGAAGAAGATATATTAATGGCTGCCAAAAGGAAGCAGTCTAAGGGACTGGCCTCCTTTCTGCTTTCAGCTACACGACCTAGCAATCTGAGACAAGTTATCTCACCTCCCAGGGCCCTGTTTCCTGAGAAGAGTTAATTCTACTTGCCAGATGATGGCCATGATGCAAAGGACACATCTGCCCTGCTAAGGCATTACTATGGTTATTACTGACACTGGAAAATAATTACTCTCATTACAATTTTGTCAGCACACTGGGATTAACATTCTTTTAAGAGAGGGCCTACGGTTCTTTCAGGGTAAGTGGTCCATACCTATGCTTCATAAATCACCCCAAATAGGTTGTTCCCAGCTGTAATTCAGGCCCTGTGGGGCAATCATTTCATTTCTGAATGGAGTCAGAGAAGGGTCTTCTGGAACTGCCAATATACATTGTTTGAAGAATTCTTGGGCTTTCTCTGCACTGAGAATTGAGCGGGATAACTCTTTATAAGCTGGCGTAGTGAGACAGGCGCACTGTCAGAGTTGCTATGGACAGCACACGTGCTGAACCAGCCACTGCAGAACCATTTCTCATACCCTTTGAGAGAAGAATTTTAGAACATCAAAGCCGACAGAAGAAAGCTGAACTTCTATCAACCTGTCCGGTAGTGTTTGGAAAGTGGATAAGAAAGGCCCTCTAGGATGAAGTAGAAAGGGGAGGGGACCTAGAGTCAGCTTCAAATCACAGCTTTGCTACTTAGAAGCTATTTGGACAAATTACCTGACCTTTCTTTCTGTTTCTTTATCAGTAAAATAGAGACAGTAAATCTACTGTTAGGAGAGCTACACAAAACACCATATGAAAAGCACCAAGCCCAGCACACGGCCTCGTAGAAAAGCTGAGCGCTGTGTATATACCCTTCTTATGGAACCCACTACATTCCAACCCGGATGACAGGTGACTGAGTGTGTACGTATCTTGTCCCCCTTCTAGACTCTAAACTCCTTGGGGGCAGGACTTGAGAGGCATTAACAGCATAGTGGTCAACAGCACAGCAACAACAAACCTGGATTCAAGCCTGGCTTCATCTCTTGTTATGTTACCTTGGGCAAATTACTGAACTTCTCTGAGCCCTGTCTTTATCCATAAAATGGAAATGACAACACAGATTCCAATGGATTGTAGAAGGGATCACTTGAGTAACACCACTGAGGCTCTTAGCACTGTGCCCAGCCCACTGTTAAGTGCTCAGTAAATGGTCCTGATTATTCACTTTCCCATTCCTGTGTCCCTTATACCTGCTAACAGCATTTAGCTAACAATCCCTGTTGGTTTGAAGGTTTATGCAGCAGAGACGCTGCCCCAGGCGCAGAAATTCAAAAAGAGCACAAAAGGATAGAGGCACCAAGAAGGAGTCCCCTACCTCTGGAAAATCTCTTGCAGCGTGTCCCGGGTGAAGGCATTGCTGTCCTGGAAGACGTTATTGAGGGCGTGCAGAGCACAAAGCTCCCTGCGCTGCTTCTCATGGTAGATTTGTAGGGGTGCAGCCTGGGGCAGCTCCAATGATTCGGATTTGGCCTTGTCTCCTTTCCATGGCACGCAACTCATGTTTTTCGTTTTAGGTTCCAGAGAGGGCTAAAAACACCCCACTCTTTCCTCCTGAGGAGGAATGTAAGCTTCTCAGTCTTTGCAGGATTCCTGAGGTCTACCTTATTTTCTGATGTCCATGATTTATGCTTTGTCACGGGGAGAAAAGGTTGTAATCAAAAGGAAAAATAATCCCCCTCTTCTCAAAACAAAGATAACTTTTGGATTTAGTGTATTTTGCCACCACTGTCGAAGTGCAGAAGTTTTAAAAAATCATATAAAATCTAAGACCTTGTTTTCCTTCTTCCACCCTCCTCTTCTACCCCTTCCAAAAACACACGATTTTCTTGCTGTATTTTCCTTTCTGCAAATGCCAACCAGGCCTCAAGGCAGGAGGACCGAACGGAGTCGGTCACATCGCTCCTTTTCTTCCATTTCTTTGGAACCACAACGCCACTGACTCAGGAGACAAGGCCTAGGTGGTGGATAAAACGCAAATTTCGAGCAGCTAGCGAGGGCCGGCCAGCGTGGGATCGCGGGCCCTGCTGGGGCGTCGGGGGAGGCTCTCCATCCTCTCGGGTGCGGTGGGACCCCGCGGGGCCGAGGCCGGCGCAGCTCCCTCGGAAAGCGCGGACTCTCACCCTCTCGCCGCGGCCCTACGGGGAAGACAACTCCTGTCAGCTCCGGCGGTCGGGTGGGCCGCGGCAGAGGACCAGGCTGCCCAGGGAAGCTGCGCGGCGGGTCCGGCCCCAGCCCCAAGGAAGGTCCTGCACTGCGACGGGCAGGCCCGCGAGGGGTGGGGCCGGACAATTCGTCTCGCCCTCGGGGGCCCAGGCCCACCCAGCTCGCCGCCCCCACCCCAACCTCCCCGGCCGTCACGTGAGTGCAAGCCGAGGCGCCCTCCCGCCGCTCCCCTAACCCCGACCCCGCCCGGTCTCCCGCGCCGCCGGGACAGCGTGCGGACGCGCCGCCGGTCGCCCCCTCACCGCTGCAGGCCGCCACCTGGAGCTGCGAGCCGCCACCTGGGCCGCGCTCGGGCGGGCGAGCGAGCGCGCGCACCTGAGCCCGACGTCAGCGGCCCCAGCCCAGCGCGTGCTCCGAAAACGCCCTCCTTCGCCGTCCCAGCTCCCGCCCCGCCGCGGCGTCCGCTCTGACGTCGCCCTGACGTCAGCGGCGCCGGCTGTGGGGTCGCGGCCGCCGTGCGTCTGTCGCGCGGGTGCACGCTGCGTTGGGTCTCCTGGCGGTGCGGGGTGGGTAGCCCGGCGGCGGCTGTAGCGGCGACTCGCCGCAGGTAGAGATAGTGCCCGGCTCCTCGGCTGGTGCCCGGATCCTCTGTTCTCTCCCTCCGGGGCTGGGCAGGCCGGGCGGCCGGTGGGAGTCCCGCCCCGATGCCTGTCCCGCCCCTCTCGTCCCACGGGCGTCGGCTCAGTTCCGGGGCGGCGACCCAGCCTGGAGCTACACTTCGCGACTCTCCCCAGCCCTCCCGTCTTTCTGATCAGGCTTTTTGGGCCGAGTGCTTTCGCGAACCCGGACTAGTTTCACTTGCGCTGGCCGTTTTATCTTTGTCTAGCATGCCGTTCGCCAGGTGATTTCAAAGCACCTTACTGACGCGGTCGGGCGCAAATTCTCTTGTTTAGTGGGCCCGACCGCCCTCACTTTCCGGGAACTCTGAGGGTAAGTGCCTCGCCGGGAGTCACGTTTCAAGTGGAATAATCCTATTTCAGTTCCTTGGTGTCGTATTTCGGCTTGCTACTCACAGACCACTGCCCTTTTGCCTTCGGGTTCCCGTCTGGTCTCACAGTGGCGGCCGTAGAGCTTTCCTCTGAGTTTTCTTAAGGCGTAAGTGCATTGTGTCAGGAAGATGAACTCAGTCCCACATGGATTGTTTTCCCTTTTTTTTTACCCAAAGACATGTGGAAGGCTTCAGCAAATATTCATCATCCACTTTAGTGTTGCTATCCTTTTGGATTTTTGTTCAGAAAGTTGGAAAAACAATAAAAGAAAAGATCACACTTAATTCAGTCATTTCTTTAATCCTGCTTCAACACAGCTCAACACTTAAAACACAAACATCAACTGAGTAAATCTGAAAATCTATTTGGCCTACTAAACAACTCATGAATCGGGCAGCATCCCGCCTAGTAAATAGAAAGGCACTCCTAGGAGTTGTGCAAAATGGAAAGTTTTCAATAGGCAGAAGAAAGAGTGGATTGTATTAGGGAAGGTCACATTCCCTTATAGGAAGCAAGGGGTCTTATCAGGCAGATTACCTCACTAGTGTTGTTCAGGAAATTCCAGAGTGATTGGTTTAAGATTCTACTCCTGATAGAGGTTGAAACTGCAGTTAGGTTAGGTGTTAAATCTTGGTGGGGCTCAACACAAGTGACTCCATTCGGGCCTTGTTTCTTTTTAACAACACCATTACACTAAACACAGAATTATCACTTAACATACTTGCTTGTGTGCCTACCATGTGGTTGGGAGTCCTCTGCCCTCGTCCAGACAACTTTTGAATCATCTTAAATTTTTATTATCTGTAAGCCATCTAAGAATTACAGTTATATTTGTGCATGATTCGTAATTGAGGCTTGCAAACATTGTTCTTCTAAGTGCTTTACTTATATTAACTCATTTACTGCTAACCTGCTAGGTAGGTACTTTTTTTTTTTAGATGACAGCTGAAGCACAGAGAGGTTAATTAACTTGCTTGAGGTCACATAGCTAGTAAATAGTGGACCTAGGATTTGAACCTAGGTTCTAACCTGTCTTCCGAAAGAGGATGTAAAGATGGTAAGGAATTCCCTCTCTAAAATGTGATTTCAGATTTCTCTAGTCAATTCAAAAAGCACCTTCTCTGAGAATATTTTTTTTTCTGGGTAAAGCCCTGTAATGAGAAGGGCATGTTTTTTAGCTTACCATCAGGTGTCAGCACATTCTGAACTTGAACTTTTTCTAGAAGAGCCAGTTGGTAAGATTCTAAATATCACTATTATTCTGGAGTATAATGCCACAATATTTGGCTCTTCTGCCAAATTGAGATTTTAATATTTTTATCTACCTCATAGAGGCATATGTAGGATAGCGGTGAGCCATTTCACCAGAAAAAAAAAAAATTGAAGAACTATTATCAAGACCTTTGGAGTTGGGTGGCTTCTCATCCCAGATTCTCACCTGTGTTTGTACAGATAAAATTTGATTGGGGACTTCCCTGGTGGCCCCGTGGTTAAGACTCCAGGCTCCCAATGCAGGGGGCCTGGGTTCAATCCCTGGTCGGGGAACTAGATCCCGCATGCAGCAACTAAGATCCCGTGTGCCATGCAACTAAGACCTGGTGCAGCCAAATATTAAAAAAAAAAAAAAGATTTGATCGTAGTTGCAAACAGGAACAAGAAGTTGCCTCTTAACTCTCAAGTAGATCCCTGAAACTGAAGGCTCTTTGGAACCCTGCCTCTTGCTCACAAAATCTTGTGTTCCAAACCCCTAAATCTGGGTATGTTATCTTCTGAAATGGCTGCTCTTTCTTGCTTGCTGCCTGGGACGAGTGGCCATGGCCAGCATTATTAGAGTTTGACTAATCCCTAATTTCATCAAGCTCTTCAGTCTTTTGGAAGAGGAATTCAAGACAGTAAAACTTCTGCTGATAGTGTTTTGGGTTGGGTTTTACACAGCTGATGACACAGGAAGAATCATCCATAGGAAACTACCTTAACAGACTCTAGATCTCGGCCTTACAGTTCACAAATGTGTTGAGGTACTTTTGGCTTCTATTGAGCTAGTTGCCTCATTTTGGTCGTGTAACTGCTCTCTCCGCAGAGGCAATGAATGGAGAATTCTCCCTAAGGTCAGCGTTCAGTTAATTGCCGCGCTCTGGCTGCCGTAGTATTCCAGACATCGATCCTAGTGTTAAAATTGTCTGGAGACTGCCAGCAGGTCGAAGATCAGTCTTCAGTGACTGCCCGGAGTCACTGAGTTGAGTGGGAGGCGCCTTGCGCAGTTTACTATCTCCGTGGGCGGTGGCCCGAGGCGCGGGACTTGTCCGAAGACTGGATTGGGCCTTTCACCTGTCTATCATCGGAAGGCTCTCCGCCCCCGACTGCCTAGCAGCCTGATTTGGAAGCTGAGCACTGCCTCTGAAAACAAGGAGAGTGATGGGCGGTGAAGGTAAGCGTTGTGTGTATTTCTCTCATTGTATGGCTGCTGTGTCAGTCGTGCTCTGCTCTGCTCCCATTGGCGGGAAGGCTCCTGGCAGGTAGCGTGGACATGGTGCTGTCCCTCCCAAGTTACGATCAAGGCGCGTGACGTCTCAGACATTTGTTGTTGGGCTTTGGCTCTTATTAATTATTCATTATGTATTTGAAAGAGCTGCAGCGATTGGTGGCTGAGAGGCCTGGTCGTTTGTTTCTTAGCTAGAGATACGTGTCATCCTCTACGCGGCTGGAGAAATTTCGCATAAATTATTCTGATAAGGTTTGGGGCGGGGCTGCGCATAGATTAGGCAAATGAGCTGGGGAGGGAGGAGAGGCCGGCTACGAATTAGCCTAAGTTATTAAAGATGGCGGCGGAGCGGAGTCGCTTCCCGATGGACTCGCCGGTCCCTGCCTCTATGTTCGCCCCCGAGCCCAGCTCTCCGGGGGCGGCCAGGGCCGCGGCGGCTGCCGCCCGGCTCCACGGCGGCTTCGACTCGGACTGCAGCGAGGACGGCGAGGCGCTCAACGGCGAACCGGAGCTGGACCTCACCAGCAAGGTAGGCCCGGGCGCCGGCGCCGGCGCTGAGGGGACCGTCCGGGCGCCGAGGGGTACCGGGCGGTGGGGCCGCGCAGTCTCCGGGGCGACGGCGGGGGCAGGAGGGGCCGAGCCCACCCACCTGTAAGTGCGGGACGCGCGGCGGGCTCCCCGGTGAGGGGCGGCTCCGGCGGCCCGCCGCACCGCTGTCCTTCCCCGGCGGCGCCCACCCGGCCTCCCGCCGTCCGGCTCCCGCCGGGATCACAACCCCTCGCCTCCGCCACGTGGAACGCGGGCGCCGGACGCCGGCAGCTACTCGCGTAGTGGTCGTCCCCACGCGGTGCCGCCTCCCCTGAGATCGAGGGTGGCTCTCCCCGTGGACTGTCCACGGCAGCCCAGGGTCGGAGGTGGCTTGGGCAGGGCGCGCGGGAGGATCATGTAGTCCGAGAGGGGAGCAGGGAGTCAGCTGCGGCTCTTCCTGGTGTTGGGAGAGGAAACATTAAGTAGTCGCTCAGTCCGGGAGAAGGACGTCTGAAGAATGTCTACTTTACAAACCCACCCAAAACAAAAGTGAAAGATGGGCAGTGACCCATCATTTCGCCATTCTGGGAGTGGGACCTTATGTTATTTGACTGGAATAATGAAGGACGATTTAAATCGTGTCTTCTGAGCTCTTGAGAAGGTGGGCAGGATTTAAGGGCTCATCTTCTGCTTGGCGTTGGGGGTGGGAGGAATAAAAAATTAAGTATAATTTGGGACTGGTGTTTCGAAGGTGCCTAACATTGCTAAAGGAAAGAATGCCAACTTTGGGGTCAGACAGGGCTGGGTTCCCTTTCCTGCCCTGCCAGTTAAAAAGGCTCTGTGACCTTGGGAAAGTTTCTTAACCTCTCAGTTCTCCAGCTCCATCATCTTTTTAGTACAGATGCATTGTAAAAACGAGAACTGTATGTAAGAAACCTACTATACTGCCGGTTACATACTACTCAGTAAATGTTTGAAGTGAACTGAATAAACTGATAATTCCCTGTGCAGATTAAATAGCAGCTGATGCAAGATAGAACACCGATACCACCTCCTACCTGTTGTTGAATACCTACAGTAGAGAAGTTTAACGACTTTTGAAAACATTTGTGACTTTCTAGTCTGTGGTGGCAAAATTGCATGAAACTTGGTCCAAACAGGAGAGGACTTTACCTTGCAGCTAATTGATCTCTCCCTCTAGTCTCTGCTGAGCACTTAGAAGCCGGTACTGCACCTTGTCACAGTGGTCCTGTCTGGTGCCTCTAATGCCATAACGAGGCTGGCCAAGTTCAGAGAGGATGGTCAGGGGAAATGTGTGAGGTAATGGGACACGATGCACAAGTCCGAGCACCCAGGTTCAAAGTATAAGCTCTGATGAGTCAACTCAGGAAATTGTAAGAGATACACTTGACTCAAGCAGATGAGCTAGATGTCAATTCATGGCCAAGGTGCTGAAGAAGCCTGAAAACAGTGGGAAGTTGCAGGGCAGAGTTGCAGAGAGTAGTACCTCTATTTCCTGACCAACTTATTTAATGTTCCAGGATAGGGAAGTGTTGCTTCATCATGTAGCTGGGGAAGTCCTTCTCAGTATTTTAAAGTTGAGAAGCTATATGTAGATTAATACTGATGATATTGAAAAGAAAAACTGATGTGAAGGGAGAGAATAGAGGGGTTGAACAGATTGATTCCTGAGGAAAAGATTAGAAGCTATAAGTTTATATACTTGCTACAATTAAATGTGGGGATGGACATAAGGCTCTGAGAGCTTCCAAAAGGAGAAGCAGTTAGTGAACTGTGGTGGCTAGTTTCATCCAGGAAGATTTTTTTTCTAGGATGATTGGGTGAAGAAAATTGTAATTACCACTTACTGAGCTGTGGACTGGATGCTTTACATGTTATCTTATTTGGTCTTTACAGTGGCCTTAGGATGTAGGTAGTAGTATCTCCAGTTTGTAGATTAAAAAACTGAGACTCAGAGGTTAAGTTCTTTGTCCAAGGTCACACATGAGTGGTTAGAGAATGGGATCTGACATGCCTGTTGGTAAATGGCCTCCTCAGATAAGTGGTTGATATTTTAATGTTATTCGCAGAAATTCGCAAAATGACGGTGCTAATACCCATCTTAGGGGTAATGTGTTTTGTTGATAAAGATGAGTCTTGCAGCAGTTTTTACTGCCGATTCCTAAATAATCGAGATAGCCAAGGCAAGTTGGAACAGACTTCTTATGTTATTATGGGAACCATTGGCCTTGGATGGAGATCTCTGTGAGTTGCAAGCTGCAGGTAGAAGACTTTGGCATGTAGGTGTAAAGCACTACTCGTTTAATTTCTACCTACAATGCCAGATTCTCAGTCATTGTGGATCCTGCCCCTCCCATTAAGCAGCAGGAGGCAGGCTGCTCACACCCTCTTTTCTGTGGGTTGTGGTTCAGACATACTCATTTCAGTACTTCATATAACTCAACTCTCATAAGGCCTTGGGCTCAAAGGCTATTTAAGGAGAGGCAGAGAGGGCATGAGAGGGCTGCCCAGCTCTTTTAGATCAGGGTGCTGTGGGGTTCAGTCAGGGTCTTTGGTCAGGCTCTTGATCTGCTTTGGCTGTGGTGTTCTTCTAGTAAGTGTGGTCCTAAGGCTGTTGGTTTCTCTTCTAGCTGGTTCTAGTGAGCCCTACATCAGAGCAGTATGACAGCCTCCTTCGGCAAATGTGGGAGAGGATGGACGAGGGATGCGGAGAGACCATATATGTCATTGGGCAGGGATCAGGTGAGCCTAGTTTTCCTTTCACTTTACTTTTTTAAAAATTCACTTTCCAAGCGGTTTTACAGATGCTGCTTTTCTACCTCCAGTACTCTACATTTGCATAAGAGGAGATGAAGCACAAAGCAAGGAAACTTCTTGTCCGAGGTGATAGAGTAAGAGTAAGTCACAGTTAGGTCTAGAATTAAGCCTTCCCTAGGCAGCTCTAAGTCTTCCCTCCAAGCCCGATTTGCAGATCCCATTGCTACTTATTGCCTGCTTAGCAGAGAACCCCTGTGATACTTCTTGATGTCAGCAAGGAAAGGACATCCAGAATTCCTCTCTTCAGCAAGGCTGCCTTGCCCTGGACCATACTGACCATTCGGTGGGGATAGCTGTGATAACAGAGGTCCTCTTTTCTCCCTGTGAGATCCCATCAGACATGTAGGCTTGTTGCTATTCTGGAAGGGACTTGTTATTGTCCTCCCAGCCCCTTATTCCATTGTAATGGGGCCCATTGTTTTAGAGGAAGGCAGCCCCCATGACAGAATCCCAGATTATATCCTGGGCTTTTTTCCCCCCGGTCATCCCTAGTTTATATCCTCAATACAAAGCCTGCTTACTCTCATCTTCATTAAGACATTATCTTTGCTGAAATGGCAGCTGGACTTGTTTAATAATTATGAATTTAGCCTGTACCAGATCTTATCTCTGTCATCTTTACAAGAAGCCTAAGTAGGCCTCGATGCATCATTAAGGGACTAGTTCTCTTTGCTGAATGTAGCTTTTGTAAAGGCAGGTAATAGTTCTTTTGTAGTTTGAGTCTAAAATGGAGGAAATCTCAAAATCTGTCTTGAACTATTTGACAGATATCTATTAAGTATCTTAGAAGGTCTTGATACTGTTGCAAAGCACTTTTAGATACTTAAAATCTGGTCTCTGTCCCAAGAAGGAGAGATGGCATATACATAGTTAACCTCAGTAGAAAACAGTATTTGGAAATGCTGCAATAATGACACAAGGAAGAAGGGTTTGATCTCCAAATATTGCTCTGCCTTCCTTTGAAATGTTTCTCATATCTATCCTTTCCTTTCTGTATTTACTGCCACCTCCCCAGTTTTAGGTGTTACCACCTTAAAGAAGGCATGGTCAGAGAGATAGTCAAACCAAGAGGTTCTGTCAAGAAAGAGAGGGAGGGGCTTCCCTGGTGGCGCAGTGGTTGAGAGTCTGCCTGCCTACCGGGTTCGTGCCCCGGTCCGGGAAGATCCCACATGGCCCGTGAGCCATGGCCGCTGAGTCTGCGTGTCCGGAGCCTGTGCTCCGCAACGGGAGAGGCCACAACAGTGAGAGGCCCGCTTACCGCAAAAGAAGAAAGAAAGAAAGAAAAGAAAGAAAGAGAGGGAGTTGGCCAGCATTGTCAAGTGTTACAGAGACAGCAGGGAGAGTCAGGTTCAGAAAAAGCCATTCCATTTGGTGACTAGGGGGATCATTGGTAGGCTTTTGAAAGCTTTGGGGTCAGGTGCACACCTGGCCTCCTGTAATAGGATGAACCACTCAAAGGTCACTTCCAGCTTATAGAATTGAAGAAACCACATCTAGATCAGTTCTGACAAGTGTTGGGACTGTTCTTTGAAGACCCAGATTCTTAAAGCCCCCACTCTTTGCTTATTCTTTAATGTGGACTCTTACTGAACTTTACCATACCTCGGTGGCTCACAGTTAATTAACCCTCCCGTGGCACAGCATGACAAGATGGCAAACATTCATTAACACGTATTTTACACACCCAAGCATTATCTTTGCATCTACCAATTGGATGCTATTAGATTCATAGTGACTCCTTCCTGCTGGAATTCTTCAGGGGCAGAAAGAGATTGTAATTAAACAAGTTGAAGATCAAGCAGAAGACTAAAAGAGATGCGAGGCGCCCTGGGCCGGCTTCATCCCTCACTTTCTGTGTGTGCTTGGTGCTTGCCCTCTGTTTGACGCTTCCTTCATCTATAAAATCGGGCGGATGGTACCACCACTGCCCCCACAACCTGAGGCAAGTTTTGCAGGGATAAATTAGACTTTAAAAAAATTCGAAGCAGGGTGGAGGAATGTGCTCTTTAAGTATACATTCTTTTTTTCTCTTATTATTATTATTTTTTTTGGCCATGCCGTGCAGCATGTGGGATCTTAGTTCCCCGGCCAGAGATTGAACCCACACCCCTTGCGTTGGAAGCACAGAATCTTAACCACTGGACCACCAGGGAAGTCCCTAAGTATACATTCTTAAGTTACGGTTGATATTTTAAAAGGAGGCAGTGTGACCTAGCAGTTAGTTCAGGGTCTGGAACCTGGTGGGTCTAAGTTTGCCTACTGATTCTTTTCCTTGTCTTAAAATGGGGATAATAGTAGAATCTAGTCCATGGTGGCATGGTGAAGATTAACACTTGGCATATAGTAAGCACTATATAAATGTTAGCTAGTATTAATAGTTGCAGTAGTAATTTTTTAAGGGTTCCAGGTTATAGATGATTTACCATGAGATTTCTTTCAAAAAGAGCCTTGTTCATTCTTCACATATTAAATTGTGACTTTCTAAGACCCAGGTACTGCATTAAAAGTTCAGGGAGCATGGGAGGAGTGTTACATCTTTGTGGGAGGGTTAGAAAAGACTTAAAAGTCTTTCCAAAGGAGGAGGTGCCCCTTCAGTGGATTCTAAAGCATGAGTAGGAGTTTTCTAGGTGAGTGGAGGCAGCAGTGAGTGGGCAGAGAAAGCCACAAGCACAGAGGCTTGGAGGCATTGATGAGTGTGGAGTATTTGGTGGGCCAGGAGTGATTCAGTAGAGTAGGAAGTGTAGAATGCGAGGTTGGGAGTGTCAGGAGGGGAGGCTGGACCCAGTCTCCCAGTAGTCAGGGCCCAGATCTGAGGGTCTTTGAATGCCATACCAAAGCGTTTAGACTTTTATCCTAAAATTTTGGGGAGCCTTTGCATTATGTTGAGCAGGAGAGTACATATAAGAAAGGTAAGTCAGTGGCAGGACTGAGATCTGATTAGGTTCCTGCATGGCTGAATATGTGGCCTTTAGTAATTGGACCTCTGCGGCTTTTCTCCTTGGCCTTTGTTTCCACTCTTCCAGAGTGAGGAGTATAGAGCGTGCTGGAGAAGGGTAATGTGACTGGGTGCATTTCTGGGAGCCCTGGATGGATGAGGTGACACTGGTGATTGCCTGCTGGTGTGGGGTAGGATCTGAAAGCTTCTCATTGTACCAGAAGCAGGAAAGGTTGGATAGAATTTGGGGGTCTGGCAAGAATGGCAGGGCTAGCTGGCCTTCTCTTAGGGATGCTTCCGAGACCTTCTCTAACCCAGAATATTTCCAGAGCGCAGTTGGCCATGCATTTAGAAACTCCTTGCAGGACTTCCCTGGCGGTCCAGTAGTTAAGACTCTGTGCTTCCGCTGCAGGGGGCATGCATTCGATCCCTGGTTGGGGAACTAAGATCCTGCGTGCCATGCGGCGCAGCCAAAAGAAGAAAAAGAAACTCCTTGGCTCAACTGCATCCTCTTTGTTCATTTGTTTTGCATTTTACAGACGTTTGACGAGTTGGTATAGGAAAGGCACCCCCATGGAGCGTCCAGGAATGTTTGAGATATGGCCCTTGTCCTCGAGATGCTTGTGTATAGCAGGGGAAGACACGCATCCAAAACTCTATTCCATATGGTAAACTTCATAAGGGAGCAGAATGGGTAGGATTTTGACAAGTGGAGATACGCTGATTGGCTTTCTAGGGCAGGAAATACATGAGCAAAGGTATAGAGCTAGAAAAGTGCAGAGACATGGAGGGATGGTGACTCGGCCACCTGCACTGGAACAAAGCTTAGAAGGGGAGGGCGGGGGAGGGGGATGGAAGCCTCTAAGGAATTGGAACTGAGCGCTGCTGGGCCTGGGGAGCCCTTCCAAGGCTTTGACTCGGAAGTGACAACGTCAGAGCTGTGCATTCTTTAGGACCTTGAGCTTGAATGTCTATGCAGGATGGGTTGGCGGAAACAGAGACTGGATTTGCTAAGACCAGTTAAGGATCTCTTGTGGCGATTCAGGTAGAATAATGGCCTAAATCAGGCTGGTGGCATTGGATTGGCAAAAAGAGGAGAGCAGGGACAAGGAAAGGGGCAGGACTGGAGTGATGAGTGTTAAGCTGGGGTGACTGGAAGGATAGTGGTGTCATTAGAAATAGGTAAGGCAAGAGGAGGAACTGGTCTGGCACTAAGAGGAGCCCTTGCCAGAGGAAAAGCCTCTAGGTTTGGAATCAGAAGACCCAGGCTCACACGGCCCCTCTGCTCCCTCCCAGCACAGAGACCTCTAGGTTCTGTTTCCCCACTATTAAATGGGAACAGTAATGCCTAACTAATGGGGTTGCAGGGAGGACTAAAATGCTTTATTAATGGTGTTAGTTTTTGTGCTGTTGTTTAAAAAGGGTGTGGATGGAGCTCTGGGAAGAATGACTAGATATGAATGTTTTCATAGTTTTCAAAATGACAGTTGAACCCATAGAATGAGAAGGCCAAGGGGAATGTTTCAAGGATAGAGAAGAAGGCCACTGACTGACTACTGAAAAAGACTGGCATTTGGGGACAGCAGCAGGAATAGCCAGCAGAGGAGACAGAAGTAAGACCCAGAGAGCCAGGAGGTGAATCAGAAGAGTTTGGGTTATAGGCAAGCAGGGTGGGAATGAAGTGCCTCAGTAAACAAAGGGACAGTTGCCAGCAGTGTTGACTGTGAAGGGGTCAAGGAAAGGGCATTGGATGAGTGGGCAGAACGCCACTGATGTCTTGAAAACCAGTTTTTTCCATAGTCATCAGATCAGTGAGAAGGTGGTGAGGAAATAAAGTCAACAAGTGTCCATTACTCTGGAGATGCTTGGAGGAGATGGTAGCTCAGTAGATAAGCTGGGGCAAGGGAAGAGGGGTTGGGTCTCCTTTAGTTTAGGAAAGCCTTGAGCTTGTTTGTAGGGGGAGAAGTGGAAGGGGGTGAGAGAAGGTGCTGCAAGGTCTTTGGAGGCAGAAAAGAAAAGAGGTTGGGCACATGAGCCCAGGGAAGGAGAGGAGTGCTCCCAGGAGACAGCTGGAGGAGCTGCCATTCTACTGTGGGAATGAGATATGGTACCATGTGGACAGTACCTGACCGGGACTGTCATACAGTAGGCATTCAATACATTAGCGGTTGATTGGTCCGTCCTTCCTCATCCTAAGCTCAGACTCATTTTTTCCAGCTACTTGCTGGACATTTTACCTGAGCCACCTCTGTTAAAAATCTGTCCCTAAACTCATTCTTAAATTCTCTCTCCATTTTCCTTTGTCTCCTGTCATTATCTCTTGCCTGGATTATTAGAATTACTTCCTAACTGGGCTCCCCATTTCTGGTCTCTCGCTTGCCAGCGCTCACTTTACACTGCTGCTCAAGAGATCTTTCTGTCCCGTAGCGATCTGATCTTGTTACTCCCCTGTGTAACCCCAAGGCTTCCCACCCTGGTACATATGTGTTTTGCTGCTGTGTGATGTTCGTCTGCCTAACTGTTTCTGCCTCTCATGTGGTCTCCCGCCACTTGACACCCTGCTCCCCGACGCGCCGAGCTGCTTACCGGTCCCTGAACGTGCCATGATCTGCCGTGCTCCATGCTTTGCTCTGCTGCCTAGGATGTCTTTCCTCCTTTCTCCGCAGGCCCATTTTTCATGTTTGGAGACGCAGCTTGGAGTCAGCGCCCTGCAAAGCTGTCCTCAGCTTCCCCAGGCAATGCTAGTTGCTCGTGCTTTACATTCTCTTTGTACAGCTCTGTAGTAAAGCACTCAAGCTGTATTGCAATTAATTAATTTCCTGTCTCTCCCGCTGGGCTGTGAGCTCGCTAAGGGCACCTGTATTCCCAGTACCCGGCCTGAGACTTGGCATAAAACCTAGGAGAGTCTCTGTGATTACTGTTGAATGAATTAATGAATGCCCTGCTTAATGGAGAAGGCTATTATTTATTAACTTTACTTGTGGGCAAATTTTTGAAGTATCTGGTAGAGAGAGCCATGTTCGTCAGTGCCCAGGGTGGGACCTTGTGAGGGGTGGCTGACTGGCAGACTTGATGGCAGGCTGACGTCTGGGCCCTTGTCACCAGATGGGACTGAGTACGGGCTGAGTGAAGCTGACATGGAGGCCTCCTATGCCACAGTGAAGAGCATGGCAGAACAAATAGAGGCTGATGTCATCCTCCTCCGGGAACGTCAAGAAGCTGGGGGCCGTGTGCGCGATTACCTGGTCCGGAAACGAGTAGGAGACAATGACTTCCTGGAAGTCAGGTGAGGAGGCTTCAGAACAGTTCCAGGTCCCCTGAAGCATGACCCTGGGGTCTAGGGCTTCACACAGAACGGTGATTGAGCCTTTGACACCTGGTGTGTCGGCTACACCCTTTCGCTTCCTGAGGCATGGAAGGAGTGTCCAGAGACACCGATAGCTGCATTCTCTGTTTCTGCACTTCCTCATCCCTAAATATTTCCATTTGGAGAGAGTGGGAGAGAGGCCAACCATATGTTCTGTGGCCATTCTGTGGGCTGCATTCGCTTTCCCGTCAGGCCGGGAGGCTTGAAACCAGGGTAACGGAGGAGAGCATTTTGTACCTCTCTCGGCTTTAGGGCTTCTGTCTGGCAGCTTTGGGAAAGCTAGTGGAAGTTAAGGGAGAAAGTCATTGTGGTGGGAACTCAGTTCCTCCTGAGTAACTTTCTACTCCCTGGATACAGCTCCAAGAGCATTCTTAATGTGCTCATCCATGAATAGAAGGGGCAGAGAGCTGGAGAGGCTCAGGGGCGAGCCCGTCCTTATGGATCCGGTTGCGAAGGTCCACTTCACTCACTCACCAACTCTCACACAAACGTATGGGTTTGTGTTCACACAGGGTAGCAGTAGTGGGCAACGTGGATGCCGGCAAAAGCACGCTTCTGGGGGTCCTGACCCACGGGGAGCTGGACAATGGCCGAGGCTTCGCCCGCCAGAAACTCTTCCGCCACAAACACGAGATTGAATCTGGTCGCACCAGCAGTGTGGGCAACGACATTCTGGGCTTTGACAGTGAAGGCAATGTGGTAAACAAGCCAGACAGCCATGGTGGCAGCCTGGAGTGGACGCGGATCTGTGAGAAATCCACTAAGGTGATTACGTTCATCGACTTGGCCGGCCATGAGAAGTACCTGAAGACCACGGTCTTCGGCATGACCGGCCATTTACCTGACTTCTGCATGCTCATGGTAAGTGGGGTGCTGCCGAGGAGCGGGGGCTGCAGCTGGGCTCCGGGGCTGTGGTGATATGCAGGTGTTTGACATTGTTCTGAGACAGGGCCTTTTGGTTCAGGGCTTTGAAATTGGGTAAGAACGACAAGTTTTGCAGGGGTGCCCAGCCTTCTCAAGGAGCGTACCGTGATCTTTCTCCTAGCTTGGGCCAGGAGGAGGTCCTCTAAGCAGAAACCAAGGTGCCATTTGCAGACCTCTCTTATTTTTCGGAGAGGGGTGAGGGAGGGTTTCTCCTGGGGCATTTCTTATTACCTTCAGAAGTGTTTCCTCCTGGACTTGGGCTACTTTGAGATGACACCAGGCAGCACCCTCAGAGAGGGGGCGGCCTGGAAGGGAAATGGACGAGAGTGCAGATAGCCGTTGAGGGGCCTGAGAGGTGGCCTCTTCTGAAGCCTGGAACCAGTGTCAACCAGTCCCACAGCTATTTGCTGAGAAGCTTCTGCATGCCTATCACTGTGCCAGGCCTGAAGACAGAGCAGTGAACAGGGTGTCCCGAGCTCCCATAGAGCTTACAGTCTCGTGGGAAATAGATTTTTAAGCAGCTCATCATGTAGGTGAACTGAAAGGGGAAGGGAGCAGAGGCTTCTGGGCTGGATCATGTTTCGAAGCTCGCATTTGGGCCCCTTTGATCTTCCTGGCCAGAGAGTAGGAGTCTGTGAGGCCCACGGCCTTGGTCACAACTTCACAGCTTTCACAGAGAGTGCGAGCGAGCGAGTTTTCCTTTGGCAAAAATCCTTCTCAAAACCCTTCCCCATTTCCCAGTTCCTCCAGCTGTCTGTATTAATAAGTGTAGTAAATGCCAACATCTGTTCAGAGCAAACTTGATCAAGTTGCCCCACAAACAGAGGTTTCCAGGCAAATTCTCCCCAGACCGGAGATTAAAGAGAGGCAGAGCATATGTGTGAACACTCTTGTCAACTCTCTGCCCGAGGTTCTTGCAATCTCATTGTGGTTTTATCTCCCATATCTTTGAACGTTGCAAGGGGCCCTTACCGACCTTGACTGGCTGAGGAAAGCCGCTCTACAAAAGGGTTTCGAAGGAAGAGCCATAGGGTGTATTTGGGGCAGTTGTTGGGTTGAGATTAAGAAGGGTGTAGAAATCAGTTTAACATGAGCGTTTTTCTAACTGAGCTACAGTGATCAAGGTCAATTAACGGACATATCTTCACCCCAGATGAAATGTTACGTATTATCTGACTTTTAGGCCATGAGCTAAATACTAAAAATTTCTGTGGAAAACAATGAAATATTTCATTATTGTTCCATGGCAATCAATTTCCAGAAAAACAAAAACAAAAAAACCTTGAAAATATAGAGACAACAGAGAGAGAGAGCATTCTGTTATCCTGCTTGGGAAGAACAAAAGCAGGTCTGCGTTGGTTAGGAAAGGTGGTTGGAGGGAATGGGAAGAATTAGGAGGGAAATGGTGGAGGTGTCCCGGTGTAGGAAAAGGGAACATGCGTGGGACATCTGTGCTGGTGAGGTGGTAGCTCACCTGGGAATCGTAATGATCAAATGAGAGCATCGCTTGAAGACGCTGGAATGTATATTTATTTTATTTATTTATTATTTTTGGCTGTGGTGGGTCTTAGTTGCAGCACGCGGGATCTTTTGCTGCGGCGCGCTTGTGCTTCGTTGCAGCATGCAGGCTTCTCTCTAGTTGTAGTGTGCGTGTTTTCTCTCTCTAGTTGTGGTGCGCGGGTTCCAGAGTGCATGGGCTCTGTAGTTTGCAGCACGTGGGCTGTCTAGTTGAGGCGCACAGGCTCAGTAGTTGTGGCACGCGGGCTTAGTTGCCTCGCGGCATGTGGGATCTTAGTTTCTCAACGAGGGATCGAACCTGCGTTCCCTGCCTTGGAAGGGGACTTCACCACTGGACCATCAGGGAAGTCCCTCTGGAATGTATAAAGCCCTGTATAAATATGTCTTGGTGATTTTAATTTTAATTTTATTTTGTTTTAGTAAGTAATACATTCATATGGTACAAAAATTAAAAGGTACCAAAGGACTTAAAGCCTCTCTTCCGCCTGTGTTGTTTCCTCCACAGGCAACCAGTACTTCCGGTTTCTTATGTATCCTCTAGAGATATTTTGTAATCACCCAGCATATATGTGTATATTCTCTCCCTCCAATATCAGACATTCAGAAAAGTTGAAAGAATAGTACAACGAATACCATAAACCCACCACTGGGAGTCAACAGTCATTAACATTTTGCCATATTTATCTGTACATGTGATAGATGCATATGTGGAGTTTTTCTGTGTGTATGTATAGTTTTTGTTTTCTTTTTGTTTGTTTTTGTGGTTGGTTGGTTTTTTGGCTGAATCATTTGAAAGTAGATTATATTATAGACATTGTGACTCTTCACCCCAAATACTTCAGCACACAGCTCCTAAAATACTTTAGCACACAGCTTCCTACTGTTATTGCAACCAAGAAGACGAACAGGAGTTCCCTAATATCATACAATATCTAGTCTAAAAGTATTTATGTTATCTCAGATGTTCCCCCAAATGTCTTCTAGCTGCTTTTTTCAAACGGTGATCCAATCACCACTCTTTGTGATAGCATGCTGTATACCACCTTGCTTTTTCCCATTAAAACATATCTTAGAGATTATCCCACATCAGTTAAGAGTTTCCTCTTTCTTTTGTATCGCACACTTGTGCATGTCTCTAATTTATTTAACCAGCCTTTATGATGATATTTTAAAACATTTATTGTTACAGGAAGGAATGGTAACAGTAGTAACAGCTGCCATTGCTTCTTATAAAAAATAAATTTATTTATATTTATTTATTTGGCTGCACTGTGTCTTTACTGCTGCACATGGGCAGTACTCTTTGTCACGGTGCACGGGCTTCTCATTGCGGTGGCCTCTCTTGTTGCGGAGCACGAGCTCTAGGTGCACAGGCCTCAGTAGTTGTGGCTCGCGGGCTCCAGAGCACAGGCTCAGTAGTTGTGGCACCGGGGCCTAGCCGCTCTGCGGCATGTGGGATCTTTCTGGACCAGGGCTCGAACCCTTGTCCCTTGCATTGTCAGACAGATTCCCAACCACTGCGCCACCAGGGAAGTCCCTGCCATTGCTTGAATACCTAATTCGTGCTAGTTGTGTGCTGGACCTTTGACATATGTTTGGTCATTTAAACCTAAGTGACCCTCTAAAGTGAATATTATTATCCCCCATTTTATAGATGGGCTAACTGGGGGCCAGGGATGTTAAACTGAATCCACTTTGATGACTTTGTTTTCCCAGACTGAGTTTGTCCTTTTTATTGTTTCGAAGTCTCCTCAGATTTTGATAGCCCACCCTGTTAAATTGGAGGTTAAAGCAATCTGTGCCCAGCCCAGCTTTCATCTACAGCCATTTTATTTCTGGCCTAAGACTTGTGCCCCCTGTGTCCTGTTCTGATGGTGGCCTCAGAGATGGGAGTTCTCTCTTACCTCAGCCTTCTTTGAGCCCCTGTGCCCACCCAGCAGCAATCTCTGTCTCCCTTGTCCTGACAGTTCTTTCTGTGTTGGTGCAGGTGGGCAGCAATGCTGGCATTGTGGGGATGACAAAGGAGCACCTGGGCTTGGCATTGGCACTCAATGTGCCTGTCTTTGTGGTGGTCACCAAGATTGACATGTGTCCTGCCAACATCCTGCAAGGTAAGTGAAGCCAACAGCCAGTAGCAGTCTCTCTGTTTGGGGCAGTCACGCACTGTGGCTCCTTGGTGATCTGCTACCCGGAATTTTCTGTTTCCTTGTATTGTGCTTAGACCTTGGCCTGAATGTCCATCAACCCAGAATCTTTTGCTTTCTCCCTGTTTGCCTCTTGGTCTGAGCAGAGCTTAGGGTTATCTCCTGCTCATTGTTCCTTCTGGTTACAAATTCAAGGTCCTTGAAATCCCTAATCTGGCATCTCTTTTCAGATGGTTCCAGGCAGAAGGGGTTGGGTTTTACCATCTAAGCTGGACATACATGGAGACATTTGGGCAGAGAGTCTGATTACCTTTTACCACCAAAGGTTTCAAAACAGTGTTGCAAGACTAGGCTTTCATGCATTTCTCCCCCGTTGCTAAAGATGGTGGAAGAGAAGTGAAGACGTATCCTTTTGGAGGGCCTCATAAGGACTTCTACAGGTGTCTAAATGTCCTAGAGATCCTTTTGTCAGATGAACTTTTTTTCCAGGAAGCAGGGCATTCTAGGAACAACATTGTCCTTCTGGTGGACCCCAAATCACTTGCTTATAGGATGCAGGTCTTCTAGAGACTCTGGAGAAACCTGACAGGTTTCAGACTTATATCCTTAGCAGACAGTCCCCATCTGTACTCTCCTTCTACTCTAGCAAGCACTTACCCACCCAAAGTTTTGATCCTCCTTTTGCTTCTCCAGGCATTATGGCATTTAACACTGTCCATCTGTTTGTCTCCTGCTTGCATCAGTAATGAGTGGACCTGTCTTGCCCTAGAAGCCTGGCCAAAGAGAAGGCTATGTTCCCCTAATTTCGTTCCATTTTACCCTTTAAGAAACCTTGAAGCTGTTACAGCGCCTGCTGAAGTCGCCCGGCTGCCGCAAGATCCCTGTGTTGGTGCAGAGCAAGGATGATGTGATTGTTACAGCCTCCAACTTCAGCTCTGAGAGGTAATGGGTAGGGAGCATTCACTTCTTCCTTTTATTTATTTATGTATTTTTAAATATTTATTTATTTGTTTGGCTGCGCCGGGTCTTAGTTGCGGCACGTGGGATCTTCATTGTGGCATGCGGGATCTTTTAGTGGTGGCATGTGAACTCTCAGTTGCAGCATGTGGGATCTAGTTCCCTGACCAGGGATCGAACCTGGGCCCCCTGCATTGGGTGCATGAAGTCTTAGCCACTGGACCACCAGGGAAGTCCTGGGAACATTCACTTCTGCACAGGCACAGAGATTGGTTGAAATAGAAGATTGTGCTCTCAGCAATGTTGCTCGGGGGCTGTATCAGGTGACCCAGATTCTGAGGTGCTGGTCTCACTGAGGTTGGAATCCCAGCTGATATTTCGGTGTCCTTATCTGTGAAATGGGAATAATACTACCTTCTTCACAGGGCTCTGGTAAGTGTTGGAAATGGTGTATGTAAAGCACTTGGCACCGTGCCTGGCTGCTGTGTGATAGATACACAGCCATTTTTAGGATGGTTATTATTAATTTTTTTACACGGTTGTTTCTCAAAAGCTCTCTAATCACAGATCAGTTTTGGCATTTACTCATTAGCATGTCCTTTGATTCTGTAAAATTTTTTTTTTTTGGCCATGTCGCGCGGCTTGTAGGATGCTAGTTCCCTGACCGGGGATCGAACCTGGGCCCTCAGCAGTGAAAGCGCCGAGTCCTAACCACTGGACTGCCAGGAAATTCCCTGATTCCATAAATATTTATTGGGTGTTTGTTCTGTGCTGGGCTTTTCATCTAGGCATTGAGGAGTCAGAGCTGACTTGGGCATAGTCCTTGTCCTCAAGGTGGTCGGCTCCTTGGTCAGAGATAATCTCTTGATAATAGTAAATTTTGTTAACACTGCTCCTTCTCCCAGAGTCTTGGGGCTGCTTAAGTACAGGACCCGGAGCAGCCTGACATTTTGGCCTGTGTCTCTGCCCTGACGCTGTCTTCAGTACCAGCAGTTGGCCAGCAGAGGGGGTACGTTTCAGTCGACCCCATTTCAATTCATTCATTTTGTTGAGTGCCTATTCTGTGCTGTCCCTACTCCAGGAGCTGTGGGAAATATATAATTCCTGATCTTGAGGAGTTTGACTAATCGTGAATAGGAGATATAGAGGCCATTCAGATAACAGACAGAAAATCAGATGTAGTCACGTGTAACAGAGACACAAAAAGTTCTCCCAAGACATACAGATAGCCAATAGGCACATGCAGTGTTGCTCAACATCGTTAGTTATTAGAGAAATGCAAATCAAAAGTACAATGAGGTACCACCTCACACCAGTCAGAATGGCCATCATTAAAAAGTCTACGAATAAATGCTAAAGAGGGTGTGGAGAATAGGGAACCCTCTTGCACTGTTTGTGGGAATGTAAATTGGTGCAGCCACTATGGAAAACAGTTCCTCAAAAAACTAAAAGTAGGGGGCTTCCCTGGTGGCACAGTGGTTGAGAGTCTGCCTGCCGATGCTGGGGGCATGGGTTCGTGCCCCGGTCCAGGAGGATCCCACATGCCGCGGAGCGGCTGGGCCCGTGAGCTGTGGCCGCTGGGCCTGCGCATCCGGAGCCTGTGCTCCGCAACAGGAGAGGCCACAACAGTGAGAGGCCCATGCACCGCGATGAAGAGTGGCCCCCGCTCACCACAACTGGAGAAAGCCCTCGCACAGAAACGAAGACCCAACACGGCCAAAAATAAATAAATAAATTTATTAAAAAAAAAAGAATCCACCTGCCAATGCAGGGAACACGGGTTCGAGCCCTGCTCCAGGAAGATCCCACATTGCCGCGGAGCAACTAAGCCCGTGTGCCACAACTACTGAGCCTGCACTCTAGAGCTCGTGAGCCACAACTCCTGAGCCCATGTGCCACAACTCCTGAGCCTTGCTCTAGAGCATGCTCCGCAACGAGAAGCCACCACAATGAGAAGCCCACGCACCGCAACGAAGAGTAGCCTCCGCTCTCCGCAACTAGAGAAAGGCCACGCACAGCAACGAAGACCCAATGCAGCCAAAAATAAATAAATTAAAAAATATATATATCCTGTGACAAACCATAATGGAAAAGAATATGAAAAAGAATATATATATGTGTATAACTGAGTCACTTTGCTGTATAGCAGAAATTAACACAATGTTGTAAATCAACTATACTTCAATAAAATTTACAAAAAAAAAAAAAAGTTCTTTGAAAACTCAGAGGGAATGAAGAGTGCCCATCTGGGAAGGATTCCCTAGAAGAGGCGGTGCTGGAAATGGGCTCTGAAGGATGAGAGGATTTGGTAGTTGGATAAGAGGGAAGGAATTCAGGCAGGGGGTGAACAATTCAGAGTGAACAAGTACATGGGAACAGAAAAGTACCAAGGTCTTAGGAGAAGGGAGGGAGTGTTCTCTGGTCTGGCTGGAATATAGGAATTTGAGAGAAATAAACTGGCAGAGATGTTGGGAGGAGGGATTCCGGCTGTCTTTTCTGCAGTGGAGAGTTGGTTAAGGTTTTAAGGATGTATGTGCTTTAGGAAGAAGAGGCAGTCATGATCGCTCGAAATAGGGTAGTGGTACCGAGACAGAGAGGAGGGGACAGGTTTCAGAGACAAAACTACATAGGAGGAGGAGGCCTCAGAGCAGGTCTGGACAGAAGTAGGTGGGCTGGGCAGAGGGCCTGGGAGGCCAGTGAAGGGGTGGTGGGACCCTTCGCAGCAGCAGCCGTTCCAGGAGCCCTCGTGCTGCTCATCCCCTGTCAGGCAGGAGTTCGCCACCTGAGCGCCTTCTTCCTCTCTCTCCACACACTCCCCACCTTAGGATGTGCCCGATATTCCAAATCTCCAACGTTACAGGCGAGAACCTAGATCTGCTGAAGATGTTCCTCAACCTGCTCTCCCCTCGCACCAGTTACCGGGAGGAAGAGCCTGCTGAGTTTCAGATTGACGACACCTACTCTGTCCCGGTGAGTGGGTTCTGGTGGACTGGATAGGGCAGGAGGCTGAGTGGCGCTTCCTGCAGGGGTCCCGGGGCGAGTCTGTAGTGCCAGTGGACTTACTGGACCGGGGTCTTGTCTGCAGGGTGTGGGAACAGTGGTGTCAGGGACAACACTGAGGGGCCTGATCAAGCTGAATGACACGCTGCTGCTGGGCCCAGATCCTTTGGGTAACTTCCTGTCCATTGCTGTCAAATCGATCCATCGCAAGCGCATGCCTGTCAAGGAGGTGCGGGGGGGCCAGACGGCCTCCTTCGCGCTGAAGAAGGTGAGTGTTGATAAAACCAAGAACTCCCCTCGGGCTCCGTGTTATGCTAGGCTCCGGGTCATCTCCAGTCCTCACAGCCGCTCTGCAAGGCAGGGATTACTGACCTCACTTTTACAGATGAGGAAACTGAGGCTCAGGAGAGTCTGAGTGACTTGCCCAGCATCCGGGGAGAACACCGGGACTTAAACCTAGGCCTGCCGACCTCCTGAGCTCGGTGAGGGCAGCTGGGAGCCTTCCTGTGCTTCCTTCTTGCTGGGGTCCTTCTACGCGGGGCTGTTGAGTCCATGCCAGATCCTCTTGCCATTCAGCTTTCAGTCTCCTGGGGATTGGGGTCAGTGCTAGCTCCTGGGTCATTTGCACCAGCCCAGTTAACCAGCAAAGCCGGGTTTTCTGTGGGCTTCCCAACAGCCAGATCACGCTCGCCCTGTTTCTCCTACCTGAGTGCTTGCCTGCCTTTGCCCTCTCGCCACCCACTTAATTCTGACCCGTCTCGCAAGTCCTGGCTAAAATGCCACTTTCTGTGTGAAGTCTTTCCTGACCCCCCAATAGCAGTGTTGAGGCTTCCCATGTAGCACTAAAGAAGGCCTGTGGTCCAGTGCAGTGAGAGGTCACGGCCAAGTTGGGGTGGTAGCAGTTCCCAGAAGGAGTCCTGGTCCTCTGTGACCAGGGGGTGAAGCCAGAAGGCATTATTGTCCCTGAGGTCTGGGATTCTCTCTCATTCAGATCAAGCGCTCGTCCATCCGGAAGGGCATGGTGATGGTTTCTCCACGCTTGAATCCCCAAGCATCCTGGGAGTTCGAGGCCGAGATCCTTGTCCTTCACCACCCCACCACAATCAGCCCGCGGTACCAGGCCATGGGTAGGTGTCTAAAGGCACTGCCAGCCTGAAGCCCCCTGCTCTAGCTCCCCTACAGTGTGCTCTGGCAACCCAAACCCCAAAGTTTCAGCTGCAGCCAAAAGTCAGGTCGCGGCCCTGTTCAGTGATACCATCCCCTCTGTTCCACCCACGAGCTGTGGCTTGTGGTTTATTCATTCTTGCAAACACTAACCAAGTACCAGCTCGGTGCTGGGCTCTGGAAACCCAGACCTGCCCTCAAGGACCTCACACTCAGTCCTTCAGCAGACATCTACCAAGTGCTGCAGTGTGCCAGGCGGTGTTGCCAAGGTGCTGGGGACAAAGACAAGGTGGGCAAGGGCCCTGCCATCGAGAAGCCCCCAGTCCGGAGAAGGCCCGCATGCAGACAGAGTGCCCTGTGTTCAGGAGCTAGGGACAAGTGGGTCCGGGGACAGGCGAGGTCTAACTGGAGGGAGAAGTGGGAGGATGTGAGGCAGGATCAATCCAAGAACGGGCCTCCAGTCGCTTAGCCTCACTCTGCCCTCTGAGGTCTTCAGCCTGCCACAGCTCGAGCTTGTTTCATGCTTTCACCCACTGCCTCCCCTGCCCTGAGGCCACTGAGTGGCTCAGGCCTCTCCTGACTTCCTGGCTCCCTTGGCAGTGCACTGTGGGAGCATCAGGCAGACAGCCACCATCCTGAGCATGGACAAGGACTGTCTGCGCACCGGGGACAAGGCCACCGTGCATTTCCGCTTTATCAAGACCCCCGAGTACCTGCACATAGACCAGCGGCTGGTGTTCCGGGAAGGCCGCACCAAGGCTGTAGGCACCATCACTAAGGTACGGCCGGGCAGACCACCTTGCCTGCCTACAAGAAGTGCCAGGGGCTGCTCCAGTTCTAGACTGTGAGCACAGCACGCTCTGCTCAAGAAGCCTGTGAAATCTTACTGACTGCCGGGGGCAGAGGCACCAGTCCCTACCTTGGGAGAACTGGAACAGCGCCGAGGTATAGCCTTAGTGCCATCTTCTCTGCTCTCCTCAGAGGTTTCCCTAGACCTCCTGTCTTTCTGAGCTTTGGTAGTGACCATGGAGGAGTGAAGGTGGAGTTGAGGTATGGCAGTCCGTGGTGGGAGAATGTCTGGGCCTAGCCAGTGTTGGCCTCTGAGATGCTGGGCACATGCTCCGATGGTCTGGCTGGGGCCGTGCCCTTAGAGCAGTGGGTCCAGTTGGAGTGAGTGCTGGATAGCAGTGGGGCATGGGCTTGAGCTCTTTGTGTCCTGGAGCGCACCTTATGCCCTCTGCAGACTTCATCCATGGCCTTGAGTAGTGGCACTTGATAGAGTGGTTTGACCCCTGCTCCATACATCCTGTCTGAAATCTTGGAATCAGCCTCAGGCTTGCTTTTCCTCCAGAATGGCCTTCCTTAGGCCCATCCACGTCACTAAGACTGCAGAGTGTGTTGAGTGGGGAGGGTCATCCTCGGAGGCCCCCTTGCTTCGGGCTGGCTGAGGGTTTGGCAGAAGCTGCCCGCACGTGCTGTGATGCCCTTGGGGATGCGGCTGGGCCTATTCGCTGCTTTGTGTGAGGTTGAACTTGGGCCATAAGGGAAGGCTCTGAGTCAGTCCTTCCTGGGTGGTAGCTCTTAAGATTTTTGATGGCCACACTCCAAGTATTTCCAGCTCCTGAGACACTCACTTGATCTCTCTGGCAGGCCCAAAATTAAAACTTACCCCAGGCTCTTGTTACAGGGGCAGCAAGAGATAGAGTTGATGCTCTGGGCAGGCTGGACCCCAGCCTGGGAGCTGGGCTGAGTAGGAGATGGCTGAGGTTCACAGATTGTCTGTGGGAAGAGCAGCTGGGGCAGGGAACAGGCTGGAACCCTTCTGGGCTGGGCTGAGGCAGGTGAGACATCGGCCCTGGCACGCTGAGTGGAGAGGACATCTCTCCACCCCACTGACCTGTCATCGCCCTCCTGCCACCCACCTCGCCCAGGCCCAGCCAGGCCACGGAGTGAGAGGTCCCTGAGACCTGAGGGGCGGGGCGGGGGCAGCTGAGCCCAGGTCACTGCCTGCAGCTCTGTCTCATCCCCCACCCCCTTGGCTCCTGCAGCTCCTCCAGACCACCAACAATTCCCCAATGAACTCCAAGCCCCAGCAGATTAAAATGCAATCGACGAAAAAGGGTCCCCTGCCCAAACGAGAAGAGGGAGGTCCCTCTGGAGGGCCAGCAGTAGGGGCACCCCCAACTGGAGATGAAGCTTGCTCTCTAGCGGCTGCGCAGCCAGCTGCATCCGGCAGTCTCCAGCCACAGGTGAGTGTGCTTCCCAGGCTGGTCCTGGGCCCCTGACGGCCTCGGGTGGGGTGGGGGCGGGGGCATGGCCGTGGAGGTGACCCATAGGAGAGCGCCGGCAGCCTTCACCAGTCTGCCACGTCTTTGAGTTCCTAGATGGGTGTTTGCCACAACTCCAGGTCCCTAAGTGCTATCTAAGTGTGAGCTTTTTGTCTCTCAAGGCAGTGTTTTTCAAACTGAGATGTGGCGTACATGAAATGAACTTAATGGGTCCTGACCAGCATTTAGTTTTAATGAAAGAGAATAGAAAAATGTCAGCGTTTCCCTGTCATAGTAAGAGTGAGCATTGTGTGTGTGAGAGTGCAAGTGATGGATGTGCGTACTGCAGCCCAAACGTCTGAAAGACGCTGCCTTAGAGGGTCCTCCTGGCCCCTTCCCCGACGTGACACTTCCTTAGGGGTAGGTGGTCTTGGGCCCTGTCAGTGTGGCTCTCACTCGGCACCTCCTGCCAGCGTTGTCCCCTGGAGTCCTCTCCTGGTGGCCCTCACATCGCCCCTTTCCAGCGTCTCTTCGTCCGACTCCTCTTTGGAGAAGGAAGCTTCTGCCTGGACCTGTCCTTTCTGCTCTCCCTCCCCGTCGAGTCTTTCCTCTGACTCCTTCATTTCTTTTTTCTTCCCACCTGTCAGCAGTGGCACACGTTAGTTCCTGCTCACTCTGTGCTTCTCTGAACGGCTCCTCTCACCGCGATCACCTGTGACCCACCAGCTGCGAGGAAGGCAGGGTGGGCGCCGGCTCCATCTGGTGGAGGGCGTAGCAGATGGCTGCTCGCTCACCTCCTGCCCCCGCTCCCCGCTGCCCCTCTGCTGTCCTGTCCTGCCCTGCTCCCGATGGGCCACTGCTTCTCAAGCTCCTTCTTCTCTCTTTCAGCCCAAGCCCGGCAGCGGGGGCCGGCGACGGGGGGGCCAGCGTCACAAGGTGAAGTCCCAGGGGGCCTGCCTGACTCCCGCCAGCGGCTGCTGAATCTCCCCCAGCCCACCTCCACCACCCAAGGGATCCTCGTTCTCTGGCCACCACTCCACCAGATGGGCCAGAGCAACTCTGACCACCGCTCGCCCTCCCCCAGGCCGCACCCGGAGCCTCGTCATTCCCCCCACCCCCGTTTTCCAGGGGGTTGTAATTTATAAGCTGAGGAAGGTGGCCAGACTTCTGGAGGACTGACCATCTCCAACTCTCTTCCCCACCTTCTTCCTCACTCACACCTTTTTTGTACATCTGGGCCCTTAGTTTTTATTCTTTTTATTATCTATCTATCTATCTAGTGTGCGTGTGCGTGTGTGTGGGCGTGTGAGGTGCAGGAGTACGGCCGGTCAGGGCCTGGCAGTCTTTCCCCTTTCTCCTCCGTGGCTGGCCACCAGCCTCCAGGAGCTAGCTGGCTGCCTGTCTGTCCGTGCGTTCGTGTGTCTCTGTGAGAACCGTTCAGGGCTGTCAGGAGGCGAAGCGCGCCCTCCTTCCCTGTGCTCACTCTCCAGTGCGCCTGGAGCCCGCCACGGAGCCGCCTCCAGGCTGAGGGGCGCCCAGGGGAAGTACCTGCTGCTGCCAGAGCAGGGGGCCGTCCTTCTGCGACTTGGGGATCTCAGCAGCATGGAGAGCGGTGGTCCCCCTTTTCTCTTTCTCCCTCGTTTCCCTTAAAGCCCCAAACAGGTAATGCCAAAAGCTCTTAGGCTGTAACTGTAGACGTGTGGAGGGTGTTGGTGACTGAGTTGTAGGACCCTCCTTGCCCCTCTGACCTTGCCACTGACCTGAAGACAGCTGTGGCTCTTCTTTCCCCTTGGAGACAATCCTTTGTTTGCCTGGCTGGCTGGGGTGACTCCTCTTCTGCTGAGTCTGCCGAGCGGGGGCTCTCACCTCGCCCTGGGGCCGCCTCCTGCTTGGACTTTGACTCTGATTCTTGTTGGGCCTCAGGGCACTGATGATTGGGCCTGGGGTCCGCCTGCTCAGGGTCACAGTCAACAGCACCTCCTGTTGGCGGGGGTGCCAGGTGTTCCTCTGAGCCAGGCCGGGACTGGAACCCCTCCTTCCCTGCCACATCGCCCCAGCATGGCTGCTACAGGAGCCCAGCAGTGAAGGGCCTGAGCCCCAGATTTGGAAGCTCCAACTGGGGTACAGGGAGAGCAGGTAGGAGGTAGTAAAAAAGATTCTTCCAGACCCAGCTCAGAGCATTAAGCCCTTTGGAAGAATCGTTGCCAGGGGTGGGGGTGGTGTTGCCCAGGCCAGAGATGGTAGCATGGGCCCCAAACCAGCCTGCTCGGAGCTGTGGACTGAAGCCCTCTCTTTAGGGTGGACTGATGGGCAGAGATATGTTCTTTCTCTAGCCTGGGACACCCAACTGGCTGGGTCCTTCCTCAGCCTCGCCTCCCTTCCATCCCCAACCCTTCGCCGCCACTCCTGCTTCCGGACTGCTGCTCCCCTCTCCTCTCCTCCTGACTGTTTCTAGTTACCACTGACCTGTGGCCATGGACCGACCAAACCAGCACACAAAATAAAAGTTTGTTCCAAGTTGACGGTGTCCTGTTCCCTGCCCAGCCCCTCCAGGTGGAGGTGCGGCCACGGGGAACTCGGTTGCTCTGCCTGCCCTAGAGCCCGCGGCTGCGGGCCGGGCCGGGAGGGGCCCAGCTTCTCCTGGCAGGCAGGCATGGCTCCAAAACCCAGACTCCTCCGCCAGCTGTGACACAGGACAAGTTGCCATCCTCTGAACCTCAGTTTCCTCATCCACAGCAAGAGGTAAATGCCTGCGTCAGGTTGTTGCGAGGATTCAGCGAGAGAATGTGTGTGAGGCCCTGATGTGCCCAGCACGTGGGCGGTACCCGGTGAATAATGGTCATCACACTGCTTACCACCCACGCCGGCTCCCACGTCCATGGCAGAGGCCGCAAGCTGGGCAGCAGGCTCAAAAGGAGAAATGTGGCGTGGACACGTCTCTGCTGTTCAGCTGGGACTGTGCCAGGCATTTCCCTCGCTTCATGTTCTTTGATGTTCGCGGCTATGAGGGAGGTGGCGGTAGTTACGTTTTTCTGGTTAAGGACACTGGAGCTCAGGGGAACAGTGCCCCCAGCCCCCAGTCATTCCAGTCACCCACTCCAGCGGTGTCCTTCAGCCTGTCCTAGTTCCATTGTCTGCTGGCTGTTCCCCTCTTGAATTTTGACTCTGGTTCTGCTTACAGGGGCCGTTGCCCAGAGGTGCCTTTGTAATAGGAGTTCCAGCCTTGAGCAGCACCCTGTGCTCTCTGTCCCCACGGTGGGTGCTGTGGAATTTGTGTTTCCACAGGACTTGGCCATGGGGGACCTTGGAACAGGCAGAACCACGTTTTGTTGGAACTCTCCTGCCGCTGTGAGCATAACCACTTCCTTTACATTTTGCAGCTGTGGCCTCCACCCTGGCCTCTGCCTTCCAACACTCAGGTCCTTCTGATCTCTGTGGTCGCCAGGCCCACACCTGCCAGCCAGGGAGCTGACTGCAGCGTTTTATTGTCGTTAGCTGGGACTACAAAGGTCCCATATGGGTCTCAGCCCTACCAACTATCTATTTGGAACAAAACACCAGCCCTTTTGTTGTTGATGAAGAATAAAGTTGTTAATCCAGTCACCTCAAATGGCAAATCCTGACCCTTTTGTAACGCAGCTAACACGTGTGGCATCTTTAATTCAGCCAGGCCCACTGTTCTGGCTTATCGGCCTCCCCAGCACAGAATAAGCCACAGGAAATGTGCCATGGTGCAGGGGAAGCGCAGGTTTGATTGGGGTCACGGGACGGACCATAGAAAAGACGGTGTGAGGGTTGTGCCATGAGGGCCTCTTAAGATTTGGATGTGTGCAGACAGGCCCCAGAGGGCACGAACAGAGGCCCTGAGCCCTGACGGTGTGCAGTAGGTTCCAGGGATGCGTTTACTAATGCGGCTCAGGGATGTCACGACCTTTGTTGAAAAATGGTGCTAAATGCAGTGCAAGTGTGAATGAAATAGGAGGTGATGAAGCGAGCAGTCGCTGAGGGGCGAGCCATAGGACTAGCTTTTTCCTCATGCAGAGAGAGAGCTGAGGGCTTGAGTAACTGGCCCGAAGCCTTGGGCCTGGCTTTGCCTTCCACCCAGCACCATCTCCTGCAGCAGTTTATCCCCCAACTCCTGCCTACTGACCTGTTCCTGCCTTTATTTTCTCAGCTGTGATTGGGCCCCTCCCTGGGCCAGGTGCCATGGTCAGGATGAGAGGCGTGTGTTGAGAGTCCAGCTGGGCAACCACCCCTGGCCCTTGGAGCTGCTCATTGGAGGCACTGAATCTGGGGAGATATTTGCAGGGAAGGGCCAGGACCTGCTCCCTGGAACTGGCAAGATTCTGGCTCTTCAGGGGACCAACCTCGTGCCATCCCAACACAGGTACAAGGGACAAGGGTTTAATTCCCACGGAGGGGGACTGCGGCACTGACGGCGGACGAGCTCGGTAGTAAAGTGGGTAATTTCTACCCTCTGCTCCAGTGGCACTGAGAGACGCAGGACAAGCCTCCTGCTTCCCAGTGGGACTGGGACATCAGTGATGGCTAATAAAGCCACTCACTTGCTCCTGCCAGCCTTTGAGCCCAGAGTCACAGGCACGGGGCCTGCCTCAGGTCCCATCTCCCGTCACAGCTGAGTTTTAGCCGAGAAGCCTGGGTTTCTAAAGCTTAGGAGGAAGCCTTTGGGGCACTGTTTTGGCTAAGAATTCATTCTCTTTTTCCCAAGAGCAGGGTCCCGTGCAATGGCCAGATAAAAACCACACACTCCCCTAATCCTGGGCATAGTTTATTTTTTGCATAGGCATAAATTAGAATCTGGAGATACAAAGTTAAGAACCAATAGTGCAGCATTTGTGACAGGAGAGCGCAAAACAAAACCTGGTTGTCTGGAGGCAGGGCCAGTGCCAGAGGACCGGCCACAGGATGGCCGGGGCCTCGCCTGCGCTCCAGCTCCGCCCTCCATTCAGGGCGCCCACCTGCACAGCAGCCTTTCCTGCCCCCTCCCCGCGGGCCGGAACGAACCACAGAGTTGGAACCAGTGCCCCGAGCCCCTCTTGGCAGCCAGGTTACAAGGACCTGAACTCACCCGAGGCCCCACAGAACGGGGCTAGGAGTCAAGCCCTTAGCTTTTCAGTTAAAAAACAGACCTTGAAAAATACATACATAATAGAGCAGGGCTTGCTGGGTGCAAAAGCTCCCACCTCAGCGCCCCCTCCTAACCCAGCCCCCCACCCCTGACTGTCCCCCATAGAAAATGAGTCAGAATAGAAACAGAATTGAGCATGAGCTGAGAGAGCCCCCGGGGGTGGCTCAGGGTTAGGGGGCCTCTTACATCAGCGGCCTGATAGGGGTGGGGTAGGGCCAACAGTGCAGACAGACCTCCTCCCACCGTGGCACCCTGAGTGTCACTGTCAGTCATTGTATCGCTGGGCCACAAGAGCCCAGGGAGTCCCCTGAACACTTCTAGCTGACCCCAGATGTTTATGGCCTCGAAGGACAGGTCTGGGCACCCTGGGGGAATGCAGCAAGCTTGCGCTGGGGCACAGGTGGGCCCTAGCAAGGAGTGGGGAGCAGAGTGGGCCCCAGTCCCAGCATCAGGAGAGAGCGAGCAACTACTGTCCCCAGCAGAGGGGACTCCTACGGGGCCACAGGAGCAGTAACCCCAGGCTCCCAGGAGCCAGACCCTCCAGGGTACAGGAAGCCCCATGGCCCACCCTGACCCAGGACAAATACAGTGTATAGAAGCCCTCCGGGAATGCTGGGGCCTAGGCTGGCGGCACTAGCTTTCTGGAGGAGCCCAGCTGCCTTCTCCCAGGAGCTTCCTGCCTGGGGACCAGTCCCAGCCTGCACCCTCCTCCCGAGGACCTCACTTCTCTGCCTAGGGAGGGGGTGCAGCTCAGCTGCCCCAGGCCCTAGCCTGTTTCACCCACGGCTTTGGCACCTGCTTCATTGATGCAGCTCCCTGGGTGCCAGCCGCCGCACATGGGCAAGGGGCAGGCAGGTCTCATCCACCTTTGCCGGAACATGGGCACGCATCCCGTCTCTCCCTGCCTCGATTTCCCACAACATGCTACATATATACACCCTCGCGGGAGGGAGAAGGCGCCCCGTGCCCGGCGCGCAGAGCACAAAGGAGGAGAAGCGACGCCGGAGCCTGCTGGCCGCTGGGGCCGCCCGGCGCTCGGCGCTCGGGGAGAGCCCGCGCCCCCGCCTCCGCTGGGCCAGGGGCTCTTCTTGCCCGCTCCCGGAAGTCAGTGCGCTTCAAGCGTGCGGGGGTGCTGCGCAGCCACCCCCAGAGCAGGAGGCACGTGCCGAGAGCAGCTGGCCTCCCCGCTGGCGGCGGCAGCGGCACAGAGAAGGCCTAGTGGGTGGGTTCCCCATGCACCCTGAAGCGGTAGATGCAGGTGTACTCGGGGTGGCCCCAGTTAGTCAAGATCCGCAGCTCCACCACCTGGTACGTGGCCATTTTAGGGCCCTGGGGAGAGAAGGCAGGGGTGGGAGTCCTCAGACCGGAGGGGAGACGGCCACACCTAGGGCCAGACGCCCCCTCCCCCGGGCCTCTGTAGAGAACCGGACTTCAAAGCTCCTGTCTTCAGACCCTGGAACACAGTTTCCACCTGGTGGGCCGAGGAGCCCCACAGGCTTCAGAGGTCCCACAGGGGCCGCCAACGCATGTCAGGCTGCGCCAGGCCCAGCCCACGGCCACATAAAAACGGCCTTGTAACCGAGCCCCAGCATGATTCATCGCAAACTGGGAAAACCTCACAGGAGCTCTCTGACCGTGAACAGAACTACCTTTATGGAGAGCTTGACGTATGTCGATGGTGAAAAAGAATTCCTTCACTGTGAATTAAGCAGAATTTCTTTTCTTTCTCAAGTTCCCATCAGTCCTCTGTGTCGTACGCTCATTTTCAGCTGAGGGCTGAAACTCTCTGCCTGGCAGCCAGGCCTGCCTCTCTCCCCGCTCTGTCCCTTCTCCACCTCACCCACTTCCTCACACTAGGACTCCCCTGGTGTGGCTCTCAGGCCACCTACCGGAGACTCACCTGGGCTGGAGACTGGGGATCTATTCCTAACAAGGGCCCAGGAGACCAATGCCCACTCAAGTTGAGGCAGGAGCCCCCCAGCGGTGGCCCAGCCACGCCGTGCTGTGTGAGGCCCAGCTGGGCCACATTCACGCGGATACCTACCCCCTGCAGGCAGCTCCCCAGCACTGCCCATCTGGGAGGGCCCCGCCCCCGCCCCCGCCCCCGCCCCTGCGCTGATGTGCACTTGGCGCCTCTCCCACGCCACAGGGACAGTGGTCTCTGTTCCGTGCCTCGGGCTGTGGGTGGGCTGGGCTGTGACTTCTCACTTGGAACCCCCAGTGCCTGGCACAGGACAAGTACTCAGAAAACATCTGCTGAGTGGGTGGGAAAGTACATATATACGCCTCTGCCAGCAGAACAGAATCCCATACCTGAAAATAGAACGTCTGAATGGGCTCCCCATCCTGGTCGTAGGTGAACTGGCCAAGGAGCATCCCCTCCTGCTGCAGGTCTTCATCGAAACCCTGAAGAGAAAGCAAAGGATGGAGGGAAGAGCCTGCTCTTAGACACGGGCCCCCGGGGAGGAAGGCCTTCCCTCCCGTTTCCCCACTGGCCCCCTCCCACCTGGTGGGGCAGGCGCCAGCCTCCTCGGGGACTGCAGGGGCCTGAGCTCTGGACACAGGGCCGCTGTGTGATCTGTGACAAGTCACTTGACTCATTAGGCCTCCGTTTCTTCCTCCGCAGCCCGAGGTAACTGAGACCGAAGTGCTGTTTCCCACCTTGGCGCCGTCTCTTCCATATCTATTCCCTTCCCCTCAACCAAAGAACGATCCCAACTCTATCCTCAATAGAGACCCACAGGGCCCTCTTACAGCCCCTCTAGCCCCCAGGTGGGATACTCACAAAGACGGCAAAGTCCTTGGGGGCACTGGAGATGGTGCTGTTGGGTGACAAGGATTTGGGCACATGCTCTAAGGTGACAGCAGTGGGGCGGATGCGGGCAGAAAGGCGAACCACAGCAAAGCCCTGGGGCCCCTGGAAGGCCCAGCAGTTGCCTGGGTGCACGTCTGGCTGGAAGGGAAGAACGTCGGGTCAGCGCATGGCAGGTGACAAAGACAACCCGCCCTGAGCGCAGCTCTCAATGACCCAGGAGGGGACGGTCACCCAGCTACGCAGGCGACTCGGTGTGCTCAGGGCCCCCACCTGGAGAATGACTCGAGGAGACTGGGATTGGTACCACAGGGGGATGCCGAAGAGGCTGAGGAGGGCCGTCTTGGTCTCGTAGGTCTCGGAACATCGGGTACTGATAACGCTGGCCCCTGAGACAGGAAAGAAAGGCAGGGTGGGCGCCTGGGGCTGGACTCCAGCAGGGGAGGGAGACCCACACAACCAGCTTAGCTCGCCAGCCAAGGGAACCCCGGCAGGGACTACCATTGCCCGTCCCCTCTCTGAGGACCAGTCTTCACACCTAACCCAGAGCCCAGAGCAGCTACAAGCACCGCCCGCCTCTTTCCTGCCGAGGATGGTGCTCAGCACGTCCCGCTTCTCCCACGCAGTCACTCGCCTTTGTTGTGAGCGCTGGGTTGGGTGAGTTCTGCCGACCTCAAGCCCTGCTTGCCTAACACCACAGCTACCCTAGCAGATGCCAGGGAGCCCGCCAGCGTAGGGAAAGGGGCCCAGCAAAGGGAGGAGGGGTGCACACACCTCCCGATTCCAGAGCGTAGTCCACCATCCCGATGCGGTCCTCGCTGTAGCGCTTCAGAGCCTGGTTTACAATACGGTGCACCTGCTAAAACACAGGCGCCCCGAGCAGCTGTGATGGGAAGCAGACTCGTCCACCTCCGTGGCCCCACCGTTAGGGGCCAGGAACCCCTGGGCTCAGCCCTCCCCAGTCTGGACACGTGCCGCTTGCTCAGGCATACACCTCCACCCTTCCACACCAGCCCCAAAGCAAACATCGGAGCCTCCTGGATGTCACTTAGGTCACAGAACAGGCCAGGGAGCTGGCAGTGTGGGACTGTGCAGCTCTATGGCTCCCAGGGAGGAAAGCAGTGCGTGTGTGCTGGGTGGATTAGCCATAGCGGGGGGCGGGGGTGTCCAGGGGCATCCAGTCCTCACCTCCTCTGTCACCCCAATCACGCCCTCCTTCTGCAGCGTCAGCCCCAGGCTGGCCACGGCCTCCCTCGCTGACTTGCCCTGCATCTCGGCCACGTGGGCGAGGATCTTGCGCTCCAGCTCCTGCAGCTGAGCTTGCATCTCCTCTCGCTGAAGGAGCCCAGTGAGGCTTCCCCCACCTCGAAGAAGGAACTGACTGACCCAGGCAGGGAACTGAGACTCCACCTAGGGACCAAAGAGAGGTCTCACTCTGGGAGGCTCACAGTGGAAGCTGCCACAGCAGAGCCTTGGCCAAGGTGGGGTGGCGCCTGGCTTGGGTAGAGGGGACAGGGAGCGAGGAACAGGCCTGCAAGGGGAGGGCCAGCACGTGCCTGCTCAGGCCACAAGGAGGAAAGAGTTATGAACAATCCGCCATGTTATCAACGAGAGAACAGGAAGAACTTCTGTCCAAGAAAGCCAGCATCTGTGCCGAGTCCAGAGCAGGGGGCAAGAGGCTCTTTGCCTTGCAGACTGCTAGGACTGTCTCAGAGGAGGGGTATTCAGCAAGGGACGTGGATGGTTCCAACTCACATCGTCCCGCACAGCCTGGAGCTGCTGGGGCAGCAGGCCCACTTGGTCCTCCACCGAGCTCTGCTTCAGGGTCAGGGCTGCCAGTTCCTGCCGCAGGCCTTCCAGCTGAACCCCCAGCCGCCCCAGCTCCTTCATGGAACTCTCCCGAAAGGACTCCTGGGTCATCCTACTCCCAGACAGAGAAGAAAGAGTAAGCCTTGGATCTCTGGTGAGGGGTAAGGCTATGCTGAGGAGAACAAGAGGATCCCCTAGTTGGCACCTGATATAAGTGTGTGCCCACCACTCACTGGTGAGTGCAAGGCTCACTCTTGGAGGTTCTGGCTGTAGAGCAGAGCTCCGGTGCCTGTGACTTGGCTTGCATATCCCCAGGAGCTAATCATTACAGTATCCCATTTCCCTTCTAAGCCCAGATCCATAATTCACTCTGCCTCAGCGCTCACATCCTCCACAAGTACAGATATCTGGGGCATGGGAATACAGCCGGCATGAGGTTGTACAGAAAAGACGGTACATCTGTAAATGAACCCATGAATCCCAATTCTCTTGCAATGCCTGCAACCCCTGCCGGACCTCCACTGCACCTCAAGGACAGGGTCTGAGCAGGTGATCCTGAGCTAGGTTTCAGCCATCTCCCTCTCTGCTTGGGACACAATCAGAATTCTGCTCCGGGGCTCTGCTCCCCAGTCCTAGCTGGGGGTGGGAATGGGGAGGCTGGGGCCGAGCAGGCCTAGGACAGATGGCAGTGCGCGTTACCTTTGCCACTCAGACTTCAGCTCCTGGAGTCGAGCCTCAGACTCCTATAAGCGAAAGAAGGGACCAATACAAGAAATGTCAGGCTCACAGCAGTCAGTCTCCCAGAGCAGGATCTGTTCCCTCTGGGGTCTTTGCTTAACCACATCCCCACCCCAGGGCCTCCTGACTGATCTAGCAAACGTCAAACTGGCCTCCTGGTTGAGGTCCTTGTGGGAGTCTCGGCCCATGTCTATCGTGCTTAGGCGTTCACCCGTTCACTCGTTCGTTCAGCATGTGTACCCAGCACAACAGGCCACTTGAAAGCAGCCCTTCCTGTCCTCAGGCATGATCCCAGGGCGTCTCTGCAGAGTGTTCCAGCCCAAGTGGATTCAGTTCAAGCAGAAGTCAGGAGACTCACAACCCTTCTCCCCATTCTGCACCTAAGCAGACCCTTAGGGGCCAAGGTGTCTCTCTGAGCCCAAGAACAGATGATGAATTCGATCAGCGCCCCGCTGTAGGCTCCAAGTGCCCCCAAGCCCACCAACCTGCGAGGCCTGGACAATCTTCTTGAAGAGGTCTTCTGAGTCCTGTTGATGCTCTGCTCTCAGGGTGGCCAGTTCTCCCTATCAGGCATAGGAGAGAGGCCAAGGATTTTACTGAGTCGTGCTCAGAGGCCGCTTACAACCAGTAAGTGGTGTAACCGCAATTCGAACCAGGCCTGTTTGGTTGCAAACTTCAGCTCCTGGCCTTTCTGCTACAGTGCTTCTTGGAAACACGCAAGACTCCTCTTGGTCTTTACTGCACACCTGCATGGTGTGCCACACCTACATGGGCGTTACAGGCGCACTACAATCTCATGTTCTCACAACCAGGGGCGGGGCAGACAGGAGAGTCTCCGTTTTAAAGAGGAGGACACTAAGTCTTAGAGAAGGTAATTGCCAAGTGGTAGAGCCGTCTGACCCTGAATGACACACTGCTGTCTCCCTCATGTCAGGGTGCAGGGCCTCACCCCCTCCACCCACACACCCAGGGTGTCAGCCACACGGGCCCCTCAGCTCCCCTCCCCGACCTGGATCTGAGCAGCGGTGTCCCTGCGGAAGTCCTCCTTCAGGGCAGCCTCGCGGCGGCTCACCAGCCCCTCCAGGAGCGCCAGGGTGTCCTCGTGGCTCAGGCTGCCGCTGCCCCCCTGCCCTCCAGCCCCCTGCCGCAGCTCCAAGCGTTCCAGCCGCATGGCCTCCTTCTGCCAGCTGGAGGAAAATTCGGCAGCAAGAGCTTCCAGGCGCCGCTCCAGAGAGTGTACCCGGGACAGGATGCGCTGCTCAGCCTGGCAGGACGGGGAGGGAAAAGCCACAGAGGTTAGGGACTTACGACAACAGTGCTTCCTAAAGAGGAAGGGAAGAGAATCCCAGAAACACCCAAATGAAATTATAAAACACAGTCTGTCGACTGTCAGTTAAAAGGCACGAGCCTAGTGAGTACAGAGGTCGGGCTTCTGACTTGCAAAAATTCCATTTTTAAACTAGGCAGTACTTGCGTGACTCAAAAAGCAAGCAAGCAAACAGCAAAAACTCACGCTCCTAACCTCTGCCCCATCCACCCAGAGCCCTCACCACCAAGCCTTCCCAAACCAGGCAACTATTTTTATTAGTGTCTTTATGCAGATGAAAGTAAATACAAAGATATGTCATTCTTTACTTCCCCCGTTTTACAGAAAACGTGGTCCTGAAATGGAGTTGTCTTTACTAGTGATTAAAAAAAAAAAAGTTAAAGATGCCAGAACACATCGTTATTTTGTGAAATAATAAAATCAGGGTCAGGAAAGTAATATCTACCAAAATAAATGGTTTAAAATGTGATAGCAAATTAAATTCAGCAGGGTGCAAGCAAAGTTCAAATAACTCTAATCAGAGGACAAAGCGTTTTACATTTTCATCGTAGACCCCGGGACCTGCACACACACACGCCGGTGGTTTGTGCACTCATCGCCCCCACTGGACTGCAGGCCTCTTGAGGGCAGGGCCTGGGCCGGATCCAGCTTTAGCCTCTGGCGGGTTGCAAAAATGTCCTGCCCTCCTCCCAGCATCTGCGCCCTCTGCAATGTGGCTTCGCAGGTGCTTCCATGGAGAGGTGGGGTCTATTTCCCCCTCCTTGAATCTGGCCTGGCTCTGAGATTTGCTTCAGCCAATAGAATGTGGCAGAAGTGACAGTATGCTAGTTCTGAATCTAGTCCTCAAGGTCTGGCATGATTCCACTCTCCTGGAACCCTGCCCGGCCGCTATGAGAACAAGCCCAGGCTACCCGCTGGACAGCAAAGGTACAACCTGCCCAGTCCAGGCCTAGACCAGCCCGCCCCTGCTGACCCACCAGTTAACTGCAGACACGCGAGGGGGCCCAGCCAAGATCAGCTGTCCTTGCTCAGACCAGAAAAGCCACCCAGAGGACCTGCAGGCTCACGAGCTAATCCAATGCTGTACTTCTTTTTTTTTTTTTTTTTTTTTTGCTACACCACACAGCTTGCAGGACCTTAGCTCCCTGACCAGGGGTTGACCGTGGGCCATGGCAGTGAGAGTGCCGAGTCCTAACCACTGGACCACCAGGGAATTCCCCAGTGCTGGTACTTTTTTTTTTTTTTTTTTTTTTGCGGTACGCGGGCCTCTCACTGTTGTGGCCTCTCCCGTTGTGGAGCACAGGCTCCGGACGTGCAGGCCCAGCAGCCATGGCTCACGGGCCCAGCCGCTCCGCGGCACGTGGGATCCTCCCGGACCAGGGCACGAACCCGTGTCCCCTGCATCGGCAGGCGGACTCTCAACCACTGCGCCACCAGGGGAGTCCCAGTGCTGGTACTTTTAAGGCACTGATTCTAGGGGTGGTTTATCTATGGTAATAGGTAACAGAACAGGATATTACCTGACTCACAGAAGGTACTCAGTAAAGATTCGTGAAATTGTACTGAAAAGGAACAAGGTAGGCAAGACAATTTGTCTTATTCCTTTTCCTTCTGTTTTCCGTGCCTCTTAGGATGGCAACTAACTTTGGGGCAGTTTTGAGTCATATTTAAGCACAGGCAACACACCCCCCAACACCTGCACCACTAACAGCAGAGAAAGGTGTCCTGGCAGCACCTCTTCAGCTGTGTGTGTGAGGAAGAAGGGCAGGGACGACTTCAATGGCAAATTCAGGCCGAGGCGGGAGGCTGCGACCCTAAGATGCTCACCTGGAAATGTGGGGATGAGTCTCTGGAACCCCATACCGCACGCTGCCCACTGCTGCCCTTCGAGGCCCACCAGGAAGCCACGGCGGGGTGGAACGTCTGCAGCCCGAAGGGGTAGCAATACCACGCGCCTGCACACAGAGGAGGGGGCAGTTAACCCGGGCCGGGGCCACAGCGCGGACAGCAGCCTCATGAGCAGCGCTCACCAGCAGCCTGTCTCGCTCGCGGGAGCCTTGCCCCAGCCAAAGGCGGTATGAGGGGTGGAGGTTCCCGCCACTCTCTGAGGCAGCAGCCTCCACCCGACAATCCCAGCGTGTACGCATCCTCACGTCCCCTCAGGAATCCTCACCTTTCCACAGGTGGCAAAGCTTGGAGGAAGCGGCTATCATAAGTTGGGGATGATCCAACGGTAGAACCCAGAGGGCCTGACGGTGGTCCTCAGTCCAGACCGTACATCAGAATCACCCACGCAGCTTTTGAAACAATCAGTGTCTGGCCCCGCCCTCCAGAGTGAGTTCGCAGGCCTGGGGGATCCCTCCATAAGGAGTTTTAAAAGCTCCCCAGGTGGGAATTCCCTGGCGGTCCCATGGTTAGCACTCGAGCTCTCAATGCCGAGGGTGTGGGTTTAGTCCCTGGTTGGGGAATTAAAATCCCACAAACTGTGCAGCATGGTCTCCCAAAATAAATAAATAAATAAATAAAAGCTCCCCGGGTGACTCTAATGGGCTGCCATGGTTGAGAATCACTGAAACAGAATCCACCTGCTCAGAAAGGCTGCCTGCTGCCCCGGAACAGAGCACAAGGCTGCCACCACACAGACATTTGCATCTTGCGCTAGGGGCTACCTGTTTGCGATGTGTTTACTCCTGAGCTATGCACGTGCCATGTGTGCGTGTACATGTATGCGTGGGGCTGACAGCGCCTGAAAAAGCCATATTGGCTGTGGGGTCTCCACCCTGGTAAGATGTCACACTTGCCACTCAGTTGTTGGCCTCGAGCAGGTGCAACAGGAAGCATGTGACCACCAGACTTTAAGTCAGACCCTCCAGACAGGCCTTCACTTACTGCTCTCCCGGAGCTAGTCACTCCACCCCTCTGCCTTTCAGACTTTCCGTATGCATCTCATGACACCGTGAGAACCTCAGCTCCACCAACCCCACATGGGGATAGTGAAACAAACAACCTTGTGAGATAACACAAGGGAGTATGCTTCCTGAACAAAACACTCTAAGATTATAAAAGGTCATTATTATTTTAAGGGCAGTGCCCAGCTTCCACTGGATAGGAACAAGCTGTTCTTGTAACAGGAAACAAGGGAATCAACACTTGGAAAGATGTTCTACCTTGGTAGAAATTAAAGAAATACAACTTGAGTAGATGCTAAACCTATAAAACCACCTCTAAAAATATAATAATAATAAAGCATGGTCTTTAATTATAAATTGGTAAAACTGAGCCTGGGGGCCACAGGGGCAACTCATAGGAAACTGTGAAACTCATGTGAAATTGTCAAATCAAAAGCTGAACACAAAATATATAAACATAATGATTACAACTATGTAAAAAATGTGAAAGTTCAACGATAGAGACTGGAACAACGTGGAGCATCTTATAGATGACAGGTACTTCTTGGTGCAAAATGGTGCTCTCACTTCTCTTTACTACTTCATTGTTTTGATCCTAAAGACAGCTGAAGACTGAACTTGATGTAATGGTAATTCACTCACCCAGACAACCTCCTGATTTGGAATGGAGGGAAAATGACTGCTAATAACAGTGTCAGAGTCCCTGCTTTTTACCCCAGTATTCCTGTACTAAGGCATGTTCCAGCCCCTGGGGCTGCAAGGATGCTCTAGACATGCTAGGCAGTCCAGCGTAGCAACCCAAACCAAGGACAAGATCAGTGGATCGGAGCATTTCCCCTTTCACCCACTGGTCACCTGAGGACCCAGGAGACCCAGACAGGATGCTGCCCAGGCGCCATCCGACCCCGCTCGTCCTGCCTCCTTCCCCTTTTTGTAGCTGATCACTGTCTCTCTAGTTTTCACATTTCTGCTCAGCACCAGCGTCGGCCCACACTCTGCCTGCCCCTCTGGCTCGCAAGCCCCATCTCCACAAGCTCTCGTTCTACCCCTCCCCGTGACAGTGGATGAGCTCACCATAGGTCAGGCCGGTCAGAAGCAGCAGCAGCAAGAGGAACCACAGGAACGTCTTCAGTGATGAGAAGCGCCTGGACCACAGGAGGGGAGAGAGGGCAGGCGGAGGTGTCAGGAGGGCTCCAGAGCCTCTATATGCCCCCAGGGAGTTCCTAGAGATTTTTCCTGAGTGCTGAGCTAGAGTTAGAGAAGACACCCTCAAGCCTCTCATCTTGCCAGGGCCAGATTGGATGCTTTACCTGCAAAGCTTGGAGTGATGGGGACAATTCTGACTCTGAACTGTATTGATGTTATCAAAAATAAATACTGGGGGTGGGGCGGGGGGGCGGGCTTCCCTGGTGGCACAGTGGTTAAGAATCTGCCTGCCAATGCAGGTGACACGGGTTTCAACCCCGGTCTGGGAAGATCTCACATGCCACGGAGCAACTAAGCCTGTGCGCCACAACTACTGAGCCTGTGCTCTAGAGCCCATGCTCCGCAACAAGAGATGCCACTGCAATGAGAAGCCCGCGCACCGCAATGAAGAGTAGCCCCCGCTCGCCGCAACTAGAGAAAACCCATGAGCAGCAACGAAGACCCAACACAGCCAAAAATAATAAATAAAAATAAATTTATAAAATAAATAAATAAGTAAATACTGGGGTCTCTGAATAACCTAAAACTTTCACAGACAGGTGTCCTCTAGGCAAGCAAATATAGAAGAAAAAAAAAGTAACTCCTTAGGCAGGCAGTATTTTCTTTTGGAAAACACTGGGGGTCCAGATCACCGGGGGGCCGAGAGGGATGCTGAATGTTCTGGGAAACACCACTTGCTGGCTAGAGCCTAAGGCCTGGCCAGCAGGAGTAAGGCTGGGCTTGTCTGAGATCAGAAGTGGCTAGGCTGGTGTTCGGAAGGAAGTGGCCAAGAAGCTGCGTTCCAGAACACTCCCTGCACCTGACTCTAAGTCCTGTCCACTTTCAGGCAGAAAAAGGGGCTCTGGGTGTCCACTCCACGCTCACTAATAAAAGCCGCAGGTAAACTGGGAAAGAAAAAACCTTCAGAGAAACCATCACGCACAGGTGTAGATGCTTTATCGGCCCCTTCTGCCTGGGGCCTTCTGATTCCTTGTCAGTCTTGCTTACCTGGTTAAAACGAAGACGTCGAGGAGGGAGGCAGCTGTCGTCAGGCGGTACCAGGTGGTGCCAATCCACCAGTAGAGGAGTCCGAAGAGCCGGCCTGGAAGAGGGCCCGTCAAGCCTAGTGCCACCCTGAACCACTGGGCCTGTGTGTCTCCACCAGTGGTCCTCCCTGCCCCGACCCCAACCCTGATCGCCAGTGCACCTCCGTCCTGTCCCACGCTACCCAGGTCCTGTGATGCCACCCGCCTGCGCTGCCAACGCCCTCCGCCCAGCTTTCAAGCAAGGGTGCTCCCGTGGCTCCGGGCTCCCCGTAACTATTCTGGAGCGAGCTATCCCTACAGTCTCTTTCTAACGCGTTGGATACCCAACCGCAGAAAGATGGGTGAAAGTGACTGCCAGAGAGAATGGAAACCATCATGTACAGAGCAGCCGGCACTCACCTGGAGAAGTGAACACCATCCAGAAAAGAGAGCCCGCCCGAGAGACAGCGCTCCGCAGCCGCGACCCTGAACCCTGCTGGTCCGTCTCCGAGTAGCCTGCAGGGGAGCAGAGGAGACGCCCAGTTGTCCTCACTCTTTTTTTCTGGTGTGGAGGTGCCGTGCACCGCAGGGCCTGCGGAATCTTAGTTCCCCGACCAGGGATCGAACCCGTGCCCCCTGCAGTGGAAGCGCGGAGTCCTAACCACTGGACCGCCGCTGTCCTCACTCTTAAGAGCCTTGGGACATGGAGACTGTCAGTTGTCTGCTCCTCTAGACTGTGAGCTGAGACCGTGTGTCATTCTCCTTCACATCCCCAAGTGACAGAGGCTGGCAGCTAGCAGGCCAGTAAACGCTGACGAAGCGAAGCGCTAGATTTCTGACATTTTATTTCCCTTGGCCTCCTTGTCTGCTTCCTTCTCACCAGCAACCCCTCAAACCACTCAGACCTAGACTGAGGGATCAAGCACCTCCTGCGTGTGAAGCTCCATGTTAAACACCTGCCGGAAATGAGTCAAATAAGGGAACCGGCCACAGGCGGCTCAAGGCCTCGTGGGGCCAGGCGGTCGCATCCCAGCGCTATCGAGGGCCACCCCAGGCCTGGGTTCAGGGCACCGTGGGGGCACAGCAGCAACACTCAGCTGGACACCATGCTCTCTCGAGCTGTCAGGGCGCCTTCCCCTACTTCCCGTCACCTCCCCAGCAGCCCGGGAACCTGGCGGAGCACCTCCCCGAGGCTGGGGAGGGAGGACGTCGCCTACCTACGTAGTCATCCTCGGAAGAGTAGCCCGAGGACGACCCGAGGAAGTCCTCGGACAGCTTGTTCTCCGGGAGCCCGTTGACTTTGCTGCTCTCAGTGCCACCTGTGTCTCTCCTCCTCACCCGCAGGTCCTCACCTGAGGAGGGAAGAACGTGGGGTTCTCCTGGGGCAGAGGTGCTCCGAGGAGGGTGTTCCAGAGGGACTCGCGGGGACACCCCGAGGAGCATCTCTGATGGGCAGCCCCGCCCGAGCTCCCTTGGGTCAAGGGAGGGTGAACTAGGACCGGCCCCTCCGTCTCCCAGGCCTGGAGCAGCTACGTGGCTACTCCATCGTCTAAAGGGGCCTGGAAGTTCAGACACTCGGCTGCTCTCCCAAGGGTTTCCGAAGGTGGGGAGCCCCTCTTCTGGCCCCGCAGCGGTTAGGAAACCCCCGGGGGGGATTTTGGACCATACATCTCTGGAGGCAGCAGAGGCCCAGGAGAAAGGCTGTGGACACTCACTCCAGAAGGGGTCACCACGCAGCTGGTCGTCGAGGATGGAGTTCCTGGTGAGAGAGGCGGCGATGGAGGCGGCCCGGGGGCTGCCAAAGTAGGACTCCCTGACCACAGACTCGCTGTAGTAGGAGGTATGCCTGTCGGAGGAGGGGCCCAGCTGTGGCGCTGGGGAGAGGCGCTTCATGTTGCCGGATTTCTTCTTCAGGGTCCTGTGGGAGGTCAGCAGGAGGAGAGAGGCAGGAGCTGAGCCCAGCCAGGAAAGCGAAAGCAGGGCTCTAGGCAGTGCTCTGCCCTCCTAAGGTCGGGGGGGGGGGGGGGGGGGGGGGGGTGGGGTGGGGTGGGGGGCGCGGCCTTGTTGCTAGGCAACTAACAACTCCCAACTGCTGACTGTCTACGGGGCAAAGCAGGTACTTTCTGTGCTCCCGTTATCTCTAAATCTCACAAGCAGTTAGGCGAGACCATCAGTAAGCAATGGAGTCAGGATTCAAATCTAGGTCTCTAACTTCAAAGCCAAAGTGTTTTTTCATGCTTCCTCATGGATTAGTAATTTCTACAACCCACTGAAAACCCAGACAAACCCAACCTGGCCTTCTAGAGCTAGTCAAAGCCTCAGGGGCTGTCAGCTCGGCCTCACATCTGCAAGGGGGCAGGGTGAGGCAGGCGCCTGCCTTAGCTCACATCCTGGTGCCCCTTGGACTTGTTCGTCTCCTCAGCTGCTTCGCTGGCCCTGAGGAGGCCCTACAGACAGTGGCACATGTGGGTGTGGGTCTGGGGAGGATGGCCAGACTGGCAGAGCCATCCACGGCACCATGGGTTCCTGTGAGCCCAGCTCTCGGTTTTGGGGTTTCCGGCCTGGCTTATTCTTGAAGCTGCCTCTCCCCACTTCCTGTTCTCTGAACATGAGGGCAGCAGCCCGGCTTACAGCATAGAGAGAAGAAACAACACTGGGCCCTGGCATCCCCAGAGGTGTGAATGTCCCCTTTGACCAGACATGGGTATCTGATCTCTGCCCACAAAAGTCACAAGACGAAGAGGCTGCGCAGTGAGCCGCCCAAGACATGTGCTCTGCAGGTCAGTGCGATCCCACGGAGGCGGGTGGGGCTGGAAGTGGCGGTCCCATACCTGAGAGGGCTGTCTTTAAACAGGGTGCTCTGACTGCCCATCACCGAGCTCCCCCCACTGCTGCTGCTGCCGTCATCGTCACCCTGGGAGTAGCGTGTGAGGCGCTGGCTTCTTCGAGACATGATGAGGTGGGCGGGGGACCCTTCCCCTGAAGAGTCTTGGGAGAGAAAGGGCGCCATGTGAAGCGTGGGGCTGTTCTCAGCCCCTCTCCAGGGGAGGAGAAACAGCGCACTGCCTCCTAGCCAATCCCCACCCCCCACCGGCATTCAACTGAAACAGCCTGAGATGTGGATGACATGGGGCATTTATTAATTATCCCGGCCCCACCCACCCTGCTGCCCTCTGCCCTCTGCCTTGGGCAGCCTCTTTCATGGCACCTTCCACAGGATTTCCTAATTCTCAGTTTACTGGATGCGGAGGTCCGTGAGAGCTAGCATTGGGCCTTCTGCAACCTCTGACATGAGACACAGCCTGTGGCACCTGATAGGTGCTAAATGAATGCCTTTCATCACTGCTGCCCTGCACCCGCTCTCCAGCCCAGCCATCTCACCGTGCTGCCCTGTCCCTAGAGCTGTGCCTGTTCTTGTTCTAGCTTGTTTCCCTTAGATGGGACGTGCTTTCCTTTCTTCGTAGCTGTATTCACTGATTCAGAGCCGCAATCAACTTTGACTCCAGAAAACTTATGCACGGTAACCCCTGCCTACATCCTGATGGCGCCCGATGCCGTATCCCATTAGTGATTACTGGGCTGCAACATCAGTGCATCTTGATACGATAAAATACCTTGTTAAATGCCTCCTAGGTACCCGGCTCCTTACACACCCATTATAATCCAGGAAGGCATCGTTACCCCCATTGTACTGGGGGGAACCTGGGACACTGAAATGATCAGTAACCTGCCCACAGCCACCCAGCCTGTAAGTGACAGTGGCAGAGTTTGAGCTCAGCTCTCACAGGTTGCAGGGCCTGGGTCTTTCCACTCCACCAGGAGGTTTTCAAGTTGTTTCAGGAATACGTTGTTGTGTCCCCAACTAGAGCCTTTTACAGCCTCCAGCATGTTCAGAACAGGCTGCAGAGCTGTTACATTTGTTAACAAACTAACAAAACAGGCAGGTAGAGCGCCAGTGTGGGATTAGCCTCAGTCCCTATCAGCCAGACCAGTCACTACGTGGGGTGGAAAACCAAGGCTCTGGAATTGATAAGGAAGACTCAGAGGAGGCCAAGGTGAAAAGACGTGGCAAAAGGGGGCATTCTACAACACAAGGAGGATTCATAAACCTTTCAGTTCTAGAAACCCAAGTTCAAAATCTCAGATGACCAGTATGAGCACTCTGAACATGGCGCCTTTGCCAGCCTGTATTACAAAGTCACTGTTATACTTCGGTCCTAGTACTTGTGACTTAGCACTTCCAATATTCCTCGTTGATACTTAAATTACTAGTTCTCTGGACTGTGTGATGGACATAGGCTCTAACACATCCCAACTCAGACTACAGAAACCAGGAGGTCTGGTTAGTCCAGTTGAAGAATTCTACAAAGTCGTCTTCTGAAAAACAAGCAGCCTCATGTCTTGGGTCTTACTGGTGTCTTCACAGGTAGGATGTCCACCTGGCATCTTTCCCTGGTTTTAGCCGATGGTGGTAAAGGGACCGATTGGTAGTAGCCACCGCAGGAAGTTGGCCTGGATCCTTTTCTATATTCCATTCCTTATAAGGTAATTCCACCCCTGCTACTGCCCTCCCCACCTGAAAGCTACAGATGCTCACACAGGCTCCTCCTCTTAACCCTGCCCTGCAGAAGCTGATGAAGCTTTCGCCCTGGGGCGGGAACAAAGCAATGAGTTTATACAGAACTCAAGCTACTGCTGGCAAGAATATAAATAAATATTTAGATGGAGGGGTGTGTGTGTGTGTGTGTGTGTGTGTGTGTGTGTGTGTGTGTGTGTGTTTGGAGGGGGGGCGGTTGCTGAAAACCATCAGCAGTCAGCACCCTTCCAGGGGTGCCTTTTAGTCTTTCTCATGGGGTTCTGCTATCACGGAACAGTTTATCATTGAATCTGGGTTTCGCAAGATGAAAAGGTGGAGGCCCCGTCCTCCAAAACAAAACAAGACGTGAGCCTCTCAGAGCTCCAGTCTTTTGCATCTCAGAATAAACACCCCCGCCTCCCCCCCCCCACCGCTAAGACACCCTCAAATAAAACATCCCTTCCCACTTCTGAGAGGAACCACATCCTTTCTCAGCTCCACCCTTCCCCACCCCCATCACAAACTTTTATGGCAGTATCCATCCAGTCGTCAGACTTAACCTAGATCTTGGGCATCCTCCGCGGTACGTTTTCATACTACATTCTCTCGTGGGACCTGCAAAACGCTCCAGGTGCTAACTCTGCTCCCTTCATTCCCTACTGGCTAAACCTGTGGGAGTTTTTTTTTTACCAACCACGCGCCTTTCCTGCCTCTCTGCTCTAAGTCACACTCCCGCCTCCTATTTGGTTTCTTTCTTTTTTTTTTTTTTTTAGAACTGAACAAAATGGCCCTCCCTCCTATTCCCAGAGTTATGACAGGCGGCGACAGAAGCAGAGAACTACCTGTCCCTGGAAACTGCCTGACTGGCACGAAAACGCGGGCACTGGCCTGGGCCGCTTTGGGACAGCCGGGTCTCCGCTCCTCGCCTACCGGGGAGGTTCGGCCCGGGGAAGTCCCGCCCGGAGACATCCGCCCTCCAGACTGACCAGTGGAGCGGCCAGTCCCGGGGGCGGGGGCCGGGCGGCGGAGATGAGTCACGGCGGCCTTGGCACAGCGCTGGCCCTTCTCGACCGGTCCAGGGGCGTGCACCGGGCGGGGCTGGAGCCTGGCCCAGCTTGGCCCGGAGAGGAAGGGCCAGGCCTGGGCAGCTCGGCTCTGGCCGGTGCAGCCCGACAATGACCCCGGGGTCAGGCCGGGCCCGGGACCCGCGGGGAGGGGAGCGAGGCCGGCCCACCACCCTCGCCCCGCGCGTCCGCCCGCCAGAGGCCCAAGGCCGGCTGTTACCTGCTGCCGCCGCTGCTCCGTGCGGGACCGGGGACGTTCGAGGCCAGCCGCGCCTCCCGGGCGCACCCTCTTACCGCGTCGGAATCCGGGGAGGTGCGGTCGGCGCAGGGACCCGGGGCGCGCGGGGAACTGCGGACGGCGGATTGGCGGACAATGCGGCCCGCGCAGAACCGCGCTGCGCAAGTGGGGCCGGACGGCGCGCGCGTGGCCGAGTGTGTTATGTGTGCGCCTGTCAGTCAACGCTGACAGACCGCAGCCCATTGGTCAGACCCCGCCCGCGTCACCGCCCACTGCCACTGCCCATTGGGCGGTTTGAACACAAAGGCTCCGGCTCGCCCCACCCGCCGCGTGGGCCAAACGGGCGGGGCAAGGCCAGACAAGAATCGCGCGTGGGAGGCGCGGGTGAGTGGGCAGCCCCTGGGCGCTGGAGGACTCGGATGGAGCCGGCAAGCGGGGGCTCGACCTGGCCTGACTTCGCACTTGACTCCCGGTCTGGTTGCTCAAAACACTTGAGCCCTGTCCTGGTACTGCCTCATGCGCCTCACCCCACCCGCGGCCTTCTGGGGCCCAGCTCTCGGCAAGATGACTCGACAGGGCCGGGGTGCCAGGACCTTAAAGGTATTGAAGATGGCACGAGGAAGTGGGGAGCAGGGGAGATTGACAACCCCTGGCCTAAGACCCACCTGGAGGGGTAGTGTGTAGTTAGTCCCTAGAGGACCTCCCCCAAACAATTGTTGGAATCTCTTGCGTAACAGTTTTCTTAGGCATTTCTACACTTTTTTTTTTTTTTTTTTACAGATCAGGAAACAGGTTCATAGAGTTTTTAAGTGATTTGCTTAGTCACACAGCTTGAACGAGGCAAAACTGAGATTAGAAGCTTCTCTCCATATCCAAGCCCCCCTTTTTTTTTCCATTTTGGGATTGATTTTGGGATTCCAGACTTGGCAGGAAGCTCTGCCACTTCTCAGTCTGCCCTCAGAGGCCCCCAAATTTCATGGCAGAAGCTTTTCTTCATTTGAAGGAGGATGCTTGCCCCAGTTGGTGCTGAGAAGGCAAGGCTGGTTACCTATTCCTCTGCTTTACTCAAATCTGAGTGTGGAAAGAGTACTTGATAGATATGGAATGAATAACATGCTGCCTGACTTCAAGGGTCCTGTGCCCTGGCTCCCCACTGGCCAACTCTACAGATGCAGAAAGTGCCCAGCTTGGGAGGAGTCACTTCCTGGCAAGCTCTTCTAAGGGAAGATGAAACTGTTGTTACTTCACTTTTAACGTGCCAAGAGGAAGAGACTAGAAATAATGAAATCAGGACAGGAAGACGCTGGGGGTAGGGGATTGAGGAAATGTGAAACCCTTGTGCTAAGTCGACTCCATACAAAGATGACCCCCTGATCCCTGGGTCTCCACTGCCCCACCCGGAAAAGAGGGGCCTCACCTGCAGTTACAATCCATTGAAGACAACAGTGCTTGCCTCTGGGGTTAGGCTTCGAGCTCCCTGAAGACAAGCTGGCTCATGTCTGAGTCTCTGCTGAACGTGGGATGAGTGAAGTGAGAATTGAAATGAGATCTAGAGTCAGCCTCCAGGTAGGGGAGGGGCCTTCTCTTGACACCTTCTCCACCCCAAGGAGCTTAATGCCTCAGTTCTGTCCTAGCCAAGTCCAGTGGAGTCTCCACATCCCGCCACCTCCGTTGCAGAGCCTGCTTCACTCCTTTCCAAGGATCCCGGCAGAAGGACCCCCTTCCCAGGATGTGCTGGTTTGTAAAGCAAGAGGCCATGTGCCTTCCACTGGTCTCAGGCATGGGCCATGGCCACAGGCTGGCTAGAGGCAGCCCTCTGCTAAACTGTGTTGCCTCTGTGGGCCTGTAGTAGGTACATAATGGGCCCCGAAGATATTAGGTCCTAATTCTTGGAACCTGTGAATGTTACCGTACACGGAAAGTCTTTGCAGATGCGATTAAAGGAAGGATTTTGAGATGGGGAGATTATCCTGGATTATCAGAGTGGGCTCTAAATGTAATCACCAGTGTCCTTTTAAGAGAGAGGCAGAGGAGAAGAGGAGGGGGCAATGTGGCCACAGAAACAGAAATTGGAGTGTGCGGCCACGAGACAAGGAATGCTGGCGGCCACTGGAAGCTGGGAGAAGCCAGGGACGGAGTGTCTCCTAGAGTCTCCAGAGGGAGCAAGGCCCTGCCAACACCTTGACTTTCGTCCAGTGATTTTGGTTTTGGACTTCTGGTCTTCTCAACTATGAGAGAATAAATCTCTGTTGTTTTAAGTCACCAAATCTGTGGTCATTTGTTACGGCAGGCACGGGAACGTAATTAGGGCCCCTGGGAAATTCCTGGTCTTGTTGTTCAAGGCTCCCAGGACTGTGTGAGGCGCCTCCCTCTGTCCTGACCATCCTCACTGATGGGACCTGTCAGACTTGTGCGATCACACACAGCTCTGTGTGCCCGTCTCCGCTGCCCCTGGCCTTTCTGCCATCTTCTCCCTGAGCCACGCTCTGCCCTTTCAGACTCGTCTCTCTGCCCGGCCACCGTTCATCTGTTGGTCTTCTCCCAGCGCCCCTCCTGTCTTTTCACTGCTCTGTTATTGCTCCTCCTTTCTTCCGTCGTCGTTTCATAAACAGTGGCAGGGCAGAGGTGGCCAGCTTTGCCCCAGCTGGAACAGGCTCTGGGTGGCTGGCGGCGCAGCCGCTGCCGTGGGGCCACACGATGGCTTTCTCTGTTGCCAGGCGCTTTTGCCTCGGTGGCCCCTTCCTTCATAAAAAAAATTTTTTTAAATTATATTTTACAACCACGTGGGTAGAAAGATGACTAATCTAGGCTTGATTCATGAGTAAGTATTCATCATTATTATGCTTAATTTTTTTCCGGTTTTAAAAGAAATGAAATGAAAACATTTCCGTGGGCCCCTGAAGCATCCCGCGTCCTGGGCGCTGAGCCCGCTCTGCTTAATGGAGAGGTTGGCTCTGTGCTGGAGATGCCAAGGAACAGCTCAGTGAGAGGAGCCCATACTGGCTCCCGCCCCAGCCCCTGCCTGCCAGAGGCCAACCTGAGTGCTCTGGGGCTCTGGAACCTTCTTCCACTCCAGCCCAGAGGAGCAGCAGCCGTGGCAAGTCCCGCATCAGCCGAAAGGCAAGGGGGGGCCCGCGATCTGCAGCCCTGGGTCTAGGCCGGGTGCACCGCTTGCTTTCTCTGTGGCCTGCTCTGTGAGCCACTTCACCTCTCGTTCGTAAAATGCAAATAATAACTGTCCTGTCTGTTACACAACTGGCTGTGTGACCTGGGACAAGCCAGCGAGGCTCCCTGGCCTCTGTTTCCTCGGGTGTGAGGTCAGCTGAGGAGCGGCTCTGCTTCAGCACGAAGGGCTTTTGCCGCCGGGGTCTTTGAGAGACGAAGGGAGACGGGTTTGTCCTGGACACAAAGTCAAGTCAGGTAGCTTCTCCGTGCTTCCAGAGACCGGGCTTCCCCGTCCCCCCCCCACGTAGTGGTGGAATGAGCCGTGTCCCTGTCTGCCTCCCCCAGGACTCCCGACACTTGCAGCAGGACTGATCCTAGTAGGTGCTCAATACACTTGTGTCAGATGCACACACGGGTGAGGGTAACGCCTCCAGCCACCTCCCTGCGGTCAGGGCCCCTCCATCTCCTCCTCCCTGCCGTCCTCACCCGCCAGCCTGTTGGCGTCTGTCATTTAACCATCACAGGCAGAGTAGCCTTGGTGGGGGCGGGGGTGGGGGGGACTTTAATGTCAGACTTCCTGGCTGCAGGAACACGTTTGACAGCCACCAAGAGGCGGTAACCTCAGAGGATTTTGGTGGTCCCTCGGCCCCCCAGGGGCTGTTTCTCTGCCTCCTGGGAATCTGATGCGGCCTCCCTACTCCACCCCGCCCAGAGCCCTGGCGACGGGGCTCTGTATTTACAGAATCTTTTATCCAGGGATCCTCCGTCACCAGGTGGCAAGTGCAGTTAGGCCTGTTTTATGGAAGAAGTCCAGTCGAGGAGGGAAAGACACCGGGGCCTGACGGGGCGCCAGGGACAGATGTGGATCCCCCGCCGAGATGGACTTTCCCAGGCAGGTTCCAGTGGGTCTAGTCATCTCTGTTCCCCCATGCCTACTACTATGCCTGGCTCCTCATAAATGCTCGATACACGTGCACCAAGTGCCCGCCTGACTGCAGCTCCCCAATCTTCAAACATCCCCTCCCTCGTACAGCCTCGGAAAGCCAGCAGTCCGATACTCCCTGCGGCCTCACTTGCAGTCCAGAGCAGATCCCTCCTCAGCGGCGCCCCGGGGCCCCTTCCACTCCCACACCTTTGCTCAGGCTGTGCCCCGGCCTAGAATGCCCTTGCCCTGTTTCTCTACCTAATGAAATCCTAATCGTTCATGGATGCACTCAAAGGTCTCTTGTCTCATGAAGGCTTGCTTCCCTGCCTCCAAGTTCCCAAGGTGGAAGGAATGGCTCCCGCATCCCTGTCTCTGCCCACTTCTCAGGCGGTGTTCTGGAACGGGAATAACAGTCACAGCCCCCAGGGGTACCATGAAGGTTAGATGGGCTGGTGCCTGGTACACAGAGAGTGTGGGCTACAATGATCACTCATCATGCCCCCGGCACAGCGCCTGGGCGCATGGAGGAACAGCCCGCACGGGCTGTGGCCTGGAGGAAGGTCAGGGCGGCACTGGGGCCTTCAAGGGCACTGGCCCATGTGTCAGAACTCATAGGCTGACATCGGGGGACTTGCCTGATATCTATGTGAGGTTGTTCCTCCTGGAAATGACACATCCACCAGCTGCTCCACCTCCCGTGGGGACATTGCTGGCCAGTGGTGCAGGCTTGACACCTGGGCTTTCCTGGTGAACAACTCGTGCCAGTCATTTAGCCTTTCTCAGCCTCCATGTCCTTATCTGTAAAATGGGCATGTCTGTTTTGCAGGAGCTGAGCACAGTGCCTGGCATGGGGCAAGTGCTCAGTCAATGCAAACCACTTTTTAATTTACAAGCGTGTATTTATTCACCCATTGCCTACTGTGTGCCTGCTCTGACAGTAAGACATGGCCCTTCTGGAGGAGGCCATCAAGTGAGCAGATCATCACCACACAGCAAGGCCCCGGGAGGCACACAGGCCTCTAAGGGTCCCCCATGACCAGGGCCTCAGTATGACTTCTGTGGGCCCCTTCTTCCAAAAACGGATTAAAAATTCTATTTTGTGATTGTGCTGCTATAAAGAAGAATATAATCCAGGCTGGATTATATCCACTTTCCCCCCTTCTTGTTGATAAAAATAATTAAAACATCTCCGTGGGCCCTGTAAGTGTGGTGGGCCCTGACATCGTGCCTGCTGCGTGTAAGGTCTGGCTGTGACTCCTCACCCAGACCTGGGGAGTCACAGAGGCTGCCAGAGATGGTGACCTGAAGGGCGGGAGGAGTGGCCTGCATGACGGGGTGGGGTGGGGCGTGGGGGTCATTGCCGCCCTTCCCTGTTCTCCAAGGCCTGGGGAAAAGGGGCTGCATGAGTCCTCAAGAGGTGGCCAGTCTTTGCCACAGTGTTATCGTTGGTGTGGCCGGCATGCCTCACCCAGGCAGGACAGACCTCGGAGGGGCACTCAGCACCCAGCCATCAGCACTGCAGCCTGCCTGGGGAGGCATGTCCCATCACGAGGCACTCAGTGTGGTCCCCAGAGAGGGCGCAGGGCTGGCGGGCCCTGGGTCATGGCTGAGGGCATTTCAGTCTGGGGACCCCAGTTCATTCAGTCCACCTTCTGTGCCCAGCATGGCCCCCACCGCCTGTTTCCTGGAGGTCTCTACTTCCCGGGAGCCAGAGCCCTCCAGGTGAAGGGGAATCTGGGTGGCTGGCTTTGGTGGCACATGGGTGGAGCGAGGCAGGGCTGCAGAGATTAAATGTGGTCACCTACCTGGCTCAGGCCTATGGGCTGGCCTCCACTAACACCTCACAGGGCCCCCAGTCTGTGCCCCTGGGCATCATAACCAGCATGGCCTGCAGCCACCGGCCTGGGCTGTTGGGCCTGGCGGTCCAGAGCTGTGGGCTCAGGAATGTTGACTCCTTGATTCCGAAGGGTGGGAGGGGAGGGCGGGTCCAGGGAGGGATGGCCTGGGGCTGCCCCTTCACCCCACTCGTCCAAGACGGGACTTGCCTTTAGCAGCTGGGGTGTGTGTGTGTGCAAACGTGCACACTCCTGAGGGTGTGGAAAACACGGATGGTAGACCGGGGCTGCTACTTGGGAGTGACGTGACCTGCGGCAAGCCTCAGCCTGCCCACCCAGGGGCTGAATGAACTGCCTCTGGGGTCCCCTCCAGAGCCCACCCCAGGCTCAGCCCTCCCCACTGCCGTAGCTGCCCCCGTCTTTGCTCCAATCACCCTCCCCGAACCTTTCCAGCCCCCAGGACGTGCTTGGGAGTGAGTTACGTGACTCCATGCCCAGGACAGTGCCTGCGGCACATGGACAGCTCAGTCATGGGGTGGGGTGGGGTGGGGGGTGTTGGCAGGGGTGGGGGTGCTGGGAGGGGTGAGGGGTGTGGGGAGGTGTTGGGGTGTTGGGAGGGGTGGGGGGTGTCGGGAGGGGTGGGGGATGTTGGGAGGGGTGGGGGTGTTAGGAGGTGTTGGGGTGTTGGGAGGGGTGGGGGGTGTTGGGAGGTGTTGGGCTTGGGAGGAGTTGGGGGTGTTGGGAGGTGTTGGGGGTGTTGGGAGGGGTGCGGGGTGTTGGGAGGGGTGCGGGCTGTTGGGAGGTGTTGGGGTGTTGGGAGGGGTGTGGGGTGTTGGGGGTGTTGGGAGGGGTTGGGGGTGTCGGGAGGGGTGGGGGGTGTTGGGAGGTGTTGGGGTGTTGGGAGGGGTGGGGGGTGTTGGGAGGGGTGGGGGGTGTTGGGAAGGGTTGGGGGTGTTGGGAGGGGTTGGGGTTGGGAGGGGTTGGGGGTGCTGGGAGGAGTGTGGGGTGTTGGGAGGAGTGTGGGGTGTTGGGAGCTGTTGGGGTTGGGAGGTGTTGGGGGTGTTGGGAGGTATTGGTGGTGTTGGGAGGAGTGTGGGGTATTGGGAGGTGTTGGGGTGTTGGGAGGAGTGTGGGGTGTTGGGAGGTGTTGGGGGTGTTGGGAGGTGTTGGGGATGTTGGGGGTGTTGGGAGGTGTTGGGAGAGTTGGGAGGGGTGGGGCCTGAGCTGATGCCTGTTTTGCTTATTGTCTGACGTGCTTCAGATGCTCCTGTTTTCGCCTGCATCTCCCCGTCCTATCCCCTCCTTCTCAGTTACTCCATTCTCCTGTGTTTAATTCGCAGCAGTTTTGCTCTAGGGGCCGAGGAGGCTGAAACTATTCATAATTCGGGCAATTTCTCCGCCTTCCTCTTCCGGCCTCTGTAGCACCCAGCGCCCACCCCAGATCCTCTGTCTCACGCCCCAGCCCACCCCCACCCCTAACCAGCAGCCGCCCTCCCAGGACAGGCTCCTTGCATCCTGCACCACCTTCTGCCCCCCTGCCCCCCGGGACCCGTCAGCACAGGGCCACCTCCCCCTTCCCGCCCAACAGTCCCTCTGCCCCGCTGAGGCCTCTCGTGCTGTTGTCCTCTCCAGTGAACCCTAGTTCCAGAACTGGACTCTGGGTGATTTTTGCAGCTTCCCCTAGCTGTCCCCCCTCCCCTCCAGACACCATAAAGTTTCCAGAAGGATCTTCCTTAAGCAGACGTTAAGCACCTGTGACTCCACTGGGAGGGACCCTCGGAGGCCTGAGCCTTGTTTCCTCCAGACGTGGCCCTCACGCCCTTTCCCTTTGCTAATCAAGCTCTGTATCCTTTTGCGAAAATACCCATGACTACGACTCGGCCAGGCCCTGTGAGTCCTCCTAGAGAATCATGGAACTGGGGTGTTCTGGGGCGCCCCAGCACACTGACCTTTCCTCAAATACTCCATGAAGGGGACTTCCCTGGTGGCGCAGTGGTTAAGAAGCCGCCTGCCAATGCAGGGGACACAGGTTCGAGCCCTGGTCCAGGAAGATCCCACATGCCGCGGAGCAACTAAGCCCTTGCACCACAACTACTGAGCCTGCGCTCTAGAGCCCATGAGGCACAACTGCTGAGCCCACACGCCACAACTACTGAAGCCCACGCGCCTAGAGCTCGTGCTCCGCAACAAGAGAAGCCACCGCAATGAGAAACCCGTGCCCCACGACAAAGAGTAGCCCTTGCTTGCTGCAACCAGAGAAAGCCCGCTGAAGACCCAGTGCAACCAAAAATAAATAAATTAACTAATTAATCTAAAAACAATACATAAGAGCTATTTACTTAAAAAACCCAAACCCCCAGGGCTGCTCGCGCCGCCCCGCCTTTGCTCCTCCTGCTTCGTGAGCTGACCTCCCCGCTTGCCTAGCCGGCCGATCTGCACCTGCAAGATCAGGACACAGGCTGCCTCCTCCGAGTTCCCCCTGCCCTCTGCCATGGCATTTGTGACCCTGTGCTGTGGGCACAAGTGTGCCCGGGCCTGTGCTGGCTGATACGAGGATCCCTAAGTAGTTAGGAGGTGGTTATTCCTTTCTCAAAAGCTTCTTCACTTGACCAGGGGAGGTGAAGGAGGACCCCTTCTCTTCTCGAGCTCTTTGTCACTAACAAGCCTCTTGTGTGCGTTATAAATGAAAGACTGATTTTTGCACGTAGCTTTTTGGGGGGCCCTCTTGTCTGTGAAGTGCAGTCAGCCTGAGGTTCGGGCTGGTGACAGTTGGCAGGACACCTGACTTGATTCATGTCTTGGTAACAATACTCCTGGCTGGATAGGGGCTGGGGATGCCCTCTCCTACCACGGTCTGCAGCAGCTGGCAAAGACACCGGGCTGGCCAGCAGGGAAAGAACTCGAGAAGGACAGAAAAACAACCGGGGCTTTGGCTGTTAGAAGCCAAACCTCCTTAGTCCTTGGGGTTCCAGGGCCCATCCTGGGGTGGTCGCTGCTGTCCTGACCATCAGGAGGGAGGCCACATCACCAAGGGCCACAAGGCTCTCTGAATGGAGCTACCCTGGCCTCAGGCCCAGTGGCCCCCTGCCCTGGAGGGACTAGGAGGGGATTGATTGTTCCTGTAGCCCACTCAGCCATGGCCTCAAACAGGGTCGGGGTGGGGCGGGCGAGGCCACTGATGCAACTTCGCAATGAGCCAGGAAGCAGCTGTTAGTGCTCGTGTAGCAGGGGCCGTGGAGCCCTCGAAGCTGCCTCTCTGGGGACAGTAATGCTTCATGGGGTTATTGTGAGGGTTACATGAAATGATCTTTATTTCAAATGATTTTTTAAAAAAACTCATTTGAAATATTATGACTGAATGAATGAATCTGTGCTGCACATTTTAGGATAAAGAAGGGGTGGCGCTGTGTATCCTCTGGGTCTCCCCAGGCCTGAAACTCAGTGTCTGTATCTGAACCTCACCTGTGGTGGTTCGTGGATGTCTTCAGAGCGACAGTGGGCAAAACAGCCCCGGGGCAGCCCTCCCCTCCTCCCTTGGCACTTGGAGAGACAGAGGAAAGTTTGTGGTCACCTCCAAACACACACCGAGACACACCCACAGACACACAGACACACACGAACACATAAAAACACATCGAGAGGGACTTCCCCAGTGGTCCAGCGGGTAAGACTCCGCACTCCCAATGCAGGGGGTCTGGGATCGATCCCTGGTCAGGGAACCGGGTCCCGCGTGCTGCGGTGAAGAGTTCGATGCTGCAGCTAAGACTCGGCGCAGCCAAATAAATAAATATTAAAAAAAAACCATAGAGACAACACAAGAGACACATACATCCGAGACACACAGACTGTTCAGAGACAGAGTGGGCAGGGGCAGGCCTCAGGGGGTGGCTCAGCGCGAGGAGGGCTCTCGATTCGCCTGTCTCCCCAGGCCGGGGACTCTGGAGAGGTGGGCCCACTCACCTGGGGACGTGAAGAAGGTTTTGCAGAGCTCTCTTGCTAGCGGTGACGTCTCAAATCTCCTGGATAATATTCACCCTTCGGCCCACGGCCACGGGGACCTCCAGAAATCCAGGATTCTGCCCCAGAAGAAAGGAAAGGGAAAGAAACATGCTTTTATTTAGTGCCTGTTAATCAGGTGCCAGGCAACTTTCCTACCCCCTATTAGCTCACTAAAGTCTCTGAAAAGTGAGCTGTAAGGTGACCATCACCTTTACCGGAAGCTGGGCTTGGAGAAATTAAGGGGCTTGTCCAAGGAAAGCATCTGGTGAATGATGAGGCCAGAGGGTCTGACACGCCATGGATGCCAGCCCCCAGGTGGTCCCCAGGCTCGGGGCCAAGCATCAGGGGAAGAATCTGTCCCTGGAGAGTCGGGGTGGGGGCAGGGAACCCCAGGGCCGGGATGAGCTTGAGGAGGTCTGCCGATCTGTCTGTGCTCCCAAGGCGCAGGCCCAGAGCTGCCAGGAACCTGGCCGGGGGAGGCGCACCAGCCAGGAGGAAAGCCACCATTTCTGAATTGTGCTGCTCCACGTCAGAGAAGTAGAAGCTGGCAGGGGTCTCCTGGTCCTGGGTCAGCCTGACATTAGATGGAAAGGCCCCCTGCCCACTCCCTACCTGGCTCTCCACCCCAGAGTCCAGCGGTCAGAGGCCAGAGACCTGCTGTCCTGGTGGAGGGGGCATGTCAGCAACCTGCCCGCAGCGTCAGGGACAGAATCTGGCACCTGTGGGAGAGCTGTGTGACTGTGGGTGTGGCTTTGCCTCCCTGGGTCTTGGTTTCCTCATCTGTCAAAAGTGGAATAGTGTCATCTACCTTGAGAGACCGTGGTGAGGATGAAATGAGAACCAGCAGGGAGCCTCGCACTTACCTGCCGGCTCCCTGGCTTCCTTCCCAAACTGGTCTACAGGCAGGCCTTTCTGAAGGTGAGCCAGATGGTCCAGGAAAATGGGCCTGGGGTCTCTGCAGAACACTGCACTTGTAGTCTGCTCTGGATTCCCTTCTCTGTGAAGTTCCCATGGCTGTATGACCTGGGCAGGATACTAAACCTCTCTGTGCTTCAGTGTACTCACCCTGCGTCACCAGGTAAATTACAGATGTGTGAGTGGCTGTGAGGAATGTCCCTGGGTTTGTTTTTTTTTCTTTTCTTTTCTTTTTTGGGAAGGAGTGTGGAGCATGGCAAGAGTCCCTCCTCAGGGTGACTGTAGGCTTGGGGTTGGGGGCCCTGCTTTGGATAGGACACTCCCAGACACAGAATGAAGTACCAAGGGTCTGCCTTCTTGCTTTCTGGGAGGGCTCCCTGGGGGCTGAGAGGGACTGGCCCAGCCTGTGTTTTTCTCTGGGGCCTGGGGTGACAGTATTTAAGCCCAGATGCTCTGGCCTGGGTTGGCCATTGGAGGAGGAGGGGCTCAGAACTGCCCCGCTTTAAGCAAACCCACTGAGCAGAAAATCCAAAGGGGCCTGAAAGGCAAATTTTAGAGCACTCCCTCAGTCTATGAAAGGATCTTTATTTTATAAAGAGCTTCGCAGTCAAATTCTGTTAACTTGACCCCTTCCTTGGGTGGGCGGGGGTAGCACCGAAATGATCTCCCAGAAGAGGCGGCCCAGCATGGGGGGAGGTGCTCAGGCATTGGGATTTCGGGGGGTCCCGCTGGAAGCCCTTGGAACAACCCTCTGGGAAAAGGGGCAGCAGAGTGTGGAAGTGGGGGGGTGGGGGAGGAGGGATTGGTGACCTACCGAGGGAGTCACTGGGTCCCGGGTGTCTGCCCTGGGCCAGGGCCCGAGCACCGGTACCTCTGTTGTCATGGCAGCCCTGCGAGGTGGGGCTGTCGAGCAGGCAAGGTTACAGGAGGGACGTGGGGCTCGGAGTGTGAAGTGGAGGCACAGGGGCCTGGCTGGACCACAACTTCAGTAACAGTGGGGACCTGCCTGCTCTTAGGTGGCTGTCTCAGTACCCACACAGGCGCGGCACACAGCAGGTGCTCCGTGTTTGCCAGTGAAGAGCGGAAGGAAGTCAGGTCCGACTGATTCAAAGCCACCACGCCTTTTCCCACTTGGGCCCAATGAACCCGAGGAGGTGGCCTGTGGCCCCCTGGGCCTGGGAGGAGAGCAGGGTGTGGGCAGAGCCGGGCCGGCCCTCCCAGCGCCCTCCTGCGGTCCCGGCCGGGGCAGTCAGGGACGAGCCATGTATGCCCACATGTGTCCACGAGAGGTCGCCCCGCACCGCCAGCAGCAGTGAGACCAGCCTCCCAGAGGACCCCTAGTGGTGGAGGAAGGAACTCACCTTGGAGGAAGCAGGATGCGGCCCGAGCAGAGTTGGAAAATTGTACCATGGAAGCGTTGGCCGGAGGGCACTGCAAAAGCGGTACAGAGGAGGAAATGAGCCCAGAGCGGGGTGGCTGGTCCTGGGGACCCAGAGCTAGTCCACGGCAGAGCCTAGAGCTCCCCTCCCAGGTCCTCATCTCCTGGATCTGAAGAGGGCCTGCTGCTGGGGCTGCTTTGTCTGGGTTTCCCTAGACTTGTGGACTGCAAGGTGGAGATGGGGTCGGGGAGGGCAGGGCTGGTGGATGGGGAGCATGGGGTGGGGCCACGGGGTGCACTTGGCTGTACCCAAGGCCACGACCCTCTTGGTAGCCCCTCTTCCAACAGGACGGGCCCAGCTGGTCATGCTGGGGGTACAACTCGGCCTCCTTGATGTGGGAGCATTACCAGGTGAGGTAGGTACCCCAGGGGGTCGGGCGGCTCTGTCAACTTGGCATGGCCCTCACTGACCCTGGAACCCCACACCCAAGGGGCAGGGCTGGCGCTGGATGCCCAGGCAGCTGGGCCCTGCTGAGAAGCAGTGAGGCCAGGTCATGCTGGGCCTTGCGGGCTGGGTGAGGAGCTGGGTTTTATCCTGGGGCAGTGGGGAATCTATTGGGTGGGGCTTAAACCAGGGAGCAGCGTGGTCCTTCTAGTCACGATGGGTGAGTGAGATGTGGGTAAGGGAGCTGGGTTAGGAGGCCGTGGTCTCCTGGGCCTACAGTATAACTCACAGCCCAGCTCACACTGACTAGCAGGGCAGGTGACTGGCCCACTGGCTGTCTCCTGTCAGCCCTCCGAGCTGGGAGAAGAGGCCGGGAGACCTTTTCTCCTGGCTCTCTGGCATCATGATCCTTCAAGAAGCCCTCCTTGGTTCGCTGCTGCCGGTTGGATGACAGGTGTATGCCTCACCCAGCTTCGGTTTCAGCTCTGTCCACTCCCACCCACAGCGACTTTAGCTGCAATGCCCTGACCCCTCCTCACCTCCCTGGGACCTGCAGGAACCCCTTCCAGGCCCAGCTCAAATGCTATTTCCTCTAAGACGCCCTCCTGGCCAGTCTGGGCAGCAAGGCCTCTCCCTGGCACCCGCATCCTGTGGGAGCTCAGCGCTCACCGTGTTAGCAGGGTTCTCAGCCATGGCCCGGGGTTAGAGCCACTGCTGAATGTAGGGACTGGCCCAGCATGCACAGCATCCAGCGAGAGGGATGCCGGGAGAGAGGACAGAGGGAGTCTGGGACAGAGGGGCCCGGAGGCGAGGGAGAAACCAGCTGAGCCCCACCCTCGAGTCCCTGAATGTCCGTTCGGCACTCTCGCTGTTGGTCAGCGAACTTCTCCTTGGGTGACGTGGAAGAGCTTGTCCTTCTCCCCCAGCGTGACATGGCTGTGTAGACGGGGTGGGCAGAGAGCTCACCCCGTTCGCCCTGGCCCTCCTGCAGGACTGTGGCCCCAGGCTCTGTTGGGCAGCCCCTCTCTCCACAGAGCCCTTGCCACCCTTGAAGTCCTGCGGCTCCTGAAGCCCCCACGGCTTTGGGCTAAGTGCCTCCAGGGGCTCCCGAACTGGGGGCAGGGGGGATCAGGCAAGGGATGCCCTGGCTGTGACAAGGCCACCTAAAGGGGCCCAAGAGGAGGGGGAAGCCAAGTGTAGCAGCAGGGCCACCGAGATGAGTCCCAGGATCTGGAAGTGGTACCATGGCCGCTATGCAAACAGCTGGAAGGCCAGGCAGCTAGGTCGCCCAGGTAGCCTCAAAGGGGGTGCGGATACTGCGAGGATAGAGTGAGGTGGCATCTGCTGGAGCCAGCCACGGAGGGAGGGCCATCTCCTGCAGGGGTGCCCAGAGATGGAGTCCAGGGAGGGCCCAAGGCTCTGGGGATGCAGTGGAGGCGGGGCAAGGGAGGGGGCCCTAGCCAGGTAGGCGGGGGTGGGGTTAGGAGCACTGATAAGAGAAGGGGCCGCAGGCCAAGGGGCCAAGGGGAAGGCAGGGCTGGGCTCCGGGCTCCTCAGTAACAGAGTGCTCACCCTGCCCCACTCCTGGCCCTGGACAAACCTCCAAAGAAGCTGGTCCATCTCCAGGGTGGCACTGCCCCTCCCAGGTCCACAGGGGCTCTAAGCTGGGGGTGGGGGAAATGCAAGGACCACCCAGCCCAAGGAAGGATTGAGCGACCCCTCCCCATGCCTCCTCGAGGCCCTCCATCCAGCCCTGCGTTCCCAGCACTCAGTGGGTCCCTGCACACTGTTGCTTCCCCCAATTCGGCACCCTCTCCATCCCGGTGCAGGCCTCCCCCTGAACCCCCAGCCTGCCCGCTGTGTGGCAGCTAGACCCTGCCACGCGGATGCTGTCACCTCCTTCATTGCCCCCACTTCCATCCTTACTGCAGCGAATAAGGCCCACGAAGGCCTGGTCCCTGCCTGACTCTCCGGAGGCGTCTCTCAACTGTCGCCCCAACCTGCTCATCTCCCCCGCCCCCGCCCCCGCCCCACCAAATGGCCTTGTTTTCTGAAAATGTCACGCTCTGTCTTCAGGGCTTGTGTACACATCCCGAGTTCTGCCTCAATTCCTTCCCCTCGCATTGAACTCAGGTCCATTTCAGTTCAATGTCCCTCCTCTGTCTCAGCGCCCCTCCTGGGTGCACCCATGCCCACAATGGCACTTTGCACGTGGAGCTGTCCTGCCAGCTCCATGTCTGCGGAACTGCAAGCTCCTCCGGGTGGGCAAGCGTGTCCCACTGTCCCATGGCCCTGACCCCAGCAGAAGCAGCACAAAGAATGTGCTGCAAGGTTTTGCAAATGATAAGGGCATTCACTTAACATTTATTGAGCACCAGCTGTGTACAAAGCCCTGTGCTAAGCCCTGTAGGGGGTTATATAATGCAAAGCCCCTCGGCTCCAGGCTCCCGAAAAAGCTCCAGACTAGACAGTGTTCAAGGGAGAGTTTCTGCACCTGCCAGGGCCATCGGGGGCTTCCGCAGGGGACTCTGCCTGGAACACGCGTCTGCTGGACACCCACCAGCTTATCTCTGCTCGGGCTGCACAGCGTTCTCCAGGAAGCCTCTTTAGAGCTCGTCTGCCCTAGACTGTGTCCCCAACGGCAAGGGACCACAGTGGGTGCCTATTTCCTCTGCACAGGGCCTGGCACCTCCGGAGCTCATTAAATCATTGCTGAGTGATGGCTGGGAAGAGCACCAGGACAGCAGGCAGAAGGCGGTCGTCACAGGCCAACTGGGGGTGCAGGGTCCGCGTTGAAGGCTCCCCTGCCAATGACGACGCTCTGGCAGAGGCTTTAATGGCAGTGGCTCACCCCTGACCCCCTTTCAACTGCTGCTCCATAGGCCTGACCCTCCCAGTGACCTCTGGGATAGGAGGACAAGGACTTCACCCCACTTTACCCATGAAGAGAATGGGGCTCAGGGAAAGGGACTCACTCAAGGCTACACAGCCAGCAAGCGGTGGAGCTGGTGTTGGAACTCGGGTCTGAGCACAACCTCTTGCTCTTAGCAAGCCCTTCTAGCCTTGGGAACCCACGCACGCTGCTTCTGAGTCTTCAGTTTCCTTATGAACCAGATCAAAGGGGAGTGACTTTCTGAGTCCCAAATAAACCCGAGGCCTCCTGTGAGGGGCCAGGAAATTTGGCCGAGGGCATCAGAAGTCAAGGGACGCCCCTGACCCAGCTGTCACTCATGTGACTGCCTCGTGTGCCCTGGTGCTCTGAGCTTCCCGGAGAAGACTTTTCCTCTCATTTATCACCCATCCACCCATCCATCCATCCCTCCCTCCCTCCAACCATCTTTATTCACTTGCTCGCTAGTCACAATGCATCTTTGATCCGTATCAGGCCCCGTGATAGAGAGATAAGCCATAGTCTCCACCATCAAGTCAATAAAACGTAGCAAGTGTAGATACCAGGACAGAAGATGAGGCACCGTGGGGACACCGTGGGGACAAAGTGACCCTCTAGATGGAGTGCCCAGGGACCACAGTGGGGGAAGAGTCCTAGAGGAGCTGACACCACTCTTACCACGTCTCTGAGGCTATTGGTATGTGGAGGAGAAACTTCTGCCCCAGGCCAGCCCCCGCTTCGGGCACATCCCAAGTTCTCTAGGAAGCCATTTCCCTACTGTTAGGGCAGGGGCTCCTCAGGGAGTTTCCCCGGCCATTCTGAGGCTGGAAGGACAGACACAGACGGAAGGTCTGGTCTCTGCTGTTTGGGTTCCTTGGCCCCTGGATGTGTGTGTGTGGTCACCCTGCCCCTCACGCTCTGACCCTGCAGGGCACCGGTGCCGACAGGGCCTTGGAGGTAATTACCTACCTGCCCTGCTGAGCCCCACCTTCCACACTCCCAAGTCTCCCAGTAGAAGTGGGGGCCCGAGGGCAGCAGATGGCTCCCCAGACTGGCCCTGACCCCAATCCCCAATCGGCACTTCTAACCTTAAAGCAATTCCACCTCCATGGCCACCATCTCCTTGGCGCCCCACAGTAACCCTGGGAAGGAGGCAGGGCAGAAGCTGGGAACCCTATTTTGCAGGTGAGAAAACTGAGATCTGAGAAGCACAGTGGCTGTCCCAGCTGGCGGGCAGACTCCCGGAGAGGTTTAAGAGCTGGGCTGGGGTGTCCTGTAGGCCTACGGTGAATCTTGGCTGTGAGACCCCGAGCCTGACCTCTCTGGGATGCCTCATCTGTAAAAGGGGGATGCTGGGAGTATCTCCTCACAGGGGGGATGCACGACTTAAATGAGATCGAGTTTGGAGGATGCTTAGTGCAGGGCCTGGCACGCCTGGGGCACCCGACAGTCTGGCAATATTATGAATACAGATCCAGGTCTGCTGCCTCCGCAGCTTGCCCTCTTTCTACCCCACCCGCCCTCTCCCGCCCCATCTTTCTAAGGATTGAAGACAGCAGCTGGCAGTGGGAGGTGGTTGCTTTAAATATGAGATGAGGAGAACAAAAGGAAAATAGAACAGGGTGGTGGCTCATGGCTAAAATTGAACAATTCCCCTCCCAGACTCGGGGGAGGGGCCTGCAGGACACCCTCCGGTTTCTGCTCCCTGTTCCCGAAAGGAGCTAAGCCTTGCTTCACAAGCTCCGTCGGTCCTGCTGCGGGGAGGGGGAGGCGCTGGCCGGGGAGCCCACAAGCCAGGGGACACCCCTGCCTGCCCGTAGGCTCTGTTCTCCGGAGGAGCAGCAAGTAGGCTAGGCGGGATCCTGGAGCTTCTCTGCATCGCTTCCAAGAACATTAAATATTCACCAGAAGATCTCTCCACAGGCCCCCCGCGAGCTTCAAGGGCAGCCCGTCCCCTTGGCAGCGTGCGCGCCGCCTTGGATGCCACGGGCCCCATTACCAAGCCCTTGCTCTTCACCTTCTCCCACCGACTGCCTCGGTGCCCCTGGCCCCCTCCCACTCCCACCCCCACCCCCGCGGGCCCCGGTATGGTGACCAGCGTTTCATTCTCCCTGGCCGGTGCGCACTGCTCTCCCAGGCAGAGGGCTGGGGCCTGTGACTCGGCCTCCTGATGTGTCCAGAGAAGGCTGCGATCTCCCCTACGCCTACTCTGGCTGGGCCCGGCAGAGGGGACTGAGGTGTCGGTGGGCGAGTCACCGCTGCCCACGCACAGACGGCACCGGAGGGGCCGGGGCTGGCGGTGGCTGCAGGGCTGTGGTCGCTGCCACCATTAAGTGAATGCCGGGGGCTGCGGCAGGCCGAGCAGAGGGCAGGTGGAGGCCTGCTGCCGGCGGAAGGAAGCAGCTGGGAGCCCGATGGACGGAGGTGTGGACTGGCCGTGGGGACCCCAGCTGTCCACTGGACGGGAGGTAAACAGCAGGCCTGTGGACACAGCTTGTGCCCTGACAAGCAGGGCCGCTGAGGCCGGCAGGCCAGGGTCTAGGTCCCGGCTGAAGTCGCTTCCTAACTGGACCTGGGCGAGATACCTCGCCCGCCCAGCCTCAGTTTCTTCATTTGTAAATGGGGACGGTGATCTCCACCTCGGAGGTCTGTTGAGGATACAGGACATCGCGGTCGTAAGGGAGGGAGCCCAGTGCCTGCCAAGTGGGGGACACTCAACAGCTGGAAGCTTCCTTGTCCTCAACCCCAGAAACCCCTCACCGGGCTTCCCTGGTGACGCAGTGGTCGCGAGTCCCTCTGCCGATGCAGGGGACATGGGTTCGTGCCCTGGTCCGGGAAGATCCCACATGATGCGGAGCGCCTGGGCCCGTGAGCCGTGGCCGCTAAGCCTGCGCGTCCGGAGCCTGTGCTCTGCAACGGGAGAGGCCACAGCAGTGAGAGGCCCGCGTATCGCAAAAAAAAAAACCCTCGTCTTCATCCCGTTCCTCCTCCCTCCGCCCTCTTGGGAGCTGCACCCCCAAATCCTCCACTGCCCTCCACATCCATCTCACCAGCTTCCTCGGGCCCCCGTTGTTCTGCACATGCCCCTGCCCCCTCACCCGAGGGTGCCTTCCCCAGGCGTTCCCCCGTCTCATCCCTCCCCTGGAAATGCCACGGCCTAGTTCAATGCCACCTCCTCTGTGACACCTCCCCCAGTGCTCTGGGCAGTGAGAGCTTCTCCCTTCCCCGAACCCTGAATTCCCCTGAACCCCACCCTCCCTCCCCACTAGCAGATTACTTAAAGGCATCCTGCTTTTCTGCTCCTGGGTCTGCCTCCCTCAATGGACTGCCAGCCACTGCCAAGGCCAGTGTGTTCCGACGCGTTCCGCATCGTCACGACCCTCTCCTGTTGCAGCCCCTGTCAGCAAATGCTTGTTGAATCACTGGCCACGAGCAGGGAGGGGCCTGGGAGGAAGGTCAGGGTGACCACGGCTGGCACAGGTCTCAGGGAGCAGAGGGAAGGAAAGCCACTGAGGTCAAGAGAAGCAGTGTCTGGGAAACAGCGGCGACGGCCCCGGGTCACCCGGCCCAATCTCGACAGTGGGCGCACGGCCCTCTGCGAGGACGGGCCCGCCGCAGCAGACAGAAGGGGCACCACTGTACTGAGTGCCTGCTGGGGCCGGCACTCAGTACAGTGCCGGCTTGTAAAATCTTGCTGAATTTCCACCCCGTCCTGGGGGAGCTGGGTGTCAGCACCCCATCTCCAGCCGGGAAGAGAGCAGCACGCCCAAGCACACAGTGTGCACCACAGGGCCAGGTGCAGGCCTGAGACTCCCAGCAACCTCAGGAGCTGGTTCCTTTTATCCCCATTTTATAGACAAAGCCACTGAGGCACAGAGAGGTTAGCAAGAGCAGGGCTGGGCCGGAGCCGGGTCTGCGGACCTCAGAGCCCACATTCCCCACTGCCACCCCGCCACCTGGGATGCGGGCTGAGCCTGTCTTACTTTTTGGCACCCACGTGTGGCAGATTAAAGGAGAGAACAGCCGCAAAGCCGGCAGTTACTAAACCACAGCTATTCCAGGCCTCGGCACCCCCTCTCCTTGTACTCCCATCTGCACGCCTCGCCAATCTCCCGGCAGCACCCAGCGCGGCACAGGGCTCGGGCCAGCGCAGGTCTGAGGTCAAGGAGCTGCCCCCCGCGCCCCCCAAGTCCCAGAGGGCCAGGACCCGCTCCACAGTTAGATCCAGGTGGTCAGCCTTGGGGCAGTGACCCTGACTTCTCCTTTTCGTCCCCATCGCACTGAGCTCAGGACCCCACCACACACAGCAGCAACCCAGCAAGCACTGTGAGGCTCTCGGGTGGGCCGACGACGCTCTCCTCCCAGCTCAGCCGCTCGGGTCTCTGGGCAGAGCTTAGCTGACTGACAGGATGCCGTCCAGCAGAGCTGCTGACAGATCCCATTACAACTGGACTCTCAGCCTCAGGAGGCTGTGACTGGGCCAGGGGCCAGGACTGCCAGGTCTGAATGTCCTAGGTGGGCCATCTCAGGAGGCCCCGTGAGTGCAGGGACAGTGGGCTGGGGAGAACAGGCTGCCCCAGCTCTGCCCAGACCCGGCATTTTGGGGTGTGAGACTCAGATTCCGGAGCCAGCCCCTGAGCTGAAGGGGCTTCTCGGGCCTGCAGGGCAGCCCCTCCTCCTCAAGCCATTTCCGCCTCTGTGCGTTTATCCCCACCGTTCCTTGGCCTGGAGCATCTCCTCCCTGGGGAAAATCCCACTCTCCCTTCAAGAACTGGCTTTCAGGGCTCCCCCACCCCCGGAGGCTCCCCCTCACTCTCTGGGCTGGGCATGGAACCTCCTTCCACCCAACCACGTCCTGTCCTCTCTTATTACACCACTTTTCACATCCCGCTGAAACAATCGGGTTCAAGTGTTCTGCGATAGACTGTGAGCTCACTGAGGGCAGGGTCTGTGGCTTCTCCATCTTTGCGTCCCCACTCCCGGGGCCTGGCACTCAGTGCTGCTGAATAAACATCTTTGAACTGAACTACATTATGTGAGACCGAAAACGTCTTTATAGTGGCTCAGTCTGGCCACCAAGGGTGTCTCAGTCAGCGTCCACGGGGCCCCATCCAACTGCGCTCAGTCCGCACCCGTGACGGAACGGGGAGGGGGCAGGGCCCAGGCGCGCGGGGCCGTGCCTGAGCACAGGGTTTCCGGCAGCCTTGCGGTCCGGCCAGAAGCTTCCCCGAGTTCCTGGGACCCAGCACAGCCTGAGGATACTGGGCCTGCCTTCACTCCAACCTCGAGAGACTGTAGATCAAGATCAGTTTTTGGTTATTTTAATTGTAAAAACCAAGACATTCATATAAATTAGACCGCTGTGTAAAATAGGATTCGCCCTTCTACTAAAACCCTTCTCCCCACACTCAAAAAGAATATAGAAAAGCCAGCAGAGATAAGAAGTACAAATCAGCATGCGGTCCCTGATGAGAAGTGGCAGGCCAGGTTTCCCTGCTGAAACGGGCCTCACGGCGAGGGCACTCCTGGCCCAGGCGTCTCACCGGAGGTCAGTGACACTTCCGAGAAACTGCGCAGTCGCAGCTCCCACACCCTCAGCCACTGGTTACCAACTGCATGGGTGAGGCGGGGTAACAGGTTCACGCAGCCTGGCGGCTGGGGAGCGGGGAGGGGACGGAGGGCGACAGGCTGCTTGGTCCTCACGTCAAAGCCTGGGGCTGTGGAGCTGTCGGCCCAACGAGATGCAGTGCCTTGTTCAGCCCGGGGTCAGGCTGGGAAAGGGGCTTCTGGGGTGGGGTGGGGGTCACCACTTCTCCGGAGGACAAGGAGAGACGCCAGCGACCCCCGAGGACAGACTCCCTCTCGAGGCCGCCTGCATACGGCCCGTAAAGACGAGGACAGCGGACACCTGCCTGCAGTGCTGCGGGTGGGAGCGAGGGGCTCCCGGGCTGTGAGGGGTGAGCAGCCAGCCGGAGAGGCGGGGCTCACATGTCCCTGTGAGAGCAATTCCACCTCCCCCGCTCCTTCTACCCTGTCGCATCTCCCCACCCCTCCCCTGCCGCCCCCTCACGCCCTGGGACTCAGCGTGAGATGGCTGCGAGCCCGGGGCAGAGATGTCAACGAATTCACACACTGGGCGCGGCTCAGGAAACGGTACCCAGGACAACAGAAGAGAGCCCGCTTTCCTTTGGAAAGTCAGGAGCTGCCTGGGGCTGCTCCCCATCCCAGAGGAACAGCAGGAAAAGGCCTGCGGGGGACGGGGGCAGGGGTGGGGGACAGTGTCAGGAGCACTTCCAGACACACACAGCCAGGGTCCCCCCGAAGTACAGGTACAGGAGGTTCTTCACCTCATGTGTGATCTCAAAGCCGAAGCCTTCGCCGATCACCACGTGCCAGGAGGAGCCGAACTTCTTGTCCATCGTCTCTTTGATCATCTTGGCGGCGCTCTGGAACCAAGAGGATGCTCATCAGAGAGGGAGGTTTCGGGGAGAGAGTGGGCATGAGTCAGCGCCTCTCCGGAAAGCACAAGTCTTGGCAAGAAGAAAGGCCTGTTGCCTGATATCGCTGTTCTGCTTACGGAACCTTCGGACAGGGTTTCCGCACGGGGACCCTCCTGCCAGGGGCTGTCGTTACACAGGGACAGGAAACCAGACACTACCTCATCAGTCAGAAGACACTGGTGAGGCAGTAGAGCGGGCCTCGGGCCTGACACAGGGCCCCGGGCTGGAGCTCTGGCTCTGCCCTTAGTGCCCGCGTCCAGTGCCAGGGCCACAAGGCTGTTCTCAGCACTCAGTGAACAAGCGCCCGGAGAGCACGCCGCAGACTGCACGGATTACCATCGTCACCACGAGGTGTCAGGCTTCCCCTCAGGGAACAGAAAGGCTTTTCCCCGACGGGCCTGGTGGGCTCTGGGACAGAAGCTGGCCTGGCTCCCTCCTTCCCGCACTCACTCTTTCGAGAAGAGGTCTGGGGGTGGGGCGGAGGCCCGGCCTTTGCGGGGTGAGCCCCGTGCTTAGGCACCTGCTGAGCACTGGCAGCACCCTCACCCCTGGCCATAGACTAGGCCACTGGGTGATAAGAAATGGCCTGTGCCAGGTTCAAGAGCTAGGAGGGGCTGGAGATGGGATGTGCACGTGGGCCTCCCTGGCCCAAAGCCTGGGTTCTCACTAGCCAGGGTCGGCCTCATCACTCAAGCTGCCATGACACCGACTTCTTTCTTGCTCACCACCAGATTGATGAGTGACATCCCTGTGTCGACGCTGATTTGTCGTTATCGCCAGCAGCTAGAACGGTCCTGGCACAGGGACGTGTCTAACATCTTTCTTGCATGGATGAATGGATACATGAATGAGCACCTGGGTGGGCCTCTGTTCTCCGCAGGGACGGAGCCAAGGGGAAAGGTGCCCTATTCAGCAGCCCGCCTGAGACGGGGAACGCGGGCAGGGGCGTCACGGAAAGCCCTCTGGCTCTTCTCCCTCTAGGGCTGGTCGTGAGCATCGGATCAGTACCGGAGACAGCACCGGTCTCTCCCCTCACCGGCCTTCCCCATGGTGCGAATGCTTCCAAGGAAGGCTCTAGCCTGGTCCCAGCAGGACTCTCTGGGGCTCGCTGTGGGGACTGGGGCCACAGGGGTCACCAAAGACACGAGGGGCCACCTGCACTGATGGCAATACCTCGTTGTTGTTGGAGAATTTCTCACAGGCCGTGACACACAGCTCCATGGTCTCCACTCGCATCTCCTCTGGCATGTCCGAGTGCTGGAGACAAGGCAGGGGACAAACAGAGAGAGCCTCAGCCTGTGACCTGCCTCCTGGGCTGGCCTCCGTCCCAAGCGTAAGGCACGGACACCGGGGAGCTGCCCCGGCACAGCCCCGGGCACAGCCCAGAGAGATGACCCATCTCCTGACGGAATCATGCTAAGCCTCGCGGGCTCTTAGGCCCCGGGCCCCTGTGCGACCAGCGTGTTACAGCGACAGGCGTGGGCTGAAGGTGGCCCAGGCGGGAGCCTGCCGGCCACGGGAACGGTTTACCAGTAGCCTCAGAGCACAGCTGGCGCGCCCAGAAGCCTGAAGAGACGGTGCGGCCCCTCTGGGCGCTCCTTCTCCGGCCGCTTTGCTGATGTGTCTCCTCTTCTGGGCCTCGTCTCCACCCAGCTGCCCGCTCTCGGGGCCCCGCTCCGCGGATTCATACATCTTCTATGCGGGTGGGGCCCCCACATGTTCATCCTTGGCTTTAACTTCTTCTTTGGGCTCCGGATTCCTATGTCCAACTGCCTACTTGACAACCTCAGATGTCTGAAAGATAACTCTTGATTTTCCCCACAAACCTATTCCTCCGTCTTCCCTCTCTTGGTAATCAACACAGTTTTCTCTCCCAGGCTCAGGACGAAATAAACCCTAGCAGCCACCCTTGGCCTGCTCTCCCCCGTACCCAGCATGCAATGCGCCAGTGAATTCTCTTGCTCTACCTTCAAGATCTGTCCAGAATCCTACCATGTCTTGCCACCTCTATCTACTCTGTGACCTGGACCCGGCCACCCACATCTCTCTGGGCCTCTGCAATAGCACCCTGACTGGTCTCCCCACTTCCACCCTGATTCCCTAAAATCCATTCTCCTTCCAACAGCTAGAGTGATCTTTTAGAAATACTAAACGTAAAACGGATCACAGCACTCCCACTCCTCTGCTTAAAGCTCTTTACTGTTCCCTTTTGAACTCAGGATAGAATCCACGTTTCTCACCGTGGCCCCCAGGTCTCTGGGGCCTGGCCCTGCTGTCACGCTGACACTCACGTCCTGCCACCCCCTCAGCACCTGTTCCAGCCACACTGGCCTTCTTGCTGTTCCTCCCAAACGCTGGGCTTACTCAGGCTTTCTGTGCCTGCTGCCTCCCCTGCTGGGGGAGTGTTCTCCCCCAGACTTTCACAAGGCTTGCTCCCTAATTTTATTCAGGTCTCTGATCAGAGAAACCTTTCTAGAAGACATCCTCTATTCTCTAGCCCCTTATACCTGCTTTATTCTTCTTCATAGCACTCATTACCTGAAATTATGTTCTTTAAACCTTTCTTTCATGTGGGCCAGGCCTTTGTCTTGTTCACTCCTACATCCATAGTGCCTAGAACAGTGCCCGATATATAGCAGGTGGCCTAAATAAATAATGGTCGAGTGAATGAATGAATGAAAGGATGAATCACTGTTGACCCCTCGGTCTCTAGATCTGGCCAACAGAGCCCTTCTTAACTTCCTCCCACTGCTGTTCTGCAGGGGACAAGCTCCCCCTGCCTCTCTCTAAGGCTCTGTGGGGCCTGCTGGCTACCTGGCTCCCTCCTCCAGGGCTTACCCTGACCAGAGGAAAGGTCTGCAGTCGTTTATAATCAGCCTCATCTTTCTTCCCTTCTGTTTCTCCCATGATCCTTCCTCTGTGACCAGGAGGAGAGAGTGGGGCTTTCAGGAGGTGCTGGGACTGGTAATTAAGACACACCCAGGAGATTCAGGAAGCAGGCCCAGCCAGCTTGGTGGGAGCAGAAAATGTCTTTCCCCAAGGGGTGCTGCAGAAAACAGGAAAAACCAGGAGAAACGAGTTGGCTTAAAAACCACACATCGCAAATTAGAAATGTCTCAGTAACAATCTGACACCTCCCCATCTCAACTCCTCTGCATCCTTTCCAAATGGCCAGCAAGTCTGCAGACGGGAGGATGAGTCAACACGAGATGCTGGGACCCAGCTAAGAACACGTCGGTACGAGGCTGCAAGCCCACACTGTCATTACCAAGACAAATACTGACTGCGGGCCAGGCTGAGGGTGGAGCCTTGAGCTCGCAATTAAGGAACGTAGCTTCTCTGCATGCCCACTATGTACGCAGTCCTTGCTCCCCAGCAGACATGGTTAGGAAGTGAGATGTCAGGTCACGTTCAACAGCCCTGGGTTTATGGGCAAACAAGTGCCTCCTTCCGCAGGTCCCTGCTCTGTGGGAGGAAGGGGACCAGCAATGCTCTGTGCCCTCCCTGGCACACCTGGCAGCCCAGCTCTTCTCATCCACTCCCTCAGGCCACCCGTCTGGCCGGCCCAGGAGTTGGGATGCTGAGGCATTAGTACCGGTGCTACCGCACACTAGCTGCATGGCCTGGACCTCAGATTCCTCATCAGTAACATGAAGGTAGTCCAATCTATCTCATGGGGCTGTTATGAGAATCAAATGAGACAATGTACGCCAGGCACATGGTAGGCATTCAGTAAATTGTGCTTCCCTCCCTCTGGCTCCTGGGGGGAGCATACAAGGATATGACTGAAAAGTTATAAAGCTAATACACATGTATAGATTTTTTTTTTCTTTCCAAATCTAGTTATGGAAAAACAGATGGGGCTTTTTCTAAAGAGATGGGCCTGGATCCTAAAAGACTGGAAGCAGTGCTGCAAATTCTGGTGTTTCTCTTTATCCTATAATTCAAAGAACTTTTAATCTCAGAAGTACTACTAACACAAATAAATACACACTGCCATGTCGTTAAGCCCTTTGTGACCATCCTTATTGGCCAAATACAGCCAAATAATGTTATTCCAGCACTTCTCACATTTCCAAATACATCTGCTTTCAGTGCACGACCACCGAACCCTGAAGATGCCTAGCGTAGTAACTAACGGGCAACTAACGGGCAGGTAACGACGAGCGACGTCTCTTGGCTTTCCTTTGGGCCAGACACTGTTCTAAGCGCTCCACGTGTGTTTACTCAGCCCCATGCCACCAACGACCCCACCAGTTAGGGCCTGCATGAATGGAGGGTCGCTCAGCTACTGAGCGGCAAAGCTGGGGTTTGATCTGGGCACGGTCACCCTAACCCCTCCTCACAAGGCCTCTGCATGGCAACGACACACAGCGGGCGCCCGCACGCCTGACCTCTAGGGCGTGACCACTAGCACGGCTCCTGTGAGCCCAGCGGTGAGAGGAAGGTTTGATCTTCCCTTTCGGTGTCTGCTGTTCCGATGCTAACTTGACCCTTGTTTGGCCAAGCCTTGAGCTTTCCGTGCACTTTTTCTGGGCTGTGCTCTCGAGCTTATCCCACTCTCTGATGCTGCAGAAGTCCTCAGCGCCACTCCATGTGCTCGGCTCCCTCGAGCGAGGCTGGAAGCCTGCCACCGACCCCACGCCCCACAGCATGGGTATGTTCTGATTTCCCAGCGGACAGACAGCCCCTGTTACCTCATCGTTCTGGGCATTTGTACCATTCAGATATTAGCAGTTTCTGTTTGTCTCTATATATAAGCCTGCAAATTACCAAGTACAATCTCATTGTGCTCTCTGCTGAAGTGTCTTACTTCACAAAAGCCAGTGAATCATTTCGTCCTTTCTCGTTAATGTTAGGGTCCCATTGCGCCCTGTCCCCCTAGCTGTCTTCGGTAAAGGCCACTTTATTGCCTCCTCTTCCACATCACCAAGGGGTGACAGAAGGTGCGGGGCCACACTGATGATAAAAGAATAAGGGCTTTAAGCTTCCATTGCCTCCTGAGGTTTTCAAGCGGGAACAACTTACAATGCTGAAGCAGCTGCTTAGGGCCCTTCCACCTGAATATTTCAGCTCAATCCAATTCATCCTCTGGGCTAAAAAGCGCTAGTGTGGAGGGGAGCTCGGTGGCAACTGTGCATACGTGTGCCCTCGGGGAGGTCAGGGTCTGTGACCGCTGCTTGGACTCTGCTTCAACACATAGAATCCTGATGAAACAAGACTTCAGAGGTATTACCAAAGCCCCTTCTTCAGGAACAAAGTGGAAAAGCCACTGGGACAGTTTTTTTTTAGAGGGGACATCACCTTGTAGAGAAGAGAAAGTACAGGATCACGAGGCGGAATATTAAGGCTGGAATACTAGCTCTGTAACTGAAATCAATTCTGCCCTCTTCCTTGCTCTGCAGCCTTGGGCAAGTAATTTAACCTCCTGAGTCTTGGTTTCCTCCGTGAAATGGGATAATCCCACCTTCTCATTCTCAGAGAGCTGTCGAGAGCACCAAGCAGATGCACGTGAGCGTTCTGAAATCGCGGAGCTCCCCGCGCTCAGCATCACGCTGCCCCTACAGCCACCATGTTAGCAGCCAGCACTTCGTCAATCTCATTCAACCGCATTTATTCAGGACCACGACTGCAGATACTTTTCCTACCCACTGCACGTACTCCTGGGGATCCAAAAGGAATGAGACTCACAGAATGAAAAGGAACAGTTATAGATTATGTGTTTCCAAATCCAGAGAGGTAGGAGAATTTTTATGATGCTGTATCATTATAGTACAGCTACAGTCATTCAGCCACGATTTTAAAACCCTGCCGATAGAATGCTACCGAAAATAGCAGAACTAGAGGTTTTAATAACCTTATAAATCTTCCATGCAAATGAGTGTGTGCCTGACAGGATCAGGCCAGGAAGAAGTTGCGTCAGGTCTAAAAGAGAGCCCTTTAATAATGGAAGCGTGCCCCTGGCCAGGGCACTTGAATCTCCTGGGTACCAGAGCTTGACCGTCCCGGGGCCTGTCCTGGCGCACAGAGCCAGTGGCAGCCTTGCTCCCTCTCTGCCCTTTAGTCCCCTCCTTACCCAAGGGCCCCTCTGGAGCTTTACACAGCCTCGCCCATGTCTGCTGCGAGGCTTCTCCTAGGCAACAGGAGGCAGAGGCAGGGCTCTCCATCTTATCCTCCTGTCAAAGCCTGTGCCCCTTGTTCTTCTGTGGCAATGACCTCAGTCACTATTTATTATTTTGCTTTTGAAGTGTTTGGGAGGAATCCTTAAGAGGGTTAGGGGATGTGGGGAGGAGGAAGGAAAAATGAATGAATTCTGGGAAATAAGGTCAAAAGTGTCAGCCAGCACCCCGACCCCCCACCCCAAGCCACTCAGCGCCTGGAACACGCTTGGCTCGTGGACCACGGCTCGCCACCCCTTTACCACCTTCCAGCATCCGAGAGGTGGGAGGACACGCTTGGCGCACGGCATCGTGCTCCACAGGCAGGTCTGACTTCACACCTCGGTCTGTCTCGGGTAAGTGTTTACATCTCTAGGCCTTGGTTTTCTCATCTGGAAACTGGGCCTAAGAATAGACTCTGCCTCACAGTAAATGTCAGCTCTTGCTACTGGTGTGGAAGGAAGGGGAAGTGCAATGCCCTTGTTCATATCCCAGCCAACTAAACAGCTAAATGCTAGGCCAAACAAACCAACACTCACCGAGTCCCCCCCGGTGCTGTTAGTACTGAAGGAGGAAGGACTCACAAGGAAATCTGGTAAACACAGTTGGGCCGGGGGCTGTAGTGTGGTGACACTGCGCTTTCACACTTACTGCCTCATTTCAGCCCGTAACAACCTGTGAGGGCAGCACCCGCTCCCAGTTCTCAGACAAGACACTGGGGCTCAGAGAGGTTTGCGGGCTGGCCTGTGGGCACACAGCCAGCAATGACAGAGCCAGGAGCGGAGCCCATGTCTCTTCTTCTGACGCTACCTTCTGTGCTTGCTTTCTTGTCCCAAGCAAGTAGGAAACAAGACAGTAACACGAACAATGTCAATCCTCGGCAGCCACTGGTCCAGCCCCCCGTCCAGGCAGGCCTCCGACTTCCAGCCGTATCGGGGCTACACACACACTCGGCACCTTGGTTATCCTCCTGCCTTTCCCTGACACGTCCGCCCTCTGCCTTCTGGCAAACAAAGGGCAAAGCTCGTAAGGTGAGGAGAAAGGAACCTAAGGACTTGAGAGCGTTCGTCTAAGATGTCAGTGGTGACGTCAGGAAACAACACGGAAGATGTGGATTCCACAATCAGTTTAAAATGCACCTGGGACTTCCCTGGTGGCGCACTGGTTGAGAATCTGCCTGCCAGTGCAGGGGACACGGGCTGGATCCCTGGTCCGGGAAGACCCCACATGCCGAGGAGCAACTAAGCCTGCGCGCCACAACTACTGAAGCCCGCGCACCACAACTACTGAAGCCCGCGCGCCTAGAGCCCGTGCTCCGCAACAAGAGAAGCCACCGCAATGAGAAGCCCGTGCACCGCCAGAAAGAGTAGCCCCCGCTTGCCACAACTAGAGAAAGCCCGCACACAGCAACAAAGACCCAACGCAGCCAAAAATAAATAAATAAATAAATGAATAAATTTATTTTAAAAAATGCATCATCTACTATAAAAGAAAGTTTTAAGAGTAAGAAAGAGACGATCGCAGGATAAAGAACAGTCCTGCTCAAGAAAAGAGTTACCCTTCATGCACACCAAGCCTTTTTTCTTTCACATCACCCTTCTTTTTTCTCATTTCACTGAGGTCCAGTGAAAACTTCTGATGTGTCTTAAACCAGGGGGAGGGAAGGAAAGAAAGAGGGAGAGAGGAAGAGAGAAAGATGAGGAGGTAGAGATCAAGACATTTTCTTTATGTATAAGATGGTGCAATAAACAACACTGACTCGTGTGGTACACCCTCACGGACATACCCAAATCCAAACATTTTTGTCAGGATACAAAGTACAACAAAAAGCCATAACTATCACAGACATCAGCTCCACAGGAGAACAGATGCTTACTACAGACAGCAGATTCCACAGTCTCCCACCCCCCACTTTCCCACCTACCCCCTCCTTTCCCACTCAAGAGAACAGATTTGAACGTAAGGGACTGAGAATGACGTTACCACAGAAATGAGTTGGAGTTAGCCCTGATTTACTTTTTTTAAAAAATCAGTCACAATCGCTAACTATTGGTGACATCTCACAACCAGTCACGACTCAGCAGTGCTTCGTGAGTCCAGACAATCACCTGGGGCTGAACGACTTGCTCTGTTCTCCTGAACACCGAGAGCACCAAGTCCAATGTCTGACACATGGCAGAAGCCCAACAAATATCTAAACTGTAATTAAATTATATTTCATTTGCCCCCTGGGAAGGGAGAGGACCTATCAAATCCATTCAATAACACTTATTAAGCACTGACCCTGAACAAGACAACAGGACGGGTGTTCATTTACTCCCCCTAAGAACTCTGTCAGGTGGGCACTATTATCCCTACTTCTCTGATGAACACTCAGGCTGAGAAAAGCAAAGTGACTTTCCACCCGGCTAATAAACGGAGGAGCTACGATTCAATCAGCTATATATGACTTCAGGATTAAGCTTTTCCAACTACTCTGCTATAAACAAGAGACGGTCTCTGCTTTCAAGGAGGACACAATCCAATATGACAGACCCACACACATACACAAGGAATTAACTACGGTTCACGGCAGAGAGCAGTAAGCGCCACAAGCCGGCGCAAAGAGAGAGGAAATAGGAGAATTCTGGAGGCGGCAGAGGACAGCAAGGACAGCTTGGTGGCAGGGGCAGCATCTGAGTCAGACCTTAAAAGCTGAGTGGGAATCCTGATGGGTGGGCGAGGTGAGCAAAGACCTTCCAGGCAGAGAGATGAACACACACGGTGACGTCAAAGCAGAAAGCTCAAAGCGTTTTCTGGGCAAGTCCAACAGTCCAATTTGGCCTGAGGACAGAACTTGGCAAGGGAGAAAAGAGAAAGTAGGCTGGGAAGAAAGACTGGGGTCAGGTTGCGGATATACAGCAGGGCCCTAAGACCCAGGCTTAAGAAGTATGGATATTTTTAGTGGAGAAAGAGAAGCCCTTTGGAAGTGTCTTGGGGGCTGGTGACATGGTTGTGTTTTGGGGCAATTATTCTGGTGGGCTGGGTTAACAGGAGGAGAGACTGGAGGTAGGAACACCAGTTAGGAAGCTACAGCAATGGCCCGGGTGACAGGCATTAAAAACTTGAACCAGGACGGTGGCTTTAGGCATAGAGAGAATGTGAGACCCTTGCAGAGGCCCAATCAAAGACTTGACACTGCCTAAGTGGGACGGGCGTGGCAGAGTGATGGAGGATGCCCCAGGAGGATGGTGACGCCACTGAGACAGACAGGGGAAGTCAGGTAGGACAGATGGATAGATAAAGACGCGGGCTGGTCTGATTTTTGAACTGCTGAGTTTAAGCTGTTGGTGAGATACACAAATGGAGGTGTCTCATCAGGAGCAGGGAATCATGGAATAATGGATTATCGGGGCAGGAGGGAAGCCACCAAGGCCAAGCACCACATCAATATATCAATCTCTACTCCAACCCCCACTCCCAAACTCTCCCTAACCACGGAAGCCCAGGAGAAAGATCAGAGCTAGCGATGTGGATTTGTAGGGGAAACGGAGAAATGACAGCTGACCATAAGGGAGCTGGTGACACTTCTCAGACGGGGAAAATGTGCGGAAATAAGAGACAAAGGAAGGAAGTTCATATTATCCTCAGAATCCCCAAAGGAGATGTGCTGCAGGTTCCTAATTCTATATATACTCAGACTGGACTCCAGAGAGATTAGGTAACTTGCTAGGGTCCTGTAATTGGGAATCCAAATTAGGTTTGCCAAGTCCTTTTCACTACACCCGAAACTTCCCAAAAGGACCACATCGTCAGGGAAGCCTACAGTTGGGTCAAAGAATCACATCTTAGAACGTCAGCGTCAAAGAGACCTTAGAGATCATTTAACCTAACTTCCCGTTTACAAATAGGGAAACTGAGGCCAAAAAGGGAAATGACCAGCCTCGAGTCCCAGCACGTCGTCAACTGCCCAAGTCAAGCGGTCTGGGGGAAGGCGATGGCGACCACCGGCCCACCCGCGGGAGGAGGGGGTTACCCTGCGAAAGATAGGGGATCAAGGCGCGAGGAGGAGTTGGGTTAGGGAGGACGGGGGATCGTGAAGCTGGAGGGGACCTCGGGAGGGTAGGGAGGAGCGGCCTGCAGAGTCGCGACGGCGAAACTGTCTCGACAGAGCTCGCAGGTCCCCGAAGTGGTGGTGGAGGGAAATGGGGGTTGGGAGGACCTGGAACTGGGGACCAACAGGCAGGAGGCTGAGGTGGGGCCTCCGCGGTAGGCGAGGCCCCGCCCGCCCCGCAATGTCTCCCGGCCCCGCTTCGGGCCGGCCCTCCCCGCCCGGCTGCCCACCGCTCCCCCGGGCCTCACCTGCTCCCGCGGGGGCCGGAGCCAGGGCCTCAGCGAGTGCACCCCCGCCAGGGTTGTCAAGGAGGGAAACAAGAGTGTCTTAGCAACAGCAAGGAAGTCTTGCCCCCTCACCGGACGTTGACGGAAATTTTACTTCTTATTGGTCAATAAAAACGTCAATCAATGTTGAAGGGCCCACAACGTAGAGATTTGTGCGGAAAGGGGCGTGGCTTAGAGGTTGGGGAGGTGGGGCTTCACTTATAGTTGTCTTAAGTGAGCCTGAGGAGCCGGGTACCTTAAGAAGTTCTCATTTTAGAGAAACTTTGAAAAGCAGTATTGCCTGGAGAGTTCCTTTTAGTCATTTGAAATAACAAATGCAATTTGTCTGTGTCGTGACCCTAAGATGCCACTTTATTGGGATCTCAAAAGCCTAATATTAAGTAGCATTACAATGAGTATCGCACCTGATTCTCACCACAATGAGATGTGGTTACGAACACCATTCGAATAGTATTCGTAACCACATCCATCTGAACTAAGGTTCAGAGAGGTTAAGTAGCTTGTAAAAGGAAAAAATCAAGGTTAAGTTCCTGGAGAAGGAACCCAGGGGCTCTTGCACAGCAGCACACCCTCTTATAGTTGCCTAGTCCTAGCCCGTGGGAGACATTGTACCATCTGACCTAAAGATACCATTGTCCAGAGCCTGCCTCTTCTTTCCCTTAGGAGAAATTAATCTGAACATATGAGTACAACTAGGGAGAAGGGAAAGGGGGGAGGGGAGAAGAACCTGCAGATTCAATTATTTGATTGGTGGATCAAAGGGTCAGTGGGGTGTTCCATATTTTAACCATTTACCCTATCATGATGGGTACTTAGGGTGGAACCCCACTTCACATTCATTGGCATTCACTGGGAACTCAGTCCTGGACAGGTGCTGATGATTCAGAGGGGAGTAAGATGAGGACCTTGGTCCCAGAGAAGGCACAGTCCAGTGTGGGGAAAGTCATGTCAACAAATAGATAGAGAGTAATTCATTCTACCTGTGCTCTGGTAGAGGTGTGGGCAAGGTGCCTGTTCTCTCCAAGGAGGGAGGAACTAACTCTCGGAACAGGTGGTGCTTGAGTTGGCTGAGTCTAAGATGACCAGCGGCAAGGAGGGTCCACACAGTTCACTGGGGAACTGCTGGTGGCTCCATGAGGCCTGGGTAGATGATGAATGTGGTGCAAGTGGGAAGGGGGATGGTGAAGACAGTGGAAGTGAAGATGCAGAGGGAAGTAGGGCTTTGAATGCCAGGTTCAGAGAAGTGAGGTGAGAGTGGGGGAGAGAGGCTGCTGGAGGGTTTTAAGTAGGGCAGAGTCACGGGCAGATTTGGGTTATGGAAAGATCACTTGGATGGAGAAGATGGTAGACTGGATTTGGAATGGGTAGGTGAAGGCAGGCCCAGCAGGTTCAGCTTTGAGACTTGGAAGCTTGAGGTGCGCCAGGCCTTTGCCGATTCCCAGCTTGCCTCCCTGGTGTGTTCTGAGGGTCCACGGGACATGTGACTCAGCCTCCAGACTTCCTCAATCCTCTTTGCCAAGTTTCTCCAAGAGATGGAAGGTGGCCTTTGAGGGGGATGAAGCTCTTGCTTCCGCCTCTGATCCAAACTTCTCCCAAAAGGGGTCCATATTTGCTGTCTTCTCTTTCTCACCTCCCATTCATTCTTCAGCCCACTGCAATCTGGCTTCCACTCCCACGACACCACCAAAATTCCCTCTTCCATGGTTACCAGTGACCTCCTGAAGAGTAGAATCCAATAGATCCTTTTAGTCTTTATCTTAGTGGACCCATCCCCCTGCTGGCATAAATCTGTCGACTACACCCATCTACGTGAAATTCTCCACCCCAAAGATAGTGCCTGCAGAACTCTTTACAATGCAGATTCCAAGGCCCCAAAGTATCAGAATAGTGAAGGGCAGTAATCTATATTTTTCACAAGCACCCCTGGTGTGCACTCACCATTGAGAATCACTGCTCTATCCTAACACCTGGGGCACCTCATTCTCCTGGGTCTCCTCAAAACTCTCTTCCTTTCTGGCTCCTTCTTCCTTTGATCTCTGTGCCCACCTTGACCCTCCTCTTATCAATGGTCTCAAATTCCTTCCTACCCTAGGTCACCTCCTCATCAGGAAGAGTTTCCCTTGGTCACGCTGCCTAGAGTATTTACTGGAATTGAGGGTTGGGTGTGTATTTTGGAAAACCTCTCTGGTGATTCCAAACACTCTTCCAGGGAGTTATGCCACCCCACACACATCTTGTTGAGAATTGCCACCTTAAGGACTGTCCTTTGGGGATCTCATCCACTCCCACGGTTCCATTGTCAATGTTCTTGTAGATTCTGATGGCTCCTGTGTTTCTCTCTCCAGATTAGGCCTCTCACTGGAGCTACAGGCCTAAATATCCAAATGCCCCCTGGCCATCTCCACCAGAATGTCCCACAAACCCTTCAAACTCAGTGTCCCAAAGTGAATCCATCTTCCTCCAACTTGCTCTCTTGCATCCCTGTCTCAGTAAACGGCACCACCACCACCTGCAGTTGCCTACGTCAGAAATCAGGGAATCTTGTCCTTCCCGCTTCCCCCTACCGTCACCCACCTCAAATCAGTCACAAGCCTGCTGGTTCTAACTCCTATGTCCTGATTACAGCCCCTTCTGGCCATCTTCATGGCACTCTTCATGTGCACAGTGCCATGATCCCACCTGTATTATTGCCAATGACTTCCTAATAGGACTACCTGACCGCAGTCTTGCCCTTCTCTAATTCACCCTCTATACCACCGTCAATGCGATACTTCTAAAACCCAAATTTCACCACTGCATTCCTCTCTTTAACAACTGCTTCCCTCCCTCCACAGTTCCCCAGCGCCCACCAAGTGACATCCAGATGCCACGACCTGGCATTCAAGCCTGTGTCATGGCCCGTGGGCACCTCCATCTCCTTGCCTCTCCTTCCCCTGTGTTTATGTTCCAGCCACTCCAGCTCTCATGGCTCTCCACACACTCTACACTGTTCCTCACCTCCCTGCATTTGCTCACACATCCTCTCTGCCCACATTCTTCCTCTGCCCGTCCCTCCTTTTTTGGCTATAGGAGCCCATACTCTTTTGGTCTTAGCTTGCACACGTTGGGATTCCACCACTTACAACCAGAAAAGTCCTTTGTACTCCCGTCTCATCTGGTGCATGTTCCTGCCACGGCTCTTCTCCACTGTTTTGTACTTGAGTTTAATTCTCCGTCTTCCCCTGTGAGCTCCTTGAGAGCAAGGACTTTGTCTTATTCACGTCTGCATCTCTGGGTTTCACACAGGATCCAGCAGAGAGTAGGGGCTTTGTAAATGTCTCATGAATAACTATATGAATAAATGAATGGGGGGGATAGGATCCTACCCTACTTCTTCAGACTCAGCTCTTGTCGGTCCCCAGGATTCAGCCTACATTCTCGCTACACCTCTTCATGCACTGCTCCTGCTGTTTAGAGCGGTTAATGGTGGACACCCTGGAATCAGTTAGCAACTGCATCAGCTGCAAGTCACAGATATTGGGAGGATAGTGACCTAAAATGACGTAAATTTATTATCTTACAGTTCTGGAGTCAGAAGTCTGAAATGGGTCTCAGCCCGCTAAAATCAAGGTATCCCCAGGCCTGCATCCCTTCCTGAGGCTCTAAGGAAGGCTATTTCTTTCCCTTTTTCAGTTTCTAAACACTTCCGGCCTTCCTCTGACACTGACTCTTCAGCCTCTTTCATATCTAAGGACCCTTGTGATTACCTTGGGCCCAATCAGATAATCCTAGTTAATCTCCTTATCTCATGGTCATCTGATTAGCAACATTAATTCCATCTGCAACCTTATTTCCCTTTACCATGTGACAACATATTCACACATCCTGGGGATCAGGAAGTAGACATCTTTGGTGCAGGGAGGAGGGCATTATTTTACTTACTAGAGTCAGTATGGGTAAAATTTTCACATGTAATTGAAAAGAATGTCTATTCTGTAGTTGCTCTGTTGGTCAACTTTGTTTATCATTTTGTTCAGATGTTCTGTACTCATGCTGAATTGTTTTTCTTCTGCTAGCCCTATACATTATTGAGATAGGTGTGTTCAAATATCCCACTACAGTTACAGACTTGTCAACTTTTCCTTTGTTTCTACCAATTTCTACTTTATATAATTATGCTGTGTTAATACACACATACAAATTTATAATTGTTATATCTTCCTAAGAGACTGACTCTTTATCATCATGAAATGTGTCTTTTATCTCTAGCAGTGATTCTTGTCTTAAAGTCTACTTTGAACTAAGTATAGCTACACCAACCTTCTTTGAATTAGTGTTTGCATGGTATAATTTTTCTACCCTTTTAATTTCAACCTTCCTACAGACTTATTTTAAAGTCCAGTTCGACAATATTAATATTTTCATTGGAATATTTATCTTTTAATATTTAATGTAATTACCCACTGACATTCAATTTAGGTTTAAATCAATCACCTCACTATTTTCTACTTATCCCTCCCTTTCTGGGTTCCTTTTTTCCCCCTTTTTTGGCCTTCTTTGGATTTTTATTATTCTATTTCTTTCTCCTGTAGTAACTGGTTAGTTACATATTCTTTTACAGTCTTTAGTGACTACCCTAAGAAAATTCAATATCGATCCTAGACTTGTTCAACTCTAATGTAAAATTAATACTTTTACTACTTCCAGGACCCTGCAAGGACATTAGAATATTTTAATTGCCTTTACCTCTTCCCACTTTTTAATTCTGTTGCTGCCATGAATTTCAAAGTTCACAGACATAATTTTTTTCCAATCAATATTAAGTTAGATTTAGCCACATATTCACCCTTTCCTTTGTTCTTCACTGGAATTTCCATACTTCCTTTCAGGACCTTTTCCCCCTCTCCCTAAAGAATTTCCTTTAGTCTGTCCTTTAAGAGAAGCTCTGTTGGTAACAAAAAACTTTGGTAATAACTATTCTGTTTTTCCTTTGTCTGAAAACATCTTTACGTCCTCCTCATTTCTGAAGGGCGTTCAATGAATATAGAGTTCTAGGGTGGCAGTTATATCCTTTCAGCACTTTGAAGATGTCATTTTATTGTCTTCCTTTTTCCATTCCTTCTATTGAGAAGCTAGCGGTTGTTCTGGTCATCCATCCTTGGAAGGTAATGCATCTTTTCTCTCTGAGACCATTTAAGAATTTTTCTTTGTCTTTGATTTGCAGCTGTTTCACTATCAGAGTCCTAGTTATGGTTTTGTTTGCATTTCTCATTCTTGGAGTTCCCTGAGACTCTTGAATCTCTGGCTTAATGTCTTTCAATGGTTTTTGGAAAATTCTCATTGTCTATTCAAATATTATTTCTGCCCTATTTGCTCTCTCCATTTCTGGGGCTCCTTACATGTTAGATTTTTTCATTATGTCCCATATTAATCTTTTAAAAAATATATCTTTATTGGAGTATAATTGCTTTACAATGTTGTGTTAGTTTCTGATGTAAAACAAGTGACTCAGCTATATGTATACATATATCCCCATATCCCCTCCCTCTTGAGACTCCCTCCCACCCTCCCACCCCTCTAGGTTGTCACAAAGCATCCAGCTGATCTCCCTGTGCTATGCGGCTGCTTCCCACTAGCCATCCATTTTACATTTGGTAGTGTATATATGTCAATGCTACTCTCTCACTTCGTCTCAGCTTCTCCTTCCCCGCCATGTCCTCAAGTCCATTCTCTACGTCTGCATCTTTATTCCTGCCCCGCCACTAGGTTCATCAGTACCGTTTTTTTTAGATTCCATATATATGCATTAGCATAAGGTATTTGTTTTTCTCTTTCTGACTTACTTCACTCTGTATGACAGACTCTAGGTCCATCCACCTCATTACAAATAACTCAATTTCATTCCTTTTTATGGCATGTAATATTCCATTGTATATATGTGCCACATCTTCTTTATCTATTCACCTGTTGATGGACACTTAGGTTGTTTCCACGTCCTGGCTATTGTAAATAGTGCTGCAGTGAACATTGTGGTACATGTCGCTTTTCAAATTATGGTTTTCTCAGGGTATATGCCCAGTAGTGGGATTGCTGGGTCATATGGTAGTTCTATTTTTAGTTTTTTAAGGAACCTCCATACTGTTCTCCATAGTGGCTGTATCAATTTACATTCCCACCAACAGTGCAGGAGGGTTCCCTTTTCTTCACACCCTCTCCAGCATTTATTTTTTCTAGATTTTTTTGATGATGGCCATTCTGATGATGAGAGGTGATACCTCATTGAGGTTTTGATTTGCATTTCTCTAATGATTAGCGATGTTGAGCATCTTTTCATGTGTTTGTTGGCAATCTGTATGTCTGCTTTGGAAAAATGTCTATTTAGGTCTTCCGCCCATTTTTGAATTGGGTTTTTTGTTTTTTGATATTGAGTTGCATGAGCTGCTTGTATATTTTGGAGATTAATCCTTTGTCAGTTGCTTCGTTTGCAAATATTTTCTCCCATTCTGAGGGTTGTCTTTTTGTCTTGTTTATGGTTTCCTTTGCTGTGCAAAAGCTTTTAAGTTTCATTAGGTCCCATTTGTTTATTTTTGTTTTTATTTCCATTACTCTAAGAGGTGGGTCAAAAAGGATCTTGCTGTGTGTGATTTATGTCATAGAATGTTCTGCCTATGTTTTCCTCTAAGAGTTTTATGGTGTCTAGCCTTACATTTACTTTTTAAAAAAAGATTTAATTTTACTTATTTTTGGCTGTGTTGAGTCTTTGCTGCTGCACGCGGGCTTTCTGTATTTGCGGAGGGCAGGGGCTACTCTTCGTTGCGGTGAGCGGGCTTCTCCTTGCAGTGGCTTCTCTTTGTTGCAGAGCACGGGCTGTAGGCACGTGGGCTAAGTAGTTGTGGCGCACGGGCTTAGTTGCTCCACGGCATGTGGGATCTTCCCAGACCAGGGATGGAACCCGTGTCCTCTGCACTGGCAGGCATATGCTTATCCACTATGCCACCAGGGAAGTCCCTGGCCTTACATTTACGTCTTTAATCCATTCTGAGTTTATTTTTGTGTACGGTGTTAGGAAGGTTCTAATTTCATTCTTTTACATATAGCTGTCCAGTTTTCCCAGCACCACTTATTGAAGAGGCTGTCTTTTCTCCACTGTATATTCTTGCCTCTTTTATCAAAGATAAGGTGACCATATGTGCGTGGGTTTATCCATATTAATCTTATGCTTTTTTTCCTGTACTTTCGTTCTTTCCCCTCAGTCTTTCTTAAGGATCATTTCTTTTGAGGTCATAGAGTTCACAATTCCTTCTTCATCTGTGTCTAGGCTGCTGTTAGACTTATTGAGTTCATAAGTTCAGTTAATGTATTTTTCAGTTCTAGAATTTTCGATTATTTTTTTAGTTTACAGTTCTCTGTTGAAATTCTATTTGTCATCTACATTCTTAGTTATATTAATCATAATTATTTTCAAGCCTGGGTCTTATAACTCCACTCTATGAATCTCCTTTAGAGATCTTTTAAAAATTAGATTTCTAATTTTGGGATAATTATAAATCCACATTAAGTTGCAAGAAATAATAGAGAGATTTTATGTGCCCTTTATCCAGTTACCCCCAATGGTAATATCCTGCGAAACTATAATGCAATATCACAACTAAGATACTGACATTGATACGATATTATTCCAATTTCCCCAGTTTTACTCGTACCTGTGTGTATATGTGTGCCTGTGCGTGTGCATATGTGTGTGTTTATTTACTTCCATGCAATTTTACATGTGTAGGTCTATTGGCCCTTAAATTTTTTTTCTCTTGATTTTCAGTCATTCAGTTTTGTCTCCAGATATGTCTGATAATTTCTTATTGAATGCCAAACCTTGTGTAACAAAATATGTGAGTTTGGGTGATGTTATTTTCCTCCAGAGAGACTTTACTTGCTGGAAAGGAAGAAACACCCCTTGGAGATCTCTGCCCGTGAATTTAAAATGAGAGTCAACACACCTCGGAGCCCTGTGCTTTTCCACATCAGCGTTCAGCTGTGCAGGTGCTGGCACGAGCAGGTAGACAGCAGGATTTAACCAAGGTTGGACAGTGCCAGCTGAGTGGGACAGAGGGAGAGAGGGTGATTGTAAGTAAATCAGTGCAAGAGAGGATAAACAAGGCATATCTGCCTGCAGCTTCATTTTGCCCAGTGGTAAGTAATTAAAAGCAATATTTTAAAACAAATCTGGATTCATTCTGGAGTAGAATGTGGAAAGAACAGGAGTTTTACTGATTACTCGGTAGACTTGAAATATGGTTTTCCTATTTGAAGTGCTGCTTCCGGCTATACCCCTGCTCCTTATGAGGTGAATTCCTCTTGTTGGAAGTTTGGGAAACTTTGGAAAAGTCTGAGAAAGCTGTTCTGCTGGTGTGACCCCCCCCACCCCGTTACCCGACTGGTCCCCTGGCATTTCGCAGGGACCATCTAAGTTCCAACTAAGAGCAGTGACAATATTGCTGGAGCAGGAGGGTGGAGGCTGTGCCCCTAAGATGGTGGGCACAGGGAGGGCTGGGGACCAGATCAAGACCTCTCAGGGATGGGGTGGGTGCCTGGAGGGGTGGGTGAGGGTAGTAGACCCTGTGGCCGAGAGTCAGTCTAGAGGCCACACGAGTCAGAGGAGTCCAGGTAGACTGCGGGGAGGGGACGGGTTGAAATACAACAGGGCCCTCCCTCTCCCCTACCCCATCTCCCCAGGACCCCAAGGGAGGCAACACTCTGGGGTCCAGGCAAGTAACTCAGGCAGATTGGGTCTCAGGGAACAAGTCAGGGACCTGGTTCCCATAACTGGGGCACGAGGTGGGGATGAGGCGTTAGGAATGAGGCCAAAGCCCAGTTATCAGAACCAGGGCACTTTCCATGTGGGACCTGTGTTCTTTACATCCTTCCTGCACAAATCCTGGGAAAAGTGGTGTGTCTACACCTGGGACCTGGCAGAGCCTGGTTGGGGGGCACAGGTGGGTTTGGATGAGGCTTTGGGGCCCCAAGGTGGCACCTGTTCTGGCTTTGCCTACTGCCCCGCCCCAAGTAGCAGCCGCTTCATTCCCCTCCGGCACCCCCAGGGTAGCCCCACCCTTGCAAGAAGAGCCTCAGAGTAAACATCATGTTTATTTTGAACATTCAAATTTACAGAAACAAAAAAGTAACAAAACCTTGACATATCATACACACACACACACACGCACACACGCATGTTGCATCTCATGTCACTTTATGTACAAAATCAGGCAGGAGAAGGAGAGGGGGAGGCACGTCGCCAGTAGGATGCACTAATTTCACAGTGTCTGACAGCTCGACATGCTCTCTCACTGCTCAGCCTGGGCCCACGTGAGCCCCTTCCTCACCCAGCGGGGTTGGGGGTGGTGCTGGGAGGAGGGGTTTAGAGTGGTAGGCAGCTGCGACAAAGAGGGTGAAGTGAGTGAATCCATCTCGGGGAAAGGTGTCCCTTCCCCAGTTTGCTCAGAGCAAGGGTGCTGGGAAATGTACAAAAGGAGGGACCCATTTCGGGGGGGGGCAGGGGGGCGGGGACGGGGACTGGGGCCACTGCATCATGGAGAGCACTGAATGCAGTCAGAAGGTTGGGTTCAGGTCTCCCAGTGTCCCGGCTGGGTGTCCACAAATGCTGTTCATCTTCCCTGGGCCCTGGCATCCTCATCTGTAAAACAAGGGCTTTAGAGCCCTTCTTGCCCAAATCTGTGGTCCTAGGTCACGCACAATGGTGGCAAGGTGATCTGCCCCCTTGGGATGTTGATTAGGGGCACCATGTGCCACAAGGTGGGAAAACTGGCAGATAAGAGCTTTGAAGCACCTGGCACAGGGCTGGGCCCAAAGCAGGGGTTTGAGAAATGTCAACTTTCTGCCCTTCGCAGCCTGGGATTCTTAGGAGACGCCCATCTTCCTCTCCCCTTTCAGCTCTCCTGGAAACTCCAGCCGGTGAGAGAAGGGCACCCTGCACAGGGACATGTTCCCTGAAGGGGCTGAGAACCCTCCCGCGGCCTCACCCAAGGGGACCCTGGCCCTGGGGCCAGCCCATCCTGCAGCTCTGTTCCTCTCGGTGGGGTGAATGGGGTCAGGAGCAACGGATAACCAAATCCCGCTGCACAGGCGGCGGCGGCGCCCCTCAGGCTGAGGCGCGGGTCCTGGATGTCACCTGCCTTGGCTTGAAGTCTGGACTCCGTCACTTGCTGGCTGATTGCCATGGGCAGGTTACTTAACCTCACTGGGTCCCAGTTTCTCTACTTGTATGAGGGGGCTAAGGACAGTCCTAGCTGAGAACTGTTGTGAGAATAAATGAGTTGATCCCCGTGAGGCGCGCAGCATGGTGCCTGACACTTAAAAAGGGCCTAAGAGACACGGCTCCAGCCCCGTTTTCAGCCAGGAGTGGCTCGAGGGTGCAACCGAGCGCCATTTCTCTTCCCCGTCTCTTCGGCTGTGCCTGGCAGCAGCTGAAGGTCAAATGTGGAGTCCAAACAGCAGGCACTCGGCAAAGGCAAGAAGGATGAACAGTAGATGAAGGAGAGGTGGGGACTGTGGGGCGTTCATCTTTCCGGAATGGAAACGGGGATCCAGGCCACTCACCAATGGCCCAGACTCAGAGCCTACAAGTGTCTCCAGTTTGTTCCTGTTCCCTCTGGAGGGATGACCAGGGTGACTCAGCACAGGTCACATGTCTCATGATCACCATGAGAAAGCATAAAGGACTTGGGATGATGCCTCGGGGTGGGCTCAAGGGATCAAACAAGTTCTTTCACCTCCTTCTCAAGACCCTTTCTTTGCCCCAAGGCCTCCGCAAGAGCTGTTCCCTTAAAAACGATAACAGAAACCCAGTAAAACCCAGTGTCCCCGAAATCTAAGTTCCGAATTCCGCCGTCACCCCAGCAACAGCGTATGTCCTTATGAGACGCTTGACCCCGCACTGAGGCTGATGTCATTGGCTGTTACCGGGACAACCCAGACCTCGGCAGGTTCTGGCTGAAGGGCATCATCACTCCTTCTAGGCGGAGTTGGGCTGGAGGGGCTGAAAGGTCTTTCTGTGCTCTTGAAATGGAAACGAGGATCTGGGGGCTGGAAGCGACAAGTTTTGGAAAAGCCTCCATGGCCCTGGGACCCACAGTCTGCAGTTCTTGCCTAGTGCCTCAGGCTAAGTGGACGTGGGGAGTGGAGACAGGGACCCAGAACGGGGGCAAAAAGCCACCAGTGCCCATCTGACTCAGGTAGCCAACAGCTGCCCAGACACCTGGTAGGTGACTGGCAAGGGGAGGGACACCTGTGTTCTCAGGTCTCCATTCCTGCCAGAGTGCCCGGGGATCACACCTCTCCTCCCCTACCTTCTGGGGGTGGGGGGTGGGAATGCCAAGATGTTTGTATGTTTCATAAAGGAAGGTGGGCCAGTGGGCATGCTGGAAAGCATTCTGACCTCTCAAATATCCATTCTCTCAGGTATAGGCTGGACTCAAAAGACTCTCATGGGCAGGAAATAGGGTGTGGGGGAAAGAGCACTGGGTTCTAGTCCTGGCTCTGCTCCATCGTGCTGTGTGATCCTGTGCAAGTCACTTGCCCTCTCTGAGCTCTTCTCCATCTGTACAAGCAAAGAGGTCAGACTGGGTGGCTTTTCTCAGCTCTGATATTCTCCTACTCTCTTGGGGGAGCTGGTGGGGACTTAAGGGTAGGAACCAGGAAGCCACCAGCCCTTTGAGACACTCAGATAGGCAAGGGTGCCAGGCTGGGGGAAACCAGAAGAGCTGATCTTTACAATCTGTGTGTGAGGTTGGTCTGCTTTGACCCTTGCCCTTGCCCCTGACTCTCTGGAGCCAGCTTCTGACCCTGACCCAGCCTAGCCAGATCCCATCGGCTGCCCAGTCCCAGGACCTGCCCCTGCTGTGCCCCTCAGTCCCTAGGCAGGTTCTCAGGCTTGTCCCACCCTATCCACCTGAAATCACAGACCGTCTCACTTTTGATCTGGAGAGCTCTCAGAAACGACGGAAGCAAGGGCCTCAGTTCATAAATGAGGAAGGTCAGCCCGGAGAGGGCAGGGACTTACAGAAGACCACACAGCAGGTCAGCGGCAGGGCTGACCAGGAACCAAGGGCTCCTCCTCCCTATGCAGCGCTCTGCACACTACGCCACGCTTCTCCCGACCCTCTCAGCTCCTTCTTTCCATCCCCCAAAGGCTGCAGGGCCATGCAGAGCGGGTAGGTATTGTGGGTCCCCTGGGGCATGTGCCTCTGTCCCATGCTGTCCCCAGCCCAGGCTGAAGTGGCCCAGGCCCTGTCCTGGCTGCAGAAGGGGAGAGGTGACCGTGCCAGTGGGCACAGCTGTGGATGGGCGCAAGGGGTGACTATGGCCCTTTGGCCTCCCGGAGTCTCGGTCCCTAACCCTCCAGGCTGGAGCTGGGACGGGGGTGTCCTGGAAATTGAGGTGGGGCTGGGCCAGGCATGGAACCCACATTCAAACCACTGCACACGAAGAAACAAGGAAAGAGGAGGAAGAGAGGGGTGTGGGTCGGGGTGCGGTGGGGGGAGAGGCTCCATCAGGATCCCACTGCCCTTGACCGGCAGCTGGTAGAAAGATAAAGGAGGGCTGAATCTGAGTTGCCCACGGTTCTGTCATTCCCTCTCAGCTGGGGGACAGCTCTCCAGCCTGTTACGGCCCTGAAGGGAAGGGGACAGGCCTGCTGCATGGAGGACAAGGGGGCAGATAACCGGTCCTGCTGCTGAGACGGGGGCCCGTCCCCCATACACGACCTCAGGGGAGGAGCTATGAGATCAGTGGAACCAGCTGTGCTTGGCGGACAGGGCGGGGTGGGAGGTGGGAGGCGGCCCCACTCTAACGCCGGCAGCCGCGAGGGGAGAGCCGTGGGCACCGCTACGCACCCACTGCCGGGCCCTGCGCTCCCCCAGGCTTGACCTGTTCATTTGAGCTGCTTGCTCTCCTCCGAGTGGGATTAGCGGAGAGCCGCCAAGGGCAGGGCGTTCTGGAGGTGTGGGTGGAGGCGGCGGAAACGGGAGGCGTGGCCAGGAGTGGGGCAAGAGAGGAGGCCAGTATGTGGGTAGGCTGAGGAAGCAATGTGACCCCGCCCCGGAAGGCCCCCGAATTGGCAGGCAAGGGAGGGGCCCTGGACGAGGCGGCCCCTCATGCCTTGGCCCTGGCCCGTCCCTTGCAGACATCGAAGGCGGCCTTCGTTGCACCCCCAAAGGCCTCCACCAGCTTGTCCTCCCAGGGGATGACGTTGCCCAGCAGCGGCCCCGTACAGTTGGCAATGCCCAGGACCTGGGCAGGTGTCAGGATGTGGTCCCAGAGGTTAAACTGGGCAATGTCACCCACGAAGGCCTGGGTGGCATCAAACCGGCCACCTAGGGTATCCTGGACCAAAAGAGCAGAGCGAAAGAAGAGAGACATGGAGTGAGGGAGCAGGAGACACAGGGAGGCACTCAGAGAGTCAACCCCCTGTCCCGGCTGAAGTCCCACCCCCTCCAGGTTCTAGCCCCGCCCCAAGGTTCTAGCCCGCTGGGCGAGTCTCTGCTCTCCCTGGGTCTCACCCAGTCTGCGCATCTGCAGAGTGGCTGGGCCAGACTGAGAGCTCACTGCTGTGCTTTCAGAGGCCCTAAGTGGGTGGGATATCTAGCTGCATCCCACCCTGAGCCTTACCTGCTCCTGGCCCAGGATAAGGATCCCGTGAGGCTTGACGGGGTGCCAGGCGGCTAGGTTCTCACCGGAGCCCTGCAGCTCTCCATCCTGGTAGGCAGACCACAGCCCGTCCCTTGTGGTCCAGGAGAGGCAGATGTGATGCCAGCCATTGTCCTTCAGGCTCAGGGGCAGCTGGGCCACCTGAAAAGAGGTTCCCGCAGCCCCAGGTCAGAGGTGCCACAAGGCCCGAGGCTGGAGCAGTGGGATGGGGAATGGGGAGACCGGTGTCCCTCCTTCCAGGGACTGACCCAAGGCTTGACCCTCCCCTTGCTCCCAGCTCAGTGTCTTTCCGACCACTCTTTCCCCTCTCCCCACAATATATCAGTACAATCAGGCAGCTTCACTCAGATCACAAGGGACTACTCAGTGCTGGTTTTCAGTTGTTTCTAGGTGGTTTATTCACTCTCTAACAGGCCTGCAAGGTCATGCAGGGTGGGAGCTGAATCTCACAAGCCTACCTTCCCCTGAATACCACACACAGTGCCTGGCACACAGCTGGGCTCAAGAAGTACTGGCAGTGGTAGAACAAGCCTTAGACTCAGAGGCCGGGCACTGCCAACCAACCCCCTGTGGGATCCTGGGGAGGCTGCCCTTTCTTCCCTGGGCTTTAGTCTCCTCATCCGTAAAGTCAGGGGTTTGGGAAAAGGATAGCAAATATGCAGCCACCTCTGCCTCCTCCTCCACCCAAGGCAGACATGGCTAATCAATCATGAGCCTAGACTCACCCTAGGAACCTTCCTCATCACAGTGCTCTCAGAAGCCACTGATGATTGATTAGCGTTGGCCTGTGATATGAAAGGTACTTGCTGCCTCTGGATTTGGGGCTCCCAAAGGGTTCTTTCATCTCCCAAGTTCTCTGAGATCACAATTTATTGCAGCACTCTCTGAGGCCTACTTGGTGCCAGGCCTTGTTCTGGACACTGGGGGTATGGATTTGGTCCTGGTCATAAAAAAACCTGAGTCTGCACAGGAGGGAAGGACTTCAGGGATAATATTACAAGACAGAGTAACATAGGGGCCATCTGGGAGGTACAGAGGCTGTGAAGGCCCAGAGGGAGAGAGGGGTGTAGGAACAGAAGATGTGAAAGCTAAACACATCTGGAAGTACAATGGACTCTGGCAACTCTGCTGCAAGGCAAAGCAAGTGGCGGGGGGCACAGCAGAGGCAAAGGCTTAGAGGCTGGAATAAAATGAGTACTGTGAGTAGCTTGTGAGGTTGGTTCTCAAAAGGCCCCAGAAGTTCAGGGAGCTGGGCCCTGTCCAGGGTGCTGAATTCCTTTCACTAGAACTGAGTGCTAACCGTGGGCAGAGGCAAAAATGGCAGCCAGGGGGTGCATGAAGGGAACCAGGAGGCAGGATCTAGATGTCATCCAGCTACCCTGGTGGTCTTAGGACCTACTGGGCTACAAGGGAAGTTCACTGTCCCCTGGGCCCATCTCCCTCTGCCTCCTTCAGGACACCAATGAAAGGCACCTCCTGCTAAGCAGGGTTCTGCTGGGTGTCAGCCACTCCTAGCAGCTCTCTGTGGCCGTGGCCTGGTCACAAGTGGGTGCAATATATGTTGCCTGCATTTTCAGGGAGTCTCAAAAGACCACCATGCCTGCAAGACCCAAAGCAACGTGGCAGGCCGGGGAAGATATTTGGGGGGAATGGGGTGATAAGATGCTCCCCTTCCTTCCCCCTTGATCACCATGCTCCTGCCACATCACTCCCCCCAGTCCCCCTACCTTATCCTGCCCTGAAGCCAGGCTGGGGGAGGGGTGAGGGGGTGGGAGTCCTGGGCATGGGGCAGATGGGTGACCCAAGGGCAGAACAGTGGAGGGATTAAGAGGTGGTTTCTGGAGGCCAAGACCCCAATTCACGTCATCACCCCTTCACCGGCTATGTGGCCAGGGTGCATTATTTGCCCTCACTGAGCCTCAGCTTTTCCATCTGCAAAATGGGGATAATAGGGTGTCTACCTCCTGGTGCAGTTGGGTCAAGGGTGATAGCATGGGTAAAGCATTTACTGGCACAGGGCACATTTATCGAAGTTTGTTAAATGCGAGGCTCTGCTCAAAGCCCTTTACATGTATTTAAGCTGTTTATTTCTCACCACAGCCCTATGAGGTAGAGAGTGTTATTCTTGCTTTACAGATGAGGAAAGTGAGGCATGGAGAGGGTAAGTGACTAGTCTAAGGCCACGAAGTGGGTAAGTGGCAGAACGAGGCCTCACATCCAGCATGCAGCCCAGAGCCTGACCACGGCAGTATCCTACTCACCACGTAGGGGAGGCGCATGGGGCTGGTTGCAGGGGGGAGGGGGGTGAGGAATCCACTAGCACTCCCTCCCGCCCTTCCTTCCTCCCTCCCCAGAGAGGTCCTTTGTCCAGAAGAACGAGCAGGGCCCTGGGGGCAGACACTTGCAGCCCTGCTCCCATAGCTGCATCGCTGGGGAAGCCTCTGAACCTCTGTGAGCCTCACATGCCCCTCTGCAAGTGGCGCACCACCGCTGACAGCCTCTCTTGGACATGAGCTCCTCTTCGCAGCCCCAGGTCTGGCTTGTCTTGAAATCCCCAAACCCAGCCTGGCACACACCAGGCATTTCATGTGTGCTGATTCTGCTGAGCAGGAGAACTGAAAGGGCCCAGCACAGTACAGGTGCTCCTGAAAGGGCCCCCCCACGCCCCCCTCCCACTCGCTCCCCCCCCCTCACCTTGTCATTGATCAGCAGCTCCATGGGGTCATGGCCCGCCTCCAGCAGCACAATCTCGTTGGCCTGCCCAGGCACCGAGTAGGAGAAGGGGGTGCCCTGGCCAGTGCCGCCCGACCTGGACCGCAACCACATGCAGACGCTGAAGGCGTAGAGCTCGGGCAGCGCCTTCCGCACGCGGGCGTACATGTAGTTGTTGCGGATGGGGATGCTGAGCTTGAAGGCGTCTGCGGGACTGTAGGCTGAGGACCCTGAGGGGGTGAGCAAGGTGGACACAGGGGGGGTCAGTGGACACTGATGGGGGGTGGGCAGGGCATACTCCAGAATGAGGGTTACTAGTCCCCTGGTAGCCCAAACTCATCTATAAGCCTCTTAAGGGTGCTCCTCACAAAGTTTAAAAGACAAAAGGTCCCTGAGAGCTCATGAGTCCTAAATCCACATCTTTCAGATGAGGAAAATGAGGCCTGGGGAGAGGAGGTGAGCTTCCAAGGCGACAGAGCAAGCCAGTGACAGCCGTGGAATGAGGAGCTAGGTCCCCTGATGCTCACACCTGTACACTGTCCAATATGTCATGTTTTTCTGACCCCCCCGGTGGTGCCAGCCCCAGGTGTTAAACAAATGACAAAATTCTGACATTGAAGGTGCTATTGTGGTGGTGGTTAAATGCATGGACTTTGGAGTCAGACCTGGTTTAAGGTCTAGATCCGCTACTTACTGGCTGTGTGACCTTGGGCAAGTCACTTGACCTCTCTGAGCCTTATATTCCTCAGTTGTGAAATGGGGATAATAACACTACCACCCCTGTATGGTCTGTGAAGATTAAACCAGCTGATGAATCAAGTACTTAGCCTACTCCCAGAATACAATAAGCGCCAGAAAATGCTACCTGTTAACAATAATGATAACGCCCTCTCCCAATTATTCCCTCTTTCTTGTGTTTCACAGCCTCTTCCCCACCATCCCATCTAGCTTTAGCCTCTGGAGAGCATGAAAATGCTTTCTGAGTGAATCTGCCACCCTGAGGACCAAGGCCTCGCCTGCCACGCCCTCTGTGGGGCTCAGGACCCACCGCGCTCCAGTTCCGCTACACGGTCCTGCAGGGCGTCCAGCTCCTTCGCCACCTCCTGCCGCTGCTGCTGGCTGCTGTGACCGAGGGCCACGCGCTCCTTCTCCAGCGCCAGCACCTTGGCCAACAGCTGCCCCTCCAGCTCGTCCATCTCGGAGTGCAGGGCGGTGGGCACCACGGGCGCAGGGGCTGGGGCCGCTGAGAAGTTCACCCGGGCTGGAAGCTCCTGCTGCTCACGGGGCACAGAAAAGGACCACGAGGTCACTTGGAGGGAGGAAGGAAAGAGACAAAGGGCCCAGAGATGCCCACCACCCCTGCTGAGTGACCCCAGGTGAGCCTCAGCTTCCCCATATGTAAAATGGGATGGCAATACCAGCTCCAGGCAACAAACGTGTACGGGTGTCTAGCAGGCTGCTTCCAGTGCTGATGCGTGACGGGGAGCTGAAAGCAGGCTGGCCTCTGCCCTCAGGACGGCTCAGCATATGGTGGGGTGGGGGGCTGGCAGTAGAGAGCTGTAATAGTCCCCTGGGGGGTCGAACGTGCAGTTGGGGTTGAGAGCCACTACTGAGGCCTTCATCGTGGGCAGGCTATATCCCGATGGGCCCTGAAGGGGTGGAATGTCTTTGTCTTCACTTAGTCACATGTCAAGCTTCTCTAAGGGGGTGCAAGGCTCTGTGCGAACACTGGGCAGACCCGGGGGGACACAAATCAGGGGCTTCTGGAATACTGCTCCTCCGGCCGCTTCAGGTTAGCATGTGGTTAAGATCACAGACTCTGGAGGCATACAGCCCAGGGTTAAAATCCAGCTTGAGAACCAACCTGCTGTGTGGCCTGGGGCAAATGCCTCCATCTCTCTGAACCCCTGGTTCCTCTCATGCAACACGGGACAACGGTACCTATTCAGAAGGGTTGTGGGGATGATTACATGTGGTAAATGCCCATGAACAGAGCCCATTTACTGCACTTACTGTCTAGGGCAGCGTGTTCCAGGGTGGTCTCTGACACCCCCATCCTGCCCAGGATGAGGACAAAGTGTTTAGAGTCCCCCTTTTTCCTGTCTTAAGACCCCAGCGGGAAGAACTGGGGCAGAAGCCAGGGCACCTCTCCTTTCCCCTCCCCTGCTGCAGGAAGCCCCTTCTGGGGTGGAGGAATGCAGGTGAGGCCACGAGTCTTGACTCCGGTGGGGGGGCAGCCTCTGGCAGACACATCACAGGAACGTGGGTAGGAAATTAATAATTCAGTGAGCTTCTAGGAGCCAAATTTGACCATCCCTGTCCCCTATCTCCCTTTTCTCCTCCTCCACGCTCCCTACTGACAGCCCAATGCTTCCTCACTGCCCAGGGGCCCTGGTGGTTCCCACTCCACCTGCCCTGGGCCCTGACCACAGGCTTAGCCCCAGACCTGAGCTCACTGAATTCTCATGACTCCTGCACCGAGCAAATATTCAGTGAGCGCCTGTTATGGGCTCGGCACTGCACCAGGTGCTGAAGAGACAGCCGAGGGCCAAACAGAAAACCAAGAGCACAGCCTAGCATTCCCTGAGTGCCACGTGCCTGCAGGGATGGCCCCACAGCTCAGGGCAAGTGCAGAAGACCCCTCCCAGCTTCACTGGCCCAATCCTGGCCTTGTTGGTCATTTGCTGTGTGACATTGGGCAGTTCCCTTAGCCTCTCTGAGCTCCATGTGATGAGGGGATAAATGTGCCCCCTGCTTCAAAGTGCTGGGGGTGGGGAGGGCAGTGTAGGCAGAGTGGCACTGCCACACTCAGCGCCTGAGAGAAGGGAGCGGCCACCACAGACAGTGACGTGACCTTGCGCTGAGGAGTTGGAGGGACTGACACTTGGTTCCTCCGTTCCACCCCAACAGCGGCGGCAGGTGGGCTAACCTCTCTGGTGTCATTTGTCCTTCTCTATAAAGTGGGGACTTGGAGTGTTTGGCTCGCGGGGCTGTGATCAGGGGAGCCCAAGCCTGGCCCGGCGTGGGCCACTTTATCCCTCACAGAGTCCCATGAGAGAGGACACAGCCACCCACCCACTAAGACGCCTGCTCTGGCCCACCAGGTGGGGAGGCCAGGTGAGGGGGGCGGGGCACGGATGGATAAGCTGCTCGGTACACCCGGCCCCACCCATGTTACACTAATCTTCACTTTCCACTATCCGGGGGGCTCCTTGTGTGAATCCTGACTCTGGTGCTGACTAAACGCAAAGCCTCAGTCTCCCCTTCTGTAAAACAGGGACAACGGGCCCCACTCTGTCCATCCACAGGACAGATGTAAGGATGGAACAGTGGAAGTACCAGGTCCTCGTGGACTGTAAAAGCAGAATGCACACTGTGAGGCTTGTATACATCAGCTGATGGGGAGCTCGCTACCTCCAGAATCTTCCCTTGACCACAGACAGCTTATGGAGCGATAGGGCCAGCCACCCACTGCATCTGAGGCGACTGGACTTTCGGGAAACCTTGGGCTGAGGCAATTAGCTCATGGATTGCCTTCCACATCAGCACTGGGAGGGCCGCGACTGGGTCTCCTCGGCCCCAGCACCATTCCAGCCTCACTTTCCCTCCTTCCACTGGGCCTAGCTGGGCATGAGGGGCACACCTCTGAAGAACAGTGTACCAGGCCCGCCCTCGGCACGTTCCATGTATTTACTCGTGAATCCTCACAGCCACTTGTTTTGGTTGGTACTCTTAGTGTCCCCATTTCACAGATGGGGAAACCGAGGCAGAAGTCCTTTTGAATTTTCTACAGTGATGGGGCTGGGCAAAGCTGACCCTTCTGGAGCCAAAGCCTTCTCTCTCTAGCAAAGCGTCTTCCTCCCTTGGAGCGAGAAAGACCTGCCAGGAAGGAACAGGACGTCAAGTGCTATTTACACAAATGCTGTTGCGAGGAGACACTGCGCAGGCCGAGGGAGGTGGGCACACAAGCTGTTCTTTTGTCAGAGCCGCCAGCTCTGCAGGAAGCCCAGGGAGGAGGTGGGCTCACTGGATCCTGTGTGGCCCCCTCCCCACCCCAACGTCTGAATCAGAAGAACATGACTCCCCCCACTTTCCCATCTGCTGCGGGCGCGGGCTGTGCCGCGTGGGCTCGGCCTGATGCCAAGTGGGCCCCCAGCACAAGACGATAGGGAGACGATGATGCCATCACCCCACGAGGGTCCTGATGGGGGCTCAGAACCCACTCCTGTCGTGCTGGGAGTCCAGGGTGGGGTCTGGAGCCAGAGCCCAGCATTCGGGTCCAGCTCAGGTAATGTGCCGGGCTCATTAGCGCTCAGTAACAAGAGGCCAACAGAGGCAGCTGTCCTCCTTGCCACGCACCGCGTGCCAGGCCCTGCACTCCAGAAGCACTGTGCAAACATTCCACAACCCCTCTCGCCAGCCTGGGGAAGTAAGGAGGCCCACTTTACAGATGAGAGAGCAGAGGCTCAGAGAGGTGAAGTCATCTGCCTGAGGTCACACCGCTGCGAAGTCGCAGACCCAGGACCCCAGTCCAGCCCCTTCTGATTCCAGAACCTGTTCCCATTCTTCACGCCTACCCTGACAGTTCGTTGGTCTGCCAAATGGGCACGGTGTCGGCTGCACTGCCTGCCTCAAGGGCCAGCAGAAGAGGTTTTAGTGCCGTTGCGAGGGACCTGCCTATGCAGGGTGGCTCTGAGGCTGGAGGCCGTGGGGAAGACCCTACCACCTTGTCCCCAGTGGGGACAACTCCTTTCCTTGAGGGAGCAGAGGGAAGGTGCTGGATTTCGGGGTCAAGGTCCCACCCTCTGCACAGATCACCCCCGCCCAAACAGCACAAGGCCCAGCTCCAGGGGCAGCAGGGCAGGGTGGCAAGAGAGCAGGCCCGGCGGCAGCGGTGTGGGTCAGGCCTCCTATCTCCCACATCTGCTCAGCCCCCAAGTCCTGTGTGAGTCGGCCCGGGCTCACACCCAGGCTCCACCAGCCCAGTGACCTTGTTATGTAAAACTTGCATGCCTCGGTTTCCCCATCAGCAAAAAAAGGTACAAAAATAATATCTCATAGCATTGTAGTGAGAATTAAGTAAGTTAATAGATATAACGCCCTTAGAGTTGGCACGTGACGTGCTATGCGTCAGTTACTATTATGGTTATTACTACTTACACATGTATGTTTAATACCTACTGAAACATCTCGTGCAGGGGCCTCCCCTCCACCCATAAATCTTTTTTTGAATCATTATATTGAGAAAAAAAAGCAAGTTACAGAAGAACAGTTAGATGCCATTCACACAAAGTTGCAAAAATTCAAAACTAGATCACGTATATATAAAAGCATGAAGGAATGCACGGAGAGATAAATACAAATTCGGGACAGTGGTGACCCTCTGGCACCTGAGGGAGACGCTGAGGGGCATCAGCTGTTTGCAACTCGTCTGGGTCTTGAGCCTGGGTGGGGACCTGGATGGTAGTCTCTATACCTTTGTATATCTCTGAGGTACTTCACAATAAATTTCTTTTAAAAAACGGGGGAAAATCCAAAAGCAGAGTCTCTGAGGGTGGAATCTAACCCTGAATCTTAACCATAGCCTCACTCGGCTCCTGCGTCCCCCACCCCAGCCCAGGCCACCATCGTGAGGCTCCGACTCTGGCCCTTCTCCACACAGGAGCCAGAGGCAGGCACCTAACTGCAAATCCAAGCAGGTTGCTTGAAATCCTGCAAGAGCTCCCTTCTCCCACCAGTAAATACCCCGCCCCTCTAATCTCAGCCCTTACGTACCCCCAGAGGCTACACTTCATTCCGACTGAGAGTCCCCAGCTCCCTCTCACCCTGGGGCCTCCGCACATGCTGTTCCTTCTGCCGAGAACACTCTTCCCACCCCCATCCCACCTCCTCTGGCCAATGCCTCCTCACCCTCCAGATGGCAGCTTCCCTGACGACTCAGCTAAGATGCGCCAAAGGGAAAGGGAAAGAGGGTGTCTCTGGAGGAACTGTGAGTCCTCACTCACTCATTAATTCACTCATTCACGCATCCATCTGTCAACATGTGCTGTGGCAACACGATGCCATGGGTACCAGCATGACTCTCAGGTCAGACAGGCCCGTGTCATTCCCAGGCTCCCCACTTACTGGATCTGTGGCCCTGGGCAAGCTGCTCAGCTCCTTTGACCCTCGGTTTCCTCAACTGTAAAATGGGGATAATTACAGTATCTACATCTTAGGATATACAAAATGAAAAAATATGTAAAGCCTGGCATATAAAAATGGCTGATAAAGAGTCAAAACCATTATTATTTCCTGCTATTATTGAGAGAACAGGAGAGCGTGGTGAGTAGTAACTGTGTGGATGTGGGCCCTGGAGCCAGACTGCCAAGGATTGAAATCCCAGATTTCAAGGTTCTTAACCTCTCCGAGCCTCGGTTCTTAACCAAGGTTCTTACCGCTCTGAGCCTCGGTTTCCTCATCTGTGAAATGGGGAGAGTAACGGTCCCATGGTTCTCATGGGACTAAGTTGTAAGGCCCTTAGAACAGGCTGGCACAGAGGGCGCGCTCAGCCCTGATGCCTCTTACTAACTGCAAGGTGCTGTGGTTCCCTAGGCAAATGAGGCCAGCGCCGGCCACAGCAGCGCTCTCAGCTGGGGGGAGGCTGTCTGGGAGCTGTGACAGCGACAGCACCGGCAAGAAGCTCTCTGTGGGGCGGCGGGGGCATGGTGAGTCGGACAAGGCCTCTCAGAGGGGCTGTCCTGCTCCCGCCTTCCTCCCCAGGAGCCGGCCCAGCGGGCTGCTCTGTCTCCATCTAACCCTGGCAGGGAAGGGGCAGGAGAGCAGGTGGCAGAGGCCGGACTGATCTTTGTTCTGGTCCCCACTGCCAATTTGCAGCTGGAATGGAAAGAAGACAAATGGACCTCTGTGCACCAAGGGTGCCAGGTCAGGGCAGTCGGTGTGTGGGAGGGGAGGAGGCCGGAGGAAGGGGAGATGGCTCACAGAGGGTGTGCCCACACACCCTCCTGGGCTCTGAGGCCCCAGAGCAAGTGACTAGGCACCCCAACCCCAGGCCCCTTCTCCTCTCCCTTCAAGTACTCCCTGTCAAGCTGCCACAAAATTCTCTCTCAGGCCCTGCCTGCCCACACACCTTCTGGGCCCTGGCCAAGAATCTGCAGCAGAGGCTGAGGACCCCACCCTCAGCACATTTTCATAGAAAATCCCGGCTGTCATCTTGGCTCAGTTCTGCCGTGCTGTGTGGCCTTGGGCAAGTCACTCAGCCTCTCTGAGCCTCAGCTTCCCCTGGAGTCAAACGAGGGGTGTGGGGGGGCACCTAAGAGCTTCCGCTTCGGGTTGGCTGCCTCGATCTCTGTCCCGAGTTCAGGAGGGATCACATGCCCAACTGTCTTGGGAAATCCAACGGCATTGTCACTCGGGGGTGGGGGTGGGCGTGGGGGACACCAGCCACTGATCTCGGTCCACCTCCCACAGGCAAGGTCTTCACAAAATGGCCAAAAAACGTGCGAAAAGGTGCTCAACATCATGAGTCATCAGAGACATACAAATTAAAACCACAATGAGTTCACTACACACCCACCAGGACGGGGAGTGTCTTTAAAATGACCGTAGCAAGGTTGACAAGCTTCACAGCAGGTGGGTGTGCAAACACTCACTGCCACTTTGGAAAAGCGTTTGGCAGAAACTCCCAATGCTAAATATATGCCTCTCCTGGGACCCAAGCATCCCACTCCTGGGGATACATCCAGGAGAAATGAGGACTTTTAGCCAACTAGAGATACCACAAGTACATTCACGGCAGCTTTATCCGTAATAACCCCAAACCAGAAACAACCCAAATGTCCATCCACAGAGGAATAGGGTATCTCCACACATTGAAACACTACACAGCACTGAAAAATAACGAACCACAGACACACACACCACGACTGAAGGTCAGACAACGTTGAAAGAGAACACCAGACACAAAGGGGTGCAGCTTCTCTGAGTCGATCTGAGCGACGTTCAAACACAGGGAAAACTGACCTACAGTGACCGAAACTGGAGCAGTGGTACCTCTGGGGAAGTATGGACTTTGGGGTCACAGAGGAGCCTTCTGGGGTTCCAGAAATGTCCTGACTCTTATGTGGGTGGTGCTTTCATGGATGCAGCCATACATAAATTTTCACTGAGCTGTACACTTAAGATTTGTGTCTTTTTAAAGTAAGATATGTGAGCTCTTACCTATATTGAATGTTAGATATACCTTAAAAAAAAAAAAGCCCACAGGTAAGTCCCTGTCTTCCGCCCAAGCAGCTCGTTCCAGGCTTGGAATGGCAGGAAGGGTCTCCTTTCCCAGGCGAAGGCCTGCCAGCGATGAGAGGCCTCCAGGGCACAGGATGACAGAGAAAGAGGGGTTCTCTGGGTGTCCTGCCCACGCTTCCATCTGACAGATGGGGAAACAGGATCAGAGAGAAGAAGGAATTTTCTGAGGTCACGGTGAGCAGGTGGCAGAACTGGGTTTTTTAAAACCAAGGTTTCTTGCTAGAATGCAGGTTCCACACTGGTAGGAGTAGGGGTTAAGGGCTTCTCAGTATGGGTGCCCCACCTAGAGACGGGGGGAGGCCAGCCACAGGGAGAGGGGCCGTCGGGGTCTGCAGGTGGCCTAGAGGGCACTAGGTTCCACGTCCTCCAACAAAAGGCCGATGGGCAGAAGCTCTCTCACTGCACTCTGCTGGCCCCTTTTGTGGCCAAAGAGGGCAGGGTCAAGGGAACCAGCCCCCGCAGAGCAGAAGCTTCCAGGGTGGGCAGGAATGTAAGAGGAAAGCAAAAGCAACCAATAGACTTTTAAAAAGGCACCAAAAGATTCTATAAGCCGCTTTATCTGCAGACTCCGCTGAGGAACTGGCGGTCTGAGAGTGTGGCTGGGGAGTCGGGGGCCACATAAACATGGAATCTGCATACTCCGCACTACAATCCCTAATCAGGAAACATCGGCCCAAGAACTCAGAATTTCGAGCCCAAAGGGCCCAGACCAAACCCAGCCCCTCCTAACCACTTTACAGATTAAAGACACGAGGCCCTGAGAAAGAAAGTGATTAGCCTAAGGTCACAAGCAAGAACTCAACTTTACGCCACCCAGCCTTCCTATTTCAGTGAACATGTAGAGCTGCAAGGTGCTTAGGGAGCACCTGCCCACTGATCATTTTACGAAGGGGAAACAGAAGCCGCGGGTGGGGAGGGTGGGAGGCGATTTGTCTGGCTCTGGTTCCTCCAGACTCTACGAGCCTCCATTTCTTCATCTGAAAGATGGGAATGCATACAGCCTGCTTCACAGGTCTGAAGACGGAATAAGCTAACATGTACATAGTGAGTGCCTAATAAATGTCCCTTGCTGTCATTATTTATTGTTTTCAGCCTCCTGATTATCTTGCCACAGCACGACAAGCCTGAGGACTGGCCCTCATCACTCTCGTTTTATACGTTCTGAGGCAGAAGTGGTCCAGGGCACTCTCCAACAAGAGGCACTTCCCTCACCTGTGTTTCTCACTCTCCTGAAGATAGGTGAGGTCTGACCCCTCCAGACGGATCTAGCACTAATGATGAAAAACAAGGGCTCTGGAGCCAAACACTGACAGGGTCAGATCCAGGTTCCAATGCTGTGTGAACTTGGGCCGGTTTCTTAACCTCTCTGAACCTTGGTTTCTTCATCTGTGAAAGGGGGATAGAATAGTACCTTCCTCATGGAGATTTTATCAGGATTAAATGAGATAGCGAACAGCACCTGACACATGGTAAGTGCTCAGGAAGCATGAGCTATAATTGTTATTAAGTCCAGGAGCCTCTGCGACCATCATCAGGGTGTTCCTTTTCATGGCTTCCACCCCAAGATGAGGGGAGGCAACTAGCTTGCCAGGCAGGATTAAGAATGTGATTTATGTCCAAAAATTGCTGCTTAAATCTATCTTGAAATTTCATTTTACACATCAATTAGTGCAAAACCAGAACACTGTAACATGCATACATGGCTGGCTGCCCCACAAATGGTCCTTTTGAGAAGTGGTTTTTGGCCACAGCCATAAAAGTCAATAGCATCTGACCCAGTAATACCACTCCTGGGAATTCAGCCTAAAGAAATACTTCAACAGACTTAAAAAGAAAAAAACAAACAACTATCTGCAAGAAATCGATCCTGCAATGAGCATCTAGAAGCAAAAATAATCGGAAACAACCTACATCTCCAGCAACAGGAGACAGTCAAAGGATTGATGGATGGTGGAGCCTGAGATGGGTCCCAGGATATTACGGGCATCATTAAAATGGTAATTACCAGCAACCCAGCAACTCAGGAACAATGTCTACACTTGGATAACGGACCAAAAGGGGGGCTGCAAAAACGAATAAAATGGTGGAATTAAATATAATTCCCCCCGAAATCTTTTGACATTTTTTCAATTAACAACAAAAATAACAACAAAGATAAAAACATAGAAGACAAACAATTTCTCCTAAGCCCTCAAATGTGACTCCAACTTGAGGCCTGTGGAGAGAGGGTGGGCGAGGGGGACCTTTCCTCCGCTTTGGTAGTCAGCCCAGTGGGGTGGGGAAGGGAGGGATGCAGAGAGGTGGGCAGGGGTGTGCTGAGATGTGCAGGGGTGGGGGTAGGAAGGAGACAGAGGGTGAGCAGGGAAGGCCTCTAGGAGGAGGTGTACTCAGAGCAGACTTAAATGATGAGTATGGATATGTTGGGGGTAATCTCGGCAGAAGAAGAAGAAACTGGGAGATGGGCCAGATACAAAATGGCAGCCTGGGGGCAGGCTGAGTGTGCACCACAGGGGAGCCCCACGGGGTGGGCTTAAGGAAGATCCCTGGGGCTGCCTGGAGGAGGAGGGATGGAGGAGTGTGTCTGGGCAGGTGGGAGACCAGCATGGAGGCTGCTGCAAGGAGCTGCGGAGAGACGAGGCCGACTGAAGGGGGGGGGAGGGGAGGAGTCAAGCAGGGCTTCTCAGAGCGCACCTGAGTTCAGGCTGGGACAAGATGAAGAGAGGGGGTTGGTGGGACATCCAGAGGGAGGTGCTCAGGAAGCAGCTGGATCTATTGGTCTGGAGCTTGGAGAGAAACCTGGGCTGGAGACGAAGTTGGTTTGGGGCATCACGGTGGAATGGTGTTGGAAAGCCTCAGCGTGTGGCCGAGTTCACCCCGGGAAAGTGAGAGGAAGGCCACGAGGGGCGCACATGTTACAGGAGGAGGACCCAAGAGGGGACAGAGAAGCAGAGAGGGTGGAGGGGCAGGTGACAGGTACCTAGAAGCCAACCGCATGCAGATTCGTAGGCGGGGATGATCAACGGGGTCAGATGTTGGAGAGGCGTCCAGCAAGATAAGGACTGAAACATTCCCATGCAATCTATCAACTGTGGTGACGTCACCACGAGCACTTTCAGTGTACCAAGGTGGGAGAGAGACTAGTGGTGAGAAAGTACACCCTGAAAACCTGGGGGCATCCTTCTGAGGCTTTTGGATGAGAAGGCAAGGGAAAAACTAGTCAGTGGCTAAAAGGTGCATGGGGTCCAGCTGAGACCAGTAGTCTGACCCCGAGTCTGCTGGGCTCCAGACCCTGACCCCTGCCAAACACCCCAAAGAGACTGGCTCTGCTGGCTGCCAGGCTCAGAAGGACAGGCAGCCCCTCCACGTCCACTGCACTCAGAAAGCAGGAGTGCGTATAGGGAAGCAGGACTCCCCCACCTAGGAGGCTGACCTGGTGCCAAATCCCAGCCACCAGGATACCCCCAACCTCAGCGGGCTAACCGGAAGGGAGCCCACCCTGCCAAATGCACAGGTGCAGGTCCAGGGCAAGCCCAGCCCTGCCAGCCCCAGACGTGGGAGGAACCACGGGCGCCATCTGGGTGTGGGGGCAGGGACTAGGGCAGGCAAGGGGAAGTTTATTGAAGACCAGATCTTTTTTTTTTTTTTTTTTTACATTAATAAAATCTATTTCTAAAGGGAGGATTTGTTCCCATTTTAAATTTTGGCTATTTAAAAAATTGGTAATATTAGAGCTTAATGTTAAAAATAGCAATCCAAAAAGATTAACTCACTTAATCCTCCTAACACTCCAATGAGGTAGGTGCTAATACTGTCCCCATTTTACAGGTGAGGAAACTGAGACTTCCCTTCACTGTTGACTTTCCGTGTTTCCCTGATTATTTTCCTGCTCTCAGCTCTCATCCTAGAAATCCCCAGAGCTGGAGTGGGAAAAGGGATGTTGCCAGCAGGTAAGACTCTGGGCTTTCCTCTGTCTCTGTCACTCACCTTAGGAGGTCTCTGAGCCCCAGGTTTGGGGTTGGCTGTGATAGCTGCCTGGCTGTGCTCTGACACCCTGCAGGGTGGGTGCTGACACCAACACGGACTTTCTGGAGGGCCACTGGGCCATGGGCATGGCCAGCCTTCCATACCAGCAGCATCTCCTGTGCTGCTCGGCCAGGGATGTAACTGAGAAAGCCATGGAGAGGGAGAAGTCCCTGTCTTTCCTTCCTTCCAGCCATTCTCCTCCCTTTGACAGCTGCACTCAGTTTCGAAGGAGGTAATAAAGGGGGCAGCTGGTGCTGTGGCCTCTTTCTCCCCCCTCCTTCCACGGATCCAGTTTTGTTGCTAACCCCCTTCCCTGCAGTCTGAAGTCGTGGATGGCTGGGGGTGGTCAGTGTCTCCAGATGTCTGTCCTACCTAGTGTGTCCAGCTTCCCCTCCAGGTGGCCCCAAATAAGTTCTCACAGGGAGGTAGGGGTCTGGCAGCTTCAAAGGAGAAATGGCTGGCCCAGGATCACAGGACAGCCAAGAGCGGATTCCCCCTGTTGGACCCCTTCTGTCTGATCCTGAGCCTGGGCCAGGAACATCTGAAAAAGGTGAGTGTAAGGGGAGAGACCCAGGTGGGACCCTATTCTCCACTCAGCCCTCACCCTACAGCTGCCGGCTTCCAGGCATTTTGTCTGGGCTACCACCATCTCAGCTCTTGCTATCAAGCCCGTGGTCCGAGCCCAGGTGGGGGACTTAGGGGTGGAGGCGGTGAGGGGCACCCACGTTTGGCTTATGAGACACTGTTCCCTGCTCTTCCACAGGAGAGGAGGACCCCGAGTCCCTTGGACAGCGTTCCTATCTTCTGACCATAGGGACTGAGTGTGTGGCTGCTGCTGCTTTGGGGGTGTCTGAAAGAAGGAAATAAAACGGACATTTAACGAGGTCCTAGTTCGTGCGTAGCATTTCCACGTACCTACATTTTCATCAATCCACACTACAGGTGGACACCGTTATACCCATTTTACAGACTCGGAAACTGAGGCTTACAGAGGAAAAAGGATCTGGAGGGAGCCTTTCCCGTGTGCCTCCTGTGCCTTAGTCACAGTGTCAGTCTCCGGCCTGTGTGCGCTACCGGACTCCTCCCTTCTCCCCCTGGGAGGCAGGACCAACCATCCCCTTTGCACAGACGGAAACCCGAGGCTCCGAGACTCGCGGGGGCTCCCCAGGGTCCCTCAGCCGGCGGTGGCGGCGGGACCCCGGGACGCTCTCGACTCCCTCGAGCGGCCCCTCCCACCCCCCGGCCAGGTCCCGACGGCGCGAGGCGCGGCGCTCACCTCGATGCGGTCGATGCGGTCCCGGAGGGCGCGCACGGCGTCCTCCAGCTCGAGGATGAGCGCGGGCGAGTCCCAGGGCCCGTCGGCCATGGTGTCGCGCCGGGGACCGGCGTCCTGGAGGCCGCGCGGCAGGCCGCTCTCGCAGCGGCCCAGCTTGCCGGTGAGCTCGCGGATGGTGTCCTGGTCGGCGCGGATGCGCGCTTCCTGCTGCAGCGCCGTCTGGCGTAGCTGCTCGGCCGTGCTCTGCAGCAGCAGCAGCTCCTCGCGCTCGCTCGGCGCCGCGTCCCCCTGCTCGGCCCCCGACGGGCAGGCAGCCGCCAGAGGCGTGCACAGGAAGCGGCTGAAGAGGGGCACGGGCGGCAGCGGGTGCGCGCTGGCCGCCGGAGCCCCGGGCAGCGCTGGGGGCCCGGCCGAGCCGCCCGCGCCGTGCAGCGCGCTAAGGCTGCGCTGCGGACCCTGGGACGCGGCGGCGCCCGAGGCGGCCGAGGCGTTGTCGGCGCCACCGGGCAGCGCCCGCGCCGGGCTGGCCGCCAGGGGCACGCTGGCGATGATGCAGATGACGGCACCGAGGAACGCCAGCATGCCCGCGGCCAGCAGCACGGCCAGGAACTTCAGCGTGAGGCGGGCGGCGGGGGCACCCGAGGCCCCCGGCAGGCGCGGCGGCGGGGTCGGGGCGCGGGGCCCGGGCAAGTGGGGCCGAGCGGGGCCGGAGCGGGAGCGGGAGGAGCCGGAACCAAAGCTGTTGCCGCGGCCGCTGCTGCCGCCGCTCTGAGCCCGGGAAGCGCGAGGAGGAGAAGGCGACGGGCGGCGGGGAGGGGAGCTGGCGCGGCGGCCCCGCCCCTCCGGCTCCTCCGGGCCGGCCCAGCCCCGCACCAGTTCCGTGCCGGGCGCCGAGTGGGGGCGCTGCCCGGGATGCGGCGAGAGCCTTATCCGCTGCCGTCACCGCGCAGAGGGCGGCGACCCGGTGGCCGGGCGGCGGGACTCCCGGGCGACCCCCACCCCACCCCACCTGTGCTCTGGCCCCCTCCCGGAACCCATGATGCCGCCTGCTACCTTGCGGGGAGCTCTTCTCCGCGTCGGGCTCTGTGCTGAGGGAGCCAGGAGCTTGCTTACAATTAAGCCTCACCGTGGACACACTCACGGTACAAATGAGGAAACTGAGGCCCACAGGGGTCAGGTCGCTGTCCAAGATCACGCGGCTGGTATGCGCTGGAGCAGCATTTGAGCTCAGGAGCATCTGACTGGACCCAGACTATGGAATGGAGCTGGGGTGGGCGTGGGGAGAACAAGGAAAGAGGCCAGTGCTGGGGGCAGGGGACTGGAGATTTTGATCCAACCTCTCGTTATACTATGGCCACCTGCCTGTCATTTCCCACCCCCAACTCCCTGAAGGAGGAGAGGTCACTCCCCTTCAAAAAAAAGAAAAGGGTTTCCCTGGTGGCGCAGTGGTTGAGAGTCCGCCTGCCGATGCAGGGGACACGGGTTCGTGCCCCGGTCCGGGAAGATCCCACATGCCGCGGAGCGGCTGGGCCCGTGAGCCATGGCCGCTGAGCCTGCGCGTCCAGAGCCTGTGCTCTGCACCGGGAGAGGCCACAACAGTGAGAGGCCCGCGTACAGCAAAAAAAAAAAAAAAAAAAAAAGAAAGAAAAGAAAAATCTTCCTGTGATTTCAGAGAGCAGCACAAGTTCCCTCCTCTGAATCTTTGGGAGCAGAGAACATCGAGGGTCCCAGAGAAGACCTCTCTCCCCACTGCAGACTGCATTAGCATGGCAAGACCCTGGTGGGCATGTGGATCAGGCACTGGCAGGAACAAGCAGGCGTGGGAGAGGGCTCTGGTGCGGGGGTGATGCAGGAGGCGTTTACTTTCTCCTGTCAAAAAAGTCTATATATATTTTGCTGCAAATTAAAAATTAAAAATGTTAAAAAAAATTCTACCATCCTTCACAGTCCAGCTCCATCTCCAGTTTTCCACAAGGCATCTCCTGACCAGCATGGGTTCCCAGAGCTGGAAGGGTGTTCGGAAGGCTGGGATAGAGGAGATGGGCTATGGCTCGTGCGCGAGCACTGGCCGAGGCCACACCCAGGCCTGTCAACCTTCCAAGCCTGCATTCTTGACTTGAAGGGAAGGCTCACCCTGGGGCTCTGGACCACCATGGCTGCCGTGTGGTCTCTGCAGAGTGGCGGGGAGAGACCAGAACATTCCTCAGGAGGCAACAGCCCTGGGAGACCCTGTTTGGCTATGGAGATCCTGCCCAGTGGTCCCTGGGCATGTGTTCCACACACCCCACCCCACCCCCAGCCTCAGGATAATGCCTGCCCTGCTTACCCGATCTCTGGGAGTCAAAGGTTGAGTTGTAAAGTAGGAGCAAATCAAATGACAGCTCTGTACACGATGAACCCCCAGAGCCGTAAGTGCGTGCATGTGAGTGAATACTCATTGGAGCAGTGACCTGGAAACCTGCCAAGCAGCACAGCTCGGAGGAAGCGCCTCCCCGGTGGAGAGGTGGGCCGGGATCTCTGAAGGTGAAGGCAGGCAGTAGGGGGGGCGGTGAGGTCCTTCAGGTGCGTGAGGCATCGGGACTCCTGGTGCATCTACGTGTGTTCTGTGAAGACAGAAGCACACACATTACATCCTAGAAGGACAGAGGAGGCCAGGACAGGGGGCTGCTGCCAAGAGCAGCAAAGCCTCTGTGGCTTGGGTACCAAATGGTGCCACCTTTACGTGAGCTGCTCCATGAGAGATGGACAGCAGTTGGATAAGTGGGTCCAGAGGCTGGAGTTGAATTTTTTTTTTTTTTTTGGCTGCGCTGGGTCTTAGTTGTTGCAGCATGCAGGATCTTTAGTTGCGGCATGTGGGATCTTTAGTTGTGGCATACATGCAGGATCTAGTTCCCCGACCAGGGATCGAACCCGGGCCCCCTGCATTGGGAGCACGGAGTCTTACCCACTGGACCACCAGGGAAGTCCCGAGAATGACTTTTAAAATCTATGATATGAACACGTCACGCTCCTGCTTACAAACCTATTAGTGGCTCCCCATCCCCATCCCTCTGTGGAATAAAGTCCAAATTCCTTAAGAGGCAGCAGTACCTAGTGGTCAAGGGCATGGATTCTGGAGCCAGAAGGCCTAGTTCAAACCCTGCCTCTAGCTGTTACCAGTTGCATGACCTAGTTTCCAAAGAGGGTAAAGTCTCAGGTCTTTGATAGTTCCTGACACCCTCTCTGTGCCTCAGCTTCTGCAATCTGTAAAATGGGGGAATAAGAGTACGTGGAAACCCTTAATACACGTTGGGCCTTATTATGTTAGCTTCTCTTGGTTTATGAGACGGTTGGTAATCTGGACATGGCTCACCCTTCCAGCCTCATCTCCTACCCTCACTGGCTGGAGCAGGACCAAACTGTGCATAATTCCCCCCAAACACCAGAATGTCTCCTATCTCTGCCTTTGTTCACGCTGTCCCCTGCCTGGAAGGTCACCCCCTCCTTCTTCCGTGATTCATCTCCATCCCCAGCATCCAGCATGGGGCCACGCCCAGGGCAGCTGCTTGGTGAATGTTTGTGGAACTGTTTCCTCCACGGGCAACCCTGGCTTCTGCTGGTGGGGGGGGGGGGGGAGATTAGGACAGGGGCTAACCCATCTCTCTGGGGCTCTGGGAGAGACCCCCCTTGATCCTAACACAGAACTCATCAAGAGGTGGTCAGAATAGGATTCTCAGGGGAACTTCCATAAGACTGCAATAGTCCGCACATTTTCCCTCTAAAGCTCACGTCTCTGAGGTTTTTATTTCTTTACTTTCATTCCATCCTTAGGGAAAGGGAATTCTGCCCTAAATGAACAAATAGAGGCATTCATTCAAAATATATGTTTGGAGACCAACTTTGGACCGGGCATAGCGCCAGGCACTGGGGAGAGCTGGAAACAAGAGAAGCTCTCAAGTTTTATATTATAGTGGGGAGGCGAGTGGTAAATAAATGAATAATTAAATAAACAAGTTAATTTATAATAGTAATGAGAACGATAGGGAAATTTTAAAAGTGACGTGATAGAAAGTTATAGGAAGTGTGTGTGGGGTGGGGAGTTAGGAGATGGGCATTACTTATAAGGTTGTCAGAAAAGGCGTGCATTTGAGCTGAGACCTGAATGACCTGAGAAACCAGCCATGTAGAAACTTGGGGAAGGACTGAGTGTGCTAGACAAAGGCAACAGCTAGTGCAAAGGTCCTGAGGCAGAAATGAGTTTGATATATACCAGGAACAGAAAGAAGGCCAATGGAGCTGGAGCAGAGTGAACTCCCGGGGAGAAAGGAAGCTGGAGAGGAAAGCAGGGTGAGGTCATGTGGGCCCTTACAGGCCAGGGGAAGGGAATGGGTTTGATTCGAAGCCCAACTGGAGGGCTTTAAGCAGGGAAGTAACACCATATGGTTTGTGTTCGTAAAAGGTCAATGGTAGTTGTGTGGGGGCTGGGTCATAAAGGGATAGGAGAGGAAACATGGAGACCAAGTAGGGACCATGCAACCATCCAGATGAGAGGAATGAGGGGTTTAGAGGTCATGATGATGGAGAGAATTGGGTGGATTGTGGATTGATTTCAGAGGAAGAGTGTTAGTTGTTGGGTCCTTCGGGAAGCACACTGAGATGGCATTAGACATGCAAGTGATTGACTGGGGGCTAAAACCTGGGAAAAATAAAGAGGAGAAAGACGAATTGGGAAGGTTGAACCTCAGACCTCCATGCAGATCTGACAAAGCCTTGGTCAACTTAACTGGGTGCTCCAGGGCCAACAGTGCCCATCAGGGAAGTTTTGCACTGGGCACAAATGCCCAGTCCCTAGTACGCTTTTCATGCCCAGTCATTAATTGGGCACTGCCCCAGAAGAGGGTGGCTTCAGCTCAAAAGCTGGGGTGATGTCCACACAAAAACCTGCATGTTCATAATTGCCAAGACTTGGAAGCAACCAGGATGCCCTTTGATATATCCAGACAATGGAGTATTATCCAGCAATGAAAAGCCATGAAAAAACAAGGAGGTACCCTAAATGCATATTACTAAGTGAAAGAAGCCAGTCTGAAAAGGCTACATACTGTATGATTCCATACTGTGTGACATTCTGGAAAAGGGAAAACAAAGGAGACGGTGAAAAGATCAGTGGTTGCCAGGGAGTATGGGGGAGGGAAGGATGAATAGGCAGAGCGCAGAGGATTTTTAGGGCCGTGAAACTCTCCATGATACCATGATGGTGGCTACCTGTCAATATCCATTTATCCAAACCCGTAGAAAGTACAGCACCAGGAGGGAACTCTAATGTAGACTATGGACGCGGGGTGATAATGACGTGGCAGTGTAGGTTCATTGATCGTAACAAATGTACCACTGTGGTGCAGGATGTTGCTAATGCGGGAGGCTGTGTATATATAAGGGCAGGGGTTGTATGGGAAACCTCTATACCTTCTGCTCGATATGCTGTGAACCGAAAACTGCTCTAACCAACCGACCGACCAACCAAAGCTGTGATGCATCCTGAAGGTGCCCTCCAAGGCTGCCACAGCTCCCCCCTTCCCCCGTGAAGATCTGCTTCTCCACACACGACCAGGGAGCAGCCCCTCTGAGGTACCCTGGGCCTCTCTTCCTTAGGGGACATTTAGAAGTGGCGGGTGGTAGGATGAACCACAGCCCCCATCACAGTTGGTCTCAGGACCCCAAAAGGAATTCACTGTCTCCCTCCTCCAGCACCGAGTCTAAATTCCCCCTGCCTTCTGCTATTAGCTCTGCTGAGTAAAGGGAGGAAGAATACGCTTGCCTTCCCTAGCCTAGTGAAGTCCATGCACAACAGATCTGCAAGCAGGGGAGGGAGGCAGTAGAATCGTATGGGGGCAATTTCGGACCATAATAAAGTCATTGCTAGAAGAATGGGGGACTGGGTGCTAGTTAGGTAGTTTCCGCCACAGGCACAACGCAGAGCCAGACTTTGATCTCAGGGCTTAGGGTGACCGACTCACCCAGTTTCAGCACTGCAGGTCCTGTGTCCCAGGAAATCTCTCAGTCCTGGGCAGATCCGGCCAGTTAGTCATCCTAACTATCCCCAGATCGCACTCCCTCAGTGCTGGTACCACGTGACTCTCTCTCTCCCTGCCTTCCTGAGCCCCCGGGCTTCCCTCTACTACAGGATCTCCCCCTTTACCTGTCTCCTGAAGGAGTGTGAGCTCCTCAAAGGCAGGGACCAGCGGTCATCCTCATCTCTGGGTCTCCGGGTCTGGCCCTTGTGGATACTCCAACTCCCAGTGAATGAAGACAACGCCTCTTGGGCTGTGCTCCTGGGCCAAAGAACTTCCTTTCCCCAGGGGGTGGGGCGGTGGGGGCTGAGGACAAAGGGAACTTCCTGTGCCCATCCTGGACATCCCCATCCCAAGGGTCCAGTCTCCGCCCAGGGATGGGCTGTCCCTGGACTAGAGCCACCTCAGTTTCCTCATCTAAAAAGTGGGGCCATGGTACCTACCTCATAGGATTGTTATGAGAATTAGAAGACCACATGAGATGTCATATATGAAACCTCCCAGGGACTCAGGGGCAGGGACCAGTTCTTACCATGCTGCCTTGTATTCCCAGGGCACTCAGTATGCCTGGCACTCAGTAGATGCCCCGTACATGCTACCCCCTTCCTTATTTGTTCCTAGCCTGTGGCAGGTGCTCAGTAAACGTTCATTTCCTTTTTTACTTCTTTACCTTGATTCCCCAGGTACGTACAGTGCCTCCCTCCATAGTTGCTCTGCCCTTTCTTCGTTCCCCTCCCACCCCCTTTCCGAGCAGAGCTGGGGAATGATCCAGACTAAGGCTCATATATGTGTTCCATTAACACATCCCAGACTGGGGCCTTCCAGGGGGAAGCAGGGCTCCGGTAGGGCCCAGCAACGTTTCTGTTTTAGCAGCAGATGCTGGGATTAGGAGCCCAACCAGAGAGGAGGGGCAGAAGCCTCGGAAGAGAGAGCTTTCCTCTCTGGGGAAGCCCAGAGAGTTCCATCCAGGGTTGTTACTTCCCTGGAAGCAGCGAAAGGAGCCAACCCACCTCTCAGGCTCGGGCAGGAAGCGAGGACATCTGTTCCCAGCTCAGGAGGGGCTGAGAAACAAGGAGGAAACGGGTGTCCTCCCTGTGGGGGACCTGGGAGTTGGCTGGAGCGTGTGTGCCTGAGTCCAGGCCCAGCTAAGAAGGACCAGTGGAGTGGCTGCCTAATAAGGCTGCATCCTCTCTCTGAGGCCGTAAGGGCTGGGGCCGGGGCTCTCACTGTCTCACCAGCATCTCAAATGCTCCCAGTTCCTCCTCGCCGTACTTTTTACCCTGCCAGGTCCTCACCTGTGGCAACCCTGGAACTCCGTATTCTAACCATCCCTATTTCACACATAAGAAAGTCGGTTCAGCAATTTGACCAAGGTCCCCTGGTCACTGGGTGTACACCTGGAATTTGAACCCAGAAGTTTTCAGACCCCCTGTGGCATGTTCTCACTCTAAGAGTCAATCAGCCCCTGCCCCGTGAGGAAGCAGAACGTCCTGGGAGCTTCCTTCCGCCCCCCGCTTAGTGCCGCCCCTTCTCCTGGCGTTTCCCTGACCCCAGGAGCCGGCGTAAACCCATCAGCCACTGCGGCGCCCCTCCCGCCCTCGCCAGTGGCCCCCGTGCCCGTTTCCGTTGCACTGATCTGTAACTTGCGTTCCCCACAAGTTCAAGAACTTCTTGAGGTCTGGGACCGAGGCTGCTTCCTATCTGGGTCACTGGCACCCAGCCTGTGTTCAGGATGTACTTGCTTCACGCACGATGGAACCTCAGGGCCGGTGGCCGTTACTCTAGCTCCTCTAGAGAAGGCAGGTTTTTGATGACTCCCAGGATTTTGCAGACACTGCACTTGGAGGCGGGAAAGCTGAGTTTTAGGGAACCTTCCTTTCTTAGTCTGTAAAATGGGTATGGGCAGTTCTGTGCTGCCCACAGATAGGACGAAAGAGGAAAGGCTTCCTGATGAAGGCGGATCAGGGGCAGATGGACACTGCAGGCTCAGGCAGAGGCGTGTGATGGGGCTAGAGCCTAAGGGGGCGGGTACCTGGGACCTCACCTGGATGGCTGCTCACGTGTGTCCAGTGAGGAACCAGTGAGGAAACCATCTGTTTCCTGATCTAGCACTGGGTGCCCAAGGTGGTCCCTAGGGGAAGGTGGGGGCAGGTTGGGGAGACCCTCCTAGAGGCTAGAAGAAGGCAGAAGGCATGAGACCAGGGTAGAGTGGGCAGTCCTGCTGGCTGGACCCCTCCCTACTCCTGCCTGCCAAGCCTGCCAGCTCTCTTCTCGGTCCACCGTGGGGTGGGTCCAGGCTTGGGTCTCTCTCCTCACTGAAGTTTTGTCTGCCACCAGCATTAGCTGTAGCCACAAGCAAATTGTACCCACACACAATTTATTTTTCAGATACAGAAACTGAGAAGCAGGGAAGGAAAGGGACTTTCCCAAGATTACACAGCAAGAAGGAAGCATCTGAGAATAATGATGATCACTGACACTGAAATGCTTCTTACTATGTTCCTAAGGGCTTTATATGTAATCCTTTAAAGACTCACAGAACCGTGGTGGAATAGGCATGCTGCTATCACGATCCACATGCTGCAGATGGTGATGCTGGAGCACAGAGAGGTTAAGCAACTCGTTTCAGGTCGCTCAGCTTCCAAGTCAAGGAGCTGGGATCCAAAGAGAGACACCCAAGCTCATGGCCACTACGATAGACTGTCTCTCTGGATGAAAGCACGGTGCAGGGAAGGCTGTTCTGGCAGGCCTCAGCCCGGTAGACTAGGATGGGGTTCAAGGGTCGGTTGGAACAGGAGAAGAAAGTAAAAGGGCCTGTTAGGAGGCTGAGGCAGTGAAGGGAGACACAGGATGAGCTGTGCTTGGCGGGCAGCAGGCAGAAAGAATTTTACCCTTTCTCAGTGGCTGCCTTGTTAGCCTGTTCTGTTGACCCAAACTTCCCTACCTCTGGATGAGATCCTGGGCATATCTCAGAGCTTGTTCAGTCACTTTTGGGCTTTATCTTATTTTTTAGGTATTAAAATAGTCGGGTCTAATAGCAAAGCTCTAAGCTCTAGTCAAAGCTTCTCCTCTCCCCCAGCTCAAGTCTGCCTTAAATTCAAAGACCTATATAGCAGGAGGGGGCACGGTGGGCTTTTCCTCTAAGACCCCAGTTTGGTCTGCTCTCCCCTTGCCCTTTCCCCCACTCGTTGCCTCTGGTTTCTCCAGGGCTGGAGCTTGAAGCAGGGAGGAGGGAGAGGTAACAAGGTAAGTCTGGCTTGGCCGGTTCAGGTGTCCTCAGGAGAGTCTGTGTTCTCAGGTGGGTTAGGTGAGTGCCTGGGGGCCTGGCTCTTTCTCCTTAGGGGCATTTTTGTGGGTTCCTCCAAGAGCCTGCATCACTAGGGATGTCCCACCTGCAGTTCCTACCTGGGCAAAGCACCCCCTGGCTGGCACTCACAACACCCCTTCAGCACCCGTCACTGGGGGTCCACCCAACATGAAGTCTTCTGATAGGATCACGTGCACCTTCCTTATTATTCCTCCCCACCCCAACCCTCTTGGGGCTGGATCCTAATTCAAAATGACCTCAAACCAGCCGCCTTCTCCAAGGTTCCCCCGGGACCCCGGGAAACATTCTTGCATCCTGGCCCCCAAATGCTGGGAGTGCGAACTGTCCCCAAAGCAGCTCGGTCCCTGCCTGCCTTGTGGAAACAGGGGACTCAAGCCAGCCTCTCACCTTTGTCCCTAGTCGCCTCACCTCCCAAATCCCAGCGGACACATGCCATGCTCCCATGCTCTCTGAAGCTCCCTCACTTGGCTTGAGGCTAGGGAGTGATGCCAACTGTCTCTAAAGACAGTTCCCTCTCCAACCCCACCTCCCACATGGCTCCTTAGCCCCACCGCCTGGGAGGGCTGAGGGGCCAGGAGCATTTTTGTCCAGCTCCTCTGCAAGGCTACCCTCTGGAAGCGGGGTACTTGGTATCCATTGTCCCTAGCTTTGGGGTCTGGACTGGCGCGGGCAGCAGGGCTGAGGAAGGAGGGAGGGATCGGAGTGGCTTTTCCATTCCGGGGTCAGTGAGTCACCACGCTGGGGACTAGCTGGGAAGGGCTGAGTCAAAGACAAGGTGCAGGGTTCAGGCCCCCGTCAGGGAGGGTGGTGAGTCAGGCAGCTGCGGGGAGTGCCAATTTGCAGCCCGGAGTTTGGTTTTGAGCGTGGAGTTTGAGGGCATCACGTGGAGATGCCGCAGAGTGGTTGAAAGCACGGACGTTGAAGCTGGGGCTTTTGGATTTCGGTCCCAGCTCCACAAGTTAGCACTGCCTGGAGCAAGTGACCCAACTTGTCTCTCCAGTTTCCTTGGCTGTACCACGGGAGGGTTAAGGCCGGAATGAAATTCCAGTGGGCAGCTCAGAGCCTGGCCCGTGGAGCCCTCAGCAGAGTTCCCTGCAATCCCACGAGGAAGGGAGTTATTACTCTCCTCCCCCATTTTATAGATGGGGAAACGGAGGCACAGAAGAGATGAGCAATATGCCCAGGGTCCCACTCAGGCAGGCAGTCCAGCTCCAGTGATTGGGCCCTCACCCACTAGGCGACACAGGGAGGGTGCTGGCATGGTGGGTAAGTATGACTGCATGGGTTCAAACCCCACGTCTACCACGTAGGGATTTTTGAGCAAGTTACTTTGCCTTTTTGAGTTCAGTTCCCTCATCTATATGTTGTGGGTACTGTGCTGTCTAGATTGTGAGGATTTAATGAGTCAGTCCTTGCGAAGTCCACTCTGTATGCATTAGTTATCCTTAGAGTCATTCTGAGTTGGAAAAGACAATTAGGGGAAGCCCTCTCCTCCATTTTACAGAAGAGGTTACAGAGGCCCAGAGAGGGTGATTGACCAGCCTGAGATCACACAGCCGGCAGAGCTCAGACTTGTCCACTGTTTTTCTACCATTGTTAAGCTGTTACACGGGAGGAGGGCATCCAGAATTGGTGAGCAGAAGGCTAGAACTCCGGGGCGGGAAGTCAGAGGAGTGGTTGACTCTGGCTACATGGATTGGGAAGATGACCCTTCTTACCCATGTGGTGCTTGAACAAAACCCTTTCTGACCCATCACGTTCAGTCCTCCCAAGTAACCGTGCCAAGCAGGGAGTCCTGGCCTCTTTTAATGCTGAGGAACACCGAGGCCTTGAGAGGGGAGTGTCCTGGCCACCTGAACCTGGACAAGGGTCTCTTCACAGTGCCTGAGTTGTGAAAGGCAGGCAGGCGATGAGCCAGGGAGGGGGCCAGGGATGGGAAGGGCAGCAAGCCTCAGGACGCTACTGCCTGGAAACCGAGCTGAGTGCCTGCGAGGACTGCCTAGGGAGCCAGTGAGATGACAATCACTGTAATGAGTCCCTGTGGGGACAGAGTCCACGTGTGCCTCTTCCAAAGTGTGTCCTATTTCCTGGCTCGCACATGGGAGTATCGGAGCCTTAACAGAGAACCCCTAGGGACCTCCAAGTCCACCCCAAAAGAGCATGTTGCTCGTCGGCAGGGGGCCTCGGCATTATGACACAGCACTGAGAACCCCTGCCACCTGCTCTGTCCCATTTCCATCAGCCCACCTTGGCTCTGCATAAATGTTTCCCAGACCCTCTGGCTCATAAAGGCTGATGGCTGACGGCTGTCATTTAAATGCAGGCTCATGTCTTTGTCACACACTGAGCTCATTTTTGGAAGAGACAGAGAAGCATTCGGTCTTTTGCTCTAATGATCACATCCCGTCTAGAGACCAGGGAGGGACCTGTTCCCACCCAGTTTCAACTCACACTGGCTGTGCTCCTCCCATGTGACTGCCGTCTACTAGCAGCTTTACATCCGTCCTGGAATCTCATTGTTCTAAAGAGATTTCAGACGTTTGGGGAAGGAGCAAGGTGTAGGTGAATGAGAGATCTGGGTTACTGTCCAAGTACACGAGGTTTTGTCTTTTAGTTATAATTTTGCTATTGATTTCTAATTTCTACATGATCTGTGATACCAACTTCTTGAAATTTATTGGGACTTGCTTTATGTCCTACTGCATGCTATTCACGGTCGTTTTTGGAAATCTTCGATGTGTGTTTGCAAATAACACGTCAGATGCAGGATTCTATATATGCTGTTTGTTTTTCTGCTGTTGGTGGCTTGCTCCTTTGTATGTTTTGTAATTTGGGATTGAGAGCTCATGTTAACAACGGTTTTATCTGTGAGTATCCCACGTGGCCTTTACTATGGGAATGTCCCTCCAGAGAGGGACATGCTCTGTGGGTGTAACTCACCCCACATTTGCTTTTTATATTAATTTCCAGACTTAGGAGTTCTGGGGCTGTGTGGGCAATGCAAATCCAAACCTCAAATTTTGTCTGAGGGAAGGTCTACAGTTGTAATTTCGCAAGAGAGACTTCATTTTCATTTTTCCCACAGAGCCAAACATGAGCCAACTTCTTTGACAACTCCTCCTGCTTTTTGCAAAAGGATGTTTCTTTCGTTTTTGTTTTTTCCCCACTTGCTCTTTCACGGAGGATACGGGTCCAGCTTTACTCAGGTGTCTTAGTTCCAAATCTCTCTTGGAAGGGGCCCAAGGCCTTGTCCCCCATCCCTACATAGATGTGAAATCCAAGCTTCTTGGTTACCAAGATAGGCCAAGGCCAACACCTCCCCACCCCTGTCCCCGTGCCACCCACCCTGCGGGGCAGCCTAAGGATTCGCATCTGCTTGTCACCCTGATTTTGGCTTCCTCTTTGTTTGTTTTTGGTCCCCGGGGATTTCTTTACTCTCTTGGAAGCTCAGTCGGGTGTTTCAAAGAATGTTCTATTTTCTTTAGTATCTCGAAGTATTGTGTTGAGCAGCTGGCTCTTCAGAAGCTTCTATCCATCACGCCCGAGACCTGGGTTCCACTCTTCTGCTTCTGAGCGGCGCTGGCAAGCCCCCTGCCCCTCCTCCTCACCTGTCTGACGGGGTTCATCATCGCCCCAGCCACCTGCCTCACAACCTCACCCAGATGAAAGGCAGGAAATTGGGAGGGTAGGGGTGGCAGGCGGCGGCTGGATCTCCCAGTGGCCTCAGCAGCTAAGCACCTAAGTCCTCATCCTGGTCCTTCCAGGATGTCTGCTGACCAGTCATCTCAGAGCTGAGGTGCACCTGGGGGCAAAGACTCTTCAGCAAAGGGACAGATTTCTCCAGCAGCACCTGGGAGGGCAGGAGTCTCAAATCTCTGGATGAAAATTCCTCCTGGCCCCTCTGTCGGATTCGCACCCAAGGTGTCCCAAACTGCACTCAGCTTCACCCAGGCTGACTCCTCTGCCGGTCCCCCAGCCTGTGATGCCAACACCCACTCATATGCCTACACCAGACACCCAGGAGGTTTTCAGAGGGCCCCTCTCACGGCACTCAAAGCCAATCACCAAATCCTCAATATTCTAAATCTCTCTGGCCACTTCCTGTCAACCCCACTTCCTCGGCCATGTCCAGGTCTCATCATAGCTCACGAGGTGATTTCAAGTCTCGGCCTTTGTCCCTCCTCTGACTCTCAGAGGCTCAGATGTCTGGAGGCCAGGACGCCCACTCACCCGCTGCTCCCTTCCAGGCCCCACCCTGTGGGTGAGCTATCCTTGTGGGGCCTCTCCCAGCCAGAGGCCTTTGTGAAGTGTGAACCCTCAGAAGCCAGCAGCCTGAACAAGGAGGGTGCAGATGGGCACACAGGCTTGGGATCTGGTTGAGGGGGGCTCGGCATTTAGATGCTGCCACTCTGACCCACCCCCTTCACTTCAGGTACAGCTTAACAAGGACAGAAAAACCATTACACTTTCAGCTTCTATGAAGCGACTGAATAATTTTGCACAATTGTCATTCTCATACCATCTCAACCTCTACTCTCTACACCTTGCCCCAAATCCTGAGCTTCACCCCATGGCTGACTCCTGGTGACGCCAGGAATAGGGCGAGGGACGTGGGTGGGGGGACTGGTCAGGCACTGCCTAGCAGACAAGCCCCACGACGCCAGCACTGCACGTACGGCGCCCTCACTGACCTCAGACGGGCACGTCGGGCTCCCTGAGCCGAGCTGCGTGGTCTTGCCCCGTCCTCGTCACGAACCCTTCCATCCACCTTAAGGAGCTGCCCCGGTCACACTCATTCATCTGCAACTAATAGGCAGACATAGTTGCTAAGAGATGGCAGCAGGACTCATGATAAGGGACAGTCGTGACACTAATCCCTGAACGCACCTGCCTCCCAAGGGCAGCCCCCGTGTTCTCAATCCCAGAGAGCTGGGCAGGGGCGGGGGGCAAAGTCATGTGCTGGAGGGAAGTCCCCCTCCACTGTGCCACTTGGGGCAAAGGAATTTCTTCAACCCCCGGGCCCTCCTCCGTGACACAGGCTCATCACTGGAGGCCGCACTGGTCACCGGGGAGAGTGGGAGGGGTGTGAGGGGGGGATGGGAGAGTGCTCACCAGTGTTGCTGTTGCTTAACTAAGTACCTACCGAATGAGGATGTCTGGAGAACAGAGCACTGAGCCAGGCAAGACGACGAGGTGGAAGCAAGGTAGGGGTGCACGTGGAGTAGGTGCCACGGAGGTCAGCCCTGACTCCACACTGGGTCCCACCCCCCTCACCCACCTTCCCATCTCCCTGCCCGGCTTCTGCACGGAGACCAGTCCCGGACAGAGACATGCTCTTCTTCGACCAGGGCCAGCTGGATGAGTCACATTGGTGCCCCATGTCTACCGCTTGGCCCTCCCAAGCCTCACTGACCGCATTAGTAAGGAAGAACCGAGCTTGGTGACGGAAAAAGACGAATCAAGGGTCCACGTGCCAGGCACTGAGCTGCGACTCTCGCGTAGCGAGACGGGGCACGGAGTGGGGGCTCAGGCGGGGAGCTCTCCCCGGACAGAGTGGTGGGGAGGACTTTAGACTCGATCCTCAGGGCAGTGGGCTTCCTGAAGGCTCTGGCAGGGCTGCCAGGCCCCTGCGGCATCTGCATCATGTGGAAGAGCGGGGGGAGGTGCAGGGCGAGTGCGGCAGATCAGGGAGGTTTTGCCAAAGGAGTCGGGGTCAGGACAGGTGAGATGGGGGTGCAGGGTGGGGAGACCTTTGAGAGGCGAGCCTTGGGGGTTTCACAACAAGGGGGTGAGGGTGGTGGGGAAGGGGAGGGCTGGAAGGAGACACCTGGTGACACCTGTTCCAGGCCTGGCAAACGGGTGGCCGTGGAGGGACGGAGGTGCCGCTCACGGACATGGGCGGGGTGGCAAACCCTTGAGGCAGGCATGGGAATCTGCGGGGTCTGCTGCTTTTGGATCCCTGTGGGCGTCCAACGGGCTCCCCAAGGCTGCTCGTCTCATCAGAGGAGGCACACGAGCGCCCAGAAAACAGATGTTTCTCTGAGCTGAAGCAGCTTGTTAGCAAGGGCTACTACTGACAAGGGTAGCCCGTGCCCCCAACCCTGGCCTGCTCCTTCCCAGGCCCCGTGATGACCGGCGGGCTAGGGATCCAGTTCCCGGGGCCCCCTCTCTGCGGGTGCCGTGACTCCAACTGGGGGGCGGACAGTGGCGGGAGCCCCACCCCTCCCACGTGCCCGCTGACCAGGTAGTCTCCGGGTTCCAAGAAGTGGCGCGCGCCGCAGCTTACCTGTGTAGGGGGCTCCCCTCAAGCCCATCTCCCCACGAGGTGGACGTGGGGTGGGAGGCGGGGAGCTTGGAATCTGGCCGGAGCGCTGGCCTGCCACCGCTGAGGGCCAGGGGCCCCCTGTCCTCGCTGCACCCGCACCAGGAGAGGCATGGCCTGAGCTTTCTGAAGACCACAGTCCCAGCCGGAAGAAATGAGACAGACCCGGGGCTAGACCTTAGCTTCGGAATGTGACAATTTATTTGGGGGGGGGGCAAAAGAGGCTTTTCGTGCCCCCTTCCTGGCATTGATACGATATTGAAGAGCAGCAGAACGAAACATACAAGACAGAGTAATCAGCACAGACGCCCCTCCCCCGGCCCAGAAACAACCGAACCCAGCACGACAGAACCAAAAGCCACACCCAACACAAGGCGTCTTCTCCACCTGCAACCTTTGGGAGAGGGGCCTGTGGCCTGGGGACCCAGCCCCACGCTGAGGCGGCGTCCCCATCTCCAGTCTCCTGCTCACCCTACTAGTTTCCTGTCTTGAACCACTGGAGGCAAAGTTTAGCCAGCTGGGAGCTGGATGGTTGAACCACAGACGAAGGCAACGACACTTCATTTTTAAAATGAGAGAGAGAAAAAAGAGACAGTGCCCCTCCCCAAATATAGAGCTATATATGTATATTTTATATATATAGAATTCATTCGTGCACAATTCATTAAATGAGCTTTTCAAAAATTAAAAAAAATTATAAGATACATTTCTTTAGGCCTTTGTGTTTTTAAATTAAAACCAACAACAAGAAGTCTCCATCTCTACTCCGCCCTACAGCAGGGGGAAGACCCAGAACCCTTGGTTCCTTCTACTGTGGCCTCTTGCAAGGGGGTCCCTCGTTAGACCACCAGCCCCCCTCTGCCTAGCCAGAGCTCTGCATACAGTAGGCGCTCAGTCACTGTTGGAGTGGGGTGCTGACTCCTTCAAGGCGGGATGGGGGGACCCCACAGGCCTGGGAAGTGGGTGCCTCAGTCTCCACCCAGCCTGTCCTCCCTATTTTGGAGTCTTGGTGACTATCAGCAAGACAGGGTCAGGCTGGGGACACCCCCTCTCCTAGAGTTTTAGCCCCTAATTCTGGGCTTTCTGAATCTGAGAGGAGATGCAGACAGAGACAAAACGAAAACCTTTAAACACGTTTCTTTCTTTCTTTTTTCAAAAGTGATTCCTTAAACCACACAAGCCCTCAAGAGGCTGCCTTGGGCTAGTGCATGGGAGCCTGGAAGTGGAACTGACCAGGCGGGTTCCACTGTCCAGCGTGGGCCAAGTGCAAAAAAAACCAAAAAAAAAACCAAACCAAAAACAACCAACAAAACCCCCAAAGGCAGAAAAGGTGGTGCGTCCACTTGGGTCCACCCAGAGGCTAGAAAGGCTGGTGGCAGCCCAGCTCCCCGAGCTAACGGTTTCCTCCTCTGGGCTGACTCCTCACCTGGGACCGCCTGGCTCAGGGGTACCCCCTGGCTTTGCAGTGGCTCCAAGGCCCAGGTCCCCACCTTTTAAAGAGGCTTCCCCCAAAAGGCCAGAGCAGCTGGGCTCTTCGCTCCAGTGAAGCAGCTTTGCCTCTCAGAGCCCCAGTTTCCTGGTCTTGTAAGTGGGGTGACCCCTCCCACTCTGCCTGCCTCACACTGAGGTTGGGGACTTGATCATCACCTCTTTCCAGAGCAGACAAAGGCTGAAACCCATTTTGACCCTGACCGCTTTGCAGGGTGAGAATGAAACGGGACTGTGGGAGGCTGGAGGCCCCAGTGCCAGCAACCTCGACCACCACATCTTCAGCAGCTGCCTGGACACCAGCAGTGCTTTATGAAAAAGCTGTGTCGCCCAATACACCCATTTCACAGAAGGGCAAACTGAGGATCCGGGAGGGGAATGAGACAGGAATGGGTCCCAACTTCCCACCTCAAACCAGAGACACCAGACCTCATCTGTTTCCTATGACATGGGGGTGGGGAGAGGGTGGCATCAGGGGGAGATGACCCCAGCCACTACTGAACATGGGAGAAGATCCGGCTTTGAGGGGTATTTCACATATAAAAATAAAGCAAACCAGACTGCAACTTCTGCTTGGTAATAGGCAAACGGAAAAGCAGCAATGGGGGAGGAAGGGCCCATGGGAGGCTGATCTGTGCAAGCGTGTGCTGGGGGGCTGTGGGACCCCGCTCAGAGCCACCCTGGGAGAGAGGTAAGGAGGGCTCCGCTTGCGCTTGACCAGGTGCCCACTCAGGCCCTCAGGGGAGCTGCCCACCTGGGAGCAGTGTGCATGCGTGCCTCTGCGTGGGCTGGGGCAGGGCTGCACAGCTGGGGGTCGAGGGCAGCACCCTCCCTGTGAAAAGAGAAGGGGCAGGCACTCCCTCTCCCTACAGCTACCCCCAACCCCCTCTGATCACCACCTAATACTCTCCCAGTCCATAGCTCCTGTCTTCCTGAAGCTTGCATCCCCTACCTGGCCAGGGAAGCTCGGGGGTGTCTTGGTCATTGGGGCGATGGGGAGGGAGATTCCTCCACGGGGTGGCGGTGGAGGGACCATGTGGCCCACCCAACAGGCTGGCAAAGGAATGGAGGAAGGCAAGGAACCCAACTGTACCTACTCACCAGCCTTCCTGGAGAAAGTCACCAACGATGGGTCCCGGTGATGGTGGGACCCCTGTTGACTCTTACGTCCCCTAATCTCAGCTCTATCTGCCTGGCCCCTGCAGCTTCTGGCAAGTTCCCTTGGGATCAGGGGTCATCCGTCCCCTCAAGCGGGGACAGGTGTGGAGTCTGGGCCCAGCGCAGGAGGGAGGGCTTACCTTGCCTCGGGCCAAGGAAGGAGGGCAGTTGCTGTGCCTGGGAGGCTCCCAGCTGGGCCTGGGCCTCTATCCACGTTCCTAACATTGCCGCCTCACCTGTGCAATCGCTGCGTTACTAGTTTTTCTTTAAATATCTCTTTCTCCCCACCCCCCCAAACCCCATAGGAATCCCACAATATTTTTTTCTATTTCTTTTTTTTCCCCTCTTTTTTTGTGTTTTTTTTTTCTGTTTTTTGCAAAACTAATTCTTTCACTTTCCTGTCATAAAATCACCTCTGAAAACACAACTTCTTTACAAAAAAAGTCACGAATGACACGGACTCTCAGGAAAACACATTTCTATGGTCTCTGGAAACACCTGTAACTGGCACCCAGGTGGACACTCACCTGGGGTGGGGGTCGGGGGGGGAAATCCCCTCTAAGGACAGAGGAGAAATACCAGCCCTTATTTGGAGGGAAGCCAATTGGCACTTGGACGGCCACAGAGCCAACACAAAGGGCGGGGGGGGGAGGGGTCCAGGAGCACCAGTCCCCCAAACCCTGTGACGGCCCCCGTTCTACATCCTGGGACAGGGAGGGTTAGGGGCCCTGCCACAATCCCTGGCGGGGAGATTCGGAAGAAACAGTCCTCCCGTGCTTAGGACCAAGGCGTTCGTTTCCGAACTGGAATTCCCTTTCTGCCATCATGGCTCTCAGCCCACACACCAGGAAGCCACCTTGAGCCACGTGCAAGGACCCGCCACTCATGGCAAACTGAGTCCGGGCAGCGCCTCAGGGCTGGCCAGCAGGGCTGTCCCCCCTGCTCACCAGACCCCTGGTCCCGCACGTGCCCGCTCTCCTGAAGGACACAGGCCCCCTCTTCCGTCCCCCCCCCCCCCGCTTCGGCCACCCTGCCCTCCCAGTGCCCAGCCTAAAACTGGGGTTTTGGTCTCTGCCACTGGCATGGACACCTCAGCTCCCTGGCAGCAGAGGAAAGAGAAGCTGCCCAGGGCACCAGAGGTCTCGAGCTGCTTCAGGCCGGCTGGGCTGTGAGAAAGCCTGGACGGTCAGAAGCAAGAGAGAGGGGGCCGGAGACCCTCGGAACGGTGTCCAGGCTTCCTACTCCCCCCGAACACACAGGAGGAAGAGGAAGCTTGGGACGGGGGTCTCCCCTCTGCCTCGGTCCCCACCATGCCACGTCTGACCGCCCCAAAGGAGAAGGGCGTGGGATGCGTGTCCCCCGCACACGCGGGCTGGGAGGATCGGCCTCCACAGCAAACTCCTCAGACCTCGGCCAGGTCCCAGGCCCGGCTGATGGCAAGGGAGGGTTCCAGGCCTTCGATCTGACGATCTTACTGTGAGGAACCCTAAAGGGCGCAGCCTCGAGAGCCGGGCCCAGGGGCCAACACACACACGGATCCACGCAGACCCGCCCAGGACGGCAGGCGCATGCGCAAACGGAAGTCCGCGCAGCAGGCTCTTGTAGCACCTTTGGTCGAGAACTGAGGGGCCTTTAGATGCTGGGAGGCCGTGGCAGGTGAGGTCCGTGCCAGTCCCTCCCGCCTCTGAGCGCGGGATGAGGAAAGAGATGGGTGGGTGAGGCCCACGGGGGCCTGCTTGGATCTCGTCCGAAAGTGGGCCCTGCTCCTGCCGCCCTCAGGGGTGTGGGGGGGGGAGGGGCCAAGGCCGCCTTCACCTCAACCTCTGTCCGGGCTTTCCCATCCCTGCCCCTCCTTCCCAGGCATCTGGAGGAAGGAAAGGGACGGTGCCCATGCTGGGAAGGGGTCCCCTAGGGGGCCCCAGCAGCTGCCGGGTTAGCACCGAGAAATCAGATGCTGTGCGCGAGAGCTGGAAGCAAGCTGGGGAGAGATGGGATGTGGCGGGGGCAGCTGAACCCCGAGTTCCGGGGCTCCCCAGGAGCCACCCAGCAGGCCCCACCGTGCTTGGGCAGGGAGGGGGCCAAGAGACAAGAGGGAGGACTTCCCAGTGTCCTGGCCCCACCCTAGCCCCACCCCGTTCCAGGACCGCCCCTCCCACTGGGCTTCGGGGGCTCCAACTGCCCAGCCCCATCCCGGGGTCAACACCGAGCCATTTGAAACAAGCAAAGCACAGGCAGGGTTGTCTGAGGGCGGGGGCGGGGGCGGGAGCAAGAGTAAGACTTTGGGCAGGAGGGCCCCCCAAACCCCCCTCCTTGGTGGAGCCCCTCACTTGCTCTGCCCACTGCTGCCACCCCCCACTGCGGCGCCTGCTACCCCAGCAGCCACCTTCTCGAAATCCTCAGGGTTGCAGAATTCCTTGATAGTGACCGTCAGGAGATTGCTGGTGACATCGGTGACGACCACGTTGGAGCAGGGTGACATCTCAGGGCGCCAGTCTCCAGCCTCGGGCTCTGAGGCGGCGCCGGCAGGCTGAGGGGCCGCGGGAAGGGCCTGGCTGGAAGCCGCAGTGACGTCGGGAGGCGCCCGCTTGCTGGTGGCCGCCGCCTCGGGAGGGATGGACAGGTCAAGCACCTCGGGCTCCCGCCAGTCGGGGGCAGATGGACTCGTGGTCTCGGGGAGCAGCTTGGGGGGCGCGTCATCCGGGTCGGAGGAGGACTGCGGGGTCGGCGAAGGGCAGCCGGAGGAGCTGGAGCTGCGGGCGTCGTACGGGGCACTGGGAGCTGCCAGGAGCAGCCCCTGGCCAGGGGAGGCGGCGATGTCGGCCTTGGTGGCTGGCGGGGGCGGCAGAGGGCCGGGCGGGGGCTTGTTGTACATCGCGAAAGCGCCGAACTTCATGTGGCGGATCTGCGTGCGCAGGATGCTCTCGCTGAACTTCTTGCTCTTGCCGATGACGCGGTTCCGTGAGGGGACTTTGGGGCGGGCGAGGGCCCCGGCCCCCTGCCCGGCGCCGCCTCCGCCCGTGCCCTTGTCGATCACCTTCAGGTTCAGGATGATGCGGTTCCGCTTGGGCTCCCGCGGCTTGACCTTGCGGTTGATGATGCGCACGGTCTCAGAGAAGGGTGAGATGGGCGGGCGCAGGCCGGGGCTGCCCCCCTGGGGGTCTGGGCGGGGCAGGGGGCGGCGGGACATGCGGTGGCAGCGGCGGATGTCCTTCTTGAGCCGGTGCACAGCAGCGCTGGAATGCAGCTTGGGCGAGGAGGCGCTGGCGGTCGGCTTGACCGAGAAATGCACATCACTGATGCGGAGGGCCTCCGCCTGGGCCCGCGCCTGTGGGACAGAGGGAGGCAGTGGCTGAGGGCTCGCCGCCCGCTGACCTCCTCTGGACACCCCTGCGCCAGCCACCCACAAGTATGGTCTCAAGAAACCATCCTGAGAGCACTTAAGAAATCAGTGATGCTCGTGACCTTGCCTTAGCGATAAAAGGAAAACAGGTTCAGACGGTGATACAAAGTGTGGAAGGTTGGAGGGCAAGTCAGACCCCCATCCAGGCCCAACTCCAAGATTAACTTTCCAAGTTTGGCCGTGGGTCTGAGGGACAGACAGACGGGTCGGTGGCTGCCCTTGCTGACACAGAGGAGTGTCAATAGCCAGGACACTGCACGGAAAGAAGCCCCTGATCAACCCCCCCCCCCCCCGGGAGGATCCCAGCCCAGTGCTCCTCCATGGACTAAGTTTTGGTGGCAGAAAGGCGAGGGCGACCCCTCCCACCTTCACCCCATACCCCAGCCCTCCGGACCTATCAGCAGATGCCCTGAGCTCCTTTTCTGCCCGTGAACAGGAGGCACCTCCAGCTCACCATCAGCTCTGGGGCAGACCTTGGCCCCTCCTCCTCACTCCCAGCACCCCACTCCCCACCACCCCTGGCCACTTCCCCTCCTGGGTCTGATTCCTCTGACTGCCCAGGGTCTGGGTCTGAGCAAACTGGTGCCAACAGACTCCGAAGCCAGCACCTAAAGCCTGGCTGGCATCCACCCCAGGGAGACATGGGTTTGGTGGGCATGGACTAAGAGGTGGGATCAACCACTTCATAGTCTCTGTGCCAAGATGGCCTGGGGACAGGATGGCTGAGCAGAAGTCTGTGGGGAGCAAGGGATACTGTCCCAGGCTCTTGGGCCCAGCTGTACACACTCCCAGGGGTGAAATCTATAAAGCCCCGCCAGGGCCCTGCAGCAGCTCACCTTCAGTCTCATGGAAGATGCAAGGGTGTGTGTGTGGGGGGTGTGTGTGTGTGGCAGGGCCCTCAGAGACTCCAGGTCTAGGGCAAGAGACTCACAAGGTTACGTAAGCCATCCTCCATGACCAGTCCTTCCTTCACTAAGAAAGTACCGATAAGTCACGTGCCAGCTGCTTAGGGCTACGACTATGACCACACACGGCTTCAACCCCTAGGGGGCTGTGCTCCACGCAGAAGACAAGTGACAGGCAATTAGGGGGCAGGGTGATTCAATACAACAGAGGAAGTACAGGGTCCAGAGGAGCACAGATTAGGTCCCAGTTGTGGAGAATGAAGCCTAAGTAGTAAAACCCTGGTCCTTCCTGAGCTGACTGTGCCCCAGGTGGCCTACTGAAGGGGCCCTGCTGAGACAAATGGTGGAGGCAGAGAGAGCCCAGCGATGAGAGGATGGAGTGGCCAAGGGACTGAAAGCAATGGCTGGACAGAGTGTAGAGATGGAGGACCAGTCTGTGTTCTATACAGATACCCTGGTTCCTGGTGGGAAGAGGGACCATTACGTGGTGACTGCCTCCAGCCAGGTGAGCTAGGGGTGGCTGAGAGGAAGAACACATTCCCATGGTCAGTCTGTGAGCTCCCCAAGAGTGCGATCTGTGGTTTAGGGTCTCTCCACCTCCCATCCCCACAGTGCTGGATGCTTGACCAGTACCTGGGAGGTAGCCTGTACACCTCTCAGACAACACTAGACAGTATTTGACCACAACCCCCAGAAGAGGTGTTTGTGGACTTACATGCTGAATCAGCGAGGATGTCATTTAGAATGTAGGAGAGGCACACTTTACTGCCACATGGTCCTCCCAGCCCTGCTGGGGGTTTCCTGGGGTGGCTTAGTTAACCATCCCTCCAGCCACTAGGTGGCAGCACATGTGGGCCCGATCTACCCTGTGCCAGGGCTGCCAGCTCCTCCTGCCCAGAGCCAGTGGAGCCAGGGACTGGTTCCCTCACACCCCTTCCCAGACAAAGGCAGGGGAAAGCCAGCCTTCCCTTGGCATGGCAACAAGGGCTTTTTTGCAGGTTCATCCCCCACGGAGTTTAGGGGATTCCCCACTCTGATGCCCAGGGGTCGGTGGTTATCCTCTCTGCATGCTGTCTGAGCGGGACCTCTGTAAGTATGGTTCTGCTGGAGTCCAGCAGTGATGCATGGTCCCTGGGGACTGGCAAAGAGCGCAGGCAAGGCAAACGCCAGATCCAGGATGAAACCCCGGCTTAGTGGGCCTCCTCTGACCACAGTGTATGTTATCTGGTTAGCACAGTGCCTGGCACACAGCAAGCACTCGAAGAATACTAGACTATCCAAGGGGCGGGGCAGGTGCTTACGAGCAGTAATCCTTTTCTAATGTATGGTTTCCAACCTTTCTACAAAACTATTTCTTACTTTATAATGTCTAAACATTATTATTATTTTTAAAAACGGGCTGGTTCACCCTTCCTCCTCCTCTCTTCTCCCCAGGTTGAGAATTCTTTGAAGGCGGGACCTGGGTCTGCCTGTGGATTAAAACTGGGAACCACAGCCCAAGGCATTTACTGCACTCTGACTGTGTGACAGGCATGGCTCTGAGGGGCTGGCATGTACTATACATAGATAACGTGGAAGGTTAAAGACCTGGACTCTACCACTCACTCTCTGTGACCACGGGCATGTTATTTAACCTCTCTGGCCTCAGTTCTTCTATCTACAAAATGGGGATAATGCAACCTACCTCAGGGGCTCCTGTTCTCTTCAGAATAGTTCCCTGCAGAAAGTGAGTGCTATCTGAGTGTAATCTGTTTACTATACACACTTGGCCTCTTGGTGACCCACGGAGCAGTGGGTTCAGATGAAGCTGATCTCCATCACCCCTTGCAAATATCTCTCTCTGTCATGCTACCTGTTTTTAAGGTCCAGATCAAGGTTCTCTCATCTGCCTCTGCATCCCCTGCCCCACCAACTCTACAGCCTTCATAGTTTCCTTTTTGTGTGTGTATGTGTGTGTGTTCATCTCCCTTAACCTGACGTGTACTCTCTGAGGGACAGGGTTAAGAAAAGGAGACATGATGAAGCCAGGAAGCTGGGTGGTGGGAGCTCAGGTAAATCACCTCCCCTCCCTGGGCCTTGATCTTCTCATCTGCAAAATAGGGATAATATTCCCTACTTCATAGGATTGTTGAGAGATTTAAAGGAGATAATCCATGTGGGGGTCAGCACTGTGTTAGGCCCATAGCCAGCTCAGGAGATACAGCTATTAAAAAAGAAAAGCATTTTGTGAATCAATGCTCATGGTCATTACTCACTTCCCCGCTAGAGGGCACTCCAGCTGCACTGAGAGGCTGTCACACAGCCCACTGGCCCTCCAGCTGCTCTGCCCCATCCCTCCGAAGAAGCATCAGGAGTTAAGGTTACTCCACAGATCCCCTAAGATGTGTGTAATTTGGCGACAAGGGTCACAGAAATATGTGATTCTGGAAACCATTATTTCTTTCACTTCTGCACAGTTCTTTTGGGGAGGTGGGGGGCTGCAGAGCCCCCCCAAATTGGGCTTTGAGCCTTTAGGACAAATTGGAGAGTCTGAGTTCTGCATTGTGCACAGCCTCGTTTCTGCAGAGTCCTGCCTGCCCTTCCCGTGCCAACTGCCACAAAGTCACAGGCTGTCGGGGTGGGAAGGGGCCCTGAGACAACCTTAGCACTAGTGGTGGGGGGGGAGACTGTGGTTGCCCACGGAGGCCCGCCTGCAGCCTTGCCTGCCACCTTGGATCATCTCACCTTCCCTTCCCAGACTCTGTTCTTTCTCACTAAAAAAAATAAAATAAACACCAAAACACCTCTAAGATGGCTTCCTCTGGAGCTAGGTCGCCCTCCCTTGCCGAGGCTAACGTGCCCTGCGTTTACTCCCCCACTCTCCATCCTCATTAGAGCCTCCAGAGACAGCCAGAAGTGGGCAAAACTGAGAACCAGTGGCCCAGCCTGGGTGATAAAACTCAAAGTGAAGTGATTTAAGGTCAAATTCAAGTTAGATCCCTCTGTCAGGAGGGGGGGCATACAGAACAAATTCTGAGAGAGGGAGGCTGCGGGCAGGGAGGCAGGTGCCCCCCCCCCCCACAAAGCCTCTCCCTGTTCCCCACGATGAGGGAGACCAAATTCACTCTCCCCCTGGGTTCTAATTCCAGGCAGAGCCCTACCAGCTCAAGGCTGGGGGAGATGAGGGCTCTCACGTGCAGAAGCCACCCCTCCCTGCCACCCCCTCAGGTGGGCACCCCACCTGCCTCACCCACCCCCTTCCTGTTGGCCTCCCCAGACACTGGTTTTGTCAGCGAGGATTATCCTTCCCCCTTGTCCCCATTCCCAGGCCCCTCTTGCTGAAGCTGGAGCTGGCCAGGGCCTGCTGCCAGGGGCTCTTCGGGGGCTCACAACCACCCCTTGCCCAGCTGGGGCCCCTCTGGAAAGACCCGCCCGCCTGGGCGGCCGCGGATCTGTCCCTCCCCTGCAGGCCCCGTGTTGCGCCCGGGCTGGGGGCCCGAGAGGGGCCTGCTGGGGCTGGGCCAGGTTACCTTCAGGAGGAAAGTTTTGGGTTTGGGTCCCCTCTTCTTGGGCCCATACAGCTCACGCTCCCTCTCCCTGCGGCCGAGAAACGCCAGAGGTTAAAAAGAGCCCCTTCCTGGGCCCCACTCCGCGCTGCCCTCCCCGGCTCTCCCGCTTCCCCGCGCGGCGCCCCAGCCGAGCCTCAGCCCCGCCGCCCCTGCCAGCTTCCCAAACTCACTTCTGCTCGAAGGCTGCAATGAGCCGCGAGTCCAGGATGTTCTCCTCCGGCTCCCAAGTGCTGTACCTGCCGAGTTACGCATGCACAAAATAAAAAAGAAAACCAGGGAGCCAGAGACACATGCGAGGGAGCAAATGTGCGCACCCTCCCAGGGAAAAAAAAAAGGCCCCGGTGTGCGCTGCCTCCCTTCCCCCCTCACCCCTGGATCCCGTGACACTCACTTGATGGCCCACCCCTTCCATTTCACCAGGTACTCGATGCGTCCCTGAAAAACAGAGAAGGAAAAAAGGGGGGAGTGGGGGTGGGGAAGATGCGGGGACGCGAGGAGGCGGCTGCGCGGGGGTGGGCGAGAAAGCCCGGGTTAGCAGGACCGCTTCGCCCCGATGGCCCGCGGATCTGGGGACCGGCTGCGGGGCTAGGCGTCCCGCCCTGGGAGGCGGCTAACCTTTCGGATCCGCCGTTTGATGATGGATTCGGCCGCGAAGACCCGCTCGCCCACTGCAGACAGCTCCATCTTGCTCAGCGGCACCCACAGCCCATAATACTCCCTGCTCCCGCGGCCGGTGCTGCACCGCTCGCGCACGCGCCACAGCGCCCAGGCTCGGCGGGCGGGCGCGCGGCGGGGCGCGCGCTCGCGTTCCAGCTGCGGGCCATCACGTGACCCTCTGGGCTGGCGCGCCGTTGCCAGGACCTTCTCCTCCCCCGGGGCGGTTGCTAGGGAAAGTGAGCGCACGCGGGGCGGGGGCGCGCGCTGGTTCTTAAAGGGGCCTAGCCTGGTTGGGGGAACCTGGGCCGGAGGCCGGGAGGGAGATGCTTGGCCTGCGCGAAGCCGGGCTGGGGGCGGTGCAATCTTACAAACACTTTCTCATTCCCCTCTGCATCTTCTCGGCCCCCGCGAGCTGACAACTTCTCCCTCTGAATCCTCCCTTGCAAGTCTCTCCCGGCCCCGGGCGGGGAAGGGCAGTGGAGTCTCTGCAGCCGCTGCTCATCCTTCCAGCAGAAGTTTGCAAACAGTTAAATATGATACAGCAGAAATGCATTTGCTGTTGCCTGGCCAGGCCCTGCGGGAATTTCTTTAAAACATTGCCCCCCACCCCACCCCTTATCCATTATTTATGTATTCGTGGGAGTGTGGTTTTGTAACCAGTTCAGATGAATTAAAACAAAAACGCCACCGCAGGAAAGGGTGGGGGAGGCAGTGAATGGGGCCGAGGAAGGCCGGGGTGATCCTTTGCATCTGTTTTTCTGCCGGGGTCTTGGGCGGCACCTGCCCTCGCCCGGGAGGTCGGGTGAAGACGCGGCGAGGAAGATGCGGCCGTGGGGAGGTTCGGAAGAGAGAGGCCGCGGGGTGACAACGAACTCCCCACATACCAGATTGGGCCCGAAGCGGGTCATCCTTGGGTCATTCGGCAGAAGCCGCCCTCGCGGTCATGTCTGTATGTTTTCTAATTCCCAGGCCCCGTGCCGCGTCACCCTCCTGCGCCCTACAGTTCCTCTAATGGTTCCGCCATTGCTCACGGGGAGACCAGAGCCCAGCTTCCTATTTGGGGAGGGGCTGGGAGACCTAGGCTGTCTTGGAAGGGACGCAAAGTAGCCCTGCCACACAAAACGCTCCATTTCTTTTATTTTGTATTATTTAAACTTTTATTGTTTTTTAAATCACACCAACAGTCCTTTGTACTTTGTAAATTATTTTAAAAGTAAGAAAAAAAGCAACCGTCTATAATCTCCATCAAACCGTTAACCTCTTCACGGATTTTCTTCCAGCCTCTGTCCTATGCCTGTATAAGCACATATATATCCACATATATACACTGTATATAGATGATATAGATAGATTTAAATTCTTTCTTTTTAGCAAAATGGGATCATATCACACTAGCTGGAATCCATTTGTCTCTCTTAATGAGATAAAGTGGACCGCTTTTGGTGTCACTAAGTACAGATTTCCCCATCATTTTAGTGGCTGTGGTGGGGTTGCGACAGAGGTGGAGAGAAACGGGAATGTGGTAGGGCTCAGGGGTGTCTCTTGCGCTCATTATTTATTTATTTATTGGAAAGGAGGATTTTTACATGTCTGTGGTGCAACACCAATTTCAAGTCAACCGCGTCAAAATTTCTGCTTCTCACTCCTGCATGTCTGCTGATTTGTCCAGTTATTACCTTGGGAGAAATCCCCCTCCCCCCTGAAAATCGACATGCTCTTGAGAGATAGCTATTTGCTGGCCAGCCCAAAGTGGGCTCCTGTGTAAGGATAGAGCTGCCCTCCTGGGGGTGGTGTGGGTGGATGGACAGGTAAGCTATGTGGATATGAGTGTGTGTGTGTGTGTGTGTGTGTGTTCTCAGGCTGAGGGACACAGGCAGCCAGATGAAAGCGGGTAAGCATCAATCCATTTGTTAGTTCATTCGGCAGCTTTCGTGAGCCCTTTTTGAGGCTTTGTGTTAAACTGTCAGAAACAAAGGTGCCCCAGGCTTGAGGAGCTCTCAGGTGAGAAAGGTAACTGCTATGCAGTGTGATTAGTGCTGGAATAAAAAATGTATTCATTTCTTGTGGCTGCTGTAATGGTACCACAAACTCAGTGGCTTGAAACAACACAAATGTGTTATCTTACGGTTCTGGAGGTCAGAAGTCCCAAGTGGGTGTCATTGGGCTCTAGGGAGAGAATCCATTCCTTGCCTCTTGCTTCTAGCTTGCTGCTAGCAGCTGCTGGCATTCCTTGGCTCATGGCTGCGTCACTCTATTATTTACTTTTGCCTTCCCTGGACTGACCAGCTGCCTCTTTCTCACAAGGACCTTTGTGATTACATTGGGCTCATCCAGATAATTGAGGATAATCTCCCCATCTCGACACCCTTACCTTATCTGCAAAGTCCTTTTCGCCATAGGGTAACATATTACCTAGGGTATATAAGGTATCATGTTCATAGGTTCTGGGAATTAGAATGTGGACGTCTTTGGGTGGGTGGAGCATTATTCAACCTGCCACAAACAGCAGGTATAGGACGCCCTGGGAGTCTAGATGTATTAGTCAAAGTTCTCCAGAAACAGAACCAATAGGATATACGTAGAGATATGTAAGAGAAGATTTATTATAGGAATTGGCTCACATAGTTATAGAGGCCTAGGAAGTCCACTGTCTGCAAATTGAAGAACCAGGGAAGCTGGTAGCAGAAGGCCTGAGAACTAGGGGCTGCTGGTATAAGTCCCCAAGTCTAAGGGTGTGAGGAACTCCAGTGTGTGAGGGCAGGAGAAGATGAATGTCCGGGCTCAAAAAGAGAGGGAATTTGCCATTCCTCTGCCTTTGGATTCTATTCAGACCCTCAGTGAATACCATGGTGCCTGTCCACATTGGTGAGAGTGGACCTCTTTATTTGGTGTACTGCATCGAATGCAGACCTGTGAGCAATAATGTTTACTAGCTATCTGGGCATCCCGCAGCCCAGGCAAGCTGACATAAAATGAACCATTGTACTAGTTAAGGGAACAGCCCACTGCCTGGAGGAAGGGAGACTGGGAAGGCTTCTCAGAGGTGGGGACATTTAATTTGGAACTTGAAAGATGAAGAGGAGTTTGCCTGCTAGTGAAGAATGAGAAAGACATCCCAGGTAGAGGGGTGAGTAGAGCAAGAGCTTCCATGAGAGAAAGTCCCTTCCACCTCTTCCACAGTCTAAGATTTGGTCCAACACCACAAGGTGTTCAATAAATATTTGTTGGATACATGAATGGGCCATTGAAGGGATTTTTCTTTTTCTTTCTTTTTTAGTTTTTATTGGAGTACAGTTGATTTACAATGTTGTGTTACTTTCTGCTGTACAGCAAAGTGAATCAGTTACACATATACATATACCCACTCTTTTTTAGATCCTTTTCCCATGTAGGTCATTACAGAGTACCGAGTAGAGTTCCCTGTGCTATACAGTAGTTCCTTATTAGTTATCTATTTCATATATAATAGTGTGTATATGTTGATCTCCACCTCCCATTTATCCCTCCCCACCTTGAAGGGATTATTTAAGAGTAAGTTTGACCCTATAACATATGTGTGGATTCAGACGCAGAAAACACCACTGAGTGTCCCCTTCCATCCCTGTGTTGGGCTCTAGGAACTGAGGTGCACAGAGGGATGAAGGTGCAAACAGATGTGCTGTGAGCTGTGCAACTTTTAGTTGTCAGCCTCTCTGAGCCTCAGTTTTCTTCATCTGTAAAATGGGGGTAACCATGCCTATCTTGTAAGTTTATTGTGAGGATAATGAGATAACATAAGTATAGCACCTGGAGCTCTGTCCGGCACATAGTAGGTATGTGATAGTGGGAGTGTATGTATATGCCCTAGACCAGCTCATAGCTAGAGAAATACACATACACACACACACACAATGTATATACAAGTTTTTCTTCCACTGAAACTCAGTTTATTGGATCAGTTCTAGAAATGGAAACTGCATTGGTCAAAACTAACACCAGACACTTTACGTGGCCTTCATCGTGTTTCAAGGCCTCCTCCAAGAGCTTTACATATGATATTAACTAACTGAATTCTCAGAATAATCGTATGAGGTAGATACTATTATTGTGCCACTTCACTGTTGAGGATATCGGGTTTCTACCCAAACAAGGAAGATGCTGAGATGAACAAAACTTAAGTTCTACATCCATTAGATGCCCTTCATCTCCTCCTGGTACCGGGTGAGATCTGCCATGTGATGTAATTTGACTTACAAAACTATGGACACAAAAAGCTGAAGATGTGCAGTCAGGTGACAACACGAGTCCCAGAGAGTGGAACCATGTATAGTTCCTTCTGAAGTATTGCGCTGTGAAATTATGTGCCCCCAAAGAAAGGCTGACTATTTTTAGAGAGAGAGCAGTAGAGACTTTTGGAAATATGCCTGAATACGGTCATAATTGGGCAAGGGATACAGGGAATGCCAATTTTGGCAGAGGGATCTTTTGGAAAGGCAGTTCTGACCAAGTCGTTCCTCCATGTAAGAGTTTTCAACACTAAAAGGAGCTAAAGTATCGACAGGGTTGGGGGCCCTCTCAGTGGCTCATCACTGTCTCTAGAAAGCAACCTGAGCTCTTTCTCATGGCGAAGGGGCCCTTCATGGTGGTTTCCACTCCATGCCCCCCATCCCAGACAACCCCTTCCTTTGGTCTCATCAGACCACCTGCTGTTTCCTGAATGGTCTCTGTTTTTTTCACACTTTTGCATCTTTGGTTCATCTGGGAAGCATCTCATATCTTTCAAAACACAGTCCTGGGGTGTCCTTCTGTGTGAAGCCATATCTGGTCCCCCAGATAGAACTGGCCAGGCTTCCTTGGCCCCATTTGAGTATTTGCAGAGTTCCAGGAGCACTGAAGAGTTCTGTTGGGTCACTTGTCATCTCCTCCTACAAACCATGATCTCCCTGAGGGCAGGGTCCCCTATACCCCTCACTTCCCTGACATTGGGTAGCCAACCAACTGAGTGCCACCCATGTACCCAGCACTATTCTAGGTGCGGAGATCTGGCAGAGAGAAGACAGACCCCTGCCCTCAAGAAGCTTACATTCTTATGAGGGCAGCAGACAGACATCGAACACACGACAAGGAGATGATTTTCAGGCCAGATATGTATTACAGAAAGACTAAGTTCAGGCTTCCCTGGTGGTGCAGTGGTTGGGAGTCTGCCTGCTGAGGCAGGGGACACGGGTTCGTGCCCCGGTCCGGGAAGATCCCACATGCCGCGGAGCGGCTGGGCCCGTGAGCCATGGCCGCTGAGCCTGTGCGTCCGGAGCCTGTGTTCCGCAACGGGAGAGGCCACAACAGTGAGAGGCCTGCATACGCCCCCCATCCCGGAAAAAAGACTAATATCGCATGGTAGGGAGGAACAGGGTAGGTGCATGGGGTGCTCAGCTAGGGTGGTCAGAGCAGGTCTTTTGCGGGGCTATATCTGAGATGAGCCCTGCATGAGGAAAAAGAGGCAGCTACATAGACCTGGGAGTTTTCCAAGCAGAAGGAGCAGCAGGTGCAAAGGCCCTGAGGCAAGGACATGCTCGGCATATCTGAGGGACAGAAGGAAGCCTGGGGGGCTGACGTGGAGACTGAGGTCTTCCAGGAAGGCAGGGCACCCACGTGCAGAGGCCACGAAGGAGAGCTTGGGCGTTGTTCTGAGTGCATTAAGGAAGCTCCAGGAGAGAACTCGCGGCAAGAGAAGGGTCCTGACGCAGCGAGGTTAACACAGAGGCAAAGCCTTGGGTGGTTGGAGTGGTCCTGAGAGCCAAGCTCAAATCAGCCGCAGCCCAGCCTCCGGGATGTTAAGTCCAGGGCAGAGGCAGAGGGCTGTAGATAAAAAGGGAAAGAGCTGCGTCAGGAATCTCCAAGCTTAGGCACCCTCTAACAGAGGTGAGCAAGGGGGAGGAAGCCGTTCCCCTGGTCTGCTGATTCGTTAAGCTTCTCTACAAAGACACCTGAAAGTAGAACGATTTGTTTCTCTCTTCAACAACCGTCTGGCTGTTGAGGCTGGCGGCCCCCAGTGAGGTCAGCAGGACTGAACTGGGGGGAGGTGGTCAAGGCCATGATTGGGAGAAGCTGACTCCTGACAATTACAGATAGAATCCAGGGCCGATTCCATCTCCTGTGGGCCCTCTGGCCCTGGCGAACCCTCCCTCTCCTAGTGAATGCAAAACAGATGAGAAGAAATACAAAGTTCACGGCTGTTCTCTTTCCTCTCGCAGCAGAGTGAAGCCAGCTCTGTGCAAACTTGCCCTTTTCCCGCTCTTCCTGTTTTGCTGAGAAACTCCCCCCGCCTCGAATACTTTGTGGTTGTTTGGGAGGGGATGTTAATTTCTCCAGGTCCTTTTTCACTGGGAGGAAAGGTTAGTGCAACCTGACAGGTGGTGCTGGGAAGCTGCATCTGGGAGAAAGAGAAGCAACAGGCCGGTGTTCCTTTTGGTTTCATCCAGCCAGTTCTGCCAAGCCGCGTGGCCCCCGCCCCAGGGCAGTGGGCCAGCGTGAGGGCCAGAGAAGCCTGGCTGCTGCCCTCGGCCTCACTATCCTGGCTTCATCCCCTCTCCTGCTCACAGAGGGGACCAGTGTTACCCCAGAGCTGGCAGACCTGGCTGGAGAAGGAGAACCTCTCACTGTGTCCCATCACCTTTGCCTTTTCCTCTGTCTCCTTCCCTGGGATCTCGAGGGTAAGTGATAGTAAAAACCAAAATCTTACTGTGACACAGCAGTTCTGGGCCTGTTTAAATGATAAACTTCTAGGGGTTCAATTAGAAAGAATCCCTCTGATGGATTTATTGAGTTCTGCCTGTGAAATGCACGCCCCTCAGAGAAAGCTGCTGTGTCCAGTTACGCAGCCCAGATACAGTGGGAGGGAAGTGGGTCTCCAGAGCTTGGGGACACACCTGGGCCTCTCAGCCATTACTGGGAGGGATTTCCCAGGGGTGTGAGTTCTCAGGTGAGCGGGTAGGCCGCAGCCAGAGGATAAAAGAATGTGTCGCCCTGATTATGAAGTTGAGAAGCAGTCACTCTGGTAGAGGCCCCCGGCAGGGGGAGGCTGCCCCCGACCTTTGTCACCAGCCGAGTTCATCACCGTTCCTCCAAGGCTGTCAGAGAGTATTCCAGTATTGTGTATATGACCCCGATTTGTAAGGTGGACTCTTCCACCTGGGCAGTCCTGCTGTCGGGCACAGGCCTTCACCTGGACGGGGTGCCCATGAGGACTTTGCCAAAGAGAATCTGCATCCTCATCTTCCTGTTCTGAGCCCTGGAGGGAACAGGAGGCCTGGGGCACCTCGGCCTCAGACTCTGGGTTAGGTCTTCAGGCCACCGTCTCTCAAAGAGAAATGGGACATCTCTCTGGGGGACACCGTGGGCCACGATCTTAGTTGCAGGAGGGCTGGGGACGCTTCTGTCCTCCGAGTCCTGTGGGACCCGTAACTGGTGATGGCTGTTTATAGCAGGCAGAGTCGTGACCCATGCCCAGTTCCTGAGTGAATTTAAGAGGGCCCGGTGGTCAGCTCAGGGGCCTGCTGGGATTTGTCCTATTCTAGATCCCGCACGAACAGAAATAAGAGGTGATGAGACCGTCTCAGGTAACTCACACATTACTGTGAATTCTTTGGCTATCCTTAAAAGCGGTTTTTGTGTGCAGAAAAGATTATTCAGGGGGTTGTTTCGGTTTTTAAAAATTAATATTCAATTTATTAAAGTTATGCATAAAAGGAAAAACCCTAGTTCATCCTTAGGCTCTTAATTTCAGCTTACATTACTTATTATTTTAATTATAGGTCTAGCAAAGTTTAGCAATCACTTTTAAGAAGGCTTTGATTAATTTTGGTCTCATTTCCAAACTTCAGCTCCTTTAAACATTTCATACTGCATTATCCGGCACATATATTTGCTTAACTTCCTAAGTATAATAGACTGACAAACCTTCTCAAGTAATTAAGCCTAACACATTCTTATAAGCCTAACACATTTAGCTTAAAACTGTGGTGACTTTGAAGTTCGATGAGCTGTCCCAGTTCAGTGTATGAAAGAGTAACATCTTAAGTGCTGATCAATTACTCGATTACATATTTTAAATTGGAATCACAAGGCAGTCTAATAAGCCAAGTTCTCTTTAACATTGTAAGGATATAAAATAGCAAAACCGCCTTCACATAAAAATATGAACACTTCAGTTTTTGTTCTTTTCACATTTCTGTACCTAATTTAAATCTTCCTGGGGGTAAAAAGTACTTACTCACTAGGGAAACCATTTAGTCATTTGAGGCAATTTTTGAGGATACCTACGCAGCCATTTGAAGTCACATAATGACCCAAGACCTATAGGCCAGGATTCTTGCCTGTGACCCTCATGGGCCATTCAGAGATCTATATATAGATGCTTATCTCAAGATCTCCCATGTGGGGTCATCTCAGAGCCCTTGGTCATATCCTTGGGTTTGAATCATATCACTGCCTAATTCTTCCCTCTGTTCATGGAAATCTGTAACTCTGACCTTCGTTTCTACATCATTGATTGGATTTTGTATCATTTTGCCTCTTAAAATATATAAAAATACCTAAAGTCCTCTGCATTTGATGATATTAGTAGCTGATGATATTAGTAGCTGACTTTACTGGAGGCTTACTCTGTGCCAGGAATAGTTCTATGTGCTTTTCACGTATTAATTCATTCAATTCTATCAACTCTTGAGGTAGGTGCTATTCATTTTCCCATTTTACAGATAAAGAAACTGAAGCACAGAGAGATTAGGTCATTTGTCCAGGGTCACATGGACAAATAAAAGATGATTAAAAGATGATTAAAAGATCATAAAAGATGATTCAGGATTCAGAGCCCATGCTTACCTGGGACCTTGCTGTTTTAAAAAAATCCTGGCAGGACCACTTAACTCTCATAACAATTAAAAGACTTCTGCTCTCTCTCAGGACTTTGACTATTGAGTCAGGACTCCACACTTAGACACGCCCGTCACATGGGTCTGATGTCTGCTATTCAGACGTATCCATTCTGAGTTAGCCCTGAGAAACTGATCTTTACACGTTGGGCATGGCCCTTGCTTCTCAGTCTGAAGAGAGAGCGCGGAAACGTTTTAGCAAAACACAAACAATGGGGATGTATCAGTAAGCTTCTGCAATCGAACAAAACACCCCAAAACTCAGTGGTTTAAATCAATACTCATTTATTCTTTTTTAAAATCAGCTATATTGGGCTTCCCTGGTGACGCAGTGGTTGAGAGTCTGCCTGCCGATGCGGGGGACGCGGGTTCGTGCCCCGGTCCGGGAGGATCCCGCGTGCCGCGGAGCGGCTGGGCCCGTGGGCCGTGGCCGCTGGGCCTGTGCATCCGGAGCCTGTGCTCCGCAGCGGGAGAGGCCGCGGCGGTGAGAGGCCCGCATACAGCCAAAAAAAAAAAAAAAAAACTATATTGAGATATAATTTACCTACAATAAACATATATATTTAAAGTGTACAATCAGTGACTTTTGACATATGCATAAACCTGTGGAACCATCACCACAGTCAGGAGACTTTCGAGGAGCCTTCCCAGCAAGACCAGCCCCACAGTCGGTTTCTAAATCCACTGGTAAATCACTCAAAACAGTATTTTCAAGTTCTTATCATTTTCCAGGTACTCTTCCGGGTGCTAGGGACCATATTTTGTTATCATAGGAACTGGCCCACCTTTTATCATCGTTGGAATAGGTTGATGATAATGTCGGCCTTCCTCTGGCACAACCAAAGCACCGGCCATCTGGAAAGGCAGGACACTCGGATGCCCTTGGACCTGGGCAAGGGGGGCCCCAGGCTTCAGAGAGCCCCAAAGCAATTATCCTTTATAGCTGTTTTTCTAAATTAGGATCCAGGGCCCAACCTGTTTACATTGTACATCTCTTAAAATTTAGAACAGTTCCTATTTTTCTAATGTGAATTGAAGGAACTAAGCTATTGTCCTGTAGGATGTTCTACTTTCTGGATTTGTCTGTTTGGTTCCTTGTCATGACGTGAGTTCAGCTGGTCCTTTTGTCCTCTTTTTCCCCTGTGTCTAATCTACCTCACTCAGTAACTCAGATGGAGCAAGCAGTCCTCCACCCCCCAAAATCTATGAGGATAAGAAGATGAGAACTCTGGAATTACAAGGGTCACTTCATGGGAATTTCTAGAACATTTCACCAAGTAACTGGAGACGTGACCTTCTCTTCAAGCACACCTGGAATATTTATGCGAATTGACCATTTAGCTCATCAGAAAGCAATGTTCGGTTAATGTCAAAAAGTTGGCTTGAACAAATAACATTTTCTGACCACCATGTAATTCAAGAAGTAGTTAGTAACCAAAAAATATAGCAATGAAAAAACCCTCTTTAAATAATTCATGACTGAAAAGAAAGCATAATAAATTTTTGAGTATGCTTAGAAATGAATGATGATGAAAATTCCACGCATCAGAACGTATGGGAGGCTTCTATGAGATAAAAAGGCTGAAAATCAACAAGCCAAACATTCAACACAAGAAGTTAGCAAGAGAACAGCTGAATAAACTCAAAGAAAGTAGGAAGAAGGAAATGTAAAAGAATAGAAATGAACAAAACAAAGAACAACCATAAGGTAGACGTGACAATGATGCCAAATTCTGGTTCTTTGAACAGACTAAGAAAACGGGCAAACCTCTGGCCAGTCTAAACAGGAAACAGAGAGGTGGCACCCATAAACTACTGAGAGGAATTGAAAGGAAACATGACTTCAGACAAAGAATAAATTTTAAATATGTTAAGAGGACATTAGGAGCACTTTTTGGCCAGTAATCTTCAAAATTTAAATCAAGTCAAATTTTGAAAATTTAAATCGAGTGTGCACAATTTTCTACACTTACAAGTAATAAAATTTGGCTCCAGAAGGAATTTAAATGTGAACAATGTTGTAACCATTAAAAAAATTGAGGAACTAGAGAAAGCCTGCGCGCAGCAACAAAGACCCAATGCAGCCAAAGATAAATAAAAAATAAATACATTTATATTTAAAAAAAAAAAAAAATCGAGGGACTTCCCTGGTGGTCCAGTGATTAAGACTTCAACCTTCCAATGCAGGGGGTGTGGGTTCAGTTGCTGGTTGGGGAGCTAAGATCCCACAGGCCTCGTGGCCAAAAAGCCAAAACATAAAATAGAAGCGATACTGTAAGAAATCCAATAAAGACTTAAAAAAAATGGTCCACATCAGAAAAAGCTTTAAAAAAAATAAATAGAAAATTGAATTAGTTACCAAAAATCTTTATATCAAAGAATATCAGAACTGAACTTTTTAAAGAAATCAGGAGTTTCACCAAACATTTAAAGATTTAGTAATTTCAATCTAATACAAACTCTTCCAGAGAACAGAAAAAATACCAATACTCCCTAACTCATTTTTTAGGAAGTTGGCTTAATCTTGGTATCCAAACCAAAGGCTGTTGGAGAAAGGATATATAGGCCAATCTTTTTCATAAACAAAATGTCAGCAAATCGAATCCAACAATACATATGAAAGATAATGCCTCATGACCAAGTTGGATGTGTCCCAGCAATGCATTAGAAAATTAAGCCATGTGATTCATCAATTAACAGATAACAGGAGAAAAACCATATGATCGTCTCAATAAATGCAGAAAACACGTTTGATAAAATTCAACCTCCATTTATGATCTTAAAAAATTCCAAGCAAACTAGGAATAGAAATTCTCTTAACTTAATAAAAGATATTTTTTAAAAAAAACATTAATTGAACATGTTAGTAAGTGATAAAATGTTAAGATCAGGAACAAGGCAGAGACGCCTACTTTCACCATTTTTATTCAACATTAAAGTACGGTAGAGCCAGGAAAAATGAATAAAGAACATAAAATTGGAACAGGAGAAACAAGGCTGCCATTACTTACAGATGATTTGATCACTCTCTCTCTATGGGAGTTGCTGAGAATTGTGCCTGGCACATGGTAGGCACTCAAAAAATATTGGTTGAATGAATGAATGCATGATTGGATGGAGAAAAGTGTGTAAAAATGATTCACTCTGACAGTGATTTGTCAATTTCTGTTTGTAGGTTTGTTAATTTTTTCTTTATATAGTTTGAAGCTTCGTTGGCAATGAAGGTTAGAATTTTTCTATCTTCCTGATGAAACTTGTATCACTTGCATCAAAGATAAAGTGACTCACTGTGTCATTAGTTATTTTATTTATTTTTGCCCTGAAATCCCTTTTTTTCCCCTCTGAATATTAAAATATGTACACCTGCTTTCTTTGGGTATTTTCCCAGTATATATTTTTTATCTGTTTATTTTGCAACTTAGATTTTGTTTTTATATCAAATCTGCCAAATCCTTGCCTTTTATAAATTGCTATAAAATTCACAGAACATAAAGGTCACCATTTATTTATTTTTTCTCACTTGCATTATTTTTTTCTTCCCGTTTTATTGAGATATAATTGACAGTACAGCACTGTATGAGTAAAAAGTTATCTTGGAAAAGTGTCTATTCACGTCCTCTGCCCTTTTTTTTTTTTTTTTTGCGGTACGCGGGCCTCTCACTGTTGTGGCCTCTCCCGTTGCGGAGCTCAGGCTCCGGACGCGCAGGCTCAGTGGCCATGGCTCACGGGCCCAGCCGCTCTGCGGCATGTGGGATCTTCCCGGACCGGGGCACGGACCCACGTTCCCCGCATTGGCAGGCGGACTCTCAACCACTGCGCCACCAGGGAAGCCCTTCCATTAATTTTTATGATTGGACATGAAGTACTAAGGGGCATCCCAGAACATCCTCTAGGTTTCAGATATCGCTCTCCCTGCCTCCACAGTGTAGTAGCAAACCAGTTTCCCCTCGTAGACAAGGTCAATCACCCCAGGCAGTAATCCCTATGTCGGTTTAGTGGCAGGGAGACCCAAAATGGCTGGTAGCAGCTGCAACTCTTGGGAACCGCAACCTCCAAACCCACAGAGCTCAGAGTTGTGGGGTAGGGAAGCAAAAGTTCTGCAAGCAGGTTATTAGGTGTAATAGTGAGACGATCCACTCCTATTTCTATCCCTTAATTCTTGGACTCATATATTCTGGCGATGAGAGAGAAAGCACCATATATCGGTTTCTAACCCAAAGAATAAACTGCATCCTGTAAGTTAGAACTCCATCCTTTCAAGTTGTTCTTTCTGCTTGGTAGCCTGGAAGATTTTCTCTTTATCTTCTAAGAGCGGGCATTTTACCAGGATGTGCCCTCATGAGTGACTGTCTCATCAATCCAGCTAGAATTCAGCGAGTCTTTAAATCAGTTGGTAGGCGTATTTTCCCAGCTCAGGAAAAATTTCTTCTAGTATTTAATTATGACTTCTTCGCCATCTGCTTGCATTCGTCTCCATCTGGAACAGCTATTATTTGTCCATCAGATCTACTAGTTTTGTTCTGCTTTCCCTCATAAATTACATTTGGGGGTGGGGTGGGGATGATCTCTGTGTTTTTGAGATATTTCCTGTATGTCACCTTCAGGGTTGCTAACTGGGTATCAGTAATCTTCAATTTACCTGTTGAACTTTTTTTAGTTGAAAACCATGTTTTATGCTCCAAGAAATCGCGTGTGTGTGTGTGTAATTTAAAAACTGAGATCCACTTGGATTCTATTTCATTAGGTATATTAGTTCTCTATTGTTACGGTAACTAATTACCAAAAATTCAGTGTATTAAAACAACATGAGGGCTTTCCTGGTGGCTCAGTGGTTGAGAGTCCGCCTGCCGATGCAGGGGACATGGGTTCATGCCCCGGTCCGGGAAGATCCCACATGCCGCGGAGCGGCTGGGCCCGTGAGCCATGGCCGCTGAGCCTGTGCGTCCGGAGCCTGTGCTCTGCAACAGGAGAGGCCACAACAGTGAGAGGCCCGCGTACCACAGAAAGAAACAAACAAACAAACAAAAAAAAACCAAAATAAAAACAAAAAAAAAACCCCATCAATTTGTTATCTTACCAGTTCTGGAGGTCAGAAGTCCAAAGTCAGTTTCACTGGGCCAAAATCAGGATGTGAGCAAGGTTGGTTCCTTCTGGAGGCTCTGAGGGGAGAATCTGCTTCTTTGCTTTTTCCAGCTTCCCAAGGCCACCTGCGTACCTTGGCTCACAGCCACTTCCTCCATCTTCAAAGCACATCATTCTAACCTCTGGTGCTGTTGCCACATCTCCTTTTTCTGACTCTGACCTCTTGCCTCCCTCTTATAAGGACTCTTGTGATTTTATTGGGCCCACCTGGATAATCCAGGCTACTCTCCTATCTTAAAATCCTTAGCTTAATGACATCTGCGAAGTCCCTTTTGCTATATAAGGTCACATGTTCATAGGTTCTGAGATTAGGACATGGACATCTTTTGGGGGTGCATTATTCAGCCTACCACACTAGGCCTGTGTTCTAATTGTCCAACTTGATCTTCCTTCCTCTGGTGGCAGGGGTGCCTCAGTCACCTTCTTTGGGAAGCCTGTTGGAATGTTCTCGAAGCTAGGTGTTTGGCAACTGCTGAGAGGCAGAGAAGTTGTACACCATGAGTGCCAGTTCAAGGGTAGCGTCTATCAGTAATCTCACCTCCCGGAAATCCCAGAGGAAACTTCTCTGCAGTGTCTCCCAGTCTTGAGTCCGTGCAGGCATCCAGGTGTTTGACTCTTCATATATTTACTTCTTTAAAGCCATTGTCATATTGTTCTGTGATTACTTAATCTGTAGTGACTTCATGTGTTGATTTTGTTGGCTTCCTTTCTTAGCATTAGATTTCTTTATACGTTTTGGGAATTTTGGTTTGCAGACTTATTTTGAGAGGAAACTTTTGTTTCTGTTTCTCTCTCTTTTTTTTTTGTAGTACGCGGACCTCTCACTATTGTGGCCTCTGCCGTTGCGGAGCACAGGCTCCGGACGCACAGGCTCAGCGGCCATGGCTCACGGGCCCAGCCGCTCCATGGCATGTGGGATCTTCCCGGACCGGGGCACGAACCCGTGTCCCCTGCATCGGTAGGCGGGCTCCCAACCACTGCGCCACCAGGGAAGCCCTCTGTTTCACTTTTTTCCCCTCTCTCCCTCTAGATAGTCCTCCCTGTGAGCATCTTTCAATTGCTGGGTCTTTGAGGCTCCAACCTCGATCCCATTTCACATCAGTAGCTCAGGTGGTTAGTGTTCTGGTATTACTTTGGGCAATGACTGATCCAATGACAGAGCAGTGGGAAGTTAGCACAGCCCCTGGTCACAAGGTTTCTATCTCCCTACCTGTAACCCCCACCAGCTTCCAGACCTTCTTTTCACAAGCAGGGGACAATCCACCCAAGATCCAAATGTCAAGCAGGGAGGCTGGACCCTCCCCTCCGTTTCGTGAGCAGTCCTTGGGGGCACACCAGCTCATTTCTTGGTTGTATTTCCCTCTGTGCATATACTCTAAGCATCATCAGTTTTTTCTTTTCTGTCTGTTTTCAGTCTTTCTGATTATTTTCTTCTCTAGGACCTCTCTTTCATTCTCTTCTTAATTATGGGTTTATTCCCTTTTTATTCTTTACTGTCATCTTGGAGGGGTGTCCAGGGGGGGTCGGCTGAATGTGTGGGATCACCTCATCGACTGCAATGAGCAGTCTGTAAAATAATTAAAACCCCTGTTCTTCAGTCTACACAGATTTTGGATGAATGGTTGATTTAGAGACTTTTCTGAAGAAAGGATAAATGTCGTCACTAGCATATATAACAGAGGAGAGGAAGATCCAAAGGTGATTCCATATGGCTATAGCCTCAGGGACCAGAGTTTAAGAAACCAGGAAGGTGAAGCAGATTTTGGAGGCAAAGACAGGGAGGTGAGACCTGAGGCTGGAGACAGAAGGAAAGGAGGACAGGGAGAGAGTTAACAGAGTGGCCCAGACTTCGTGTTTGTCAAGGCCTTCACTGAGGGGGTAGGAGGAGGAAGGAATGTCAGTCAGGTTTTGCTATGAGGGGCATTGCTCTAAGAGCAGACTCTCGGGGAGGGAAATCTCACCTTGCAGGTGCAACAGACAGGCCAGCAGAAAAGGCTCAGCCCTCCTTTGTGTTTGGCCCTGGGCGCCCCTTGCTGGGGCACTGCTCCATGAACTCCTGTACCTGAAAGTCGTCGACTAACTTGAATAGGAGGCTTAAAGCAGAATAGCAATGTGACTTGGCTTAGAAATTGCTCTCAGGGAAATCCACAGATGTCCCATCCTTTTATATCTGCTTACCCCAGAAGCTGACAATTGGAGCTCCCCTTTCTCATACATGGGTCCAAATGGAAAGCGTTCCTGGGTAGTTTTGGTTTTCAGAGCCGTCTTTCAGCCCTGAGAGGAGGGTTGTCATAAGTCACAGCACGAGTGCTGGTGTCCATCCAGTTACTCCAGCAGCTGGAGCCACACCTGTGAGAGGCAGGGAGGCTCTGCCGTCAGAATGGCTGCTGTATACAGTGAGGCCCTGGGCTCACAGGACTCACCTGTCTGGACCAGGAGGCGCCCATCTGGCGCTGTTCGTGGTCCTGAACCACAGCTGCTGGTCTTTATTGCGCTGTTATTCCACTTCCACTGGGGCAGTGGTGACTCCTGTTCAACCCCTCCCGGGGACTGGGAATCAAGTGAGCAAGGATGTAAGAGATAGAGAGAAGGGAAGAAAACAGACTGAGCCCTTTGGAGAATCCTGCTGCTGAGACATTTCCAGAGAGAAGAGACTGGGACGATTGTGACCGTCATTCACAAAGTTTTACAGTTACCAAGACATCTGGGAAGTTGGGAAGCACATGACCCCACCATTTCCCACTGATGGTAAATTTGTAGATGAGGATAGAGACATGGGACTGTGAATTCCTGGAGTTCAGGTTTCATGCTAGATTCCCTTATTGCCTTGCCAGTGTATATGGCAGGTGTTCAGTAGGTGTTGGTGGAATTGATAAGATGGGTGTAAGAGAAAGAGTGTGAACTAGATACTTAGAATAAGTTTTGCTTTCATCCCTGCCCTGAAGGAGGGCAAAGGGGCTAACATTTGAGATTCAGCTGTTTCAGCCATTTGATATTAGGTTCTTTAGCTTAATCCTCATGAGAGATTTATCACGAATTTCCCAGTCAAGAATCAGACTCATAGAGGCAAGCCTCCTGAATGAGATCCCATTGCTCCTACGTGGGTGAGTCTAGGGCTCAAACCCAGGTCTTGCTGACTCCAAAGGCCATGTGTTTCCCATCATCACTGGCTACTTTCTTCTTTTGCAAGGAGAGAGACATAAATTCCACAAGGGAAAAATGGGCTTGCAGTTGGCACAAGCATCTTGTCTGATGTCTGGAGATCACGTTAAAAGGTTAGAGAGCTGGTTTTGTGGTGGCGACTATTGCCGATCAAGGTTTGGGGTCAGGAGCTTAGGTCTAGTGTTGGGGGTGGAGGGAGAGTATGGGCTCAACCCTCAGCAGGGCCCAGGGTTTTCCCCCGTCTCAATGCCTCATGCATGTTCCAGCTTTGGACAGCAAAAGTAATGAGTAACTTCCAATGACGGAAGAAGTCATTAGGAGAGCCAATAAAGACACAACAGATCTGGCAGGGGAACAAGATATGGCTCAGGTGATGTGATATGAGGCTCGGTCTAAGCTGCAGCCAGGTGGTTTTCTCCAGCTCCTGGATGAATCACCTTGGCAGTCACCCAGGCTTCAATCAGATCCAAAGGTGCAGCCAACTCTGGATCCGTGTCAGGCCAGCTCTGTCCTCATGTCACCAGAGAATGGAGGTTTTTTTCTAGCCTACAGGGAGCTTATCTTGATAACACTTGGTCCACTTGAGTGCTGCTCTCCACCAGTGCTGGTAATCCACTAAGCATGGGCTATGCTGCCCTATGAACTGTCTCCGAAAAGTACCCTTAGAGGAGGATGGGAGGTTGTCTTCCGAAGGATCTATAGAGAAGCTTTGAAGTACTTATGGAGCCAGTGTCCCCTTTGCTGTGATCTTCCTTCCTCCCCCACACTGGTGGGAACTGCAGGCTTCCATGGCCAATAGGACCAGGTGTGGACACCTGATGCAAGCAGAACCAATCAGATTCTCCCTTCTGGAGACTTAGACTTAAGAGGCAGTGGTTCTCCTAGGCGAGCTTTGGCTGCTGGACCTGGAAGGTCAGAGAGCCCTGGGGCTGTGTGGGCCATTTTGGGACAGGCATGACAGTCCTTGTGCAGAGAGAGACATCAGACTGATGAGGGATGGAATGAAGGAACTGCACAAGGAGAAGCAGAAACAGAAAAGGACGAGGCGGACAGAGGCGCTGCCTTGGGCAGGACAGCCTGCAGGGAACACTGACATTGTGGGGCTGGTGCCAGGTCAGCACAGAGTTCGCAATAACAGGATAGTGGAAAGTCAGGCCTGCCGCTTCCAGCTCTCTCCCTGCCACTTGCTGACTCCATTCCCAATGAGGGGAACAGATGAAGGAGAGTTTTATTAGGGGGTATGAATTTGTAGTAGTTGTTTAAGCATTTGCTACTTAGGAGAACATGGATTTGCAAGGGATATTCGTTAGGTATTAGATCGTTGAAGCATCCTTTTAAAGCACAGTTCCTCAAAGGTTTCACACCACACATCACCAATTTGTAGTATTAAAACAAAAAAAGCATAGTTTCATCAATGATTTTAAATTACAAGATAAAACAGTATTTTAAACGTTAAGAATAATCTCGTATCGGTAAGATCGCCTTCCTGCCCTTCCTGCTGTGCTTTGCGGGCTTTTTGTCTTTAGGCCAGGGGTGGAGCAATCAGTGGGTTCCACCCCCCAGCCACACTGTGATTGGTTTAGAAGTGGACATGTGACCTGAGCCCGTCCAATCACTGTGAATCTCAGGAGTTTTCCTGGGAATTCGGGGCCACAGCTACTCTGTTCGTCTGGACTGTGTGGGTTGAACGTGTAGGGGGCTGGTTCTGTTGTAACCATTTTCTACCACAAGGGAAGCTAGCCTGAAAAGAAGCCAATACAAGGAGGAGGACAGAGCCAAGGCACCTGCAGTGAAATGGAGCCAGAGCCCTGACATCACAAACGATCTAATTAGTTCCACTTATTGTTTAATGCACTTGGAATTGGGTTTCTGTCGGCCCTGACTAAAAGCATACTGACCTGTATGCTGTTTTTTTCTCTCAGAGTATGCAGAATAGATGTGCATTTAACATCACTGGGATTAGATGATATCTGTTTTTGTTTTGTTTTGTTTTTTACTTCCTTTAACCCTGAATCAAGGTCCAGCTGCATTTTGTTGACCATAATTGCTTTTCTGTGAATAAAGCAGCGTGTAAGAGAGCGACCTCTTTTATTCACAGAGAAGAGTCCTTGCTCATGGCAGCCATGGCTGCTTCAACTCTGGCACCGATCCCAATGTGCCATTGCTAGCACATGACTCACAAAGTAAATAATCTATAACTGAGAAGCCTCTTATCATACTTTGGCACGACAAACAAAATGACAAGCCAGGCAGCATTTTTTCCTTCATGTTTGAACCCCATATATGCCAAGGGCTTGCTTCATACCCCACACGTGAGCAGTTTTGGCTTGCTGAAAAGCAAAGTATCCCCTGGCATGTGTACGCACTAATTACTCTTCTACTTTGTGTATTCTTAATGTCGCGCAATGTCTAACAATGTAATCTGATAAAGGAATTTTGTCAATAGTCCCTTTGGCTCTCTCTCCAAGAATAGCCTTTATCATTGTTTTTGCAGCTGGTTTATAGTCTTCTTGGTAATTTCGTGACTGACTTTTATGAGCATTTTATGTGCATTTTTAAAGGAGGGCAGCAGCTTACGGCGATCCCTCGGTAGCTTTGGTCTCCTCTGCACGTTTAGTAACAAGGATAATTAATCTTATGTTAGAAAGCATTATTTTGTGTTTGTTCTGGAAAAACTGGATTGGTTGCTTTGGGGGAAGATAATGGAGCCCTTTTTATGGCTTCAGACTACCATTTACCAAAGTTTTAATTTTAATGGTAACGTTGAGGACTAGGAACAATGGACTGCTGGTCCAATAAATGAAATTTTCAAATAGTTTTCATTGGGGCTTCCCCGGTGGCACAGTGGTTGAGAGTCCGCCTGCCGATGCAGGGGTCAGACGGGTTCGTGCCCCGATCCGGGAAGATCCCACATGCCGCGGAGTGGCTGGGCCCCCATAGCTGCTGAGCCTGCGCGTCCCGAGCCTGTGCTCCGCAACGGGAGAGGCCACAACAGTGAGAGGCCCATGTACCGCATAATAAATAAATAAATAAATATATATATTTTTCCTTGAACTTATACTCACAATTTTCATTTATGGCTACATGTATAAAAATCATTGCCCCAGAATTTGTCTTAGAATACACAGTTTAATATTTCATGGATACACTGGAGAACTATTTATTCATTATGCTTACTGTGTTCTTCTGATGATTTATGCTGTCATTTCATCATTACTTTACACTTTGAAGAACCTCCTTCAAGGCATTGATCCATTTTTGGGAAATGGAGATAAAATGCAACATAACAGTAACCATAGAAATTCAAAAATAGCAAATATAAACAACTTGCAAGTGAGAAGCCCTCTGCCAGTCTGATTCTCTTTCCTTTCTAGGCAATATCTCTCTTCTAACTGGTAGCTTTTAGGATTTTATTTTTGTTCCTGATGTTCTGAAGCTTCACAATGGCATTTTTTTTGGTGTGTGTGAGAGAGAGAGATGGGCGGAGGTGGAAGCAGATGGGTGAGAGCAGGCAAGCCTTTGAACAAATATATCAGGATCGAGAGACCATTAATACTCTGTCTGAAGTCTCTTTCCCTCAGTTCTCACCTTTCTCTAGAAACATTTTGCTTTTTCATTGGCCAGGAGGTGGCTGGTAGGTAAGGTGTGTAAGGAGCACGCCAGGCAGTTGCATGCTCTGTGCCTATGCTGTGTTGAGCTGGGACACTGATGCCAACTTCTTCCAGGCTGTGGCCTCTGTCCTTTTAAGGGGAGCTACGATAGAAAAATAATCTAGAAATAGTGTTGACAAACGTAGCCTCTTTCGAATTATCATACCTCTTTCCCTTTCCTGGGCTTATTTATTGGCTCAGACTTTCACAAAGAAGTTAGCTAAACTATTAGAGAAATGCAAATCAAAAGTACAAAGAGGTACCACCTCACACTAGTCAGAATGGCCATCATTGAAAAGTCTACGAATAACAAATGCTGGAGGGTGTGTGGAGAAAAGGGAGCCCTCTTGCAGTGTTGGTGAGAAGGTAAATTGGTGCAGCCACTCTGAAAACAGTATGAAGAGTCCTCAAAAACTAAAAATAGAGTTGCCATATGATCCAGCAATCCCACTCCAGGGCGTATATCCAGACACAACTATAAGTCAAAAAGATATGTGCACCCCTATGTTCATAGCAGCACTGTTCACAATAGCCAAGACATGGAAACAACCTAAATGTCCATCGACAGATGAATGGATAAAGATGTGGTACATATATACAATGGAATACTACTCAACCATAAAAAAGAATGAAATAATGCCATTTGCAGCTATGTGGATGGATCTAGAGATTATCATACTAAGTGAAGTAAGTCAGAAAGAGAAAGACAAATACCATATGATGTCACTTATATGTGCAATCTAAAATATGGCACAAATGAACTTATCTACAAAACAGAAACAGACTCATAGACATAGGGAACAGACTTGTGGTTGCCAAGGGGGAAGGGGGCTGGGGGAGGGATGGACTGGGAGTTTGGGATTAGCAGACGCAAACTATTATATATCGAATGGATAAAACACAAGGTCCTACTCTATAGCACAGGGAACTATATTCAATATCCTGTGGTAAACCATAACAGAAAAGAATATGAAAAAGAATATATAACTGAATCACTTTGCTGTACAGCAGAAATTAACGCAACATTGTAAATCAACTATACTTCAATAAAATAAATTTTTTTAAAAAGTTGGCTAAGCACAGTGATACGATAATGTAATGGCCATCAGGGCTACTTTAGAACATTCCCATTATCCTTCTTCCAGCCCTTGGTGAAGTTTCACTTTCTGACACCTTTGAGATTAGGTGTGAGCATGTAATTTGCTTTGGCCAATGAGATGTTAGCAAAAGTGACACATCATTTCCTGGCAGAAGCTTTAAGATCGGGAGAGTAATGTGCAGTGTCCCTGCCAGGTTCCTAAGTGATCAGGTAGAGGCATGGTGGCATCTGCCTGCATCCAGGAGGCTGGCAAGGATGGTGGCATAGAGTGTTCCCTACCCCCTGCCATGCACGGTGAACATAAGCAAGAAAAAGCCTTCTCTGATTTTTTTTAATCTTTTTTTTTTTTATTGGAGTAAAATGGCTTTACAATGTTGTGTTAGTTTCTGCTGTTCAATGAAGTGAATCAGCTGTATGTATGCCTATATCCCCTCCCTCTTGGACCTCCCTCCCCCCGCATCTAGATCACCACAGAGCACCGAGCTGATCTCCCTATGCTATACAGCAGGTTCCCACTAGCTATCTGTTTTACACATGGTAGAGTATTTATGTCAAACCTAATCTCCCAGTTCGTCCCACCCTCCCCTTCCCCCCATGTCCACATGTCCATTCTCTACGTCTACGTCTCTATTCCTGCTCTACAAATAGGTTCATCTGTACCATTTTTCTAGACTCCACATGTATGCGTTAATATATGATATTTGTTTTTCTATTTCTGACTTACTTCACTCTGTATGACTGACTCTAGGTCCACCCACATCTCTACAAATGACCCAACTTCGTTCCTTTTTGTGGCTGAGTAATATTCCATTGTATATATGTGCCACATCTTCTTTATCCATTCATCTATCATTGGACATTTAAGTTGTTTCCATGTCCTGGCTATTGTAAACAGTGCTGCAATGAACATTGGGGTACATGTATCCTTTTGAATTATGGTTTTCTCAGGGTATATGCCCAGTAGTGGGATTGCTGGGTCATATGGTAGTTCTATTTTTAGTTTTTTAAGGAACCTCCATACTGTTCTCCACAGTGGCTGTATCAATTTACATTCCCACCAACAGAGCAAAAGGGTTCCCTTTTCTTCACACCCTCTCCAGCATTTATTGTTTCTAGATTTCTTGATGTTGGCCATTCTGCCTGGTGTGAGGTGATACCTTATTATAGTTTTGATTTGCATTTCTCTAGTAATTAGTGATGTTGAGCATCTTTTCGTGTGCCTCTTGGCCATCTGTATAAGACTTCACTGATTTAAGCCACTGAGATTTCAAGGATTGATTGTTCCTGCATCATAACTAGCCTCTTCTGACCCAAACAGGTGGGTGCGCATATAAAGAAAGAACATGGATCCCGTTGCCAGGTTCGCTGAGAGCTTCCGCTGATTGGTGCCCCGCAGAATCCCATGGGCGGGTCTACCCTCACCCCCACCTCCACCTCCCCAAGGCCTTCTTTTTTACAGAGACGCACACTCCTATATTTTCAAGCTTTCATTATTCTAGTCGCCATTCTTTCATTTTCTGTTTGCCAATCACACACCCCAAATCAGGAATATTCTCAGTAGATCACTTTATTGGTATGGATTTTCATCAAGCAAAAATAATCTCAACAGCGTTTTTTTTTTTTTTTTTACAAAAACTGAAACTAATATTGGGCCTGAAGTCTCCCGTGGTAATTAAAATACAAGGATCTGTGCAATATTCAGAGATTTCCGGTGCGCGGCGCTGCTGCGCAGTCGGCCGAGTCCCTGGCATCGCCGCGCCCAGCGCGAGCCTCGCTCAGCCCTGATAGCGGTGGGGATGTCGCGGGGCGCGGGGAGGGAGGCGGGGCGGGGGGCCGGCTGAGGCTCGGGCTCGTTGGAGAAAGGCGAACGCCCACCCCGGCCCCCGCGCACCCCAGGGACCCGCCTGGCCGGACTCCGCGCGCTGTCCGCGCCCCCGACTCGCCATCGCCCCCCCTCGAGCGGCGGCCGGAGCAGCAGCGAGCGGGGGACCTGGCACCGCTTCCAGGCCCGAGACCGCGCGGCTGGAGGGAGGATGGAGCTGCAGCGAGAGGCTGGCTGGACTGTCGGAATGCAGGTTTACGAAGAGGCTGGCGTCAGAGGAAGATTAGGGAGACGCCTGGGCAGATTTGAGTGGCACCAAGACCCCAACTTGTTAACCTTTTAAGAATAGGATTGCCGCTAAAAATTGAGTGCTGTTATACTGCCGGCAAATCGGGGCCACGGTTTAGAAAACGAAATCTTATGCCATAAACGCAGCGCAGCACATATGTTTATGTTCTTACCGTCACTGAAATATGAGAAGATTGGGAGAGATTCTGTGAATATGGCAAAGGGTAGAATGATTCCACGTGGTAGATGCAATCACAGTTCCCGTAAACCTGGAGAGCGAGAGCTGAGTTGTTTTCGAGCTCTGCAAACGCCACGCCCCCTTTCTGCAGACCGTTTGTTTGCGACTCTGCACAGACCTCAGGGTTACACCGAGTGTAAGAGGAGAGTAAGCCTCCGACACCGTGCACAGTGTCAGCCGAGAGAAGCGGCTTTATTATCCTTGGCAAACATCTGAATGACACTTGCAAACGAATTTGCCGTGACGGGATTTCAAACAATTTGCACGTTTCCCAGATGCTTTGAAATCCTCTTTAAAAAAAACAACAACAAAGTGTAAAATATTTTAATAGGCCAAAGCCATGTGGATTAAAAAAATGTTTATGTGTCTTAACTGTGCCTCACCACCACCTTGTGTTCCTTGAGTGTCATTTTCTTCACAGCATTCAATTTTGGGGGGTCCATTTGACATCAGCCTGTGGTTTGTTTTCTAATGGTGGCTTCTCCAAGTCAGATCCACTTCCTTGTGGATACATTTCCCCCTGTTTTCTCTTTCATAGCACTTGCATATTCACCACTCCTTCTATGGGGGGAACTGGTGAAAATGCTCATTCTTGGGCCTCAAGAAATTTCCATCAATTCCAAAACTTGTTTCGTAGGGTCACCATCTTAATTCATAGATTTCAGATTTGGACTGGTGTTGTATTGTGCAGTATTTATTTTGGCAAATGATTTCTCTTGCTCTTTTCAAGAATTTGTCAACTCATTTGCCTCTGTTTTCACTCGTATTTTGTCGCTAGCTACCTCCTATGACTATTTCCTTTAATAACTCAAGGGCAATTTAACACAAAGTGCAACTCTACAGAGCTGGGGACTTTTAGGGGGGTGTTGTTAACAAAAGGCAGTTTTCACCAGAAGTTGTATTTACTACTTGCTGTCAGTGTTGTCTCCATGACTAGTTGACTAAGTGACTTTTGCAAGGTTAGTTTCTTGCTGGCCCACTGTTGCAGACCTATCAGATTGCACAGAGAGGGACCTTAGATTGCTCCCTCTTCTCAAAGCTTTTTTTTTTTTTAAAGAAGATGTTGGGGGTAGGAGTTTTATTAATTAATTTATTGATTTTTGCTGTGTTGGGTCTTTGTTTCTGACCCAGAAAGCGAGGGCTTTCTCTACTTGCGGCAAGCGGGGGCCACTCTTCATCGCGGTGCGCGGGCCTCTCACCGTCGCGGCCTCTCTTGTTGCGGAGCACAGGCTCCAGATGCGCAGGCTCAGTAGTTGTGGCTCACGGGCCTAGTTGCTCCGCGGCATGTGGGATCCTCCCGGACCAGGGCTCGAACCGTGTCCCCTGCATTAGCAGGCAGATTCTCAACCACTGCGCCCCCAGGGAAGCCCTCAAAGTTCTTGATAGCTACTATTCTCACAAGCTAATTTTGGGGGCACTGTGATGTGCTCTGAATTAAGGATTTTTTGTCTTCTTTCTACCTTTATACTTACTTGAAAGCTAGAATCCTATCCAAAATACACAGGTACCTGTTCTGAAATTCCTGCACTTCCCGCAACCAGGCTGGAAATGAGGTAGGAGGAAAATCCTTTGAATAAGGTGTGGGATGGGAGAGTGAGAAAGGTCATCCTGTAGGTAGATTCAACTTTCTGCAAATATTGCAACTGATAGTTTATAAAAAGGCAAAAATTAATATGGTTAAAATATTTTTGTCCAAGTTGTTAACCTTCTAAAAATATAGTTGCTACTAAAAATTGAGCATTGTTACACTTAAGGAAAATTGGTACCACTGGTTTGGAAACGAGGTCTTAAGCCATAAATGTAGCTGAACTAAAGATGAACTTTAGTTCACAAATTAATGCTGTTAAAGGAAGGAGTCAGGGGACTTCCCTGGTGGGTAAGTGGGTAAGACTCCACACTCCCAACGCAGGGGACCCAGGTTCGATCCCTGGTTGGGGAACTAGATCCCACGTGCATGCCGCAACTAAGGAGTCCACCTGCAGCAACTAAGACCCGGCACACCCAAAAAAAGAAAGATAGATAGAAAGAAAGAAATCTTTGAAAAAAAAAAAAAAGAAGAAGTCAAGTAGAAAATAGCTTTTAGACATAGTTTCATTCTAAATCATCTAGTGTGTGCGATCAGATATGGTCACATCCAGAAGTCTGCAATTTTTCTTTGTACAGAAAGTGATTTATTCTGGATTTTTTTTTTTAAAAAAAGCAAACATTGAAAATCCCACAGACTGACCTTTTCTTTCAGTCTTTAATGGACCAAGATCTTTTTCTGTCAGTAATCCCTCAAATTTCTTTAAGATATATACCCACACAGCAGAGACACTAGATTGTTTTTGTATAAGACGGCTTCCACCTGAAATGCTGTCATAAGCACTTGGGGTTTACCTTGTACGTGATATTCTTAGAGGTAGTAATGCATGGCCCTATTTTATATACTCTTGAACTCTTAATTTGACACATAAAATATGCATAGTATTGATGTTAACCATCTCTCAAAAATTACAATTTGTTATAAAATAGTCTTTGGTCATTTGGGCTAAGTAGTGTCATTTGGGTCAGGATTTTTTCAATTCCATTGAACAAACAACTGTGTTTAACCTAAATAGACATTTCTCCAAAGAAGACATACAGATGGCCAATAGGCATGTGAAAAGATGCTCAACATCGCTAATTATTAGAGAAATGAAAATCAAAACTACAATGAGGTACCACCTCACATCAGCCAAAATGACCATCATTAACAAGTCTACAAATAAATGGTGGAGAGAGTGTGGAGAAAAGGGAGCCCTCCTACACAATTGGTGGGAACCCTCCTACACAATTGGTGGGAATGTAAGTTGGTGCAGCCACCATGGAGAACGGTATGGAGCTTCCTCAAAAAACTAAAAATAGAGTTACCATATGGCCCAGTAATCCCATTCCTGGGCATATTATCCAGACAAAACTATAATTCAAAAACATACATGCACCCCTATGTTCATAGCAGCATTATTTACAATACCAAAGACATGGAAACAACCTAAATGTCCATCAAGAGATGAATGAATTAATAAGATGTGGTACATATATACAATGGAATACTATTCAGCCATGAAAAAGAATAAAATAATGCCATTTGCAGCAACATGGATGGACCTAGAGATTACCATGCTAAGTGAAGTTGGAAAGAGAAAGACAAATACTATATGATATCACTTATATGTGGAATCTAAAATATGACACAAATGAACTTATCTATGAAACAGAAACAGACTCCCAGACATAGAGAACAGACTTGTGGTTGTCAAGGGGGGAGAGGGGTGGGGGGAGGGAAGGATTGGGAGTTTGGGACTCATAGACGCAACCTGTTATATATAGAATGGATAAACAGCAAGGTCCTACTGTATAGCACAGGGAACTATATTCAATATCCTATTATAAACCATATGGAAAAGAATATGAAAGAGAATATATAACATATATATAATTGAATCACTTTGCTGTACACCAGAAACCAACACAACATTGTAAATCAAAAAAAAAAATTGTCTTTATGCTACTTGCAAAATTCTGAAGTCTTCTGTTCATATAAGCAACAGAAGACTTTAAAGTTGTCACACTTTGAATTTGTGATTCTTGTTCACTATGCTTCTGGAGCCCCATTTAGCAAAGTTAGACCCCAAACAGATTTGTTTTTCCTAAGAGAATCAGCCAACAATTTCAGGCTAGAAAAGTCAAAACTACTATAGACAAACTATCTCAGTCCTACAAAATTTGCAGTGTTGGGACTGTCATTTGTGTTTTTGTGTGGTGGCTGTGTGAAATTGGGCAGCGAATTTTGCAGTCCTAAGTGCCTCCCAAATAAAAAAACAGAAAATAATTTTTTATTGTAAATTAAGACTTGCAGACATGAAGTAGAAACTGTCCTACATATTTTGTAAACAGGTGACATTTTTGCCACTGGAGGGGAAGGGGGAAGGGAGAGTTAGTTTTTAATGAGTACACAGTTTCAGTTTGGGAAGATGAAAACATTCTAGACATGGTCGGTGGCGATGGTCTCACAGCAATGTGAATGTATTTAATGCCACTGAATTGTCCACTTAAAAATGGTGAATTTTATGGGAGTTCCCTGGTGGTCTAGTGGTTAGGACTTGGTGCTTTCACGGCTGTGGCCTGGGTTCAATCCCTGGTCGGGGAACTGAGATCCCTACAAGATTAAAAAAAAAAAAAAAGATAAATTTTATGTTGTGTATATTTCACCACTATTTCAAAAAAGGCCTTCTGTGTCCTGGCTTCACTGCCAGCTCAGCCCCTTAGCCCTCAGGTCACCTCCCAGCGGCATCAGGGAGCTGTACTTCTGACCACACCCCTCCTACCCCTGCCTCTACTTGCTTCTGCGTCGCTGCGCTCGGCTCCTTGTCTGCAGTGCCTTCCTCTTCTTCACCTGGTCCAACCCCGGCCCTCCCCGCCCTGCCCCATCTTTCTGAATTAGGAAGAGGACAGTCAGGAATCACAGCCTCATGAAAATCAGCTTTGGGAATCCATTCGTGATCTAGGTTCCACCCCCGCTCCGCCCTTTTTTTTTTTTTTTTTTTTTTGCGGTGCCCGGGCCTCTCACTGCTGTGGCCTCTCCCGTTGCGGAACACAGGCTCGGGACGCGCAGGCTCAGCGGCCATGGCTCACGGGCCCAGCCGCTCCGCGGCACGCGGGACCCTCCCGGACCGGGGCACGAACCGTGTCCCCCGCATCGGCAGGCGGACTCTCAACCACTGCGCCACCAGGGAAGCCCCGCCCCGCCCTTTTTATCTGCAGTTAAGTATTCAGTGACTCAGAATGTGCCTGGGCAGGTTCTGGGACCCCTGGAATTCTTGGCATTCACCTTGGACCTGTGTGGCCCTAGCAGTTCTGATGCAAACTTCCCCCTGGTTCCAAAGCCTCACGCACTTCCAGCGCAGAGGGGGCGAGGCTCCGGTCTGTCCAGGCGTCAGGGTCCTGGGAAGTCCTGAAGGATGTTATGAACGTGAATGTTCGGGTTTTCCTAAAATTCTCGTGTTGAACACCGGCCCCTACCCCCCTACCCCACCAGCCATGTGCTGGTATTAGGAGGTGGAGCCTTTGGAAGGTAATGAAGATTAGCTGAGATCACGAGGGCTAGTGCCCTTATAAGAGTCCCCGCAGAGCTTGATTCCTCTCTGCCCTCAGGCATGTGAGGCTACGAGAAGTCAGCCGTCTGCCACCCAGAAGAGGGTCTCACCGGAACCCAGCCATGCTGGCGCCTGATCTCAGACTCCCAGCCCCCAGCATGGTGAGAAATAAATCTATATTATTTATAAGACATCCAGTCTCTGGTACTTTGTCATAGCAGCCCAAACAGATGAAAACAACGGAAAACCATGCCATCTTGGGATACGGAGTTTAAAGAATGTCGAGTCATGAAGCGTGAAATTTGGCGCTAAGCCAGGCCCGTCTCTTCTCCTGGCGTCTGGCAAAATTAGACACTGTTGATCCCCGGTTTTGAAGGGACCAGCGTCCAGCAAGGCTGGGCCGTCATCACCCATCAGTCACTGCGGCCAGAAGCACAGGTTGGTAACACTCAGTCCTTAGGCTTTGAGGTATTAAAAGCAGAAGCAAAACTCGTCTTGACTGAAAAGATCCGAGGAGGGAGAAAAAAGGAGCGCGCTGCCTAGGTGAACGTGACGTCAGTTCTTCAACTTATGGCTCCTGCAGCCCATGTGCGGGCTGCTTACCTGGAGGAGCTGTGTTGTGTCTCTTCTTAGCCGGTGGGAGGCGCCACCTGGTGCCGGGGCAGCACTTTGCAGAGGGTTGGCCCCTACCCTCCCTGATGGGCTCTTTGTAGACGGAAGCGGTGGTTCCCCTGGTGGGGCCTTATTAGACTGTGCCTGGGGCAAGGCCCACCCTTGAGAGGGCCTGTGGAGAAATGATGGCTTCGAGACTTTTCTTTCTTAATAACTTCTGTGACTATATAAACAACAGTCACTCATTGTAGGCAATTTGCAAAGCAGAGATGATTTGCGACACAAAACGACTCCTATTACCACCTAGAGAGAGTGAGCATTTTAATTTTACTTTTTATTGTTTAAACTTCTTATTTTGGTTCAAACTTACAGAAAGTTGCATGTAAAGAGCATCCAGGGAGGTGGAGTCACGATAGCGGACTAGGAGGACGCAGAATTCGAGTCTCCTCACAACTAGGGCACCTACCAGGCACCGGTGGGGGACCACGCACGCCGAAGGGGACGGGAGGAGCCCCCAGCGACCGGGTAGGACTTGGGGCCTGGGGGGAGTGAAGGAGGAGGAGAAGTGGAGGCGGGATGGGACTGGCTCCCCTGAGGGGCGGCTGGGGGAGGGGAAGGGATCCCACACCCGAAGGGGTAAATTGGGGGACCGCTGGGCGGGCAGAGGATCAAAGGGGAGCGTGGTCAGGTTTCCCCCTGCCCACTTGGGCCCCCAGGAGCTTGTTGAGATCCCGGGCTTGATCCTCTGCTCACCGAGGCCCCCTCCAGCCGCGTCGGTCCTGAGGGAGTGGGAGGGAGGGAAGGGGGAGCAAAAGTAAAGGCCGGACCTCTGGGACCAGCACCCCTGAGGGGTGGCTGGGGGGAGGGGAGGAGTTCCTACACCCAGAGGGATCCACCCATGGTTAGGGGTCCAGTGGCGAGGGGGGAGACCCTGGGGGAGACGGCAGGGGAGGGGCACGAAGGAACAGAAGGGAATGGGGCCAGCGCTTTCCCTGTCCACTTAGGCACCGGGAAGCCGGTTGGGCTCCCGAGCCTAACCTCTGCCCTCCGAGCCTCCCTCCTGCCGTGCAGAGCCCAAGCCCCGCCCCTACACCTCCACCCCGGGCCCTACCTCTGCACTCGGAGACCCCGTCCAAGGAGCTGGGCCTAAACCCCACACACACACCCTCACTCAGGGCCAAACTCCAGAACTCCACACCCCAGAGGCCCTTCTTTCCCAGTGCTGCTGCTCCCCTTCTGCACAGGTCCTAAGCAAAGGCCCCACCCCACGCTCACACGTCACCCCCTCACCCGCCTAGGTCCCGCCCCACCCTAAACCCCACCCCTGCCTAAGTTCCACCCCCACCTAAACTCCACCCCCATATCCAAGACTTTTTTCTTTTCTTTTCTTTTCTTTTTTCCTCTTTTAGATTGGGGTTCTGTTTTACCTTGTTGATTCATTGTTGTTGATTCTTTTATATTTTTAGTTTTCCTAATAACTCTTTTATTTTTCTAATTTTATTTTATTCTTTAAGCTTTGTTAGTGATCTCTCCTTTTGGCTTGTTCCCCCCCCCCCTTTTTTCCCTTTTTTCTGTTGTGGTTTTATTGTACCTTGTTGCAGTTATTTCAATTATAGTTTTATTTTTCCTAATATACTTTTTATCTTTCTAATATTATTTTGTTTTTTATTCTTTGATATCGTGCTACTCTTTTTTTTCTTTCTTTCTTCCTTTTTTTTTTTTTTACCACACCACAAAGCTTGCGGGATCTCGGTTCCCAGGCCGGAGGTCAGGTCCGAGCTCCTGCGGTGGGAGCTCCAAGTCCAAACTGCTAGATTAACAGAGAACCTCAGACTCCAGGGAATATCAATCAGAGTGAGGCCTCCCAGAGGTCCTCACCTCAGCACCAAGACCCAGCTCTATCCAACTGCCTGCAAACTCCAGTGCTGGACCTCTCAGGCCAAACAACCAGTAAGACAGGAATACAGTACCACTCATCAAAAAAAAAAAAAAAAAAGAAATGACAAAAAAATCTGTTACAGGAGAAGGAGTAAGGTAAAAACCTGCAAGACCAAACAAATGAAGATGAAATAGGCAACCTACCTGAATAAGAATTCAGAGTATTGATAGTAAAGATGATCCAAAATCTCAGAAACAGAACGGAGAAAATATAAGAAACATTTAACAAGGATCAAGGAGAACTAAAGAGCAAACAAACAGTGATGAACAACACAATTAGTGAAATTAAAAATACTCTAGAAGGAATCAATAGCACAATAACTGAGGCAGAAGAACGGATAAGTGAGCTGGAAGACAAAATGGTGGAAATAACTGCCAGGGAGCAGATTAAAGAAAAAAGAATGAAAAGAATTGAGGACAGTCTCAGACCCTCTGGGACAATATTACATGCACCAACATTCGAATTATAGGGGTCCCAGAAGAAGAAGAGAAAAATAAAGGGTCTGAGAAAGTATTTGAAGAGATTATAGTCGAAAACTTCCCTAACATGGGAATGGAAATAGTCCAGGAAGCACAGAGAGTACCATACAGGGTAAACCCAAAGTACCAAAGTACCATACAGGGTAAACCCAAAGAGAAACACGCCAAGACACATATTAATCAAACTATCAAAAATTAAATACAGGGCTTCCCTGGTAGTACAGTGGTTGAGAATCTGCCTGCTAATGCAGGGGACATGGGTTCGAGCCCTGGTCTGGGAGGATCCCACATGCCATGGAGCAACTAGGCCTGTGAGCCACAACTACTGAGCCTGCGCGTCTGGAGCCTGTGCTCCACAGCAAGAAAAGCTGCAATCGTGAGAGGCCCGCGCACCGCGATGAAAAGTGGCCCCCGCTTGCCACAACTAGAGAAAGCCCTCGCACAGAAATGAAGACCCAACACAGCAAAAATAGATTAATTAATTAATAAAACTCCTACCCCCGATAACAGCAACAACAATAAATAAATAAATAAATAGGACAAAAAGGAAAAAACCTTTGGAGCATTATGATTAAAAAAAAATTAAATACAAAGAAAAATATTGAAAGCAACAAGGGAAAAGCAACAGATAACATACAAGGGAATCCCCGTAAGGTTAACAGCTGATCTTTCAGCAGAAACTTTGCAAGCCAGAAGGGAGTGGCAGGACATATTTAAAGTGATGAAAGGGAAAGACCTACAACCAAGATTACTCTACCCAGCAAGGATCTCATTCAGATTCTACAGAGAAATTAAAACCTTTACAGAAAAGCAAAAGTTAAGAGAATTCAGCACCATCAAACCAGCTTTACAACAAATGCTAAAGGAACTTCTCTAGGCAGGAGACACAAGAGAAGGAAAAGACCTACAATAACAAACCCAAAACAATTAAGAAACTGGTAATAGGAACATACATATCAATAATTACTTAAATGTAAATGGATTAAATGCTCCAACCAAAAGACATAGACTGGCTGAATGGGTACAAAAACAGGACCCATATATATACTGTCTACAAGAGACCCACTTCAGACCCACACATACAGACTGAAAGTGAGGGGATGGAAAAAGATATCCCATGCAAATGGGAATCAAAAGAAAGCTGGAGCAGCAATTCTCATATCACACAAAATAGACTTTAAAATAAAGACTATTACAAAAGACAAAGAAGGACACTACATAATGATCAAGGGATCAATCCAAGAAGAAGATGTAACAATTGTAAATATTTATGCACCCAACATAGGAGCACCTCAATACATAAGGCAAATGCTAACAGCCATAAAAGGGGAAATAGACAGTAACACAATCACAGTAGGGGATTTTAAAAGCCCAATTTCACCAATGGACAGATCATCCAAGTTTTTTTTTTTTTTTTTTTTGCGGTACGCGGGCCTCTCCCGTTGCGGAGCACAGGCTCCGGACGTGCAGGCTCAGCGGCCATGGCTCACGGGCCCAGCTGCTCTGCGGCATGTGGGATCTTCCCGGACCAGGGCACGAACCTGTGTCCCCTGCATCGGCAGGCGGACTCTCAACCACTGCGCCACCAGGGAAGCCCAAATGAGTCGTTTTAATGACAGAGTTATATTTTAAACATTGCTCACATAGGCTGTAGTTATAATAGAAATAATCAGTAAGCAGGACTTAAGAGTGAATGAGATGCTCTTACAGTTGACAGCGTCGTCATAGTCAGTGTAACCTTGCCTGGCTACCTGGCTTTTTGGTCATAAGATCTGAAATAAGGACATTCTCTCTGAACATGTTAACTTTTAAATCCATTTCGACGTAGTTTCAGTTCCACCTCAGTCGATATTCTGAAAGGTTAACAGGTCCAAGGTTTCCGAAAGCCCTGAAATCTGCCTACGAAGTTAGAAGGTAAGGACATGTCTGTCCAGTAGCCACAGAGATACTGGAGGCCCCAGAGCCCTTACAAAGGCGGGAATGACAGGGTTTGGCACTACAGGCAGAAAAGAATCCAGGGTGACACAAAGCCCAGGCCAGGAGCCTGGAGGGGGTTGGGCTGGAGAAGCTGATTTGGGGGCCTCAACAGAGTGGTCACAGCCGGCCCCAGGGACAGGGCCCATTCCTGGGGGGAAGGAGCCCAGAGAGAGGGCAGGCGGCCAGGGCTGCTCTGGAGAAGATCCAGGGAGAGCCCAGGAGGAGAGGAGGAGCTCTCTGGGGAAGGAGCCAACTTCACCACCTGGGAAACCCGGGAAGCAGAGAAAAGATGACATTGCCCGGGAGGATGGGGAGGGGGACCTGGGCCTCACCGTGGATTCCTCATCCTCGACCACATCCTTCTACATAACATCCAATCTACAACACATCCAATACATAACCCCTACTTCCCCTTCTCTGCAACCTCTTCTTGCACAGAAGACCAGCCACAGGGAGGGGCGGAGAGTAGGGAGTTTGGACATGCTAACATGGAAATGCTCTCCAGAGCTCAGAATTTAATCTGGGTTTTACTGAAAACCCTTTGCTGGGACAACTAACAAATCCTGACTTGTCATCATTTGGGGTCCAGTTTTCAGGGGCTCATCTCCCACTACCTGTCTCCTTTCATTGTGTTGTGTGGTTTTGTTTTTCTTTTCATAACCCGGGGACAGGAGAGAGGTTTATTCTATCAAACCGGGTGAAGCAATGCTTTACTGTCCTGTTTCCTATGTGGGGCGCTGACAGTTGTCTCTGGACCAGAATTCCTTCTCCCAGCCATGTATTTATAGGCAGTATTTGATGCCCAGGTGGACTTTGGCCCTGGCAGCCTGAACCTGGCTCTCCCTACCTTTGTCAGCCTGGAAACCTCTTCTTCCACAGCGACTTTATTAGCATCTAATGATTTACAAAGTGCTTGCTTAATGCAACAAGTCACGTACTACAGAGACATCTCACGGGAAAGCTTAGAGCCTCTCTCTCATCACCAACCCTCCTCCTCTCTAATCTCCCCTTCTGTGGAGGAAGAAAAAATGTGTATTTCATTTCCCCATCACTTTATTTATTCAGTTTTTATGTGTGTTCATTCTTTTGACTAATATTAATTGAGTACCTACTGGGGAGGTAGGCTTTGTCCAAGGTGCTGGGTACAAACTTGAATAAGGTGCAGGGGGCTCCAGACCACAAGGGGATGATGTCATGACGGCGGGAGACACAAAGGAAATAAGAAAATATGGGAACGGATAAGATAATTCCAGATCAAGGCAATTGCGGAAGGGATAAACAGGTTGCTGTAATAGAGACGAACAGAAGGTGGGGAGCTGTTTAAATGGGGTGCTCAGAGCTGGTACCTTCTGCACCGGGACAGAAAGGATGAGAAAAAGTTAGCCCTGGGAGGACCTTGGGGGAAGAGCTTTCCAGGCAGAGATAACTCAAGTGCAAAGGCCCTGAGGCAGGAAGGAAGCAGAAAAGAGCGGTGTGTCTGGGGAGCAAAGTTTGGGGGCAGGGAGGTGGTGGCAGCTGGTCATAGGCAGGAGTTTAGATCATATGCTGAGTACAAGAGTCTGTGGGACTTCCCCAGTGGTCCAGTGGTTAAGAATCCACGCTTCCACTGCAGGGAGCATGGGTTCGATCCCTGGTTGATGAACTAAGATCCCGCACGCTGTGCGGCCAAAAAAAAGACTCTGTGCGTGTGTGTATGTGTGTGTGTGTGTGTGTGTGTGTGTGTTTTGAGGGGGTAAGGAAACAGGAAGTTTCATCCATCAGCCCAGTGACAGGTGACAGCGGAGGTCGTGGGGATGGAGATTAACAGTGAGTTTGACGGCAACACCGATCACGAGGACTTGGTTATGGATTCGATGTTACGGAGAAGAGGAGTCAAGATCTTCCGCTGGGTCTGGGCTCAAGCTCACCACTCGCTGGGTCGGTAGCGATATCCTTTATAGTGCTGGGGGAATCTGAGGAAAATGAGCTTTGGGGGAAAATATCCCACAAAAAAGTCTGTGGGGAAGGTTAAGTGTGCAGTGCCGGGCAGATGTCTGGTAGGAAGCTGGTACCTGAGTGTGGAGCTCGGGGCTGCAGCAGGACGGGAGACGTGGGCCGCGTGCCCGGGGAGCAGGCTGAGTCTCCTAGGGAGGTGGTGGGATGCACAGGGGGAGGGGCCGGATCACCCAGGAGAGGAGAGAAGCTGGAAGGTGAGCAGAAAGAGGGGGAAAGCCATGGGGCAGGGTGGTCACCGCAGTGGGGGAGCAGCGTGTCTCAGGAAGGAGGTTATGCTCAGCTGTGTCCCTTGCTGCTGGCTGGAGGGGCAAGAGGATCACTGAAAGATATCCTTTTCTTCTTTTTCTTTTGGGGCCTGTGCTGTGCGGCGTGTGGTCTCTTACTTCCCTGACCAGGGATCGAAACTGCGCCCCTTGCAGTGGAAGCGCAGAGTCTTAACCACTGGACCGCCAGGGGAGTCCCGAACTATCCCTTTCTTCTGGCAACACGGGGATCATCGGTGACCTTGTCGAGAGCAGGTTCTCTGGAGTGGTGGGGAGAGGGAATGTCATGGGAGGAAAGCAGACAGGTGGGCAGGAAGCAAAACATGCAGAATAGAACATGCATAAAACTTTCTGATAGAAGTTTATTTATTTACGTCTATTTTTCTCCATGAAGGAGTGAAGAGAATGGAGGGAGATGTGACTCAAAGGAGAGTGTTTGTTTTTAAAGGTGGGAGGTACCTGAGCCTGTGGTTTGCTAATGGGAGCGATCCAGTAGTGCTGGGCATGATGTGGAAAACCACAGAAGAGAAACCCACTGGAAGAGAGAGGGCGTGAGCCCCAGAGCACAGATGGAAGGTTGGACTTTGAACGGGTGGACCATGGAGTCAATCTTGTCTCTTTTGCTTAAAGTTCATCCAGCCCCTAGGGTAGCAGGTGGCACCTAGTAGGTGCTCAATAAAATCTGCGTTGGGTGAATGAATGTGAGTACCGAGGCAGACAGGTTTCTAGATGGGGAGGTGAGGGGAGGGGGCCTTTCTTCTTCTGTTGGTTCGGGGAAGGCTGGGGTGGGGATGGTGGGGGGCTGAGAGAGTTGAATAGGAGCGGCGGTGTAGGAGAATCTCGCTTCACGGTAGAGGCGCCATGAGGATTTATTTCTCGTTCAGCTGACAACATGAAATGAATGATGCCCACCTTGCCCCCACAGCATTGCCACTCCACCTTTGTCATCATTTAGGTTCCCAGATATACTTGTATGTGTTTCTTTGCAGTGTTTTCCTCACGTCTATTTCGGGTCCTGGCTGACACCACACTCTTTTGATGACAGTGGCTTTATCCCTTCTCTAGTTTTTAGTATATTGCAAGGACCGCCTCTCTTCCTCATTTCTCTCTCACTTCTTCACTTTCAACCACATTTAGTCTGTCATTTGGACATAAACAGCCCTTTTCTTCCTCATTAAAAAGAAAACGAAAAACCCTGAGAACAATCATGGTGATTCTGTTTGTTTTGCATTTCTATCAATTTATTTGGGACATTATATTTATGTCTTTTAGGAAAACTTTTTCCTTATTAAAAATACAGGCTTCGTAACTTTTTAAAAATTGGGGTATAACTTAGAGTTAAGTGCAGAATCCTAGGTTTCTAGGCAGTGTAACCACCACCCAGACTGAGGTGGGGACTCCCTTGTGTCCCCTCCCTGCCGTCCCCCATCCAGAGGGAACACATGTTAGGACTTCTATGATCATAGATTGACTTTGTCTGAGTTTGAACTTCCTATAGATGGAATCAGAATGCACTCCTTCATATGTGACATCTTTCATTCCATATTACATTTGTGGAGCTCATCCGATGCTCACTGAAGCCTAATGCTTGTGAGAAGTGAGGAAACTGCCTCCTACCGCCGGTCCATCCTCAGGCAACCGTCCGTCTACCCACGAGGACAATTGTCACTAGCCCCACACCGCCACTCCCCCACGGTCAGCCACGCCTCCCCCCTGCCCTTCAGTTTGGCCGATTCTAATACGAATAGGTTTTGATTTCCCTGTTCTGACAAAGGCCCGACTCAGCCTGAGTGCCTCAGGGACTGGGGTGAATGATTCTGAAGTTTCTGGAGTCCTGGCCAGGCTGCTCTGTGCAAGGTCCCAGCTCTGCCCTCCTGAGGGTGCCCTTTGCTCCCTAGAGAAGGATGGAGGAGAGGCTGCCTGTGCCCAGCCCGGCTCTCGGAAGTCCCCAGGCTGTGTCATCTCCCAAGCACCTCAGGGTCCCTGTGTCATAGGTGAAACTCTGAGACCAGGGCCTGGGGAGATGGGCCCTTGGGAATGGGGGCCCTGGGGTGATGGAGGCGCGTCTGCCAGGAGCCTGCCCTCTGACAGCACGGGGGGGGGGGCTTCTCCCAGTGTAAGCCCATCTGTCCACTGGGGTTGCACCCTTTGCCCACAGGGCGTATACTTTGTGGATTTTTGGGTCACTTCAAGGAATGGAGTGGGGAGACGGGGAGGAGGGGCTGCTGTTGGAGCCCAGAAACCAAAACCAAAGGAGAAGATTTGATGATGAGTTTCTTCCCGGAAACCACCCTTGGGAAGTGTCAACATCCTCTGATCTTCGTCAGAGCTGAGATATTTGGGTGTGTCTGGGGAACCCGAATGTGTTTCCTTTTTGTTAAGTCACTGTGTGTGTGTGTGTGTGTGTGTGTGTGTGTGTGTGTGTGTGTTTGTGTTCCTTGTGGGTCAGGACCATGGTTAGTTCTGTGTGCTCAGGCACAGTTGTGTGCCAGGCCTGATCTTTGTCATATATGTGGTACCTGAGGTCCCACAGGACATCCTGAGGTGGGACCACCAGCTGTAACCAAGCAAATAAGTCATAAGTCCCAGGCAGGAAGCAATGCAGAAGGCCCTGGGGCAGACACAGCTGAGCCAGGCCTGACTCCTCTGTGGTCCCAGCACTGTGGTCCGTGTCTGCTCCCCGAGCCTCCTGCCCCAGGGCTGCAAGCCAGGGTCCCACTTGGGGCTGGAAGACACAGTCCCCACATTCCTCGGGCCTGGAGGGGGACAGCAAGAGCATGGGCGGCCACGCTTTCTGAGGCCGAAGTACGTCCCACAGCCACGTGTCCCTGCGTGGTCCTGGTCCAGCCTGGTCCCTCCGGGAGCCTTTCTCTTCTCCTCTGTGTAATGGGGTGAAAATGCTCCACGGCTAGTCGGCTGGCCCTGCACGGGGGGCTCCTAAGGAGAGCTCGGCCCAGGTTTCTCCCCTTCCCTTCCCTTCCCCAAGGATGAAGGCGGCTGCCTGCCTGTCCGAGCAGCTTCTCCCCTCCCCACTGAGCGCCCCACGGGTCCCTCAGCCCAGCGGCCCCAGGGAGCCTGCGCCAGGCCACGGCCCGTGCAGGAGACTCAGCGATGGGCCGCCATGGAGCTTGTCCTCCAGGGTATGGACACCTGTCCTTTCGTCTGTCCCCTCACCACCTGCCTTGCCGGTCCCTGCTGCCCAGATGACCGCACTCTCGCAGACCTCACTGGCCCATGGTCAGTCTTGGTGGCATCCAAGTCGGGCCTTTGTCAGAACAGGGAAAAAGAAACTTAAACCTCTCCGTGAAGGTCTGAGGTTTGGTCGGAGAAGTTCATTGTGTCATGAGTGGCCAGAGTTCAGGAAGGGGTGAGGCCCAACTCTGCTGACACAGCGGTTTCCAGACGCTCTGATCGTATATAAGGCTCCTGGTGCTTGAAGAGCTTCAGGTAGGAGGCCACAGGTTGTGACCGAGCACAGAAACAGAAGACTCAGAGCCAGGGACGGTGAAGAAACTGACTCATGGAGGCCAGCCCATCACCCGGGACCAGGTACCACGTTACAGGGGAGCGGGGCAGTGGGAGCTAGGACAGGGGCGGGATGGTGGGGAGAGGCCGTGACCCAGTCTGACTTTGGGCAGAGGGTCAGGTCTTCATTGAGGCTCTGAGCATCTTGCATCGCTCCTGGGGGGAGATCCTGAATTCCCTGGGATCCCCCAGTGGGGGTCAGAGGGGGAGGACTCGTGGCTCCAGCAGAGATGTGGGGTGCAGAGGGAAAGAGTGTGCGGGGAGGAGAGGAGTGCTGGGCAGTCCCAGAAGGAGCCCTGTGTCTTCGGGCTTCTCCCGCCTTTGACCGTAGTTGCCTGTTGGATGAAAACACCTTCACTGAGAACTTCATGAATCAGATGAGCCCTCATAAGACCTACCTGTGCTACAAGGTGGAGATCCTGGATGGTGACGCTAGGATCCCTCTGGACGAGAAAAAGGGCTTCGTGCGCAGCAAGGTGACTGACCCAGCCTGCCCGCAGCAGGCAGGGCCTCCCTATTGTGGGACATTCAGGGTAGAAGGTTGTCAGTTGCACACAGGATGTCCCACAAGCTCTCTCACCCCTGGTCCCTGCCGTTGCTACCGCTGCTCTGCTTGGAATCAGGTGAGGACCCTTGCTGTGTGGCTGGCAGCTCTGAGCCACATGTCATAAGCCAATCACAGCAATCCAGGGCCTGGTACCTCCAATGTCACCCCAGGCTCTAGGACTAGGCTACTCCTCTCCTGCTGTGCCTCTGGGGAGGGGTTGGGACAGAGGGAAAGGCATCTGGACAAGGGGCCGGGTTCTTCCCCGGATTCCGCCCGGGGGATGGCTCTGGCTAGAGAGCCCGATTTCTTCCTCAGTCACTGTGGACTTAGACGGACCCAGCAGGACCCCTGCCCACTGCTTGAGAGATCTTGCCAAGGGCGCTGATCCCTGCAACCCCACTGCCAGCTGTCTTTAGCCCAAGGACGCCCCTCAGCCTCGGGCTCAGCACAGGGTGAAGCCCAGAGTAGAAGATTGTAGAAGTTTTGGTGCACATGTGGGGTGGGGTAGAGGGGGAGCTGGAGAGCAGGGTGAGTCACTCCAGGGAGGAAACACCCACTTCCATGGCAGGAGGCCAGCGTGGGAGCTCCCCTGGCCTCCTCTCTGCAGGGCTGGACTAGGTGAGGCTCCTGAACGCCCTACCTCGGGCTCCAGAAAACTCAGAAATCAGGATGAGTCACATTTTAAGGCAATCGTTTAAAAATCAAAATTAACGCAATTCTATGATGAGCAAAACATCAACATTTGCATGAAGACTGATGGGTTTCAGTGCTATGCAGAGCCACAGGGAGCCGAGGGCCGATAACAGGTCATCACTGCTTGCCGAGCTTTTTGTAAAACACTGATACTGAGTCTCTCGTGGAGCTTTGCGTTACTTTGAATCACGTAAATGCTGCGTTGAAACACCACTCACTTGGTGCTGAGGCTTGCCCAGCGCCTCACCCACCTGCCTACTCTGGCCTCGTCCTGCCCCAACCCCGTCCACTTTTCTTCCTCTTCTATGTAGGGTGCTAACAAACCAGGGGGGCCCTGCCATGCGGAGCACTGCTTCCTGGACCGGATCGATTCTTGGAATTTGGACCGGGAGCTGCACTACAGGCTCACCTGTTTCATCTCCTGGACCCCTTGTGTTACCTGTGCCAAGGAACTGGCTGATTTCCTGGGGAAGAACAGCCACGTGAGCCTGCACATCTTCGCCTCCCGCATCTATAGCCGCTTCGGTTATGTGGCTGGGCTGCGCACACTGCAGGCGGCTGGGGCCCAAATCGCCATCATGACCTCTAACGGTCAGCACGGGTCTCCTGGGGGTGGGGCGGTGGCAGGGAGAGGCCTGTGGGAAGTTGCTAGAAAGGGGCGGGTAGGGTGGGAATCCCTGGTAGAGAGGTCTTTGTGTGCTGCCTGAGAGGTGATGCTAGACTCTGGAAGGAGTCTATGGGAAGAGAGAGTTCAGGGGAGCAGAGCTGCTTCGGGGAGGGGAAGAAGGGGAGTGGGTGGATATGCAAGAAAGACTAGGGGACTTCCAGAAAGGAGAATTGGGCTGGCTCAAATTCCAGGTGCAAGAAAGAGCTGGAGGGGTAAGCTATTGAGTCCCCAGGAGGAAGGAGAGAGGAGGAAGTGAAATTATGACGGGGAAAGTCTGTCCCGAAGAGTCATTTCAGCCCTGTGGCCCCAACCCTTCCCCAGACTGGAGTTCACCTTTCTCTCCCCTGTTCCATCTCAGAGTTTGAGCACTGCTGGGAAAACTTTGTGGACCACCAGGGAAAACCCTTTCAGCCCTGGGATGGGCTTGAAGTAGTGAGTCAACGTCTATGTAACAACCTGCAGGCGATTCTCCAGGTGAATGCTCCTTCCTGCTGCTTCCCTGGACCTCCTCCGTCCTCTCCTCTCTCTGTGGCTTTTTCCTCCTCTCAGAGCCTCCTTTGGGTGACCTGCTCCCTCATGGGGTGCCAGCTTCATCCTTTCCTTCCCTTCTCATGTGGTCCCTCTACTTTCTCACTTGCTGTGTCCCTCCTTCCTTCCCCATCTTTGTAACACTCCCCAGACCTCCTCTCGGTTTTTGTTTCATCTTCCAACTGTCTCACTCCCTACTCCCGTCCTAGACGCAGGAAAACTGAAGGATGGACGTCAACCTCTCTAAAGAAGTCAGGAGACCTCTGTTGAACAGGAGAAAAAAACAGCTTTTTTTGAGAAATATAAACATGCCATTTGCTACCCTCTCCAGATTGATCCAAAGAAACCAGTGAAAGGTAAATGGCTCATAATAAAGAGTTAAAAAAAAAAATCTGGGGGCTTCCTTGGTGGCGCAGTGGTTGAGAGTCCGCCTGCCGATGCAGGGCACACGGGTTTGTGCCCCGGTCTGGGAAGATCCCACGTGCCGCGGAGCGGCTGGGCCCGTGAGCCATGGCCGCTGAGCCTGCGCGTCCGGAGCCTGTGCTCCGCAACGGGAGAGGCCACAACAATGAGAGGCCCACGTACCGCAAAACAAAACAAAACAAAACAAAATAAAACAAAAAACAAAAACAATCTGGGTAGATTTACTTTTTATTCAAACCTATATTACGTCCCAATCTACATCAGTAAGATTCTATTCAATATTATCAGAATAGTTTTCGATTTTTAGAGAAATGGATATTTTAATTGATTTTAAATCCAAAGCAATAAAATGAAATATTAAGAATCTTCCACCAAATATTTTTCCTCAGTAAATGTATCATGAACTACAGTAGTTTATTAAAAGTTGCAGACATGCAGATGCCTTTCTCTTTTGTAGTGGATCTGATTCATTGTGGAGTGGAGGTATAGTGGTCACACTAATTCCTGCTGGAGTGAGTAAAAGTCAACTAAATCTTGTAGGAGGGGAATCTAGGATTCAAAAATCTACAGTATACCCTAATGATGAAAAATCTGACAATGAAATTAAGAAAACGCTCCCATTTACCATTGCAACAAAAAGAATAAAATATCTAGGAATAAACTTACCTAAGTAGACAAAAGACCTGTGTGCAGAAAATTATAAGACACTGATGAAATAAAGATGATACAAATAGATGGAGAGGTATACCATGTTCTTGGATTGGAAGAATCAACATTGTGAAAATGACTATACTATCCAAAGCAATCTACAGATTCAATGCCATACTTATCAAACTATCACTGGCATTTTTCACAGAACTAGAACAAAAAAAATCTCACAATATGTAGGGAAACACAAAAGACCCTGAATAGCCAAAGCAATTATGAGAAAGAAAAACAGAGCTGGAGGAATCAGGCTCCCTAACTTCAGACTATACTGCAAAGCTACAGTAACCAAGACAGTATGGTACTGGCACAAAAACAGACATATAGATCAAAGGAACAGGATAGAAAGCCCAGAGATAAACCCACACACATATGGTCACCTTATCTTTGATAAAGGAGACAAGAATATACAGTAGAGAAAAGACAGCCTCTTCAATAAGTGGTGCTGGGAAAACTGGACAGCTACATGTAAAAGCATGAATTTAGAACACTCCCTAACACCATACACAAAAATAAACTCAAAATGGATTAGAGACCTAAATGTAAGGCCAGACACTATTAAACTCTTAGAGGAAAACATAGGCAGAACAAGCCGTGGCATAAATCACAGCAAGATCCTTTTTGACCCACCTCCTAGAGAAAGGGAAATAAAAACAAAAATAAACAAATGGGACCTAATGAAACTTAAAACCTTTTGCACAGCAAAGGAAACCATAAACAAGACGAAAAGACAACCCTCAGAGTGGGAGAAAATATTTGCAAACGAAGCAACTGACAAAGGATTAATCTCCAAAATTTACATGCAACTCAATGTCAAAAAAACAACCCAATCCAAAAATGGGCAGAAGACCTAAATAGACATTTCTCCAAAGAAGATATACAGATTGCCAACAAATACACGAAAGAATGTTCAACATCATTAATCATTAGAGAAATGCAAATCAAAACTACAATGAGATATCATCTCACACCGTCAGAATGGCCATCGTCAAAAAATCTACAAACAATAAATGCTGGAGAGGGTGTGGAGAAAAGGGAACCCTCTCGCACTGTTGGTGGGAATGTAAATTGATACAGCCACTATGGAGAACAGTATGGAGGTTCCTTAAAGAACTAAAAATAGAATTACCATACGACCCAGCAATCCCACTACTGGGCATATACCCTGAGAAAACCATAATTCAAAAAGAGTCATGTACCACAATGTTCATTGCAACTCTATTTACAATAGCCAGGACATGGAAGCAACCTAAGTGTCCATCGGCAGATGAATGGATAAAGAAGATGTGGCACATATATATAATGGAATATTACTCAGCCATAAAAAGAAATGAAATTGAGTTATTTGTAGTGAGGTGGATGGACCTAGAGTCTGTCATACAGAGTGAAGTAAGTCAGAAAGAGAAAAACAAATACCATATGCTAACACATATATATGGAGTCTAAGAAAAAAAAATGGTCATGAAGAACCTATAGACAAGACAGGAATAAAGACGCAGACCTACTAGAGAATGGACTTGAGGATATGGGGAGGGCGGAAGGGTAAGCTGGGACGAAGTGAGAGAGTGGCATGGACATATATCCACTACCGAATGTAAAATAGCTAGCTAGTGGGAAGCAGCCGCATAGCACAGGGAGATCAGCTCGGTGCTTTGTGACCACCTAGAGGGGTGAGAGAGGGAGGGTGGGAGGGAGACGCAAGAGGGAGGGGATATGAGGATATATGTATACGTATAACTGTTTCATTTTGTTATAAAGCAGAAACTAACACACCACTGTAAAGCAATTATACTCCAATAAAGATGTTAAAAAAAGAATCTACAGGCATTGACAACCTATCACCCTGCCAACAATACTGTTTTGAAATGACAGACCATGTGACAGGAGAAGAGAAAGAATGAGTCTAAATACTGGAAGGGAAATTTCAAATCAGCAGTCGGGTGAACACCAGGAATTACTTCAGCCCCACACCACTCCTAATTCTACCACCCTGTAGGGGAAGCCAGGGAGGTGCTTTCCTGCACAGATGATGAACTGGCCCCTGCACAGTACATGGACCCAAGCAGGACCCATCTCAGGCACTAGATTTCTCTCCTGCCACTGATTCTGTCGGGCCTGAATTGAGCTGAGTCAGCCCCTGACAGCTGGTTGTCCTGCACAGGTGTCCAGACAGTGAAGTCTCCCCAGGTCTCCCCTCACAGACTTCTGCTCACATGTCAGGGGCCCAAACTGTGTCACAACCTCACACAATGACTGTGAGGGCCTGGGAGTGGAATCATTTGGTTTGAGACTTGAAGGGATAGAAAATAAGGGAGAGACGATGATGATGGCCAAGGAGGGAGGAAGGGACGAAGTCAGGGAGGGCTGGCACCCCGGAGGGAAGGACTGATAGAACAGTGTGACCCGGAAGGGGGAGGGGACGGGAGAGGAGGGGATAGGAAAGGAGAGGAGAGGAGCAAAGCAGGGCCAAGGGCCAAGGGTGGAAAGACAAGGGACCTAAGGACAGGATGCTGGGATGGAGGAGGGTGGGCAGGGACAGAGCTACCTGGAGGGGCTATAAGTCAGGCTTGTTTCACAGAAGAAGCCATGTGGGGAGGGTAGGATGGTCCAGGCCTGGCTCAGCTGCTCAGCGATGCTGTCAAGGAGCAGCCTGCTGTTCCTGCTCCCCAATCTCAGCTCTCGGCACTTGTCTCCTCAGGGCCTCAGATGGCTGCCCACCTCCAGACGTCACATCTCATTCCAGAAGGGAAGAAAGAGGATGGGACAAACCCCAGAACTTCAGAGCCTGTACATCTTTTTAATGGATACTAGCAGTATCCTACCGTGAGAAGGGGCTGATGGGAAAACTCACAGGTCACACTTTCTGTTGGTGTTTCACTTGAGCCAGTGTGGGCTGCAGAGGGAAAACGATCGGTTCTTGGGCTCCTCACCTGGAACATATGGAGAATAATAGTGACTGACTGAGGGCTGTTGTGCAGTTAAACGTCAAGTACTCAGGACGATTTGACATAGTTAGTCTTCAACAGATGATGATGCTACTATAAAAAAGAGGAGAAATCACTCATTTAATAAATCACTCAATCCACAGATAATGCAGTCTTCCGGCACATTCTGGCTCACACCGCGTGCAGCCAGGTGCCCAGAGAGACGTGGTGGACAGGCAGCACTGGGGGCCTCAGTAGCAGAGCGGTTCTGGCCGAGACCCAGGCCAGGCTGGTTCCTGCTCCCAAGCCCCTCAGTGTCGCTGATGGGGCCTCACCTCCTCCTCCCAGGGTCTCCTCCTCTGACCCCTAGGGGTTCTCCTCCTGCACTCCTGACTCGATGTCTGGGCCTGGCCTCTTTTGATGGGTCCCGGCTGTGTTCTCAGCTGATGCCCTCATTTCTGTGTCTCCTGCCCCCTCCTGCTGCAGGTGTGCCAGGGAGTCTGCAAGTCCCCAGAGACGAAGGAGTCACGCCCATGGGAGGGAGGATGGACTGAGAGGGGACCCCTTTCCCTTATCTTTATTTTATTTTTAATAGTAACTAATTAATTTATTTATTAGGCTACATTGGGTCTTAGTTGCGGCACTCGGGATCTTTTAGTTGCGGCATACAGGCTCTTAGTTGCAGCATGCTGGATCTAGTTCCCTGACCAGGGATTGAACCTGGGCCCCCAGCAATGGGAGCGTGGAGTCTTAGTCACTGGACCACCAGGGAAGTCCCTCACTTGGCTTTAAATTAACAGCTACCTTTTGGTTGCAAACTCACCATGTCTCCTCGCGTTGACCAAGCCCTTTTCATACATAAGCTTATCCCAACTTTACCAAATCTCAGAACAAGGAATTACTACTTAGCACTAGTTTGCTATGAGGCAAAATCCTTTTTCCCCTCTTCCCAAGGTCTCACAAGTAGGACGTGGTAGGGGCCAGATTCACACCTGGGTCCGTGCCAGTCCCTAGCCAACACTGAGACACTTTCTTAAAGACTGTGAGTTATACTAGGATGCACACAGAGGGGCAGGAGAAGGTCACAAGCAAAGCCGGGGTTTCCAGCCCAGGAGTCTGGAGTTGGCCCAGTCAGACCAGAGAGCACATGTGAGAGACTTCAGGGAAGAGGGGAGGGACTGAGACAGGACCAGGATCCTGGGGAGATGTCTGGAGAGGGCAAAGGAGGGTCAGGGCTGAGGGTTGGAGGGGCCCGAGTGAGGGGACAGGAGCATTTGTCACCTAGGGAGCTGGAGGGGAGGTATCTTCATCATCCTGGAACCCTGTGAAGGTGCCATGCTCTGTGTCAAGGCGTCAGAGGGTACAGACACAAGCACTGTATCAGAGGACTGCTAGTGACAGAGACTGCATACCCGGTTAACTTTGAATTTCAGATAAACAACAAATATATATTTTTGGAACTTAACCAAAAATATATTCACATTTAACTGGGGTCCTATATTTTCATTTGAACTAGCTGACTGCTCTTTCTGTACAGGAGACATTTACAGGAACCCTCATTCTTGTCCCAGCCCTGCTCGGGCTGAGCAGTGGTCCTGCATCCTCCCTGGAGATCCTTTGGCCCCAATCTCCCCTCTGATGAGTTCCCCTGGGGCACCCCGCCATGTCCCCAGGATGGTTTCTGGTGTGCTCCAAACAGAATTCGGGTTAACAAGGGCATGCTTCCTGTCTGGTTATGAAATATCAAAAGGGGAAATACCTCTGAACGTGACACTAAGAGACTTTGAGGTGCACAAGTGTCATTGTACAAGCGACACTGCAACACTATGAAGGGAAGGATAACTCTTCCTGCTCGTGGAGAGACAAATATCTGCATACCTTTAGATTTAAACTGCAGAAAGTGGTGGGTGTTTAACACAGCAGAATATTTTCTCTGAAATGTAAAATGAAAGGCTGAAGTTTCAGGGGAGGTGGACTGGCAGGGAGAAACACAGGGGAGGCTGAGCCCCCCTGTTACAAATATGGAAGCCACGGGAGACGTTCATGGTTGGCATGATGAAAAATAGAATTTAAGCTGAAGGGTTGGGGCGGTGGGGAAGAGTTGACGGTCTGAGAACAGTGATATCACTTCACAGGCAGAGACGAGTGAAAGGAAGATGCTGTGGTGTACATTCTCCCCGATCAGAAATGACGTCAAAAGATGATGGATCAAGACCCAGAAGTATAAGCACATCATGTAACTGTAAGGAAAGGACTGTGGAAGTTAGAGAGGTAGTTAGAAGCCGTGGTGTTCGACAGGGCTGGAGTTGGCAAGAACGATGGCACAACTTTGCTTTTAGTTTTGGGTTTCTTTGTCATTTTGATTTTGTAATGGTGTGTGTCTTTTCATGAATATCTTCTAATTCCGTTCACAGTAGGGACAAAACCCATAGAAAATGCTTTGTAATAAATTTAATAAGGAATGAATAAAACTAAAATAATATATAAATTTAATAGAAATCCATAGAAAAACATGATTGCTTTTGCCTTTTTTGTTTGTTTTTTGAATTTGAAGAACTACTACTTAGGTTCAAATAGTAAAAGAAGAAGTTAGGTAACATGTGATGGATGGTGATGCAGCCAAATATCTCATGGGCCTTGTGGGCCCGAAAGCACAGCAGGGGCCCAACTGGGAGGGGGGCTTGAGCTTGGACATCGCCCAAGACAGGGAGATGTCCTTCCCCACACTCTGGGTGAAACAGGGACTCAGAAAGCCCCAAGGAACTGTGGTTGAAATAATCTAGCACCTGGCTTTTTTCTGGACTGCAAGAAGCTCAGGTTAAGAACTAGTGTCTCTATAGATCTCTTCTTGTGTTGTAGGTGCAAAGGAAGGTGAAGTGAAGTACAAACTGGACGTGAATTTCACATCAACCTCATTAACGCCAAACATTTGCTTGGATACTGATGGGAAATGTGTACTGAACCCAATGGCCAATCAGGAGCTGACAGTTCTTGGAGGGTATTTAGCTCTCATTCATTTGTAGCAGAAATTTTTTTTTCTGTATTATTAGATGTCCAGTCCAGCATGCTCTCTTTACGCTGTCTGGACAGGCAGCTGTTTGACTGGCACTAGGCAGGCTGAATGTCATTTGCAATCCCTTTCAAATTACCCATGACATTTTTCACAGAACTAGAATAAATAATCCTAAAATTTATATGGAATCCCAAAAGACCCAGAATTGCCAAAGCAATCCTGAGGAAAAAGAGCAAAGCTGGAGGCATAACCCTCCCAGACTTCAGGCAATACTACAAACCTACAGTAATCAAAACAGCATGGTATTGACACAAAAACAGGCATATGGATCAATGGAACAGAATAAAGAGCCCAGAAATAAACCCACACACCTATGGTCAATTAATCTTCAACAAAGGAGGCAAGAATATACAATGGAGAAAAAGAGTCTCTTCAGCAAGTGGTGTTGGGAAAGCTGGACAGCCACATGTAAGTCAGTGAAGTTAGAACACTCCTTCACACCATACACAAAAATAAACTCAAAATGACTTAAAGACTTAAATAGAAGACATGACATCATAGAAATCTAGAAGAGAACATAGGCAAAACATTCTCTGGTGTAAATCATACCAATGTTTTCTTAGGTTAGTCTCCCAAGACAATAGAAATTTTTGCTTTTGCAAAAATAAACAAATGGGATCTAATCAAATTTATAAGCTTTTGTACAGCAAAGGAGGCCATAAACAAAACAAAACAAAAAGACAACCTACTGACTGCAAGAAAATATTTATAAATGATGTGACCAACAAGGCTTTAATTTCCAAAATATACAAACAGCTCATACAATTCAATAAAAAAAAAAAAACCCAATCAAAAAATGGGCAGAAGACCTAAATAGACATTTCTCCAAAGAAGACATACAGATGGCCAAGAGGCACATGAAAAGATACTCAACTTCACTAACTAGCAGAGAAATGCACATCAAAACTACAAAAAGGGCTGAGAGGAACCAAGATGGCAGAGTAGAAGGACATGCTCTCACTCCCTCTTGTGAGAACACCAGAATCACAACTAGCTGCTGGACAATCATCGACAGGAAGACACTGGAACTCACCAAAAACATACCCCACATCCAAAGACAAAGGAGAAGCCACAATGAGATGGTAGGAGGGGCGCAATCACAGTAAAATCAAATCCCATAACTGCTGGGTGGGTGACTCACAGACTGGAGAACACATACCACAGAAGTCCACCCGCTGGAGTGAAGGTTCTGAGCCCCACGTCAGGCTTCCCAACCTGGGGGTCTGGCAACGGGAGGAGGAAATCCTAGAGAATCAGACTTTGAAGGTTACTGGGATTTGAATGCAGGACTTCAATAGGACTGGGGGAAACAGAGACTCCACTCTTGGAGGGCACACACAAAGTAGTGTGCGCATCGGGACCCAGGGGAAGGAGTAGTGGCCCCAGGGGAGACTGAACCAGACCTACCTGCTAGTGTTGGAGGGTCTCCTGCAGAGGCTGGGGGTGCCTGTGGCTCACTGTGGGGACAAGGACACTGGCAGCGGAAGTTCTGGGTAGTACTCCTTGGCATAAGCCCTCCCAGAGTCCACCATTAGTCCCACCAAGGAACCCAGGTAGGCTCCAGTGTTGAACCTGCCGTTTGGAACTCAGGAAAGGTCAGGGAGGCTGAACAGAAAGACTCCCATGTCCAGGAGACCCACAGGGCCCTGCTCAGTTTCACTCCCCCCCTTTTCTTTGATACTCCTCAATCTTGAGGAGAACAGATGTTGGACAAGAAAAGGAAAAATTGTTTTGGATAGAGATGTTAATCATAAACTCGGCAGAAGAACTCGATTCTAGGGGGACTCAATTTTAATCCCCACTTCGCTTTTATCTTTCCCCAAATCCTTCAGGGGATGGGATGACAACCACTCTGGCTACTTCCTGCTGAAATGGAGCATAATCCTGTCTAAATTTGGGGGAATGGATAGATACCAAATTAGAAATATATTTGAGTTCCAAGTCCTGGGTCTGAGTCTTATATGACTGAGATCTCAATCCCTTTGTCTGCCATTTTGGTGCAACAGACGCAGTTAGAGGTAGAAGGAAGTGACAACTGGAACTTCTGCAACAGTCACGTCGTTTTACCTTGGATGTCTGAACAACAGTTCCTCCATTTTGACTTTCAAATGCATTCTCCTCCTTGATGGCTAAAGCAGATGTACAATGCATGTCTGAAAGGCCACAAAACAGGCTGCTTTGATGAGCAAAATTTAAGTTAAACCATGTATAAGCCAGTGACTTCCTCATACATTAATATGTGCAGATGTTTTTCTTTCATCATATCCTCTCTTGATTGAAAGTCTTTCAGTAGAAGACACTGATGATCAAAACATCTGTCCCTCAATGCTGGGGTAATTCAGCTGTTTGTCCCTGGTGCAGATCGTGTCCCTTGGTGCTAGGCCTCCTTTGTATTTGCCTAGCTAATCCATGTTGGGGAAAAATTGATCAGGTATATTGTGAACAAGCTCAGAGGTATGTTAATGAAGAAATGCTTTATAGGCCGTACATTTGATCATTTATACCCAATTGTCACACAAGCATTGTATATACACTTTTAGCAGTAGACCTAAAGCAAACGGTGATAAGTCATGAGTAATTACACTCTAACTTCACTCGGTAATTTTCCTTTCCTCCTAAACATCAGGGCAAAAGTGTGATTAACACAATAACTTTCATAAATACAGACTTCAACGAACAGAAATAGAATTTCATATCTATTGAAACAGAAGCCTGCCACCAGATTCTGCCTTCGTGGATGTCTCCTTTCTAGAAGTCGCCGAAATATCAAGATTCCTACACATGCCAGGAGACAGTCTTTCCCATTCACCTGGTAAGGCTGCTCAGAACACAAGAATCTCCAGTTTCTGGAGGGACCAGGCAGAGAGAAAAAAAATATATTTCCATTTTTCTGACAGAGGTGTAATTTATCCAATTGCTCTAAGTCATAAGTAGCTTGAGGGGAAGGACTTCTCTATGTCTGGAAAACACAGATCAAAACCAGTAATAATCTGCCGTCAATTAAGCCAACCGTGCTCTTTTCCCCAGTGTACAATGGCTGCAAACAGTAGCCTCCTCGGTAGTGTATGCAGTCTGTTGCCTGTATGGGTTCCCCTAAGGGACCTTGGAGACAGTCCTTTCCAGTGGACATTCACGACTGGCATGCTGTGCCCAATCTAGGCTCCAGACAGGGATATGCACAGTCTTTGGAAAGCCCAAGGGCACAGTGGCCAGGGCCCCCATTGGCCAAGTCATAATATCCATCTTCCCCAAGCTGCAGAACACGGATCACGTGACTGAGGCCCTAGGCAGGGCCAAGTTCAAGTTCCCTGGCCGCCAGAAGGTCCGCATCTCCAAGGAGTGGGGATTTACTAAGTTTAATGCAGATGAATTTGAAAACATGGTGGCAGAAAAGCAGCTCATCCCGGATGGCTGGGGAGTCAAATATATCCCTAATCGTGGCTCCCTGGATAAATGATGGGCCCTGCACTCATGAGAGTCTTGGCACTGTCTCTTCCTTACTCATGCCCACCAACGAATCCTACTTTCCCGTCCGAAAAAAAAAAAAAAAGTAATTAAAAAACCCATAAACATTCTAACTGTATTCACCAGTTCACTCAGTGACCAATCCTTTTTCAACTTTTTATGAAGCCATCAGATTCTCCGTTAAGATTTTTAATTTCTTACCCAGTTCAGCAGTAGGATATGAAGTTTATAAGACCTGTACTTGTCAAAATGGTCCTTCACGTAAATCTTCTTAAAGATGAAGCACTTTTGCAAAGGCATCAGAGTACAATAAAAACTATCTGTAAATGACAGAAAGACTTGAAAAGGGCATGGTGACACATCTGATTACAATGCAATCGATAAATAGCCCAAAGATTCCATTTCTACTCCCAGACAGAGGTCTCAAAGTGGCTCGCAACGAGCAGTTAGAATTTTCCCAGAGTGGCTCACCCCAAAATAATACACAAAGAAAACACAAACAACAGATAAGCTACAGCTGCACAGACAGAAAATCAGAGCGGGTATAGTTTAAAAATTCCACTTCCATTCACAGACATAGGCTTCCAAACAGACTGGCTCAGTTTTTAAAAGAGAACAAACCCAGAACTGGCTCTCAGGGAGCCCAAAGTGGCTCAGTTCCCACAAGGGACTGAACTCAGTGTGGCTAATCCACATGGAGTGGAGAGAAGTCCCAGCCTTCCCATTCCTGTGACCAAGCAGTTCTAGCTGACGAAGAGTATAATAATTTAGGCTACCATTCACTGGCCACCTTTCCTCACTTTCAAGAATGTACATTGACCAAACAGAATGACAATAGAATCGCGTTCTTGTCTTAGTCCTAGGTTTATCACTATAGGTCGACCAAGCTGCCACAATTTTCCCCAGGGAAAGTTATCAGATGGAATCAACAAAATGCTTCCCATATCCGATCACAAAACGCTCATGCAGGGACTGGAAACAAACCAGAACCTTCACCAGCAGACGGAAGACTCACGCCAGAAACAAAACGAAAACAGATACAAAAAACAAAATCTGAAAACATCAGACAGCTCAGAGCTCAGAGTCCCACTAAGCCAGTGACCTTAGTCCAAGCAGTGCCTTACGTGGGATTTCCAAAACGGAAAGTCCCCAGATGGAAACGAAATGTTCCCCAGATGTAGGCAAAAGTTCTCCAGAGGCACAAAGTTGAAGGAGCCCCGGAGCACACATCCAGGGGACTTACCCAGATTCTGGCCGAGGTGTCTCGATGTCAGACACCATTTTTCTCCTTCCCCCCAATAACTCCTTGGTGTAGGAAATCCGAGCTGGTGCAGGCAGGAGGAAGAAGGGAGTGTCCTCAAGGCAAAAGTGACCCTGGCAGCTGCTAAGATGGTCCCTCTTTTGCTGCCCACTCCTGACTTGGAGGAGTGCTGACTGCTGGGATGGTGGAAGGGGTATGACCAGGGCTGGGCCTTTCCAGGCAAGGGTCCCAGGCGATCTGGCCTCTGAAGGAATTCTGCAGCCCTCTGCTCTCTTGAAAGGGGATGGCATGGAGAAAACCTCAGAGCATCCGATCAAGCCAGGGGGCCCTCCTGGGGCTGTTCCTAAGTCGGCCCCACACTGGGCACAAATTTGAAGCTGAATCCGGCCTCCGTATCCTGACACCAAATTAATTCTTGGAGACAGAATTTTGGGTGAAGTAGAAAAGAATAGCTTTATTGCTTTGCCAGGCAAAGGGGGCCACAGTGGGCTAGTGCCCTCAAAACTGTGCATCCCAACCCAGGAGGATTTGGTGAGGATTTTTATAGCAATGGTTCAAGAGTGGGGTTGCTGATAAGGATTAGGGTGTGTGCAGGGCCTGTACCCCTTTAATCTGGTTTCAGGTAATCTTTTGATGAATTTCTCTGGTTCCTTTAATCTGGCCTCAGGTGGTCATCCCTGGAATGAAGAACGCTACATCTTCCATTTGTTGGAGGTCTTAGTTCTGTAAAGAGCTCAAAGATATTGTTATGTGTATCCCTTGATGTGGAACCAGGACACTTCCCCAAGGCTACACTATCGTTGTTGGCTGTTCCTCCCTTGTCTCTGCATCTCTTCTCTTCCCTGATTAGTGACTATTTGAACCTGCCCTTTGGAACGTAGGGAAGGTCATGGAGGCTAAACAGAAAGGCTCATGCCCAGGAGACCCACAGGGTCCTACCTGGTTTCAAAGGTGAAGCTCTGGGTGGGATTTTCTTGATTGTACACCTTTCCTCCCACTAAGTTTACCAAAGATGCTGGCAGTGTGGAGCTGTGTGGAGACAACAACGATGAAAACCTGGGTCCTGGGGTGCCTCTCAGAACACTCCACAATGCTTAGTGTGACCAAGACCAGCCCACGAGTTAGCCAGAGCGGTTCCCACCGGCCCCTGGAGCAGAGCTGCCATCATGGCTACCTGCAGTACATCCTCCCCTTTCTGTCCTGCCTTGTCCCTGGGCATGGTTGCCTCCCAACAAGGTTTGCTTGCCCCACGCACAGTGAGCCAAAGGCTGAGATGCCAAGGTTTGCAGCAGAGAAGAGGTTTACTCAGGAGGCATCCAAGAGAGAACATGGGAGAAATGATGAGGGCTTGGGGTATTTACGAGATAAAGCTGAGGCGTGGGGAGCATGGCGAAAGGTGACTGGAGATAAGAAGGCGGCGAGGTAACTGTCGTTCTGAGCAGATGCAGCTAAGCTACAGGGTCTTCATGGGGAGAGTGTCCAAAGATGGCAGCACCAGCTCCCACTGAGGGTGGAGTTTTTGACCCTCTGAAACCAAGCAGAACCCTGTGGGGCCCCTGGGCACGGGAGCCTTTCTGTTCAGCCTCCATGACCTTCACTGAATTCCAAAGGGCGGGTTCAAACAGTTGCTAATCAGAGGAGGGAGGGGATACAGAGACAAGGGAGGAGCCGTCAAGAAGCAATAGTGCAGCCTTGGGGCAGGGTCCTTGTTCGAGATTACCTGAGGCCAAATTGCAGGAGCGGGTCTTGCACAGACCCTAATCTTGTCAGCAATCCCACCCTTGAACTATTGGTATAAAACTCCTCACCAGGGGCTTCCCTGGCGTACCACAGCTACTAAAGCCCACATGCCTAGAGCCCGTGCTCTGCAACAAGAAAAGCCACTGCAGTGAGAAGCCCACGCACGGCAACGAAGAGTAGCCCCTGCTCAAGAGCAGCCCCTGCTCGATGCAACTAGAGAAAGCCCGTGCACAGCAACGAAGACCCAATGCAAACAAACAAAAAAACTCCTCACCAATTCCTCCCGGGTTGGGACACATTTTCGAGGGCAGGAGCCTGGCAAAGCAATAAAGCTATTTTTTTCTACTTCACCCAAAATTCTGTCTCCGAGATTTGATTCAGCACCAGTGTACGGAGTCTGAGCTTTCGGCATCACCTCTGATGTCAAAAGGTCTCCCAGCAGACACTCACGCATGCCCAGTTGGAGGGTCAGTGGTCTTAACCAATCTTAACTGGCTTGAGCTCAAACTGGACACAGCTGACTCCAAATTCCTAAAAAAAAAACTTGGGCAAACACCTTACTGTTTAGACTATGTTAAGCTTAGAATACATGCAAGTTTTTGTAAGAACAATTAAAGCAAGCTCGATCCGTGAAGACAGTTTACAGTTTCTTATTTATTAATGGCTAACTGATGACTACCCCTGGTTCCACCCCAACTTGACTGCAGGTGTCAGGGCGACACCTGTACGTAGCTGCTGGGGCAAAAGTCCAGGCTGCTGTGTCTACAGGCAGATATAGGAGGGGGTCTGTGGGATGGAGAGGGTGGGGGTCACTATGGATCCAGACTGGGATTGCCTTGAGGGCAGGACTGTGCCTGGCCCACCCTAGTATCCCAGGTTCCTGCCTGAAGTGTGTCCGCGCGTAGGTGCTCAGTGAGCTACCGTTGAACAGGTGAGGGAATCAATGAATGAACCGGCCTTCTCTTCCCTGTGGGAGAGAACAGGTTTCCAAAACACTGAGCTTGGTGGCCTTCCATCTGATAGGAATCTCACCGTGTGGAGACGTGTTTCGTATTCTCCTCGAACATTCTGGAGAAGCTGGAAGCAACGAGGCACTGCCGGGGCCCATGGTACATTTCCTGGAGCCTTTGTTCTGAATGTGCTCAGACCCCAACTGCGTTCCTGATGAGCACAGCGACCGTGGCCTGAGGACTCTGCAGCCCCAGCTCTACTACAGCGACGTTCCAGCAGATGGCAGGAGCTGGGACCCTGCGCAGGGCTGGGCCTCACAGGATCAGGGCCTCCGGGGTCAGCTGCCCGGTGGGGGTTGGTGGGAAGGCCCAGCCAGCCCTCAGGGGGAGCGTGGGGGAGGACCCTGGGTTAGGACTGTAAGTGACACTGGGGACGAGATTCGGAATCCACGTGGGAAGGACATTTTTTTTTTGGCTGCACTGGGTCTTCGTTGCTGCGCGCGGGCTTTCCCTAATTGCAGCAAGCCTGGGGCTACTCTTCGTTGCGGTGCGCGGGCTTCTCATTGCGGTGGCTTCTCTTGTTGTGGAGCACGGGCTCTAGGCGCACGGGCTTCAGTAGTTGTGGCACGAGGGCTCAGTAGTTGTGGTTCGCGGGTTCTAGAGCGCAGGCTCAGTAGTTGTGGCGCACAGGCTTAGCTGCTCCGCGGCAGGTGGGATCTTCCCGGATCAGGGCTCGAACCCGTGTCCCCTGCATTGGTAAGCGGATTCTTTTTTTTTTTTTTTTTTTTTGCGGTACGCAGGCCTCTCACTGTGGTGGCCTCTCCCATTGCGGAGCACAGCCTCCAGACGCACAGGCTCAGCGGCCATGGCTCACGGGCCCGGCCGCTCCGCGGCATGTGGGATCTTCCCGGACCGGGGCACGAACCCGTGTCCCCTGCATCGGCAGGCAGACTCTCAACCACTGCGCCACCAGGGAAGCCCAGTAGGCGGATTCTTAACCACTGCGCCACCAGGGAAGTCCCAGAAGGATCTCTGGGTGAGGGTAAGGCAATGGAGAGGGGTCTGTGTGGCGGGGGTTAGGGAGGGCCTCTGCTCCCCTCGTGGAAACTGACTGTCTCCTCTGCCATCGCAGTCTGTGGGATGCTGGGAAGACTTAGTGGACCCCCAGGGAAGGCCTTTGAGCCTGGCCCAGTCTGCACACAGATGCTTGAGGACGCCCAAGGTGAGCCGCCCTCCTCCCCGTGGGCCCCTCCCTCCTCACCAGGTTACCCATCACTGGACCTTCCGCTCTTTCTGGGGAGACCTTCCTTTCTGTAGCTTTCCCTTTCTCTGCGAAGCTCCTGCAGCCTCTCTGCTGTAGCCAAAACCCGGCCTCTGTACACCGGCGCCAAATTGAATCTCAGAGACAGAGTTTTAGGTGAAGTAGAAAAGAATAGCTTTATTGCTTTGCCAGGGTAATGCCTTCAAGTCTGTGTCCTCCTTTTGGAGGGGGAAGTGAGGAGTCTTACAGTATCAGCCTCAAGGAACAGGGTTGTCGATAAGGAACAGGGTAGGTGCAGGGCCCGCCTTCTTCATCCACGGAACATATCAAAACCATCAAGGTTGGCATCTGGTGGTCCCGTGACGGGCTCTGGTGGTCTCCGAGGTTATCATACTGTGACCTTCTCTCTGGAATGAAGAATGCTCGCAAAGGAAGGGAGTGTTAGGGAGTGTTTCAAAAGAGAAAAATAGCAGGTGCACGATACGAATCTAACAAGAAAGGAATCATTTGTGAAAATCAATATGGAGTGAGGGAGTGAGTTAAAACGGAACACCACAGGATGGAAACTGTTTTTAACTAGTTTTTAGCTGGGACAATTCTGTCCTCCGTGTGCTCACTTCAGCTTCACTCCCTGCTTTGTCCCCTCTTCCCTGTCCCTCCCTCCCTCCCTCAGCCTCCCTGCCTCCATTCTCTCCTCTCTTGGGCCCCTTTTGCTTCTCTTCATCTGCCCAGCGTGTTTTATCTTCCTCCTCTCCCCCTCACTTTCCTCCTCTTCTCCCTCATGGCTGCCTCTTCCCTTCCAGGTTCCTCCCTAGTTATTAGGCTTCATTTCTCTTTGTCTGTCTCAGACCCAGCATGAATCAAGGCCTTTAGCGTCTTCCACCCTCTGGGACTTTCATCTCCAAGATGACCCGGCATGAGTCATCTCACATGACCATAGCCTGAAAAAGCCTTTCTTGGAAATGCCACCCTGGACCCTGAGTCAAGTCCCTGGGTCAATGCAGATGAGCAAATGTCTCCCTGTGTCTTGCTGTCCTTCCCCCTGCCTCCACAGAGTTTGGAGTCTGTTGTTCACCTTTGCTCTTTTAGAGCAGAAAGCCCATGTTCAGCTGCTACTGGAGGAGCTGCCCCAGTCCTTTGGCACTCTGATAACCAGCCCGGCCCGTCTCGGGAAAGACAGCACATCTGTTGAGAGAGTGGCCTGAGACCCTGCTCTCAACACAGCTGCTCACTCCATCTCTGAGCCCATCTGGCCCTTAGTTCAGCTCCTCTGGTCACAGGCTGTGTCCTTGCACTTCAGCTCGGGGTCTGGGGGGGGGGGGGCGGTCCTTAAAATAATGGTGGGGTATATTAGTTACCACAAAAATAAAAATTACTGGGACTCCATTCTTGTGTATTAAAAAATATTTTATACAGATGAACCAAATTATAGGCTTCTAGTAAAACACTCAAGCAACTTATAATCAAAAGAATTAGAAAGAAAATCTCCTCTTCTTCCATTCCCTGTGTTCATCCTACCCAGCCCTCTCCAGACATGTTGTCTGGTACAGTTGTCCAGTGTACCTGTCCAGACCTTTCTCCATGAACTAAGGACAAATGTGCATGCAAACACATCTGCAGTGGGATTATAAGGAAGTTTCTAATTAAGGTGTGAAGCACAGACAGCTAAATTCACAATTTCCAAAAATGAATGTCCCAGGTAGATTATAAAACAGAAAAGTCCAGCCCCTGGGGACCCACATTCTGCCCCATCTCACTCCCTCTCCCTGTCTCCCCCAGGATAAACACTCTCCTGATTTCTAACACAATAGGTTGGTTCGTCTTTTTTCTGTGCTTTGTATAAACGCACTCACACACCCCAGAACCTTTGGAGTCTGCCTTCTGTCACTCAATTATGTTTGCGGTTCACCCATTCTGCCTCTTATCATCAGTTCTCATTGCTGTATAGAATCCCACTGCGTTCTTCATCAGCTGTGTTGTTGATGGGCATTGGCCAGGGGCACAGTGACCATGGCTGAGCTCAGGAGGCCATGAGGGGTATCAGGGGAATGGAGACCGCCTGAGCCCTGCTTCATCAGAACTGTGTTCTTTCCCCCAGAACATTGCCCATGAGTCCATTCAAAGAATCTCGTCAATGTTTCCCAATCCGACGTGGGAAGGAGCTCTTGTATTGGTCCTAATTTGTATTTCCCTGATTACTAGTGTTACCAAACCAAACTTGGGTTCACTGGCCCACGCACAGGAAGGCCAGTCTACTGACACCAGGTTGTGGTGAAGGAAAGTGCAGCGTTTATTGCAGGTGGCAAGCAGGGAGTCCAGGAAGCTAGTGCTCAAAACACCCCCCAACTCCCCAATGACTTTCAGGGAAAATTTTTTTCAAGACCAGGTGAGGGAGGGGAGTGGTGCAGTGTGTGATCAGCTCGTGGATATTCTTCTGATTGGTGGGTGGTGAGGTAATTGGGACTCAACACCCTCAACCTTCTGCTTCCAAACGGTCTGGGGTCTACGTGCTTGTGGTCAGCATGAAATTAACATCTTTCACGGGTGGGGGTTTCAGTATCTGCAAAAACAGCTCAAAGGATATGGTTCAGAATATTATCTAGAGCCCTTGAGGAAGAACTAAAGGTCCTTGACCTTGTTTAATGGCTAAACTATTGTATTACTTGTTCTTGCTTGACTGGTTTCCTTTGTTTCTGCATTTTCTCACTTCTCTGATTAAATGTATTCTTTGGAACTCAGGAAAGGCCTAGGAGGTTAAAGTTTTTCTACAGACGAGAAAGGGGCAGGTGGAGGACATGGCTGGTGTGTGTGTAGGGGGGTGGTCCTGCTCAGTACGCTAGGGACAGGATGAAAACAGTATGTTTGCTTTAAACTCTTTTTTAAGTGAAATCCTATCACCTCTCACTCCCTTTCTTCCTGTAAAAGTTGACTCGACCAACCTGCTACTGGCTTTTCCACTACAGATGAAGTTCCATGGACTTGTTCTAAAAAAATTGCTCATCTTGATACAGAATAATATAAGACAGAGGTGAAAACACCCCTCCCCCCCACAGCAGTTGTGAGAGAGAGACGTTGCTGTGTCATAGAAGTAGTTCAAAGAACTAGTTCAACAAGTCTGAACATAAGATCGAATCTTCCATTCAGAGCATCAGTCTTGTTTTCTGTGCTGTTGGACTCTTGTGTGAACCTTGCTAGCTACTGCCAAGTAGCATAGAGTAATGGTGGGAGTAGGGGCTCTGGAGCCAGCTGCCTGGGTTCCAATCGCCTCGCCACCACCTGCTGGATTATGACACCTGGCAAGTTACTTAGCCCCTCTGTGCTTCAGTCCTATAGTGTAAAATGGAGACAGTAGTAGAACTTCCTCATAGGTGGTTGTGAGGCTCAGGTGAGCTTGTTTATATTTATATCTACATGTATTATGAAGAGTGCCTGACCCATAATAAGCAGTATAGAAGTGTTTGCTGATCTATTACTAGAAATCTGTCTCTGAAAACAGAGCATTAAACATCATCTCGGAAAAGGTGTGTAAGACCCATACACTGAAAACACCACTAAGAGAAGGTAAAGAAGACCTAAATACATAGAGAGATGTACCATGTTCGTGGATCTGAGGGCTCACTAACGTTAAAATGTCAATCCTATAGATTCCATGCCATCCCAACCACATTCTCAGGATCCCGCCCCCTTGTGGTAGCTTTGTAATGTGTGAGCTTGGCCAGGGCGAACAACGTTTTCCAGAGTTCCCTTCCCAGTAGTTTTGGACCAGGCCCCTGGCACCTTTTCTAGGTGCTCAAGTGTTGTTGGTGTGCTGTCCCAACTCACCACCCTGGTGTGAGGCAGCAGCTGGGCCTGCAGCTTCCAGGAGTTTCCCCACATCCCCCTCCAGCAGCATACTGCATCTTTAGCTCCCAGAGGAAGGGCCTCAGCAGGACACCCAGACCACTAAAGTCAGAGGCAAGAATGATTGTATGGGTTTCTGTCTACCCTCGTGTGCTCCACAGCTTGTCCTGAGGGTTCCAGCTTATTCTTACTCTCCCACACTTTACATCCATCTTCCTTCCCAAATACTTTCTTGCAGACATCAGCATCAGACATAAGACAACACTTGACGGAGACTGCTTAACTAGCCCCCACAACTGCAGAAAGTCAGAGTCCTGTAAGAAACCCTTATATGCACCGTGTGATCCAGTAATCCTACCTCTGGGTATATATCAGAAGGAAATGAAATCAGTATGTCAGAGAAAGAGATCGCTTTGTGATACGTCCCATGTTCAGTGCACCGTTATTCACAATGGCCAAGATATGGAAACAACCGAAGTGTTCATCAAGAGGACTTCCCTGGTGGCACAGTGGTTAAGAATCCACCTGCCAATGCAGGGGACATGGGTTCAAGCCCTGGTCCAGGAAGATCCGACATGCCGCGGAGCAACTAAGCCCGTGTGCCACAACCACTGAGCCTGTGCTCTAGAGCCCGTGAGCCACAACTAATGAGCCCACGTGCCACAACTACTGAAGCCCATGTACCTAAAGCCAGTGCTCCGCAACAAGAGAAGCCACCGCAGTGAGAAGCCCATGCACCACAACAAAGAGTAGCCCCTGCTCGCCACAACTAGAGAAAGCCCACGCTCAGCAATGAAGACCCAACACAGCCAAAAATAAATAAATTGATTAATTAAATAAAATTTTTTTAAAAAGGGGGCTTCCCTGGTGGTGCAGTGGTTGAGAGTCCGCCTGCCAATGCAGGGGACACGGGTTCGTGCCTGGGTCCGGGAAGATCCCACATGCCGTGGAGCGGCTGGGCCCGTGAGCCATGGCCGCTGAGCCTGCGCATCCGGAGCCTGTGCTCCGCAACGGGAGAGGCCACAGCAGTGAGAGGCCCGCGTACCGCAAAAAAAAAAAAAAAATACTGTATTGGAGACTTGAAATTTGCTAAGAGTAGATCTTAAGAGTTCTTACCATTCAAAAGTTGATTCTGTGAGGTGACAGATGTGTTAACTTGATTGTACTCATCATTTTACAACGTATATGTATATCAAGTCATCATGTTGTATATTATAAATAAATACAATTGTATTTGTGAATTATACCGCAATAAAGCTGGAAAAAAGAGAAGTCCTTATATGAAATGTATATATCGTAGCTCGACTCGTGGTTGAACCCTGACTAATGCATCCCTGAAGTGTTACTCTCCTCCTTCATCTTTCCAAGAATATTAGTAAAATTTTAATGTTCTTTCTGCTTTGTGTGAGATGTATCTGTTTCTTGGGGATATGATGAAGGCTGAGCCCTGATTGATCCTCGTATCCACAGACAGTTGGATATTGATTTCCAGTGGGTTCAAGCTAAGTCATCAGGATTTGAGTCAGATCCCTGCTTTCACCTAGACCACCACATTGATAGATAATTCATGTGTTAAAGACAAAATTGTAGTGGAAACTGGGCATATTTAGAACTTATTGATTATTTAAAACAATAGAAAGCAAATTTGTGGAATATAGTTAAAACAGTACTTAAGAGAAAATTTGTGTCGTATGCATGTATTAGAAAAGAAAAAAATGGATATTTGAAGCTTAAGTGGTCAGGTCAAGAAAAGGGAATAGCAAAAGGATTAACGTCGAAACCTAGTACTTTGAAGCAGATGAAGCTGAAAGAGCTCTGCAAAAAAAGAGAAAGCAAAAATACATTATGAATAAAATGGGATCATAACTATAGACACTGTAAAAAGTCTCCATACCTTTATAGAGGTGTAAAAAGTCAGAAGAGAATACTGTGAACACACTTATGCCAATAAATCTGAAAAATTAGGCAGAAAGAACAACTTTCTAGAAAAAAAATAGCAATGATACCAAAAGAAATAGAACAGGGACTTCCCTGGTGGCTCAGTGGTTAAGAATCCCAGCCTGCCAATGCAGGGGACATGGGTTCGAGCCCTGGTCCGGGAAGATCCCACATGCCGCAGAGCAACTAAGTCTGTGCACCACAGCTACTGAAGCCCACGCACCTAGAGTCCGTGCTCCCCAACAAGAGAAGCCACGGCAGTGAGAAGCCCGCGCACCACAACGAAGAGTAGCGGCCGCTCACCACAACTAGGGAAAGTCTGCACGCAGCAACAAAGACCCAACGCAGCCAAAATAAATAAATAAATAGATAGATAGATAGATGGATAGATTTATTAAAAAAAAAAAAGAAATAGAACATATGCGTTAACCCTAAACCATTAAAGAAATGCAATTATTAGTTAAAATGTCCACATAAACAACCATATCATGTTACCAGCCCAGGAGGTTTTATGCTGAGTTCAATCAACCCTATAAGGATCAGAACTAAAGTTTCTCAAGAAATAGGAAAAACGTAAACCTCCTCCAATTGATTTTGGGCAGTTACAATAATCTTGATTTTTTTTTTTTGAAAGGGTCAAAAACTTTATTTGCAGGGCTTTTGTGTGTTTTTTGTTTTTGTTTTTGAATACACAGGTTTCCTGCCGTCCAGGGAGAAAGGGATGTGCTGTCCGGCTGCACGAGGTTTGGGGACTGGCCTTGGGGCTCCAACCCCGTCCCTTGCACCTGCGCGCTGGCCGCACGGTTCCTCCGCTGTGGATAAAGGCACTGTGTGTTCTGCAGGAAGGCGCTCACGGCCGGCTGGCAGACGACGAGGCGGCCTTCTCAGGGGCTGTGAAGTTGAGGCTGTCGAGGGGTAGACTTGAACTTGTGGCCTGGCAGGGGGCCAACTGGCGAGGAAGCCCCAGGCTATGGTACCTCAGCCTGGCAGGTCCGGCTGGCCCTGGCGCAGCGGCCTCAGGTTGGAATCCTGCCTTAGCTTCTTTTGCGGTCAGCCATGGCTCTCCGGTTGTGGTTGGCTCGTGTGGCTTGCTGGCTTCTTTCCTCCTGCGCTCCTGTGTTGTCTCCCAGCTCTGCCCGTGGCCCCGGGGGCTGCCAGCCACTGCTGCTGAGCTGTCATGCCGGTACCCCTTCCTGACCAGGAAGGCCATGCACCTGGCTTCTGCTTTTTCCCGCAGCACTGCAGGGTCCTGCACAAGATGGTCGGGCTTGGGGTCCTCGTCCTCCTCTTTGGTTCTCAGCACCTGAGGGATGGTGCACTTTGGTTCTCCGCACCTGAGGGGTGGTGCACTTTGGTTCTCCGCACCTGAGGGATGGTGCACTTTGGTTCTCAGCACCTGAGGGATGGTAAAGGGCCTGTCGCTGCCTTCCTCCTGCCCTTGTGTACCCGGCTCAGGTCCACTGAGTCCCTGCTGAACACGTCCAACTCAACATTCTGGGAGATGTTGTGACGAGACGTCAGCAGGGGCGCTGGGTCTGGCTTCACCTGTCTGTCTAGGCCGCGGTCCAGCTGGCCGAGGGCAGGGGCCAGCCGCCCCTCCAGGATGTTGTTGATCACCTGCGCCGCGTCATAGCTGTAGTGCTCCAGGCAGGCCACGATGAAGCCCTCGCCGAGGTCTGGCAGCGGGTCCTTCACCTGGGAGATGAGTGAGTCCAGCTCCACGCCGCACGCGGCGGGGCCTGGAGCAGCCGCTGCCCCCAGGCACTCCTCTTCCTCCGAGTCCTGGGGAAGCGATGACGGTCTGCTGACCGCCTCTGCCGCCTCCACGACCCCGTTAGGATTCTCAGCCACCGGTGGGTCTTTGGCATCGGTGGCTTTCCTTCGGTCCACCCCTTCCCATGCACTCTCGACTGCCTGGAGGTTGTAGGCGGTCCGAGACTCATCCAAGGCTGAGGACTGCTGCAACAGGCTGACGTCATTGGCCACAGGGAAGAGTGCATCAGAGTCTCAGAGAAACCTCTTCTCCTGCAGCAAGGAGCTGAAGATCTGAAGGAACTCTTCAGTGAAGCCCTGAATGTTGTCACAGCTGCTTTCTAGGACTGGGAGAAGGCAGATCTGCTTCAGGAGGATGTGAAAAATCTCCAGTAGCTTCTTCCTGGAATGAGAGAGCCTCTGCCACAGGTCACCTAGCAGCTCGCTATCTTCAAGCCTCCTCTTCTTAATTGCAGACTCCAGTTTGGGAATTGCTATTTCGTAAAAGGAAGCTAGCCTGTAACAGAAGTCGTGTTTCTGGAAGGTTGGGCAAGCCAAAGGGAAGATATCCGGAAAGGCCCAGAGTGTGGTGCAGGTATCACAAAGGTAGAGAACGATGTCCTTTAATTCCAGGAGAGGCACGTCGCTGGGGGTCAGCCGGCCCCTCTCCTCAAGCTTCTGGGGTGTGGTGCAGGCCCCGTCCCCTTGCAAACCACAGTGCTGGAGGATATTGCTGGAGACCTGAAGGATGGTGGGCATGCTTTCATCCAGGTCATTATAGTAACTTGGCTGTTGGATAAAGATGTTTCCTATCATCTTCTGCAGCAGCGGGGAGTTGCCTTTTCCAAAGAGCACGCAGAGGTCCAGGATCTTTGGGATGTCAAACTGGAAGTTGTTGTAGAGGATTTATCCAAAAGCAGAGGGGGAAATGAAGTGATCTTTGGATTCCTTGCGAGTGGACACGCGAAGGAAGGCGAGAAAAACACTTCGGCGGAGGTGCTTCTCCATGTCAACGGCCTCAGGGGCTGAGGCCACCAGCTGGTCGAACTTTCGGGGGACACAGTGCAGGTAGGAGTCCAGGCACTTCTGCAGGGTCTCGTCGAAGACAACCTGGCACCAGAGTTTATCGTGAGGCAGGGCCAGGAGCCAGTCGAGGTCATTGGCTACGAAGGTGGTGCGTTCCAAGTACTCCTGCCCTAGGGTGGGAATGTTGTCTTTAGGGGGCGGTTTGTATAATGCAAGATACCGGCCTGCCTTCTGCTCAGGGTGTTTGTTCACCAAGAAGAGAAGATGAGCTCAGTTTTCTCCTCTGACTACATAAGGGCTGCTTTCTCCGCGGGGTGGTGGTGGTGGTGGTGGTGGTGGTTGTGATAATAGGAAGAAGGCCGGGCTGCGTCTCAGCTGTTGTCAACCACAGTCCACCCACTTCCAGGTCAGCGCTGGTGAAGTCCTCAGCTTGCCTGTCTTCAGGTCCTTGCGGGTGATCTGGAGTTGGTCCAGGGGCAGAGCTGGCACTGTGCTGCATTGACCCTCCCCGGCGGCTCCACTGCCGGTGCTGTACTGCCGCCGCCGCCGCCATGGTCCACGGTGACAGCTCCCACAGCGCCGGCACTTCCGGGGTCCACAATAATCTTGATTTTAAAACTGAATACAAAGAACATGAGAAAGAAAAATTATAGCCATATTTATTTATAAACATAGATGCAAAAAATCATAATTAAACAGTTAGCAAACAAATATTCAAGCCAAGGAAGCCTTAAAGAATACAGGACTTGTATTTTTTTTTTTTTTTTTTTTTGCGGTACGCGGGCCTCTCACTGTTGTGGCCTCTCCTGTCGCGGAGCACAGGCTCCGGACACGCAGGCTTAGCGGCCATGGCTCACGGGCCCAGCCGCTCCGCGGCATGTGGGATCCTCCCATACCGGAGCACAAACCCGTGTCCCCTGCATCGGCAGGCGGATTCTCAACCACTGCGCCACCAGGGAAGCCCAGAACTTGTAATTTTTATTTCCCTGTCTTAGAAGAATTTTCTTGGGACTTCCCTGGTGGTCCAGTGATTAAGACTCCGTGCTTCCACTGCAGGGCGCGTGGGTTTGATCCCTGGTCAGAGAAATAAGGAGCCCACATGCCGCATGGCAGCAGCCAAAAAAAAAAAAAAGAATTTTCTTTAAACTGGAAGGACACAGCATGCCCCTTATGAAGCTGCTCAGTGCCGTACAGTGGTCCAAGCCGGTGTCCCAGGACCACAATTAGAAATAAGAGCTTCAGGGATTGGAAAAGAACAGAAACTACTAGAAATAGTAAGCAAGTTCTTAGCAAGGTTGGGTTAGATCCAAGTTCAATTTAGAAAAATTAATCGTGTTCCCAGGTACTTGCAACAAACAAAAGTATAAAGGTAGATGAAGTCTACAATATCGCCAAAAAAGTTTACTAGAAATAAACCTGACAAAATGTGTAAGATCTTTATGAAAAAGTATAAGACTTATGGAAAACATCAAAGAAGACCTGGATAAATTGAGGTACATACCATGTTAATGGATGGAAAGATTCAATGCCACAAATATGTCTATCCTTCCCCATTGATACTGGGATTTTTCATGGAACATGAAAAGTTTTGTCCATAAATTCATATGGATCTATAAGGGGTCAATACAATTTCAAGGAGTAAGAAGGCAAGATGGATCTCCATAGCAGGTATTAAGAGTACTAGAAAGACATAAGGAGAACAATATGGTAGTCGCACAGGCTTAGACAAGGGAGCAGATGAGAGAATTCAGAGACAGCCTAAACACACACACACACATTAAATAAGTTTGCATCATTACACATAGGACAGGGGGACATGGATAGATATTCATTAAATTGTTCTTATATTGGCTTTCCATATACAAAATTAAAAATTAATTATCTATGTTATATCAAACAAGTACATGGAAAAATGTTTACATTTGAAAACATTAAAAATTAAAACAGCTACACATGGAAAGACTTCATAAACTAAGAGCCTTATCTCAGATTGGAAGAGAGTATTTGAGATGTATATAACTGACAAAGGATTACTATGCAGAATATCAAAAAATTCTTATAAAGCAATAAGGAAAGAAAACTTCCTACTAGAAAAATATACAAAGGATGGAGCCAACAATTCTATAAAAGAAGAAAATGGAAGGGACAGAAAAATATGAAAAGACGCTTGGGGGACTTCCCTGGTGGTCCAGTGGTTAAGACTCCGAGCTCCCAATGCAGGGGGCCCGGGTTTGATCCCTGGTCAGGGAACTAGATCCCACGTGCATGCCACAACTAAGAGCCCGCCTGCTGCAACTAAAAGATCCCGCATGCCACAGCGAAGATCCTGCACGTGGCAGCGAAGATCCCATGTGCCGCAACTAAGACCCAGTGCAGCCAAATAAGTAAATAAATAAATATATTTTAAAAAAAAGAAAAGAAAAGAAAGAAAAGACACTTGGCCTCACTAGAAATCAGGAAAGTATAAAATAAAACCTCAATGAGATAGCTTTTCACATTCCAGAAGGTTGGGAACTGAGAGGTCTTATAATACCAGTATTGGTGAAGATATGGGAAATGGTAACACTTTTTATTTCTCCTGGAGGTGTCTGTTCGCACAAGAGCTTTAGAAAGCCACTTGGCAGTGAGTGCCAAGCATGTCATTTTACTTCCACTAGGAGATCTAGATCCTGCTAAGGGCAGCAACAGCCCAGCTAAAATTACCCACATTCCGGGCCTCCCGTGAGGTAGCAGTGAACACGACTTCTGGAAAGGCATATGCACCAGAGTTTCAGCTCTGGGTGTGAGGCAGCACCTGCGCTACTGAGAGCAGTGATAAATCATCATTGTCCAGGAGGCAAACAAAGGAATCCTGTTGGGCACGGCCTGCTATGGGCTAAAGGTCTGTGCCACCTGTGCACAATGAACATTTGTGTGCAAATTTGTATGTTGAAGCCCTGTTACCGAGTCCAAACTTGTACTGCTCACCACAGGACATGCCAATAAATTGAGAGATGAGGTGTTGGGGCAAAGAATAGTGACTTTATTTGGAAAGCCAGCAGACCGAGAAGATGGTGGACTAGTGTCCCGAAGAACCATCTTACCCAAGTTAGAATTCAGGCTTCTTTAATACTAAAAGGGGAGGGGGTGTTCTCGCTCTCAAACATTTTTTAGAAATGACAGTTACTGTTTCAGGTTCTAGACTTTCATTTATTATGTAAAACTCACCCAGATTATCTGCATCAAGTGATATGAATACAGGACTGGGTCTACGCAGTGAGGAAGAACTCAAACCCCATTTAGTATTTAGCTTTGAATTTACCTTAGAACCTGAAAAATAATTTCAAACAAGATAATGAAGCCATACCTTGAAGATCTTCCTCAAGAGTCTGGAAATCTATTTCTGTTTCTAATTTCTAAAAAATTATTTGTGATGATCCACTCAAACTGAGGCCAATTACTAGGATGCAAGCACCACATGGTGCTCTATTTGTGCCCTCGATGTGTCAGGAACCAATGAATGAATAGTACCAAGTTTTTGTAGAGCACAGATGGTGTTTGTGGCAGCCATGAGAACGTGCATCTCAGATCTCCAAGCATAATCCTGACAGCTCGGACTGCTGCGTTATGAATCCACCACATTTCCTCCAGGCTGCTCCCGGCCACTGACTGAGGAGATGGGGGGTATGGCAGGCCTGTTGCTGTGAGACACGAAACTCCTCTGACAGGTAACTTTGGCTTGAGGTTTCCCCACTGACCTAGAGAAAATGCTCTTAACTGCATTGCACTCCAACATGCTTTCTATTGAAACTTCCTTGCTTCCCTGCTCCTTTACCATCACCAGCTCTCCCCTTTGCTCTGGCTCCCTCCCCATTGTTCCCTTAGAGGTGTTTCCCTCCAAATTCTCTTACACATCTAATCCCTGCTTATTGGAGGATCTTAATACTGTGGTTAAGGGTATGGGTTTCAAAGGATTCCCTAGGGCTTCCCTGGTGGCGCAGTGGTTGAGAATCCGCCTGCCGATGCAGGGGACACGGGTTCGTGCCCCGGTCTGGGAGGATCCCACATGCCGCGGAGCGGCTGGGCCCGTGAGCCATGGCCGCTGAGCCTGCGCGTCCGGAGCCTGTGCTCCGCAACGGAAGAGGCCACAACAGTGAGAGGCCCGCGTACTGCAAAAAAAAAAAAAGTATTCCCTAGACAGGACATTGAGAACAAAAGAGAAACAATGAAGTAGGTGCTCAAAGACTTAGGATGTAAAGATATAGGATTAGGATCTAGCTCAAGGATGTGAGTGATTACAACTTAAATCTGCTCCTGAAGTGATTGATAACATACATTATTATGTAAATATACACAATGGAATTCTTTTTTTTTTCAGTTTTTCACTTTTTATTGCACTTACATTTAAATTACCATTAAATACTAAGCATAAGTTAAATAAATAAATAAAAGGGGAGGGGGTGTGGCTGGTCGTTGCAGGAATCTTTTGTTCTTGCAGCTGTCCAGGTAGGTCTGGTCACAATGTTCCCAATAAACCTCCAACAAGATAATTGTTACTTTCTGTCCTGCAACTTTTTTTTTTTTTTTCCTCTCACTGTTGTGGCCTCTCCCGTTGCGGACGTGCAGGCTCAGCGGCCATGGCTCACTGGCCCAGCGGCTCCGCGGCATGTGGGATCTTCCCGGACCGGGGCACGAACCCGTGTCCCCTACATCGGCAGGCGGACTCTCAACCATTGCACCACCAGGGAAGCCCCTGTTCTGCAACTTTTTATCTCTATCTGAATGGAAAAGTGTGTCTTTAAAGGTCAGAGGCTAGAGAATGGGCTATCAGCTATATTCCAGGCTCTAGGCAACATTCTTGTGTGTGTGTGTGGTGTGTGTGTGCATGTGTGTGTGTGTTTGAAGTAACATTTATTGATTGATTCTGCTTCCCCTTTTTTTTTTTGGCCATACCACAAGGCTTGTGGGAATCTCAGTTCCCTGACCAGGCATTGAACCCGGGCCACAGCAATGGAAGTGCCAAACCCTAATCATTAGATCGCCAGGGAACTCCCTGACTTCCCCTTTCTTTCTTGAGTCCCAATAAAATGTTATTTACAAAAAATCAGGTGGTTAGCCTGGGGCCATAATTTGCCACCCCTGCTCTAAAGAGTGGGACCCAGAGCCTGAATCCATGGGAGATTCTAGGCAACATTCTTGTATAAAGGTGCAGAGCTAGCATGACTAAGCACAGGCAACAGAGCACAAGGGTTAGAGGTAAAGGCATATATTCAATACGAAGTCAGGTTTGTTCTACTCTGTTGCAGCCCTAACCCCCAGTGTGATGGAATTTGGAGGTGGGACCTTTGGGTGATGGGGTTTAGATGAGGTCATGAGGATGGGAACCCCCTGAGGGGATTAGTGTCCTTATAAAGAGAGCCTTCGTGCAAGCATGCCCTCTCTCTGCCACGCGAAGGCTGAAGGGACTCTTGCCGAGGACCGAGCACAGAAGTAGGAATTCAAAGCACATCTGTCCCCTCACTTCTGGCTGTGCCAGGAGAAAATAAGGAGTCCTGATCCAAGGTCCATACTTTCTCATTGTCTCCATTCATTCAACAGGCGAGTGTAGAGCCAGGTGCAGATTTGGGCTGGGTGCAGGGGTGGGGTGGAGAGGGCTCCAGCCCGCCCCTCCCCCAATGGGAGCAAGGCTTTGTCCTGCTGTCTTCTGCCAGGGTCTGTCCCATCCCCCTCTCTCTGGCATCTTTACTTTCTCTTTCCCTTTGCAATAACCTCGGGTCCTGCTGCACAGAGGGGTCCGGCTGCATCAGAGACCGACCTCTGCCAAGAGGGAGGGCCCAGGAGAAGGTGGGTCAGGAGCCTAAGGAAGCAAACCACCCCAGGGCCCTCCCACCCCTGGTGCCAAAGCAGGAAGGAGGTGGAGCCTCGGCTGAGACGGCCTGGGAGGTCGCTCACAGATAAGGGGGTTTTCTACACAAGAGCCCCGGGAGAGGAAATGGAGCCCCAGCACCCGAGACAAAGGGCAGGGATGGGACTAGCCAGCAAAGGAGGCTGCAGCCAGAGGCCCCGGATCAGGTACCGCTGCTGCCTGCTCTGTCCCGCTGGACCCCATCTCCAGCCCTCGCTAGGGCTGCGCCTCTGTCCTTGGCCTGCTTTTCCCCCCCCCGCAGTCCCTGCAGTCCCGGCCTTGTTCCTTTCCCTCTCTGGGCTCCTTCTCTGCAGGGCCCACTCCCATCTGGGGTCTTTGCCCTGTTCTGGGGGTGCCCCCACTATTGTTTCTGAGCTGGCCCCTCCCAAACCTCCACCCAGCTCTGAGGGTCCTCGTGGCCCAGCTCTCAGTCTGAAAGTCTGTCGGGCTAGGCCATCCCCTCCCTGCCTGTGCGGGGCTGCACCCTCTATTGGTCGGAAGTATCTGTGCTCTGTTAACGCTTAGTATTTGGCGAAAGGATGATTGACGCAGCTGGTGACTTTTTTTAAAGCACTCTGATCAGTTTTCTATAGTATTTACACCATCGTAAACACAGTGTGAGAAGAGTTCTCTGAGGTAAGAAGATAAATCATCTCTTCCAAGGATATCTCAACTCTGAGCAGGAAAATAAATGCACACTGTTCACAAACCTGGCCACGCCCTAGGTGACCACGCTTCACGTTTATAACTGTACCGCTAACAGCTCTAATGGAACTGGAGAAAAGATCAGGAGAAACGCTCCTATTTTAAAATTAAGTAGGAAAGAAAGCCACACCCAAGACTTCACACAGCCGCAAGGTCACATAATGGAAGAGCTGGAAATGGCCTGGCCTGGTCAGGGGACCCAGCTCTATCACTTACAGCTCTGTGACTTAGGCAGGCTACTCGTCCCCCTCTGCATCCCCGCTTCCTCCTCTATAAAATGGGCATGGCTGCCGCAGCATTTGAGTTCAGATACAGAAAGCACTTGTAACCATAGCCCAAGCCTGTGACTTTAGGTGTTAATCCGACATTAAAACACAAAACAAACATGCGCAAGTGAAAAGTCAGGAAGGAATTGAACTGAAATGTTAAAGCCTCTGATTTTGGAGTGGAGAGGTTTTCGTTACTCTTTTTTATTTTTCTAATGATTTGGGGGATGGGTGGGCAGGAAAACCGGAGTGGAGGTGGCGGGATGTGCTATTGGAAGTAGCAGAGCCAGGGCCCCTGTGGGAGAACATCACCCATCCCTGCTGTCCCAGCACCCTCTCCTCTCCCTCTCCCCCAGCCTTCCTGCCTGGAAAGGCGCAGGAAATTCTCAAGGCCCAGGCGGGTTGCTGGGAGGCCCAGCGCCTGGGGCGTCCAGGGGGCTACGCTCTGGAGAGACCAACCAGGAGTAACTCCAGGGGCCGCTCTCTGCATTTTCCCTTTTCTCTCTTTTGCCCCAGACACCCAGTGGAGTGGTTAGATCGCCAAACCTTCTCCTTCCACTTTCACAACCTGAGATTTGCCAATGGGCGGAACTGCACCTACCTCTGCTACCAGGTGGAAAGACTGAAGCACTGCTCACCTGACTTCTCCGACTGGGGGGTCTTTCAAAACTGGGTATGAGCCCCAGGACACTCTCATCGCAGGCGGGAGCTAAGTGTTGACGCAGAAAAGAGGCGCAGCCGAGAGACACAAAAGCATTTATCTGGTGCCTTAGAATTGCAATGCGGGGAGCACAGATTCAGGTGCAGCCTGCGCTGTGTCCCGCCACAGGGAAAAAAGCCGGGACGGAGGCGGGGGCGGGCATTGGCAAATTGCGGAAGGTTTAGGATGCTTGCACAAGTTGTTTTCCCAATATTATGATTGGGAGATATAATTACAATTGCAATTCATTGGTTTTCAGAGTATATTATGTCAGATACTAGGAAAATCCCTTTTGCAGTGTGTCCAGTTTTTAATCAAGAATGCGGATATGGGGACTTCCCTGGCGGTCCAGTGGTTAAGACTGGGTGCTCCCAATGCAGGGGGCGCTGGGAACTAAGATCCCGCATTTCGCCCGCACCCAGCCCCCACCCACCCAATAAAAAAGAATGCGGATATAGCAGTGACAGGCTCTGTCCTATGCCCTTGCCCAGTGTAATAGTTCAAATCTGGTGCCTGTTTCAAAAATGGGATGAAATTTTAGCCCCCAAATGGTGTCCCTCACGTCAGAGGTGTTACACAGGCTCACATACGCCAGTAGAGGATGTGGAAAAAATGGTAATAAGTCCAACGCCTTTTGGGGGTTCTCAGTGGCGGATGCATCTTCCCACACATTTTCTTAAGTCCTGGAACCGGAGACGCGATGGCGGTTGACTTAATCCCACAAAGCCTTGTTTAGCGAGTCTGCTGGTGGTGGGTCTCTGAGTTTGTCATCGGGCTTGGCGAAATGTCCCCCCACCCGCCTGCCCTCCTCCACCCAGAGGGCAGCCTTTTCAGAACCTATGTGCGGAAGGGGCAGGGAGGGGGTGTGCACTGTAGCGGTATTATCCCATCAAAACCTAATCTGAGTCACAGGTGTCATCTCACTCTTTCTACTACCCAGTGTTCAAAAAGTTAAGAGAAACTGATGAAATTAATATTGACGCTGTGTTAGACAACACAGTCATCCCTAGATATGGGGATGGGGAGGTTGGTTCCAGGACCCCCACGAACACCAGAATCTGAAGATGCTAAATCCCTCATGTAAGATGGCATAGCATTTGTATAGAACCTACCCACATCCTCCCATAGACTTTAGATCATCTCTAGTTTACTTATAATACCTGATACAATGTAAATGCTATGGAAATAATTGTAAATACAATGTGGATGTTATGTAAGTAGTTGCCAGCCTGGCAAATTCAAGTTTTGCGTTTTGGAACTTTCTGGAATTTTTTTTTTTCCTGAATAATTTCAATAGGTTGAATCTGCAGATGAGCAACTCTCATATACAGAGGACTGACTGTATACCTAATCTATTATTTCAATTAGATGTATTTTCTAATATATAACTAATATAAAACTTCTTCATGAGACAGTTTACATTCTTTTCTCTTCATACGAAGTCACTGAAATGAACTGTGTATTTTTACACTTGCCACACACCTCCCTTCAGACGAGCCGCACCTCAAGTGCTCTGTAGACATGTGTGGCTGGTGTTTCTGCCGACGGACAGGGCAGCTCTGTGGGCCTCCCAGCAGACAGCACCTAGGGACCAAGCCTGGACCCCACAGGGCCTGGACCAAAGCAGGCACTCAGGTTACTTGTAGAATGAATGAATGGGAAGATGGATGTTAGAATGAATGGGTGAGTCGATGAATGAGGGAAGTCGATGACTAAAGAAGAAAAGAAGGGAGGGGAGAGATGGAAAGAAGGGATAACTCATGAACAACCTGCCCCTGGGATGCCCACCCCCCTTACCCCTCCTCCCCAGCTCCCTAGCCCAGCCTCACTGCCTGCTCTGGCGGCCAAAAACGCCCCCTTTCCGCCTCCATCTCTCCCAGGTCTATGCCTGCCATGTGGAACTCTGCTTCCTCTCTTGGTTTCGCGCTAAGAAGCTGTCCTCTCACGAGCAGTACCGCATCACCTGGTTCTTATCCTGGAGCCCCTGCTTGTCATGTGCAGAGCAGGTGGTTGCGTTCCTGAAGGAGAACAGGAACGTGAGGCTGAGCATCTTCGCCGCCCGCCTCTACTACTTCTGGAATCCAGATTACCAGCACGGGCTGCGCATACTGCGCCACCAGAGGGCCTGGGTGCGCATCATGTCCTTCCGAGGTGAGAGCAGAGGGGGCTGGGGGCTGGAGGGCGGGGCGGTGGGAGGAATGGGGGCGGACCTAGAAGACCCCCCCGGGAGGGTGAGCGGGCGGAGAACCTGGGAAACGAGGCAGGACTGAGGGCACACGGCAGGGAGGGGGCAGGAGGGGGCAGGGCACAGGATGGTCAGCCGAGAAAGGCCTCCCAGGGCCCGGACCTGATGGCTTTCTCTCCTCTTTATCTCAGACTTTAAATACTGTTGGAAAAACTTTGTGTACAATCAGGGAATGCCCTTCAAGCCTTGGAAGAAACTGCGTAAAAATTATCAGTTCCTGGTGGCAAAGCTTCATGAAATTCTCGGGTGAGGGCTTCCTTAGCCTTCCTCCCCCCACCTCCTCCTTATCTCCGAGTACCTTCCACCTCCCTTCTCAGCCTCCTCTCCTCCCTGGCCCCAGAGGGCCACTGCCCTTGGGCTGCCCCTGCCCTCCCTCAGCTCCTCTCTCCTTTCTTCCCCCAGCGTCTCCCCCTACGCCCCCGTGAGATCTCCCTCTCCCCCAGCGAGGGAGCCCCACCTCCTCCCATCTCACACATTGACCAAACCTTGTTATTAAACTGAACATAAATGGGCATGAATATGTATAAGTGTGAAAATGAGATTTGAGAAACATCCTTGAAGACAGACTTGACTTATCAGAGAACGAGGCTCCTTGATGGGAATGATGGCATTCATTTGCTAGGATATCCGCAACGAAACGCCACAGACTGGGTGACTTAACAACAGGTGTTTACTTTCTCACGGATATGGAGGCTAGAAGTCCAAGATCAAGGAGTCGGTAGGTTGGGCTTCTCCTGCACCCTTCCTCCTGGGCTGCAGACAGCTGCCTTCTCGCTCTATCCTCAGATGGTCTTTCTTCTGTGCATGACCCCTGGGGAGCCCCTGGTGTCCCTCTGTGTGTCCCAATTTCCTCTTCTCATAAGGACATCAGTCAGATTGGACTAAGGGTCACCCTAAGAGCTTCCTCTTAACACAATCACCCTTTAAAGGCCCTATCTCAAGTATAGTCACGTTCTGAGAAACTGGAGGTTGGGATTTCAGCATATGGATTTGCAGGGACACGGTTCAGCCCATACGATGGCCAAAGGCTTTTTTGAGCTGAGCAGGTGCAGTGAGAGCAGGATCCTTGTCCTGTGTGTCTCTCTCTGGGTTATGCCCCCTTGACCCTGACTCCTCTGCTTCCATTCCAGACCTCGGTGTCCCTAGAACCCCACCGCCACCCCACCTTCACTTTGTCATCATCACACCCTGTCCTCACTCTGCTCATCCCTCATCCCATTCCCAGATTGCTGCCAGAGACGAAGCTCTGGGGGTGGTGACGGAGAATGAGCAAAAGGAAGAAAAAAGAATGGTTACGTTTACATTTAAATACGTTTTTAGAAAAAAAAAAAGTAGCATTGGGGATGTGAGGATTGAGATTATTGGAGCTTTTTCAAAAAGCGGAATAGAAAGTGGAAGGACTGCCAAGAGTCAGGTCAGAGGCCACAGCTCAGTTGCTCGAGGTAGATCAGGAAGCGAGCGTCTGGCCCTTTGTCCACAGAGCCAGCTGCCACGTGAACGCACCGGGGAGGAACTCAGTGGAGGTTCCAGAAAGGGTGGCCGGGATTGTGGCAGGGCCAAAAGGGAGTAAGAGCCTGGTGAGGTGGGATTCTGGGCAGGCAGATGCAGAGGAAGGAACAGCAAGGGGAAGCTGTTGGTTTGGAATCTGTCCTTAAAGTCCTCGTGGAGAAGGTCTGGGGTCCCACTGATCTTGGCCGTCTGGGTGGGAATTGTCAGTGGCAGCAGACACCTGTCCCTTTATTCTCCCTTCCTGTTTGCACTGCTGCCTGGAGGTCTTGGGCAGAATCCAGGGTGTCTCTGGTTGCTTCGGCTCTTCTGCCTTGATGCTCTCTCCCTGTCGGTGTTTCCTTCAAGGAGGAAGGCACAGAGGGACATGGTTGGGGATGGCGTACCTCCTGCTTGTCTCGGGCATTAAAACGGGCCCCAGTGGCCAGCTTAAAATGTCCCTCTCCTGGCACACCTGCATTTTGGCCCATCTCAGGTAGCTCACAGGAATCTCCAAGCCGGGGCTGTAGGATTGCTGTCATTAGGGAAAGGCCAGCAAAGGGTTTCAACCTTCTTGTCCATCTTTCCTGCCTCTCAGGCCAGGGGTGACTTAGCTCTCTGAGTTTGACCAACACTTCAGTGTACAAATCTGATCACTCTTTGGATTTCCCTGGTGGTCCAGTGGTTAAGACTCCATGCTTCCAGTACAGGGGGCACAGTTTCAATCCCCGGTTGGTTGGGCAAGCTCTGCGTGCCACGTGCTGTGGCAAAAAAAAAAAAAAAATCTGGTCACTCTTCCCAGAAGGATCCAGCTCATTCTAGAATCTTTTGTTGGCTGTGGCCCTGGGCATTAGGACAGATGGGGGTGAAGGGGACACCATTCCTGTGGATCCTCTAACCTCCTGCCCAAGCTCTTGTTACCCCCGAGGCCGTACCAGGGCCTGTGGGGCAGAAGGTGGTGTGTGCAGGGCGGGCAGCGGGGAGCAGTGGGATGACAAGCTGGGAAAAGTTAATTTGGGAATCACATTTGTGTGCAGTTTGGACTGGAGGTGGCCATGACTGCTCTAAGACCTCCTCGCTAGGTTTCAACTTTCCCCAGAGCTGTTTTCTCATCTGGAGGTCTTGGTGGCCACGTGACAAAGTAAGCAGATAGCTTACCCCTTCTCTTGTGCTCCCTCCCCCACTCCTTTTCATGGAACAATGAGGAAGCAAGGGGAGGGAACAAGGCTAGGCTTCCTGGACAGCTTTCCAGTTCTGCCATTTATTTGCTGTTGTGACCTCAAGAGAGTGTCTTAACCTCTCTGTGCTGGGACCACATCTAAAATGTCAGGATAATGCTCCTCCCCACTTGATGCTACTGGGGAGCTGGGGGTAGCAGACGGTGCACAGGATCTGCTCAACACAGGGCTGGAGATGAAGATCTGGAGTACTGACCCCCAGCCCTCATTTTCCGTCCTACCCAGAGTCTTGTCAGGCTACTGAATAAAAGCTAAGTGCCAAGTAGGAGTAGGATGGAGAGGGCTCCAGCCTACCCCTCCCCCAGTGGGGGCAGGCCTTTGTCCTGCTCTCTTCCGCCAGGGTCTGTCCCATCCCCCTCTCTCTGGCATCTTTACTTTCTCTTTCCCTTTGCAATAACCTCGGGTCCTGCTGCACAGAGGGGTCCGGCTGCATCAGAGACCGACCTCTGCCAAGAGGGAGGGCCCAGGAGAAGGTGGGTCGGAGCCTAAGGAAGCAAACCACCCCAGGGTCCTCCCACCCCTGGTGCCAAAGCAGGAAGGAGGTGGAGCCTCGGCTGAGACAGCCTGGGAGGTCGCTCTCAGATAGGGGGCTGTCCTAAAAGAAGGGTCCTGGGAGAGGAAATCGAGGCAGAGTGCCTATGACAAAGGGCTGGGCTTGGACAAGGCCAGGAGACTGCATCTGGACTCCTGGGATCAGGTAAGTCCAGAGCCCAGGAGGAGGGAAGAGGATGGGTCTGAGAGACAAAAACCACCCTGGGCCTCCCACCTCGGCTTACCCAGACAGGAAGGGCATCTGCCGCTCCGAGAGCTGTAGGGGAACGCTCTCAGATAAGGGACTTTCCCAAGGCCAAGCGCAGCCTTGTGACAGGCAGGTGGAACCAGAGATCCCAGTGCCCAGGGCAAGCTGGGACATGTCTGCCGAGGAGGCTGGAGCCCGGCTGCAGGGGCCAGGTGGGGCTGCTGGTCCTCCTCGCTGCCTCGGGCTCCGCGCCCAGCCCTGGGTTCTCTCCCTCTCTGGCTCCTTCTCTTGCCTCAGGCCTCCCAGCCCTACCTCTGCCACAGCCTGTCTCTCTGTGTCCCTGGCCATATCCCAGAGGCATGGCCACTGGGTCTTCCTAAAGCTCTCTGTGCACCCTCAGTCCTAGACTTTAGGTTCAAGGATGAGTGAAACAATGTTTGGAGTCAGCTATAAAAGCGTTTTTGTAAATTTTATGTTAAAGGCACAATTTTGCAGAGAATATTCTCATTTCTCCTCTGTGGAGGGAAAACTCTCCAAGACAAGAAGATAACTCGTTTCCCATGAAGACACTACCAAGTATAAAAAATTCAATTGGTCTTTAAGTACTTCTTACAAGTTGTTTCTATCGTACCTACAGTTTTAGCTATTCAAGGGCAAGGTGCAACATTTGTGCTATGAAGATAAGTCCTCTTGTCTCAGATGTGAAATATCTCAGCCTTGAGTGTCTGGCTTTCCCCAGGACTGGGGAGTTTCTCAGAACATGGGAACTTCAGGGCTAAAATCAGGAAGACTCCGGGCAAACGGGGCAGTGGTTGTCTCAGGTGTGCTATGAATGGGGTTTCCCTTCTAATCCTTACCCTGAGGGCGGCCAGTTGCCCTCATGGGGAGTATGAACTTCAGGCGAGGCCATTGGCCACAGTCCAGAGATGGTCTCTTCAGCAATCGTTACCCAAATCCATCTAAAGTTTTACTAATTAACACAAGGGACGTCAGAGATAGGTTTCCACTGATGAAGTTTGTGGCTTTGTTAATTAGCATAACATATCAGAAATGGTTTTTCGTTGGTGGAACTGGTGGTGTTTCAATGAGTTGGCTGGAAATATGGCGAGACTCCTCTGGCCTTGCAGGAACGAAGTATTGTGTTCCGTGGTCTGGGCCGTGAGGGCACTCTTGGCTTGATTCCTGTGTCCAGATGCCAATTTGAGGCTCTGAGGTCATCTGACTCTGACTCGGTGGTCAACCAAGTGACATCACCTTGGGTGGAGTGTCCAGGAGGGCAATGGGCTGGGGCTGTGAAGCTTCCCAAGCTCGTTCAGACTGGCACCTGCTTGGGCATGGGTGTCCGCGTGCAGTGCGGCGCCGGCCAGAGGGAGCCTTCATGCGCCTCTCTGGGGCCCGGCAGGAAGGCCCCTGGTTACATCCACCTACTGCTGTCCGTGCAGAGCCAACAGCACTTATTGAAAAGAACCTGGTGGTTCTGCATCCCCACATGGGCTGGGCCACTTTGCGGTATAACGTTAAATGAAAAAGAAAGCAAGATACAAAATGGAATACTCTATAGAGTACAGTCATAATTAGGGGGAGAAAAAGCTAGGTGAGCCCTTCGGCCAAAAGGCTCTGTCACAACACTACCTTGGTGACAACAGTTTTTCCTGTTCACATGCCTCTGTGCTCTTTGTACGGACAAAATTATGATACACACAGCTCGGCCAAGAGCACAGTGTTAACGGAAGCTTTTTAACTTCCATCCCCCTCCCCACTCCCCAAAGAGAAGGGTCCTGACGTTAGCTACGGGGTTGAGGTGCTTGTGGGACCTTAACAGAGGGGTCTGGGGCTCAAGACAAAGATGTGAGAGACGAGGAAGGACATGCCGTGTCCAATTCTCGGGGTGGGGGCACCCCCACTCAGCCCAGGAGTCCTGCCTGTAGTGGCCTCTAGCATGGGCTGGAGGGGTGGTGATGTGTGAGGGGGGAGAGCTCGCCCTCTTCCCTCTCCCTCCCAGTACTCCTGGCCAACAGAGAAGGAAGAGACCCTCCCTTACCTCCCCTTAGGGGCCTAGGTGAGCCCAAGGAACTGGGTTCAGAATGTGACAGAGCCTTGGGTGACACCAGAAAACACTCTCTGCATCTTTGGTTTTCTCCTTCCTGTTGCACAGAAACACAATGAATCTGCTAAAAACAAATATATTCAGACAACAGTTTGGCAACCAGCCCCGGGTCCCACAGCCCTACTACCGGAGGAAGACCTATTTGTGCTACCAGCTGAAGCAGCTCGATGGCTTCACGCTTGACAAAGGCTGCTTCCAAAACAAGGTGCCACGTGGGTTCCCTGGGCGCAGGGCAAGCAGGGGCAACCGCACCAGGCAGGGAAGCAGAATCTGAGTGACCCCGCTTCCCTGCAGCTCTCCACATTCTTTCCCATCCGCGGGCCACCACATAAGCCCTTCCCGCCAGCAGAATGTACCTCCTAACCCCTCTTTGAGAAGTTGATGTTTCCTCACCCTCCAGATCTCAGCTCAGTCACCACTTCGGGGAAGCCAAGCGCTCTTCCAAGGACTGAGCACCTGACCTCACCTACAAGATCTCCATCACACTTCTGCCTTTCTGCCATCTTCCTACCTGTCCCGTCCCCTCTCCCTCCCTCCCTGACCTCCCTGGTACCCTCAGGTTCAAACGTCTCCAGACAACCTCCTGGACATGTCCAAAAGCCAGGTCACAGAGTATTCAGGACTGTGCCCTGGAGGTGTCTGTTACAACCCGTCTCCTCTGGGCACTGGGACCCTGATCTGATTCCAAAGAAGTTACAGGTGCTTGGGGAGTGTGGAATTAATGGATGAGTGAGTGAGTGAAGGAATGAATAATTGAAGGAAAGAAGGAGGTTCTTTCCTTGTGCTATAGGCAGTTCACATACTGGAAAGTTCACAGGACAGAGGCCCTCGTCCCGAGCTTCACCCTCGGTGTGCGACCTCTGGCCTCTGCCTTCTAACCAACCCTTCCGTCTCTCTGAGAACCTCTCCAGAAACAGCGACATGCAGAAATTCGCTTTATTGACAAGATCACCTCACTGAATCTCGACCCAAACCAGCGCTACAAAATCATCTGCTATGTCACGTGGAGCCCCTGCGCTGCCTGTGCCGGGGAACTGGTTGATTTCATCAACGGTCAGGACAACCTGAGCCTGCAGATCTTTGCCTCCCGCCTGTACTTCCACTGGGTCAAGGTGTTTCAGAGGGGGCTGCAGCAGCTACAGGCAGCCCAGGTCTCAGTGGCTGTCATGACCCGCTCAGGTAGGAAGAGAGACAGAGCTGTCGGTGGACGGGAGGATCTGTAGTTCCAAGAGCGAAAGCCACTGAGTGGGAGTGGGGGAGAGGGGAGGCTGGACAGGAAGGACGGCGGCCCAGCTGAGACCCAAGGTGTGATACCACCTGAAGGCGAAATTCCAGGGACAGACTAATTCCAGGGAGAGGAAGAGAAGGAAGGGGAAAGGAAGGAGGGACGGACGGTGGCCCTGCTGGTGCAAGCTTGCTGCTCCCCTGCCCTTGGGGCCTGACTCAGTTTCTCTCTCTCATCTCAGAGTTTGAAGACTGCTGGGAAGAATTTGTGGATAACCAGGGGATGCCCTTCGAGTCCTGGGATAAGCTGGAGCAATACAGTGAGAGCATAAGCCGTCGGCTCCAGAGGATCCTGTCGGTGAGAAGCTCTCCCCGCTGCAGGCCCCTGGCCTCTCCACGCCCCGCCGACCCCCTTCCCAGCTTCAGCCCCACTTCTGTCTGTCAATCCTCTCCTTGCTCTCTCCCCACTGCCCCCCACTGCTTTCTCTTTTCTCATGACACCCCCTTTAGGTCCCCTCTTCCAGGGGCTCGCAGTTCCTTCCTTCTCTCTCTCTTCATAGACTTTTTTTAAAATACATTTTATTTTACTTATTTACTTTTGGCTGCGTTGGGTCTTTGTTGCTGCGCGCGGGCTTTCTCTAGTTGTGGCGAGCAGGGGCTACTCTTTGTTGCGGTGCGCATGCTTCTCATTGCGGTGGCTTCTCTTGTTGCGGAGCACGGGCTCTCGGCGCGCAGGCTCAGTAGTTGTGGCTCACGGGCTCTAGAGCGCAGGCTCAGTAGTTGTGGCGCACGGGCTTAGTTGCTCCATGGCATGTGGGATCGTCCCGGACCAGGGCTCACACCCGTGTCCCCTGCATTGGCAGGAGGATTCTCAACCTCTGCACCATCAGGGAAGCCCCTCTTCATAGACTCTTGTTAGCTTTCTGTTTCTCTTAAGGCATCCCTGGCCTGCCTTGATCCAGTTCTTTTCTTGTCCCGGCATTTTCAGCCTCGCCTCTGTTCCCCTTCCTCCCTCAGTTTCCTGCCAACCGAAGCTTTCTCATTTCTCTCTCAATAGCCCTCGAATTGGAATAATTTAGAGGATTCCTTCAGAGACTTGAGACTTGGATCCCCATCCCCTTCGTCGTTAAGAAGTGACTCAAGATGACAGGTCCTGGGGCATCTCACTGCTTCATAAACTGCTGGCTCTTAGGAGCAAAGAGCCAGCCCCACGGTCACCCCTGACCCTCACCCAAGTCCAGAGACCTTTCTTTCCTCTTTCATTCTTCTTTTTTCCTTTCTTTTCTAAGTGGGTAAATATTTTTATAATTGAAAAAATAAAGATAATTTGAAAGTCTGTAAAACTTGGGTTACTTTCTGAAAGGAGAATCAGGTTTTTCCTTCATAAAAAGATGAGTATAAAGAACTTTCATACTACAGCACTAAGGAAAAATTTACTTAAGAATTCCTAGTATAGGGACATCCCTGGTGGCGCAGTGGTTAAAAATCCACCTGCCAATGCAGGCGACACGGGTTCAAGCCCTGGTCCGGGAAGGTCCCACATGCCGCGGAGCAACTAAGCCCATGCACCTCAACTACTGAGCCTGTGCTCTAGAGCCCGTGAGCCACAACTACTGAGCCTGCGTGCCATAACTAATGAAGCCCGCACACCTTGAGTCTGTGCTCTGCAATAAGAGAAGCCACTGCAGTGAGAAGCCACTGCAATGAGAAGCCCGCACACCACAACGAAGAGTAGCCCCCGCTCACCACAACCAGAGAAAGCCCGCATGCAGCGACTACTAAAGCCCACGTGCCTAGAGCCCGTGCTCTGCAGCAAGAGAAGCCACCAAAATGAGAAGCACGCGCACTGCAACAAACAGTATCCCCTGCTGGCGGCAACTAGAGAAAGCCTGTGCAGCAACGAAGACCCAACACAACCAGAAATACATTAAAAAATTTTATAAAATAAAATAAAAATGGGCAAAAAAACTGAATCGACATTTTTCCGAAGAGGAAATGCAGATGGCCAACAGGCACATGAAAAGATGCTCAACATCGCTAATCATCAGGGAAATGAAAATCAAAACCACAATGAGATATCACCTCACACCTATCAGAATGGCTAGTATCAAAAAACACAAATAACAAACGTTAGCGAGGGTGTGGAGAAAAGGGAACCCTTCTACCCTGTTGGTGGGAATGTAAATTGGTGCAGCCACTGTGGAAAAGAGCACGGAAGTTTCCCAAGAAACTAAAAATAGAACTATCCTATGACCCAGCAATACCACTCCTGGGTATATATCTGGAAAAAAACAAGAACACTAATTTGAAAAGATACATGCATTCCAATGTTCATAGTAGCGTTATTTACAATTGCCAAGATATGGAAGCAACCTAAGTGTCCATCAACAGATGAATGGATAAAGAAGATGTGGTATATATATACAAAGGAATATTACTCAGCCCTAAAAAGGAACAAAATTTTGTCTTTTGCAGCAACATGGATGGACTTAGAGGACATTATGCTAAGTGAAATAAGTGAGACAAAACAAATACTGTATGATATCACTTATATGTGGAATGTAAAAAATACAACAAACTAGTGAATAAAACAAAAAAGAGGGCTTCCCTGGTGGCGCAGTGGTTGAAAGTCCGCCTGCCGATGCAGGGGACATGGGTTCGTGCCCCGGTCCGGGAAGATCCCACATGCTGCGGAGCGGCTGGGCCCGTGAGCCATGGCCGCTGAGCCTGCGCGTCCGGAGCCTGTGCTCCGCAACATGAGAGGCCACAACAGTGAGAGGCCCGCGTACCGCAAAAGAAAAAAAGAAGCAGACTCACAGTTATAGAAACAAACTAGTGGTTACCAGTGGGGAGAGGGAAGGGGGGAGGGGCAATATAGGGGTGGGGGAGTGGGAGGTGTAAGATAGGCTCCAGGATGTATTGTACAACACGGGGAATAGAGCCAATATTTTGTAATAACTGTAAATGGAAAGTAACTTTTTTTTTTTTTTTTGCTGTACGCGGGCCTCTCACTGTTGTGGCCTCTCCCGTTGCGGAGCACAGGCTCCGGACGCGCAGGCTCAGCGGCCATGGCTCACGGGCCCAGCCGCTCCGCGGCATGTGGGATCTTCCCGGACCGGGGCACGCACCCGTGTCCCCCGCATCGGCAGGCGGACTCTCAACCACTGCGCCACCAGGGAAGCCCTGGGAAGTAACCTTTAAAAACTGTATTAAAAATAAATTTTTAAAAAAAACCCATGTGTTCATATCAATAGATGCTGAACAGAACTTCATAGAATTCAGCCGTCATTAAAATGCTAAGTAAAATAGAAATTAAAAATGCTGAAGTGTACGAAATGATTTTTATAGAAAAGCAATAAATATTATTATAATGGCAAAATATTAAAATCATTTCAGTTAAATTGGGACCATGTCACCATTTACTCCTCATTGTCTTGGAGTTCTAAGGAATGGAATAAGACAAGGAAATTCCAGAAATTGTGTAAACATTGGAAAAGAAGATACAAACTTTCTCCTGTTATTGTTGATGATTTTATACCTTCCAAACCCGAGACTTGAATTTGAAAGGGAAAGAAAAAAGAGAAAAGACGCAGGGTAAACAAGAGGGCTGAAGTCAGAATTAATGTATAAAAGCTTTTCTCTATATTAACAACAATTACCTAAAAATGGAAAAGGGGGAAATATTACACTTAAAAAAGCAATAAGAAGTATTAAATCCAATCAACATACAAAAATCAGTTGCATTTCTTTACACCAATAATGAACAATCCGAGAAGGAAATTAAGAAAGCAATCCCATTCACAACAGAATCAAAAAGGATAAAATACTTAGGAGTTAACCAAGAAAGCCAAAGACCGCTCCATGGACAACTACAAAACACTGCTGAAAAAAATTAAAGAAGACACGGACAAGTGGAAAGACATCTCATGTTCATGGATTCGAAAAGTTAATATTGTTAAAACGTCCATACTACCCAAAATGATCTACAGATTCAATGTGATCAGTTCAAAATCTCAAAGTCATTTTTCGCAGAAATAGGAAAAAACATCCTAAAAGTTCATATGGAATTTCAAGGGATCCCAAATTGCCATGCAAACTTAGAACATGCATAAATTCTGGAAAAGACACAAAGTGTCAGAAATTAAAATCTGTATGACAGGGACTTCCCTGGTGGCACAGTGGTTAAGACTCCGTGCTCCCAACGCAGGGGGCCTGGGTTTGCTCCCTGGTCAGGGAACTAGATCCCATGTGCATGCCACAACTAAGAGTTCGAATGCCACAACTAAGGACCCCGCCTGCTGCAACCAAGACCTGATGCAACCAAATAAATAGGTAAATAAATATTTTTTAAAAAAAAAGGAATTCCCTAGCAGTCCAGTGGTTAGGACTCAGCCCCGTCACTGTCAGGGGAACTAAGATCTCACAAGATGTGTGCCGTTAAAAAAAATCTGTATGACAAAGAGAAACATAACAGTTTCTGATGCCATAAATAAATATTATTGTTAAAAAAGACTTGGCCTAACACTCAAAGATTTCAGTTTAAATCTCCTTAGTTTGTGCATCTCAATAAAGAATCAATCATTACATTATTCAGATCCTACAACCTTGATTGTTCTGAAATATTTTATCTGTGAATGTTTGGCCGGTTATTTAAGACATCTGAAGGGTTCAAAAAATCAATCATACTAGATCTGTAATTGCCATTTAAGTTTTAAGGGACTGTAGCTAGTCACATTAATAATTATGTTTAAATGCTTGAGGAAAACTGATTTTCAGAGCTATATTATTTTTACAAGTCGAGTAATAAACAAAGTACCAATACTAATGAGTATTCCCCTGCAAGCACAAAACACTCCTGGATATTGAAGAAACTATCAAAAATTTATTAAAATTAAGATTGCCTGGAAGTAACTGAAATCCAACCAGGGGCTTAAACCAGACAGAAGCAGGGCCTCTGAGGATGGCCGTGAAGTTTGTTCACCTCACAACTCCAGAGTCTTCCGTTCATGTCCTGTGCCCTGTGAACAGCACTCCCTGGGCTTGTGCAATATGGCAGCCCTGGATGGGGAAGTCCAGATAGAAGCTGCAGAGCTCGGAAAATGGGCCCACAGCCATTCAGGACCTGGGCTGATTCCAGCTTTCTGCTGTCATCCTCAGGATGTGCTGGACCTTGGTCCTTGTGGCCCAGAACATAGCCCCATCATAACATCTGTGTTCTGTAGCTGGATGTGGGGAGAGGGGAAGAAAGGTCAAAGGACCAAACCAGCTGTCTCTTAGGAGGGGTCCCAGAAGCTGCTATACGGCATTTATTTTCACATCCCACTGAGCAGGACTTAGTCATTCGGCCACAACTAGCAGCAAAGGCGTATGGTAAATGTGGCCTTTATTTTGGATGGCCATGTAACTTGCTAAAAATCATGGGTTATAGACTCTGAAAAAAAGGGGAATAAAAAGAGTGGGATAATTAGTAGTTTCTATCCCATTTGTGAGAAAGCTTTTAATAATAAATGTGAAATATGTATGTACTGAGTTGGGTAGTATCCCCCCCTTTCCAGGACCTCAGAATATTGCCCTTATTTGGAAATAGAATCGTTCAGAGGTAATTATTTATGATGAGGTCACACTGAAGTATGGTGGACCCTTCATCTAACAGCACTGGTGTCCTTCAAGAAGAGGAGAGACACAGACTCGCATGGCGAAGTTCGTATGGGGTGAGAGATGGAGGCTGCAGTGATGATCTACAAACGAAAGAACACCAAGGAGTGCCAGCAACACCAGGAGAGAAAGGCCCCAACTGGAAAGGACACAGGAAAGATTCTTCCCTAGCGCCTCAGAGAAAGTACAGCCTGCCCACACCTTGATTCCAGACTTCTGTCCTCTAGAACTGTGAGAGGATACATTTCTGTCACTTAAAGCCACCCATTTGGTGACACTTTGTTATGGCAGCCTAGGAAACCATTACGATGTACATATATATAAATAGTGGTCCAATAAATCAGCGATAACTAATTTTAAAATGTTTGTGTGTGTTTGGTGTGGGGGAATACTATTCACAACTGTAACAAAAATCATGAAATGCCTAGGAAGAGTCCTAAGAAGAAATAAGTACACTGTATGAATGGAATTGTTAAACCATAATAAAGGACATAAAATAGAAGCTACATAAAGTGAAGAAGCATTGAATGTTCCTAGAGAAAATATTTTATTTTTCTTTCTCCTTTCTTCTATAAATTCAAAATAATATTAACCAAAATTTCATTTGAAAATTTTATATAATTTGAGAAATCCAATTCTAAACTCAATATGGAAAGGGAAAATCTGCAAGAATAGCCAAGACAATTCTGAAAAAGAATAACATGTTGCTGGGGGGCAGGGAGGAGAATTGCCCTGCCAAGTATTTAAAAACTTTAAAAACATTAAATGTTAAGCACACCATAAAGCTATAGTAGCCAAAATAGGTTAAAACTGGCCAAATCTGAGAAATTTTGAGCATTCAAGTAAATAGTGATCATAATGAATGATAGCCATTGAATAAAATAGGAAACCATGGGGCTTCCCTGGTGGCGCAGTGGTTGAGAGTCCGCCTGCCGATGCACGGGACACGGCTTCGTGTCCCGGTCCGGGAAGATCCCACATGCCGCGGAGCGGCTGGGTCCGTGAACCACGGCCGCTGAGCCTGCGCGTCCGGAGCCTGTGCTCCGCAACGGGAGAGGCCACAACAGTGAGAGGCCCGCGTACCGCAAAAAAAAAAAACAAAAAACCAGGAATCCATACTAATATAAATAACTACACGGAAAGTGTGATGAGGAAGGGATTTTACATAGTTTCAAATTATAGGCAGACCTTGTTTAATTGCGTTTCACTTTATTGTGCTTCACAGATACTGGTTTTTTTTTTATTATTTTATTTTATTTATTTATTTTTGGCTGCGTTGGGCCTTCATTGCTGCGTGTGGGCTTTCTCTAGTTGCAGCAAGCAGGGTCTACTCTCCATCGCGGTGCATGGGCTTCTCACTGCGGTGGCTTCTCTTGTTGCAGAGCACGGGCTGTAGGCACGCGGGCTTCAGTAGTTGTGGCACGTGGGCTCAGTAGCTGTGGCGCACGAGCTTAGTTGCTCCGTGGCATGTGGAATCTTCCCGGACCAGGGCTTGAACCTGTGTCGCCTGTATTGGCAGGCGGATTCTTAACCACTGCGCCACCAGGGCGGTCCCGTTTGTTTGTCTTTTAAAAATATTTAGTTATTTATTTGGTTGCGCCAGGTCTTAGTTGCAGCACGTGGGCTCCTCAGTTGCAGTATGCGAACTCTTAGTTGTGTCATGCCTGTGGGATCTAGCTCCCTGACCAGGGATCGAACCCGGGCCCGTGCATTGAGAGCACGGAGTCTTAGCCGCTGCGCCACCAGGGAAGTCCCCGACACTGTGTTTTTTACAAACTGAAGGCTTGTGGCAACCTTGCATTCAGCAAGTCTATTAGCACCATTTTTCCTACAACATTTGCTCACTTTGTGTCTTTGTGTCACTTGGAAATTCTCTCAACATTTCATGCTTTTTCATTATTATTATATTTGTTATGGTGATCTGTGATCAGTGATCTTTGATGTTACTGTTCTAATTGGGTTTTTTCATTTTGTATCTTTATTTTATTTTATAAAGAAATTTACTTATTTATTTATTTTTGGCTACCTTGGGTCTTCATTGCTGAGCACGGGCTTTCTCTAGTTGCAGTGAGCAGGGGCTACACGTGGTGGCTCCTCTTGTTGCGAAGCATGGGCTCTAGGCGCACAGGCTTCAGTAGCTGTGGCACGCAGGCTCAGTAGTTGTGGCACACGGCTTAGTTGCTGCGCTGCATGTGGAAATCTTCCTGGACCAGGGATCGAACCCGTGTCCCCTGAATTGGCAGGCGAATTCTCAACCACTGCACCACGAGGGAAGCCCAATTTGTATTTTTAAATTAAGTTATGTACATTTTTAAAGACATAATGCTATCGCACACTTAGTAGACTACAGTATAGTGTAAACAAAACTTTTATATGCACTGGGAAACCAAAACTTTTGTGTGACTTGCTTTATTTCGGTATTTCCTTTATTGTGGTAGTCTGAAACCAAACCTGCAATATCTCCAAGGTACGCCTATACCTCCTCCAGAAAATATTTATTAACTTCAAAACAAAAAGAGTAACTTCACAGTGGAGAAGGCTGGCAGACGCCATCTTAATCAAATAATCAAACTGGATAGCATGAGTAGTCGTATCCGGATGGGGTACCGTGGCAACACAGCATCACTTTTGTGATATTCCTGCTGAAGATGCATGACCTGAATCGAATCACAAGTGATGAAATAAAATTTATATTTTAAGGCAGGACAAGAAAAATTAAACATAAAATTCTCTCTCTGCGTGTTCATTTGGGCCTCCTCCCTCCCTCCCTCCTTCATGTGCGGTGAGCATCTGCATTACATATTAACCAGAGCTCCTCAAAGACGGGAGTGCCTACTTGACCATAAAGATCAATTTTTTCCCTTTCTTCTGAGGCTAGCAATGTAACTTTTTCAAGAATAGCTTTCTCTCCCAGCGCTGTAGGGCGTCGTGATGACTTGCTGCTCGCTTTGTCGAGGCTTACCTGGACTACGTATCCTTGGCGAACTTTAAGTAAAATACCAGTATGTGCTTTCAATGTATGACCCTTTGTCTCGAAAATGTATATGACTGCGCCTTTGACTTCTAATTAACAGGCGGAAGAGTTCTCAGAGCTTTCTGAGAATCTGCTTCCCAGGTTATAATCCTCAGTTTGGCTCAAATAAAATTCCCCTTTTTCTTCTTAACTTGCCAGTTAATTGAATTTTCATCGACATGAGGAAACATCAGGTGAGCCCAAATTCAGGGGCACACTTCAGATGGCTCAGTTACCTGTCATTGGTCATATAGCACTCCTAGCTGAAGGGAGCTGGGGAGGGGAACGGGGAAATTGAGTGTTTCGTTGGATAATTGCCACTTCCTCTCCTCCTGAATGATGAAGGTTCTACTAGCAGGAAGACGAATTGGGTGGGGAGGCAACTGTTATGAGCTGATTTGTGTCCCCCCCTTGAAGTTCACGTTGGAGACCTAATCCCAGGACCTCAGAATGTGACTGCATTCAGAGATAGAGCCTTTAAAGAGGTGATTAATTAAATGAGGTCATGGGGTGAACCCTAATCCAGTATGAGTGTTGTCCTTATAAGAGGAAACTGACACACATAGAAGGAAGACCACGTGAAGACATGCGGAGAAGACAGCCACCTACAAGCCAAAGAGAGAGGCCTCAGGAGAAACAACTCTGCTGACACCTTGATTTCAAACTTCTAGCCTCCAGAACTGTGAGGACATAAATGTTTGCTGTTCCAGCCCCACCCTCCATTTGTGGTCCTCTGTTCCGGAGGCCCTGGGACACTAATGCAGCAATAAAAGTGTCAACCTCGGTGTGGAGCAGGGTTGGGGAGGGCAGGACTCAGGAGACAGTCAGCCCCCCCAGGCCCTTCTTCAGCAAGAAGTGGGTACAAAGCTCCGGAAGCAGGGGATGGGAGGGTGCTTTATGGCTGTTGGGAACACTATTCCCTCTTCCCTGTTGCGTGCTCTGACCCTGACGTCCAGGTCAGAAGCCTATTGGGAAAGCCCTCCCCAGCCCCCATAGGAGCCAACCTGGCTGGTCATTTCTAGAAATCTGACCACTCTGTTCATACGTCACAATGTCCAGAGTGGGAGTGTTCTCGAGGTCTGTTTGAAAAACTAGACTCTTTGTTGCTTGGGAGACCTGTCCCCACCCCTTACCTGTCCTCCTGAGTGCGCCCTCTACCTGCTGCCCTGTCAGCTCTGATTGGCCCCCGTGCTACTCTGACCTCGGCCACTTTGATACCTTCTGGAAATTCCTCACCATCTCTCCTTCGTTGGATGCCTCCTTCCCTGTTTTGCAGTCCTGCTCTCCATCCTCCTCTAGTTTCAGCTTGACGGTCATTTTCCTGGGATTTTAGGAGGGAGAAAAAATAAATGCCTGGGGTCAGTTTGCCATCTTGAACCAGAGGTGTGGGTTGTGCTGGCTGAATGATTGGACAGATGAAAGAATCAAGAGGAAAGTGAACGAATGGTTGAGCAGAGGAAAAATGTTCACGCCAGTGACTGAGGGCTGGCAGGCGGACAGCTCCTGGGGGCAGCTGGACTGCTGCGCTTCAACCAGACCTTGCCCCGTCCTTGGCTGCCCTGAGGCTCCCCCGACACCCCGCCACACAGCTTCCTTGGCAAGACTCCTTTCTCTCTGTGGTAGGCAGGGACTCCCATCCCACTCCCAGCCTCCCAAAGTCGGAATGCGCCCAGCGGGGAGAGAGACTGAAGAGAGATCAAACTTCCAGGGAAGATCACTAGGGGTGTATGGGTGTTAGGATCACGCCCGGCTCAGATGCGACTGATTCCACTAAAGGGTGGGGTCCAGGAAAAGACTGAAGGCCCTGGGTTGCGGTGCTGGGGTTGGATGCGGAAGGCCCGACCTGGGGGCATGTGGGGCTGCAGCCCCCAACGCTGGGAGCCAGTGTCTCTTCCCCTTTCCCGTCACATTTTCAAGGACAGCTGGGAAACTTCAGAAAGCCGGGAAGGCTGCTGGCTGCCCGGTCCCAGGCCAGGGCGGACTCCCTCTGCCCCTCCAAGGGCTCTCTCACTTCCCCCACCTTCTGGGGGGTCTTCTCTTCTCTTCCTTTTCACAGTTGCTGGCCCTGTGGTTCTCTACATGGCTTCTCAAGGTCGGTGGCCTCCTTTCCTCCCAGCCGCTCTCTCCCCTGGCTGCCACCCCTTCTGTTCCCAGGCTCCATCCGCACCCCTGCCACCCCTGCCGTTCCTCCCACTTGCCTTAAATCCTTCCTCTCTCGTCCATCTTTTCTCTTGCTCGGCTGGCCCTCTTTCTTCTTCTTCGGTTTTTCCTTTTAGAAGGCAGCGAGGAATGAAGGTGGGATGTTGACAGCTGACCTCTAGAAAAGTCACTCGCAGTGAGCTCTCTGAAGGCCCCAACCAGGAGAAACCTCGAGGCTGCCCCCATCACTCCATGGAAGAGTCAGAACCAGACCTCGGCCCAGATGTCCACCACAGAGCTCACAAGAAGAGAAGCGGCTCTCAGGCATGGACCAAGGAGCCCTGGGTGTCCCCAGGGCCCTTTCAGGGGTCTTCAAGGTCAAAAGCTTTTCATGATAATGTTTAAGATACTGTTTGTCTTTCCCACTGTATGCTCTCACAAGTGTATGGTGGAATTTTCTAGAGGCTACATACCATGGGCTATTGCAACAGACAATGCAGAAGCAGACACGAGAACCCAGCTATCTTCTGTTAAGCCAGACGTGAAAGCGATTTGAAAAAAAAAAAACAATGGCAATTCTTCTAATTTTTTTTGTTTTGGAAAATGTAATTATTTTCATGAAATATTATTTATATCAATATGTAATAGGTCAATATTATTTTTTAATGAATATATATTTTAAAAATTTCTCCATGTTAATGTCTAATACAGTAAATATTGAAAGATATAACCCACGTACACAAAGCTCTGTGGGCTTCTCAATAATTTTTAAGACTCTAAACTGGTCCTGACACCAAAGAGCTTGAGAACTGCTTGTGGAGAGATTAATACTGAGACACAGGCTCAAATTCCTGGCTCCCTGCGACGTGGCTGTGCGGACTTGAATAGCTAACCACACCCTCTCTGTTTGCCCCACGCATAAAAGTGGGCGCAGTAATGGTGCCACCACAGAAGCTTGTGCTCAGGTAACACATCTGAGAGTCAGGCTGCGCATCTGTACCAGGGTCCCACGCGACCTTTCTTGGGGACCCAGAATCAGGGTGACGGCTCAGAGCTGAGGGCAAGGCCTGCTAAGTCCTCCAGTCTCTAACTGGAGTTATCAAGGAGCTGCCAGGGAAGAGGCCAGACTCTCCCCAGGGCAAGAACTAAGAGGCAGCAGGAGCTCGCCCACCCACTGCCTTCTCGCCTCTTCCCAACCAACCCTGACCTTGGACCCCTGCCATCACCCCTGTGGCTTTATCTACCACTTATGTGCCCACCAACACTTTAAACTCAGAACGAAAAACTGACTGGATCGTCTTCCTTCTGGTTGCTCAGCTCCTGTCCTCTCGCCCTCCTCTCTGATTTTAGCCGTGGAGGGTAGATGGTCCATCTTCACTTCCTGCCCCGCGGACTCCTCTGATGCCCTTGACCTCTGTAGGAACACAGCTCCTAGGTACAAGGGAGTCAGCGACCCTGGGACCCTTGCCAATGAGGGACAGGAGCCTGCAGATAAACACTCCCGTCTCCGGTCCTCCGGGGTGACAATCTGCAGGGGGCGGGGGGGCACTGGAATGCTTCTCACAAAGTCTGAGTGGAATCAAGCCCCTGTTGCCCACGGCATCAACCTCAGTGGCACACCTTATCCTGGCTTTTCCTCCTTCCCTGTCCCTCTCTCCCCAGTGCTTACTCCGTCCCCCTAGGAGTAAGGACTTTTTTTTTTTTTTCAACTTTACTTTTATTTAAAATGAGGCCACATTTTCCTCTTATAAAAAGAGTTCAACTAGCACTGTCGATTTTCTCATCTGTAAAACAAGAGTACTGAACCAGCTGACTACATTCACTCAGAACTCAATTTCTTGATCGTATGATCACTAAGGCTCTCCCTACATCTAATACACTAAAGTTCTAAGCAAAGGAAAATATAGTACTAACGACATGTTTTGATTTTTATTTCTTAGAGTTCAAGCGTCCACCATTCACCTTGGTCTAAGCTTAAGGAACCATTCAAGGGGATACAGTGCAGATGGGAGGGGTAAACAGAACCCTCGCACAAGCTGTACCGTGTTGCAATCAGGCTTCCATTTGAAAAATAATGTCGGAGTCCTTGTAATGTCCCTAGTCCTTACTCCACCTCCAAAAGACCTGCCCCCAAGCCTAGTCCCAGACTCTTGCGCTCATGGATGCGGTAGCAGTTTGCGGGGACTGCTGTAACAAAGTTAAGACTGGGCGGCCTGAGCAACAGGAATTTATGTTCTCGCAGTGCTGGAGGCTGGAAGTCCAAGATCGAGGTGTTGGCAGGGCTGGTTCCTTCTGAGGGCTGTGAGGGAAGGATCTGTTCCAGGCCTCTCTCCTTGGCTGGTAGATGGCCATCTTCCTCCCATGTCTCTTCTTATCACCTTCCTTCTATGTCTGTCTCTGGGCCTAAATTTGCCACCAGTTGCACTGGATTAGGGCTCATCCTAATGGCATCATTTTCACTTGATTACCACTGTCAAGACTCAATCTCCAAATGAAGTCGTATTCTGAAGCACTGGAGGTTAGGACTTTCCCATATGAATTCTGGGAGGTGAGGGGGTGGGGCTGGCTCTGGAGACACAATTCAACCCATAAGAGAAACCGAAGCTAAGACAGAGGTCCTGCACGTGGGTCTCAGAGACGGATCTTCAGGGTGGGATGTGCACCCCAATCCCCCACCAGACAGCAACAGGGACCCTGGGATAATCCCTGACATGCTGCGGCCTCACCACACCTGTGCACTGGGACGGGCTGCAGACGAAGCACTGGACACACAACAGCTCTAGCCCTGAATATAGAGTTGGCTCAGAGTAAAAGCCTGAATAAAGGGAATGGCAGCCCCAGGCCAGCCCACTATCCGCTCAGGCCATGCTGTGAAAGCCAGAAGGCCTCTTCTACGTTTTTTTTTTTTTTTTTTTGCGGTACGCGGGCCTCTCACTGTTGCGGCCTCTCCCGTTGCGGAGCACGGGCTCCGGACGCGCAGGCTCAGCGGCCATGGCTCACGGGCCCAGCCGCTCCGTGGTATGTGGGATCTTCCCGGACTGGGGCACGAACCCATGTCCCCTGCATCGGCAGGCGGACTCTCAACCACTGCGCCACCAGGGAAGCCCTCTTCTAGGTTTCCTTTTGTTTTGGAAAGTAGAGTTACTTTCCATGTATTTATATCAATCATATTTTTTTTTGTATTTTATTTATGAGAGTGTTTAAAGAGCCCCTGACCTCCTGCACCCACGGGGCAGATCCTGCTGGCCATGGGGCCTGACAGTTAGTTGTAAGAGAGAAAGAGCTGCAAAGGAGACTGAACACACTGCCTCATGGGCCTCTTATGCTAAGTTGAGGGCCAACAGGGAAGAGGCAGAACTCGAAGCCCTGGGATGAAAACATTAGGGATAACGGGCCCAAGAAACTTGACCACCACAATCCCCTGACCTCTCTGGCTGGCATTGGAAGACGGCCGACTACCTGGTGACCAAGTAAGGGCTTCACCTGAGGCAGATACTCCTCAAGATCGCACGTTTCCTTCTCAATTCACCTTCGCCTCCCCCTCCTTTTCCCAGCATTGACCAGGCAGGGAGCACACTCCTTACCCAGGAGGAAATAACTTACCCACCGGAAGACGTGCGAGACCCACAGACACACAGGAACAGGAGTGTCAAGAACACGTGTGGGGCTGGATCTGAGGGTTTGCAACTTCGAGGGGAAAACTAACCAGACAGGGAGAATGTATGGACATGAGAGCATCGCCATGTCTCAGGATTTGGCAAGCTGACAAGGACACCTGGCGCCAGCCCCATGTACTGCCAAGATGGCTCTGGGGGGCCTGGGAGGTCTGGAGGGCTCACCCCCAGGGCTGCAGCTCTTTTCTCGGCACAGCTGTGACACCATCACAAGCAATGATCAGATGCCCAAGAGCTTTTTTTTAAAATCATCTTTAATGTAGTTTTAATATTTTTTGCCTCATTTACCAGATAAATCATCTAAATAAATAGATGCTATACAGTCTCTTACCAATATCAGTACAAAAATAAAACCACGCTCTGCATCTGCTCTAGCTCTCCCCGCACACACTCACTCTGAAACGGCGTGTGCTTGGAATTGACTCGCGCCCCCAACCCCTCCCAAATACATTCATTTAGTCTGAACAAAGCTCGACGCTCATTCTGTGCAAAGGAAGCGTTCTTGTGCTGAGACCCGGAGGCCAGGCTGGCCAGTTATAAAGCAAAAGCGAAACCACCTGACAAGCCAAGCGCCCTCCCCCAGGGCAGGAGCCAGGGGGAAGCTGGTGGAGGGACCACCATCCTAAGAGCGGCGGTGATTCCCGAGTGGCCGCGCCACGGGCGGAGAATATGCCCCTCGCCCCACCCCACAGCAAAAGAAAAGTACCAACCGGTCTCTCTACATTCAAAACAGGTGGGGCTGGGGGAAGGAAAGGCAGGTGGTCCAACCTTTTCAACGCCCACCCCCAAGTGAGTACTGGCCTTCTCGGGTGGCAGTGGGGTGGGAGGTCGTGCCCACCCTGCCCCCTCTCACCCCAAGGCCCTCTGGGACGCTCAGGGCTGGAGGAGTCCTGCAAGGCCACTTCCAGCCCCTCACAGAGGCCACCGTCCTGGGTCCTGGGCAGGAAGGTCCTAACAGCCTGCAGCCCTTCCTCCAGGGAGCCTCCGCTCCCAGGTCCGGCCCTCCAGAGAGCAGGGCGCCCTGCGGGCTGTGAAGGGCTGAGAGAGGCTAGAAGTGCTCCTCTGTGGCAGCTGCCTCACCCCACAAGAGAGGCCCCAGACCCGCAAACTACACAAACAGCTCTTCAAAGTGAGGCAGGAGGAGGCCACGTGTCCCCTGGGGCTGCGGAGTGTGACTTCTCTTGGAAGCTGAAGCCAGCCGAGTCCCAAGCCAGGGCCCACAGCTTTCCGTCAGCGCGACACCCCTGCCCACCACCCTCCCCTCGCCGGGAGCCCCTGATCTGGGACAGCTTCCCACTCAGGCTGCCCTTCCCCTCCCCAGGGTCCCGCAGCTGGGGAGGTTCCCCACTGCCCCTTCGTTCCCTGGTCCACCCCCAGACTCCCCTAGACACAACCCCCTAGCCTGGGGGTGAATCAAGTCATGGGGTGGGGGGGAGGAAGCCATCCCCCAATGGAAGCACTGAATTGACCCTGGACAACGAAGGATTAAGGAGGAAGGGGAGACAGACACTCAGGGATCTGGGATCTTGCCAGCAAGGCACCCCAAACAAAAATGGGGTGCAGGCTGTCTTTGGTTTGGGAACTTGGGAAGAAGAGTCTGGGGGAAGAACTGCCCTAGTCGAGCCTCAGCAGGATTCTGCCCACTTCCTCAGGACACAGCAGAGCATGGAGACAGCCCCGGGGGAGGGACCTGAGTGCCTGGTCTGACAATGGGGAGAGGCGAGGGGGCCAGCCTTTCACTTGCTCCCCTGGGGCCCACCCCCAATCTGGCTTTTTCTCCCCTGCAGGACCAGGATAGGGGAGAAGTCACTCCTTCCTGCCAGGGGAGCCACTAGTCCACAGGGCACGTCTGTGCAAACCAGAAACAGAGCGCCCCTCTTCTGGCAGACACAGGCCCCTGCCAGGGTGGGGGGCTCGTGCACAGCCTGACCCATCACCCACTACAGCCCGACCACAGGAAGACATGGCAGAGGTCCCGCCGCAGAGAAACAAGGTTAGTCCCAGCTGCAGCACTGAGGGTGGATGCGGGGGAGACCCAGAATGGAAGGAGGAAGGGTGTCAGGAGTCGAGGGCTGCCCTGAGAAGGTGGTGGGACGCTTCCTCCCTCCCTGACCACCCACGCCCATGTCTGGTTGGCTGAGTTGAAGGGGAGGGCAGAAAAAGAGGGGAGACAGAAGGGCTGGAAAGTCACCTGAGTCAGAGAGAACAGGAGCCCCGGGGGTGGGGGGACAGGGCACAAGTGCCTCAGAGCTCGCGCCGGTGCACAGCACACATGTACACGCTTGCACGCCCGTGGCTACCCAGGTGACACCACAAGACTTCATCCGCACGCCTGGAGCGTCGGAGGCCATCCAGCTGCCCCCTGGCCGGAGCCTTGCCCTCCACTGACAGCTATCCACGCTGACTCGGATAGGTCCTGTCAGGCGAAGTGCTGTGCAAGGTGGGATGAGCGGGGCTGCCTACAGCAAGCTCTTCTGTGCTGTGAATCACTCCCCCCACCACCCCGCCCCGTCCACCCGGTCAGGAGGCTTGCAAGACCCACTGCACACGTCTGCGGACCGGCGCATGCAGTCATGAGGGCGCGAGGGGCCGTGTGCACACACCTGCGGGGCTGGGTGTGCAAGTGAGCAGTTTGCACGGGCCAGGCGATGGAGCTGGGGCGGGTAGCTCTCAGCGATGGAGCTGGGGCGGGTAGCTCTCAGCGGAAGGGGCTTAGCTGTCAGCTGCCCCCAGGGGAAAGGAGAGACCTTTCTGAAGGGGTGGGACGTGCCCAGCAATCTCAAACCCTTCCCAGCCCCTTAGCTCTGTGACCCAATCACTTCTGGTCAAAGCCAGCCTCCATATCCCCCCGCAAAGCTGGAGTGGAAAGTTAAAAATAAAGACCCCTCCCCAAACACACACACACAAAAAGGCAAAGGGGAAACCAACCAGAAAGGCTGGGGTGGGCTGCTTAAGGGGAGGGTTCAGGCCTTCCCATCCTCCTTTAGTCCTGGGGACCAGCTGCTGTCTCTCTAGAGAAGAATGGTGATGGAGGTGTCCGGGGGAGGCTGGTCCTGTCTCCATCCTACCCTGGAGATGGTACCCCAAGTGACAGAGCAGTGCCAGGCCTCCCCAGGCCCAGCCCTGACACAGACCCAAGGCCGCCCTGTAAACGTCCGCGCAGAGAAAGGGGCGGGGCGGTGGGAGAGTGTTGGGATCTTCCCCCCTTCTCCTCATCAATGTTTCTTTAAATAAAATAATTACCCACCCCAACCCCTCCCCATTTCTGGAAGTCCCCACCCCAAGCCCAAAAGAAAACAGTTGAAGAAGAGTAAAAATGGTGATTCAGAACTTCCCGCTGCGGTCTCGGAAGAAGCCCTCAGCTGCCTGGGCCTCGCGGAAGGTGACGGTGATGGAGTTGGCGGTGATATCGGTCACTGTCACTTCACTTGAGGGGAGCGTGGGTGTCCAGGAGGGGGGCCCCTCGGCCAGATCTGCGTCTGCTGCAGCCACGGGACAAAGACACACAGACAGACGGGGGACAGCGTTGGCAACAAGGTGGGGAAGGTGGGCGTGGGTGGCAGCTTGTCGACCACCTCCCACCCCACCCCCAACAACTGATTTTCTTCTGAGTCTCCAGCCAGGTCAGGGCCTAGTTCAAGGCTGGACACACAGGAAGACGTCACTACATGTACCTTCCCTGGCTGGACACGAACTCTTCCCGAGTGGGACCACGGAAAGAGCTCTGGGCTTGGTGCCAGGGTCCCTGCAGGCTCTGTGGCCTCAGGAGCACCCAGGCCCTCTCTGGGCACTGGACCAGCTGGACCTGAGGACTAAAGGGACCCTTCCAGCTCTGAGGGTCCCTGGGTCTGAGCCTCGGGGCTGGGCCGCCTTACCCTCCTCTTCAGGGGGCTGCTCAGCAGGCTCCCACTCGCTGGCCGCCTGCAGGACGTCCGGGGCCGCTGACTCCTGCAGGAAGAGCTCCCGTCGATGGCTGTGACTCTCCAGGTTGGGCCCGCGGGGCGGGAACTTCTTGCGTGAGAGCCGCAGGTACTTGTGGGCCTTGCGGGGCTTGCGGAGCGGGAAGGGCAGGGTGGGCACCAAGGGGCCCTTGTCCACCAGCTCGGGTGCCCCCGCCTTGACCACCCCCTCGGGGCTCCCGCTGCCGAGTGGGCGCGTCAGGGAGAAGCAGAGCTTCTCCTTGCCCTTGGCCTTGTGGGAGCTCCGCAGGTCCATGCTGTACAGCCGCTGCGGGGGCAAGCCAGGGCACGGCGGATCAGCCCTGCCCTCCCACCCACTGCCGCGCCTTTGCTCGTGCCGGCCCTCCCGCCCGGGGTCCTCTTCCCCGTGTTTCAGGGCTCAGAGCCAGCCGGCATCCCGCCCCTCACCCCAGCCCAGAGCGCTCCCCCTGACCAGCCCCAGCCCTGGGACCTGGCCCAGCTAGCCAAGAGGCCTCACAGTGCGGCCTCGCCTCCCAGGGCCCTGTAAGTGGCTCCGGGACGGGGCCTCGGGGCACGTTCCTTTGGTCCATGGCGGAGGCACACAAGCGGTACAAGGTGAAAACTGACCAACAAAAAACACACCTGCATTTATGAGGCAGATAAATTAAGGAGTTATTCTTCATTACAGGGGAGGAATCTTTGCTTCTAAAGGACCCCCAAAAGCTGAAACGGCCAGCTCGCTAGGGAAATGGTGTGAGGCACGGGGCTCTGAAGCTTCCTGGGAAAAGTTAACCAGGGGTACACATGGCACCGGGGTGCACCATGTCACCCAGCCACAGGAAGGTCTGCCAGCAGCCTGCAGACACCCCTCGATTCCCCCTGGACTCTCCTGGGCTCTGAGCCGCAGGGGGGCCCTGGCTGGGTCCAGACATCTGCTGCCCTGCCTCCTTCTTGCTTAAATGGGCTGGAGGGCACATTCTTCTGCCATTCAAAGACTGAAGTTTTATAATTTGTGCATTTGTCTTACTGACTTTTGGGGGAAATTTATACAAACCCAAGAAAAATCCTTGGTGCTAAGATGTTGGGGGGGCCTGGATCACTCTGGGACAGTAGCTTCTCCTGCTACCTGTCACCAGAGGCCAAGAGTTCCCAGGAAGAGAGTGAGGCCAGCAGATAGGAACTGTAGGTCAAACATCTCCAGTTGGGGGCAGAGATCACATGTGCAAGTTCCATTCCTCAGTCCCACCAGCTAATCCCCATCACTCAGCATGGGGCGCAGGTTGTCATGGTGATGGGAGGAGAGTTGAACTGGGAGGAGACTGTGAAGATACTGCAGTGCTAAGAGGGCTTATCCCATATGCAGCTTTATCAAAACCCACCCCTTCAGCCTGGCTCATACACCATCACAGGCCTCGTAACTCTCATACAGTTCTGTCCTTCTCTACCTCACCATGAGAGAATTACAGCTACTAACGGGTCCAGGAGCACCAGGACTCAGATCTGGGTTTTAATCCAGCTGTGTGACTCTCGATGGAATGGACAGGAGGTTGGACATGGCTCACACTGCACGTGGACCAAGAAGCCTTATTTTTTGGCTTCAAATTCCCGGGTGGGCCTTATTAAATTAAGGACAGCAGGTATTCTTATCATCCCGATTTTACAGATAAGAAAACTCAAGCTCAGAGATTTGCCTCAAATCACATAACTACATCACTTCAGACTCCATCCTCTTTTCAGTGCGAACCAGTGAAAGTAGCAAAGTGTCCCCAAGACCTGGGTAACACGGGCTGCCAGTCTTGTGGCAGAGGGCTTCTTCTCACTCAAAATGACACATTTCTAGGGAATTCTCTGGTGGCACAGTGGTTAAGAATCCGCCTGCCAATGCAGGAGACATGGGTTTGAGCCCTGGTCCGGGAAGATCCCACATGCCGCGGAGCAACTAAGCCTGTGCACCACAACTACTGATCCTGTGCTCTAGAGCCCCCAAGCCACAGCTACTGAGCCCGTGCGCTGCAACTACTGAAGCCCGCGCGCCTAGAGCCCATGCTCCGCAACAAGAGAAGCCACCGCGATGAGAAGTCCGCGCAACGCAACGAAGAGTAGCCCCCACTCGCCGCAACTAGAGAAAGCCTGCGTGCAGCAACCAACACCCAACGCAGCTAAAAAAATAATAATAATAAAAAGTAAATTAAAAAAATTTTTTTAAATAATTTAAAAAATGATACATTTCTAGACCATTCCAAGGCTATGGTTCCAGAATTCTATGAATCTCCTTTTCTTGGATTCTAAAATTCCAGACGCCCCTGTTCCCTCTTCTAAAGTTTATGCTTCTAAGATTCTCAACTACTACAATTTTGTATTTTGGGGACTTGGAGCATCAAGATTCTAAGCTTTCAGAATTCTAGGATCCCGTAAGCCATACACCCACCCTCCCTCCCTCCACAGTACCTTCCACCCACGGTGTCTTCCAGGGGCACCAGCCCCACATTCTGACTTTTCCCAACTCCTCCCATTGAAACTTACCCACTAAGTGCCCCGCCCCACCCCACAGTGTCCTGGGTGGAGCCGAGGAGGGTTAGTGGTTCCGCAGAACTATCCAGTGCAAATGCACGGATGGGCAGGGGCTGGTGGGAGGAGCAAGGGGGCCCTGTGGGCGGGCACCAGAGCTGGTGGGGTTACCTGCAGCAGAAGCCGCTTGGGTTTCGGACCTCTCTTCCTATACCCCGATGCTCGGTCTCTCTCCTCCCTGGGGTGCAAAGCAGATGGCAGAACAAAAGGAAACACTGTTGACATTTAAGGGAAAGTAAGGCATCCGCTCCACCCAGCTCTCTGCTGTCTATGGGGGAGGGGGACACCCTCCACAGGCCACCCCCTAATCCTGGGGTAGGGCTCCTCACTTTAGACCATAACAATGGGGTCGTGTGTTCAACTCCCAGGGCTGCATCTTCCCACCTGACTAAAGGTGAGGGCACAGCGACTGGTCCCAATTGCTAGAGGTGGGACTCGGGGGACATCTCCAAAAATATGTGGGTCTTCACGGCCCCAGGGTCATGCCAGACCTCTTCTCTACATGCACTGGGAACAGCCCCCAAAACAATGTAGTTCCAGTTTCCACGCTTAGGAGACATCTACAGAAACCTGTTAATTCAATTTGCCTTGAATGCCCCAGGGGGACTGATGAGAATGGCCACGAGTCCTTTCGCAAGCGAAGTTCTGCCCAGACCTCCCCCCAGTCTGGCATCTCCACGAACCTGGTGGGGAGGACAGGCCCCCATTTGTCTGTATCATCTGGTTGGGGAAGGGGAGAAAAACTAGCCTGCGTTCAGTCCCCAGTAGATGCCAGACTCTCTGCCGGATGCCTTCCTCCCATCACAAACACACAAGGCACAACCTGAGGACGCAGACAGAGCCACACACAACACACCAGACAACACCCCAAAGACGCCAACAATGTGCTGGAAGTGATGGGACAATTCAAAGTCGTTTCATTCTGTTTCACTTCATTCCACTCATGCCGTCTGTGGCCTTGGTCCAGTCTCTCAGTCTGAGCCAAGCTAAGCCAGTGCATCCGTGGAGCCTGTTTCCACTGTTGGTCCCTCCTCGAGGCAGTGGCTGCCACCCCCTTCCAGACATCAGACTCCAGGGACACTGGGGGGAGGGCTCTCCCTCCCTCCCCACGGAGTCAGCTTCGGCAGGTCTGCCGTGGGGCCCTAGAACCAGCATTCGAGAGAAGCACCCAGGGCGTGGGATACCCACACCAAGCCAGGCCTCCCAAGCCCTGGAGGGTGCGAACCTTAACTCAGAGCCTGGTGCTGGGCGCCAGGACACCCTGTTCCAGGCTCAGCTCTACCTGACCCACAGGAGACCTTGGCTGGTCACTTTCCCTCTCTGGCCCTCAGTTTTCTAGTCTGGAGAAAGAGCTTCCCTTCTCAGCTGGTCCCCGGGGCCCCTGGGAGGAGCAAGAGAGGTGCCCGGCATTTCTCAAAGTGGGGGGTAGAAAGACTAAAATAATAAAGAGGAAGAGAGAGGGAAGAAAAAAATAAAGAGGAAGGGAAGGAGGAAGTAGAGAGAGGGAAAAAGGAAAGGGCCTGAGGGAAAAGAATAAGAATAATATGGCTTTATTATATAAGTGTTATTTATTATTATTTTTATTATTATGTCCTGCACACTTTGTACAAGGCACTGCTCTCAATGCTTTAACTCTCACAGCCACCCTATGAGGGAGGCACATTTTCTATCATTTTATAGCTAAAGCACAGAGAGGTTAAGCCATTTGCCTGATGCCACAATTCTGACAACTTCTGCCACTAGTGAAGATGCTGAGCTCTGGGCTCCAGGCCTGGCGAGATCAGGCCTGCAGCCCAGGCCACATGACCTGGCTTCCCATCTGTAGCACCCCTGCTCCTGCCCTGCAACCGTGGGAGTGGGGGGGCGGGGGGGGTGCAGGGAGCTTCCATTCTGTCCAGTCCTTACCTACCCAGGGCCCATCAGTGTCCAGGGCTGTGGGGATCGTGGTCCCACAAGCCCTCAGTGCCCCACTGGCCCCTCCTGGGATGCAGGGACTCCCCATTAGAGCCCCCTGGCCCGACTCCTTCTGAGTTTCTTAAAAACCCTGCAAAGCAGGTGTTAAAATGGTCGTCACCCCGCTTCCACCTCCTTCTCACCAAGACCCAGAGAGAAAGAGGAAGTCAAATCACACGGTGGGTCTGTAGAAATCCCCAAGCTCCTCATTTGTTCCTTAACTACGGACTTTTCTGACTCATTGAAAGCAACATCCGAATCCTCTACCAGGACTCACGGGGCCCTCCCTGAGCTGCACGCCCACCCCTTCAGCTGCCCCTGCCCCTGCCCCTCCCCCAGACGCCCCACCCCTGCCCAGCTCACACCACTCCAGCTGGCCACACTCGGAGCCACGCTTGCCTCCATGCAGTTCCTCAGCCCAGGGCCTCTGCATCACTTTCTTGGGTGCTCTTCACCTGGATGGCCTTCTCTAAAATACCTACTGGGGTCCTTCCCTCACTTAGCTCAGGTCTCTGGTCAAATGCCACCACCTAACCATCCCACTGAAAGCAGCGGCCCCGTCCTGACCCTGTCTGTGCAGCAGTCAGCACGTCGGCATCTATACATTTACTGGTGTACTTTTCACTGTAGGACTCCACACTGGAATGTAAGCCCCACGAGGGCAGGGATGTTTGTTGGTTTTGTTCCTTGCTGTGCCCCAGTCCCTGGAACAGTGCCTGGCACACAGTAGGACCTCAATAAAGATTTGTTGAACAAATGAAAGAATGAACTAGCTGACCCCTAATTACCATCAGGAAGACATTTGCCCGTGTGTGCCCACACCTAATGGTTTGCGGAGTGCTTTCACAAGCCTTTCCTCCCCATGAGAGCCCTTGAGGTCAGCACTGTTCTCCCCATTTCACAGACAGAGAAGCTGAGAGAGGAAAAAGGTCCTGTGCAGCACCTCACAGCTGGTGAGTGGAAGAGCCAGGATTTGATCCAGGCCTCTGACACCTGCCCAATGCTCTCCTTACCACAATCCAGGACATTCCACAGGGCTCTCTCAGTGTCACAACCCTTTTGGATCAAGGCCCCACCAGCACTCGGGAACCAGAAAGAAGCTGTGGGACAGGAACACTGTGATTTTTAAAGGAAAGAGCAGTGGGAACGTTTCCTTTGAATCAGCAGCGGGAGACCTCCTGTGGGAGAAGCGGTCAGCAGGGGGCGAGGAGGGGCAGAGGAACGGCATCACTGGGACTCAGGAGCCCCACCCAGGTTAAGTCCTACTTGGGCTGCCTCCCAGCTGCGAGGACCCTGGACAAGCCCCTTAGCTCTTCAGAGCCTCGGTCTCCTCATCTGTCAGATGAGACCCTCATCCCTGTCTCAGGCAGTTGCTAAAAGGAACCAAATAAAAATGATTTTATAAAACGGTCCCGCACTGTACAGGGTGGATGGGTTGGGGAGAGGCAGAAAGACTGGGCAGCCTGCCGGCAGGGAGGCCAATAACGCTGGGGCTCATGCAGCAGAAGGGAATGGCTAGGTTATGCTCAAAAGGCCCTCCCACCAGGAGAAACAACATTTTTCGCAGAAGCTCCCCGCTAAGGTGTGCCGTCATGGCCCATGGGACGAGCTGCCAATCACTAAGCAACCCTTGGAAGAGCACTTGCAGCAGGGCACTGGCAGACGCGGCAGTCTGAGACCTGGGGGCAGCTTTGCCCACGGCCTCCCAGCTAGGAGGTAGCCAAGCAGGAGGGACCGGAACCCAGCTGTCCTGGCTCCAAAGCCACACTTCCTCCCCTGGCCTTTCTTGAGAGCTTCATCAAACATGGTGGAGCATCTGTAGGGGGGAACCTCCCTCTGGCCCATCACTGGGCATGATTAATACTGCTGCCCCTCGCACGCATGGCATCTCTACGCCCATTTTCACCTTCTTCACGGCAATTGAAAGCCCTGCCTTCTGGGGAAATCGGGGCAGGTGCTGTTGGGGGTGGCCTACAACAGCAGAGAGACAGAGGCCTGGGGTTGTTAGCGGAGTGGCTGACATCACCCACAGCCGGAAAGGGACAGGGCCCTCAGCTGCCCTGGGACCTGGTGCCCAGCACCTGCCCCCAGCTGCGGACGAGACCCGGCAGTCCCTGCCAGACCCCTGCCCCCAGTGGCCAGTGTTCGGAGCCAAGCCAGCAGCAGCTGCCTGTGAAACCTCAGCGCCTGCCGTCCACCCAGCCCCCTGGCAGGCTGAGCCCCTTACTTCTCCTCATAGGCCATGACCAGGCGGGGGTCCAGGATGTGCTCCTCCGGTTCCCACGTGCTGTACCTGGGGAGAGAGACAAGGGGTCAGAGCTGACCTGCCCCCTACCCCACCACCCCCCATTCAGAGGCCGCAGCCGCTCCACCAGGCCCACTTGCCTGCAGGACTTTGCCCCTTCCTGATCCAGTGTTAACTGTCGCCTAATCCCATGAACTGTCCCTGGCTACCAGGGTAGGTCGGAGGCCTCCTGGGGGCTTGCATGACACCGGAACTCCCCTCATTCTGAGCGCTGATCACACCACCCTATAAGTGATCGCGTCCAACTCCGAACTAGATCCCCATGTTCACTTCAGGTGAAGAGGGCAGGCCCCATATGTCCCCTGATTCCCTTCCTATGAGAGTCAAGAGCATGTGGTGAAGAGCTGTGGCTCTGGAGCCAGACTGCCTGGGTTCAAACCCCAGCTCTGCCCTGGCTAGCTGTACAACTTTAAACAATTTATTCATTGTCTCTATGCTGATTTCCCCATCTGTAAAGGTCTCTTGTGCTGATTAAACATGTTCACGTATCTAAGTGTTTAGAGCAGCGCCTGGTGCACAGGAAGTGCTCTGTGCTTATTACTGTCACCATCCCTGGCCCCCCTGATGCCCCAGCCCCAGTGGGCCCTCTGCCCAGGCTGAGCTGCTCCGTCCTCCTCCTTGGAACACATCTGTACCATCAAGGCCAGGTCTGAAGTTCCCTTCTCAGGTGGGGCCTGGCACACAGCAGGAACTTGGTAAATGTTCAGTGACTGAATGGTACAGTGTCCTACAGCAGGCCCCTAGGTCTTTCCACGAGGGACCTTCCACCACTCTCAGGCCAGACAGCATTCCCTGCTGGGACAGAACTGGGCATTTCCAGAGTTCAGCCATCCTCCTTCCACCCGCACGATTATTTACTTTTACTTATTTATCTGCCTTTAAATTAGCTCACTTGGGAATTCCCTGGTGGTGCAGTGGTTAAGAATCTGCCTGCTAATGCAGGGGACACGGGTTCGAGCCCTGGTCCAGGAAGATCCCACATGCTGCTGAGCAACTAAGCCCGTGCGCCACAACTATTGGACCTGCGCTCTAGAGCCCGCAAGGCACAACTACTGAGCCCGAGTGCCACAACTACTGAAGCCCGCGTGCCTAGAGCCCATGCTCCGCAACAAGAGAAGCCACCGCAATGAGAAGCCCGCGCACCGCAACGAAGAGCAGCCCCTGCTCGCCACAACTAGAGAAAGCCCGCGCGCGGCAACGAAGACCCAATGCAGCCAAAAATAAATAAATAAATAAATTTATGTACAAAAAAAATTAGCTTGCTTTTTAAAAACATTTTATTTTAAAAGCAAACTCTTTATGACTTCCATAAGTGGAAAAACCAGGATGACTCATCATAAACAGATGCTAATACATTAAAAAATTTTAATATAAAAACATATATATGGGGATTCCCTGGTGGCGCAGTGGTTAAGAATCCGTCTGCCAATGCAGGGGACACGGGTTCGAGCCCTGGTCCGGGAAGATCCCGCATGCGGCGGAGCAACTAAGCCCATGCGCCACAACTACTGAGCCTGAGCTCTTGAGCCGCAACTACTGAGCCCACGTGCCACAACTACTGAAGCCCGCGTGCCTAGAGCCTGCGCTCCGCAACAAGAGAAGCCACCACAATGAGAAGCCCATGCACCGCAACGAAGAGTAGCCCCCGCTTGCTGCAACTAGAGAAAGTCCGCGCCCAGCAACAAAAACCCAACGCAGCCAAAAATAAATAAATTTATTAAAAAAAAAAGAAAAAAAATCATTAAAAAACAATCCAAGTCCTGATAACTGTTTAAAAAAAATATATATATATATATGTATGGGTGTATATATATGCATGCATACAAATACACATATAATCATAAAAACACATATATATGTAGATGTATGTACCTGGGCGTATATAAACAAAACCAAAGCAATGGACTGTGATTCTGGCCAAGACTGCACCCAGGACAGCGGGATAAGGAGGGAGGTGAGGGAATTTCCTGGTGGCCCAGTGGTTAGGACGCCAAGTTTTCACTGCCAAGGGCCTGGGTTCAATTCCTGGCTGGGGAACTAAGATCCCACAAGCCACGTGGCACAGCCAAAAAATAAATAAATAAAAGAGGGAGGTGAGTAGGTATTAGGGAGGTATTGCGAGGCAGAGAGAGGCCAGGCAGAGCCCCTGCCCCTGCTGCCTTCTACCAGCCAAGTTTAAACCTTCATCTTCAACCATCCTGGTTACTGTGAAACCTAAAAGTAGTCCAATCAATATTTAAACAACAAGCTGCCCAAGGACAGAACCCTTCTTTCCTTTCTTTCACTGACACTTCTGCACACTTACTTCGTGTCGGGCCCCGTGGACTCAGCAGTGAAGGTCCATGCCCAGAGTGCCGCACGCCCAGCCTGAGCAGGCACCGCCACAGCTCCTTTCCTTTGCACGCGCTGTGCTCTCCTCCTGGAGGGCCCCCTTCCTCCAGTGAACTCCTCATCCTTTAAGAATCAGGTCCTTGTAGCTTTTCCTGACATCCTCTCCTAGCTGTCCTACTCCCAGCAGAATGAACCCTCCCCTCAGCTGCTCTCCAGGGCCCTATTATCGCACTGGGCACCTGCCATCCTTATTGGTGAATCATCCTTATTGGCGAATCAAGCTGGTGTCCTGGCTGGCAGGTTGTAACGCCTCGCCAGAGTGCCCAGCCCAGCCCCCAGCCCCCAGGTGTTCTGGGAATGGCTGCAGAAGGCACTGAAGAATTTTGCTCACCCTGGAGAAATGCTGAAAGTGAAACTGAGATTTTTTTTTATAGTTTGGGTAAAGCCCAAACTGAAAGCAACCAGAAGCTGGCAGAGACTTCAAACCTTCCTCCCCTCCCCCAAACAAAGGTTGAATTTCCTCGACTTTAACTAGTAAGAAGAGAGGGGGAATTTTGTGTTCCTCCAGTGTCCTCTGCCTGGCCCTCCCTTTTTCTCTAGCTGTGGATGTTTCTCTTCAGTGCTCTAGTCCTCTCTGCCCTGCCCACTTCCCCACTGCCCTGCCCACTTTTTGTTGATGCAACTGCTCTGTGGTTACTGGCAAGTCCCTAACCTTCTCTGTAGTTCAGTTTCCTCATCTTAAGAATCACCACCACCACCACCACAACAGCAAGGTGCCAGAGCAGACTACTGCAAGGACGCATCCATTCCTTGTAACACCCTTACGAGGTAGGTTACAGATGTTACAAATGAAGAAACTGGGGCAGAGAGGTTAAGCATCTTGCCAAGATCACCGGGCCAGGAAGTGGCCAATCTGTGGTCAGAACTCAGTTGAATCTTGGCCACCCTCTCCCTTTGGCTCTCTCACATGTCGAGGTAAATGGCCCCTCACCGGGCTGTAACGTCCATAGGAGAGGGGCACAGTCTGATTGGCCACGTCTTCAGTGTCTGACCCGGGGCTTGGCACACAGCGGGTGCACAGAAAGGGAGAGACTTGGCAGCTGGAGGCCTGGCCCCTTTCGGTGCTGCGGAAAGGCGGGCGGGGCGTTGCACAGGCGCCTCACCCTCTCGGACACCCCGGCCCTCCTAAACAGGAGGCCATCAGCGGCCCTCCGCAGCGTGGGAAGCCAGAGACCACAGCGAGGGCAAACACGCTTTGCGAACAGCCGGGCACAGGAGGGCGCAGCCGGCGAGGCCCGCGGCCTGAGACTTCGGGGTCTAGGTCTCCGGGCCGCCGGCTGGGCGGGAACCAAGCACGGCGGACAGCAGGCTCCATCCACATCGCAGCGCCGCGCGCCCCGACCCCCAGAGTCGGGCAGCCGCGCGTGCACACGCACGCACGCAGCGCGGGAGCGTGCGCGCAGATTACCCGGCCTACTGATGGGGGGCGGGGCGGGGGCGGGGGCGGGGACGGCGCGCACCGGCTCCGAGGTAAACACGACCACGTGACCGCCGCCCCGCCGCCCCGCCCCACCCCCCACGCCCGCCACCGGAGCCGGGGTAAACAGGCTCTCGGCCGCCCCTCCTGGGCCCCGCCGCGTAGGCTCCCGCCGTGCCGGGGGCGGGGCGCCCTGCAAAGCCAGGCCCGCCCCAGCCCCCGACTCCGATTTAGATTCGCCCAAATGAGAAGCAGCGCAGCGGACTCCCGAAGGCGGCGGTGAGCAAGTGACTCCGCTGCTCGGGCCTCCGTTTTCTCATCCGTGAAGCGGACCTACCAATAGTCCCTGTCTTTTAGGGGTGATGTGACGATTAGATGTGTTAAGCCACATAAAGCACTTAGAGCAGTGTGGTACATAATAAAAGCAAACAAGCATTTATTAAATCAATATATATCAAAAGCCTGGAGAGCGCAAACACACACCTGCCAGGGCCAAACCGAGGACTCTGTGCTGCCACTACTCAACCTGGCCTTGGAGGAGAAAGAAGAGCCTCCTCTGCGTCTGGCACTGTTACGAACCCTTTCTTGTCTCAGGCAGCCTTCCACAGGGCTCCATGAGGCTAGGGCCCCATTTTACAGGTGGGGAAATGGAGGTGCCCATAATTCAAATCCTCCCACCTTTATGACCTGGGGCAAGGACGCCTCTGCTGAGGGTTTCTGTCTCCCCATCTGTACGATGGGTTGCCGTTAGGCAATTACAGGGGCCAATGCCTGATCTTAATAGGGGCTTACTGATAGGCAGCTTGGTTATTGCTGTACCCTGATACACCGACAATATCACTACTGAAGCTCTATGGAGGCGGTCCTCCCCACAAATGGCGTAGCATTCACAAGTGGGTAAGAACGGAGGGAAGGAAAGCGTTTCCAAAGAGGAGCAGCAGGGTCCTGGGCAGGCTGAGATGAGAGTGGGGCATGTGAGCATCTCTGTGGTGCTGACAGCATGTAGCTGATTATTTAACATCCTCTGCCCTGTGCCCCCAGCCCCTCCCTGTGCCATTTGCTGTTCCTTCCAGAACAAGCAAGATAGCTCCTCTACCCCATCTGCTGGGGAGGAAGGGCAGTCATTTGTCTGCTGTTGGGGAGAGAAAAGAGGCAAAGCACCCAAAGGTTTAACAGGGGCCTGGCACAGAGTGAGTGTCCGTTTAAATCATGGCTTCTGTTATTAACATGAGCCTCCCTGCCCAGGGGGCGGAGGGTGCTGGGGAGCAGGAGAATCTGACTCCCCTCCCACCCAGGCTATCACTGCCCTGCCCTAGCCAAGGCTCCCAGGCCTGCAGCGGGCAGCCTGCCCAGCTACCTGCTCCCCATCCACTTTCTCAGCCTCTTCCTCAAGCAAAGCCCCCTGAGGAGGAGAGACTGAAGACCAAGTGGGTTACAAAGGAGCCCTGGTTCTCCTGATTCTCCCTGTGACTGAACCTGTTTTCCCCCAAGTGAAGCGGGGTGGCACAGTGGATGACATAAAGTGGGCACCATGCTGCACCAGGTTGGCAGTTATATTACTGTATGTAACTCCCCTCTCTGGGCCTCAGTTTCCCCATTTGAAAAATGAGAGGACTGATCTCAATGATTGCTAAGGCTACTTTGGGCTCCTGTGAGGAGCAGACGCCCCCAGACCCCTCGCCCGGCTGAGGGGAGACCTAGAAGCCTGAGCTGTGTAACTTACTATTAATAGCAAACGTTCACTAAGTGCTTGGTCTGGGCTAAGCATGCATCAGGTACCCTATATCCATCATCTAATCCTCACAACACTGTTGTGCTGGAGGATTTATTCCAATCTGGAGATGGAAGCAGAGGTCCTGCCATGTTGGGGACTTGCTAAAGGGCTCCCAGCTGTCTGGCTGTGAGCCAGGCCAAGAACCCAGGATCAAAGTATAGGGGAGCCAGAAATGCCCCAGGTCATCTGGCCAAACAGGGCTTCCAGGACTCCCTTGGAGCGGGGAGTGTCACAAAAAGCAGTCATGAGGGCCCATCTGGTGGTCTCAGCATGTTAGGAAACAAGTGGGCCCCAGGTTCGGGGGCACAGGCCAGGAGAACCATGGAGGGACTGCTCTTGGAATGCCAGGTCCTTCCCCTGACTGAAGCTCTGATGGGCAGACGTATTCATTCAGGATTAATAAAAGTGGGGGAAGGAACTTTAAATAGATAAAAACCTCTGTTTAGAGAAGGGAGTCTACAGAGCAGGAAAACTAGCCAACGGTGCCTTGAAGGCCAACAGGCTGGTGTCCCACTGGGACGCAATGCCTTCTGGCGCGGAAGCTAAGAGGGGAGTGAGTACCCAGGGAGTATGCCCACCTTGAACATGTTCCTTTTCTAGCTTTCCACCTCCTCTTACCAGCCCCTTCACCCAGACCAGAAGCCCACCTTCGTCTGCCCAGTGGAGGAGGGGATTATCCTTCAGTCCCAGGGGTTTGGCAAGGGGCAGCAGGAATGGATGAATGCATTATCTGGTTAACCAGCCACCAACCCTAATCATCACGATGCCTGCAGGCCACCCTGAACACACCCCCAGGCCTTTCACCCCACAAAGTGAAGGAGCCTGTGAGAAGAGAGCAGGGCCTGGACTACTGAACCCATTTTGCAGAGAGAGAAGCTGAGGCAGCATGGCCGGTCTTCCTCTCTGCTGTTTCTCACCACCGCGTGTCCAAGACACTCCCAGGACCCAAATACCAGGTCAGCCCCCAACACCAGCACAGCAGAAAGCCCCTGGCACAGACAGCAGGGGCTCTGGACAGAGGGGGATTCCAGGAGTCAGTCTCTAGGAGGCAGGGCTGGGAGGTGGGGCACCCACAGACCAATGGGGAGGCCCCACGACCTGCTCCTTCCCTCCCCTCCCCCAACAACTCCCTGCTGGGAGGTGATTGGTTGGTGAGAAGGTTCCTGATTGGGCCTCAGCGGAGAGGTGGGGCAACTGGGAGAGGTCCTAGACCCAGCTCCCTGGCCCCGCAACTGGGAGATGGAGGAGGCACAGCAGAGATACCTGAAGATGGAGAGGCCCAGTTCAACTCTCAACTCTGCCTCCACTTGCTGTGTGACCTAAGGCAAGCTGCTTACCTTCTCTGAGCCTGTTTCCTCATCTTTAGAGATCAGGACCACAGCTGCCTCACAAGGCTGTACAGGAGCCTGCTCTGTAGACTGGAGAGTGCTGGCCAAAGGCGGGCTCTGTCCCTAGCTATATGGCACTGAGGACTCGTGCCCCACTGGCTAGACTTGTCTTGCCCAACCACACAAACCCCCACCCGGCACTGTACTTGCTGCAGCTTGAGTGCCCCTCCACCTTGCAGGCAGCCATCTCTGAAGCCAAGATGATGGGCCTTCACCTCCTAGGTGCCGGGAAAGGCCAGAAGCAGGGGAGCAGAGGGTCCCACCAGAAGGTGGAGTGCAACACTGAATGGGGCCCATGAGAAGAGAAGCTGGGGCCCACCTTCACCCTCATGTGCTCCAAGCCCCTCAGCTGGCAGAGGGGAAACTGAGGCCCAGAGAAGAGGATGACTAATCAAGGTCTGCTGGCCAATTACTAGAGCAGCTGGAGTGAAAAGTGAGGCAGGAGAAAGGGTAAAAGGTGGATGGAAGGATGTACAGGTAGGCAGACAGAAACACACAAAGAAGCCTTACTTTGGGGGCCATCCTTTCCACTTCACCAGATATTCGACTTTACCCTGGGAAGAAAGAGAGAAGAAGTAGACACGGTGAGATACACAGATGCCCCTACGACCACTTGCACGACAGTAAGGCCCAATCCCCTCTGCAGACAGAAGTCCCTCAACACATACACACTGTCAGGGACGCCCCCCACAAGATCCCCATCAACCAGAGATCCTCAAACTGACCCCCCCAGACGGTCCTCCCTACTAGAACACAGGAGTGCACTGGGCCCCAGACACCTCTGGGGCTCCTGTGGCAGAAGCTTGGAGCCCATGTCACGTGTGGGGAAACAGACCGTGTGGGGACGTGCGTGGCCAAAGATCCAGTGTCCAGTCTCCCGGTGCTAACACCGTAATTCTCCTTCCTTTTTCGATTAGAAGACTCTCCAAGTCCTAGAATACTCCTCCCTGGCATGTCCCACATGGCTCTAGCCCCATCAGCCCCCTCCCTGTGAGAGGCTGCCTCTGGGCCAGAGGTGACAGGCTAGTGACTCCAAGACTCAACTGACTCTCAAGTCAAAAGAACCTGGCAGGACCCCGGAGAAGGCTGACAAAGTCTCCACCTTGAGAAAGGGTGATCGCCCCTCCAGTAGTTAGAAAACAGAGGCAGGTTCCTCCCTTCCTCAAAGGTGACAGGGGCCTTTAAAAGTTCCCAGTCCAACCCCATCTGATGGGTGATACCCCTCCACAGTGGAACTTGAAGACCAAGATATGTCACCTCCTCAGAGAGGCCTGCCCTGGCCACCCTTCCCAACACCCTCCCTCCCGCCTTCCAGTAGTTCTCTTTCAGTGTGGCACACGGCCCCCTTGGAAAGCATCTATATTTATTTCCTCTTTCACTGTGTGTCTCGGCTGCCAAAATGGCAGCTCCACGAGGGAAGGAGCTCCCTCCCAGGGGCTTAGAATGGTGCCTGGTGCACAGAGATACTCAATAAATATATTTTGAATGAATGGCGAAAGGAATGATGCTTCTCACTCTCTGGCACTACCCCTCAGGCCCCATGTAGAAGGGAGTAATTACTGTACCTGCTGAGGCTACACTGCCTGGAAAACATTGAGCTTTGAGGAACAAATTCAAATCGAGGAAACCCTGAGGGAAGGGAGGAGGAGGGGCAGCCCCAACGTGAAGACAGAGCTCAACCCCATTGGAGTTGGGGAAGAAAAGGTCATGGCCCACCTTGACTGTCACCCTTAGATGTCACCCAAGATGCCGGGGCTGAGTTTTCTCTCTTGAAAGATGAGCTGGCAAACAGCCAACTGGAGCTCCTGCTCTACACCCATCTCTAACTTGCTGTGTGACCTTGACCAGGTCACTTCCCCAGCCAGGGCCTCAGTTTGTGCCTTCGTCAAATGGGAGGAGGTGAACTCTAAGACCCCTCCCAGCCCTGCCGCTAGAGCCTCCCATGGGGCTGCAGGGAGGCGATAAGGGAAAAGGATAGTGGTGAGTGCCGGGACAGGAACTTTCCCCAAAGCGTTCCATCTCCAACCTCCAGTCTGGGGCCAGACACTTTGCAGACGTGTGCACAGGAAATGTGCACGGCCAAAGTCCAGGCCCGAGGCGCGGGGACCGAACCTAGCAGAACAGACGCCTCCTTAAATTGCAGGGTGTATGTTTTGGAGGCGAAGGCCAAGGGGGAGGAGCTTTGAGGATGCCCCAGCGCCGTAGGCGGCTCCACTGAGCCGGCCGGGCGGGGCTGGGAGGTGGGGAGGAGAAGACAGAGGGGTGTGCACTGGAAGTGGGGGAGAGACGTGGAGGTGGGGGTGTGGAGGGGATCGAAGTCCAGCAGTTAGACTTAAGAGGCGGGAGGACGCTTTTCCAAAGCTCCGCCTCCAACTTCAAAGGACTTGGCACCAAGAGTCCAGAGTCCTGAGTTCGAGACCCAGCTCCGACGCGAGCACACTAGGCAAGCCGTTTCTTCAACTCGGGCCTCAGTCTCCCCATATTTAGCATGAGGGGAGGATGAGAAAGGATGCCGTTCAGGATCCCTACAGTCCGATCCTAACCTCTAGCTCTGGCGGACTCAGCTGCCCCCAGCATCCTGGGGCGACAACTTTTATTCTACTCTTTCTACAAGGTGGTGGGGGAAACTGAGGCACGGGCTGGGGATACGAGTCCGGCAGCGCGGGGCTGCCTGCCCACCCCCCACCCCCGCTCCACTCTCTCCCTCGCCTCCAGCGCGGAGGGGACAGTGCTGGGGACAGGAGGGGACTCCACAGGGGTCCTGGGAGCCGCCCCCGGGCAGCCTCACCTTCCGCACGCGCTTCTTCCGGATGCTCTCTACGGCGAACACCTGCTCGCCGATGGCTGACAGCTCCATGCGGGGCGGCGGGCGAGCGGGCCCGGGGCCGGGCCGGGCCGGGCCGGGGGCGGAGCTGCGGGGCCGCGGCAGCGGCGCGCGATGCTCGGGCCGGCGGGGTCCCAGTCACCCTCGCCCGGGCGCGCACGCGCACGCGCACGCGCGCACACCCCCTTGCGCTCCCTCACGCCGCCGACGTTCCATTTTTGAACCTGCGCAACGTTTTCCTCGGCGCGCGCGAGCCGGCGAGCGAGCGCGCGGGGCGGGGGCGGAGCGGGGGCTCGGCTCTTGCCGGGCAGGTCACGCCCCTCCTTCATCGGCTCCGCCCCCTCTTGGTCCCGCCCCCTCTGGAGCTCCGCCCCGCCTGGGCCGTCAGTAGCGCGAGGCTCTCGGGATCCGCTAGCACGCGGGACTTATTTGGCGCCGGCGCCGGTCGGCGCGGGGGTGGGACGACATCTTAATACACAGACGTGTTTCCTAAAGTCCTCCCGGTGACTCTGAGGGGCCGGAAACGGCATGGCCCCGGTTGGGCAGATGAGAACATGGGCAGAGCGGGGAGGCCATTTGCCTCACCTCCCACAAAGGATAGACGGGGTCGCGGCGCGGACCCTTGGGCGGCAGGAGGGCGGGGACGGCCGAGGTTTCCCAAGCTGTCCGGGCGTCTCAGCACAGTGGTCTCTCTAGATCCGGGCTCCGGAGCGACGTGGTTTGCCAGCCCTGAGCAGGCGCCTCCACGTATATCCTTCCGTCCGTCCGTCCGTCTGTAGGCGGTCGTGCTGAGACGTCCGGATCGCGCGGCCGCTGCCTCGAGGGCCCCGGCTAGGCAGTACTTGGCGGCAGGTGTGGCCGTGGCAGGTCTAAGGTGCACAGCGGGACAGATGCCCAAGTCCCCAGTCACACGCGCTAGGCGCTCTGCATGTAGTAGGTGTTCGACTGTTTGTGGGATGAATGGATCTTGAGGTCCGGGACCATCTCATTTTCCCCGTTCACTCCAACCTCGTCCTGTCTTCTCTGCCGCGCCACCATTCATCCTACTAGGAGGAACCCGAGTCATCCGTGCCCCGCCGGCTCCCACCGCCTGCCTGCGTGGACCCCAAGTCCTGCCTCTCTGACTTCCTCCCCTCTACACCCCTTGTCCTTTCTCTTGATCGCAGCAACAACCTTCTCACTGCCATCCCCTCTGAGACTGTGTCCACAGTGCCAGAGCCCGCTTTCTAAAATGCACATCTAACTGGGTCACCCTAGTGCTTAAAAACCTTCCACAGCTTCCTGTTCCCCTGTACGCCTCTGTCGGGCGTACAGGTGAGAAAAAAGAAAAAGGATAGATAGATTTACACTGACTTTTCATCAGGAGCAACGGAAGCCAGCCCGAAGGCAGTAGAATGATATATCCAAAGCCCTGAGAGAAATTTCGTGAAATTTTATTTCGAGATTTATGTACCCAGTGAAAATGTCTTTCCAGAACGAGGGGAAATAACATTTACAAATACAAAAACTAAGACTTCGACGCTAGCAGACCCTCCCTAAAGGAAATTCCAACGGAGGGACTAAAGGCAGGAGGAAGATGGTCACAGACAGAGGTCTGATGCAATAGGGAATAAAGAACAATGAAGAACATTGATAATATAAAACAATAACAATGTCTTCTGGATAAAAATAGAATTAAAATACACAACAACAATGGCACAGAACTTGGGTGAGTGGATTAAAGTGTTCCAAGATCCTTCTATTCCTCAGGAGGAAAACGAAAACATATCAAATATACTTAGACTTTGATGAGTTAAGACTGCACGTTGTCATTACCAGGGTAAACAAAAAGAATGAAAATGCAGTGTATAATATTTAGCCAAATTATTAGAGGGAGGAAATAGAATGAAAACATCAATCCAATCAATCCTAAAGCAAGCAAGAATGGAGAGAAAAAGAAATACAAGACAGGTGGGACAAATAAATGACAGTTATAAATTCAAATGTACTATAATTCAATAAACGCAAGTGGACTAAATGTTGTAGTTAAAATAAGAAGATTATCAGACTGGATAAAAATCCAACTATATGCAATTTACAAGAGACATCCACAAGAGACACTTCTAAAACATGAGGATACTGAAAGGGTGAAAGTAAATGTACGGTAAAAAAAAAAAAAAGTATCATTCAAAGGCTAACGAAAAGAAGGCTGGTGCAGGTATTTTAGTATCAGAAAAAAACATCACTAGAGATAAAGAAGGTTACTTCAAAATGAAAATGGTCCAACTGACCAGAAAGATAGAACAATTTCAAATTTGTATGTGAATACCATAGTCTTAAAATATAAGAAACATGAAGAAGAGAACTACACAGAGAAATAGACAAATCCACAATTATAAGGGGAGATTTAAAAACACATCCCTCTGTAATTGGCAGAATAAGCAGAAATATATTCAATAAGGATAATAAGAAGAAACTTGACTAGTGGACTTTTACAGAACACCATGGCTACATCTGCAGAATACTCTCCTTTTCAAGACATATGAAATATTTACAAAAACAGTGAAACTCAAGAAATTTCTAAAGTCTGAAATCATATAGAGTACATTCTCTGACCATAGCACAAATAAGCCAGAGATTAATAACAAAAAGATAACTTCAAAAGCCCCATATGTTTGGAAGTTAAGAAGTGTGTTTCTAAATAAGAGATGGATCAAAAAAGAACTCATGATGGAAATAAGAAAATATTTTAACTGAATGAGAATGGAAATATTACATATTAAAAATTATAGGATACAGCTAAAGCACGACTTAAAGGGGTTTATGGCCTTTAATCCTTGTATTAGAAAAGGGCAAAGGCTGAAAGTAATAAGTAAGCTCCCATCTCAAGAAGCTAGAAAAAGAACAGTACACCAAAGAAAACAAAAGGAAGGACAGAGTAAAGTTAAGAGCAGAAAATAATGAAAAGGATCAGCAAAGAGACATTATTTCTCTGAAAACACTAGTTGTATTGACAACCCGCTGGTGAAATTGATCAAGAGAGAAGGCACCATTCATCAATAACCAGAATGAAAAGCTAAAAAGTATGCGGACACCGAAGAAAAGAAAAGATAAAGATGATTGTGCATAACTTGATTACAATAGCTTTCAAATTTTAATTCCTAGAAAAATATAATTTACCAGCATTAATTCAAGAGGAATGATCACCATCCCTGGTCATAGTACCACAGGATGTAACAACCAGGCACTGGGCATTCATAACAGGTGCCAACCCTAACACTGAACAGAGCCCAAGAGCCCCCTGGCTATGCAGGGATTCACTCTCTGATCTATTTGTCAGCAGATCTATTCGTTAGAAGGTCTGGGGAATCTGGGGCAGCCTTGGAGGGGTTGTTGCACTTAGGGGGTTGGGAGTGGTGGTACGTACCAACTGGTATGAAACTATTTCAGCACTTTAGCAGTCTGACGTTCTGTGACACCAGTGAACATCAGATCTCTGCACAACCATTCAAGGAGTTGAACCAATCATCAGTAATGTTCCCACAAAGAAAATTCCGGCTTCACTGAAAATGGGTCTTCATCTATGAATTATTGAAAGAAGAAAAAATTTCAGTCCTGCCCCAACTTTTCCACATTATAGAAAAAGAGGGAATTCTTCCCAATTCTTTTTATGACAAGGATATTACAAAAAAGGAAAATCATAGACCAATGTCACTCATGAGTACAAATACATAAATCCTAAACAAAACATTAGCAAACCAAATCAGGCAGTATGTAAAGATGATGATGCATTACGACAAACTCAGATCTCATCCAGAAGCGCAAGATTGGCTTAACATTTGAAAGTCGGCCGATATGCAGATGGTAATTAGATTTACTGTGGGGATCGTCTTGCAGTGTATACAAATATCAAATCATTATGTTGTTCCCCTGAAAATAATATAATGTTATATGTCAGTTGTAGCTCAATTTAAAAATCTTGGGGAAAATGCTACCACTCATTAGCAATAAACACTGCAAAGCAAAAGAAAAAAAAAAAAAACGTAATTCACCACATTAAAAGTTAAAGGAGAGGGGCTTCCCTGCTGGCGCAGTGTTGGAGAGTCCGCCTGCCGATGCAGGGGACACGGGTTCGTGCCCCGGTCCGGGAAGATCCCACATGCCGCGGAGCGGCTGGGCCCGTGAGCCATGGCCGCTGAGCCTGCGCGTCCGGAGCCCGTGCTCCGCAACGGGAGAGGCCACAACAGTGAGAGGCCCGCGTACCGCACACACACACAAAAAAAAAATAGTTAAAGGAGAGAGACATATTGTTATCACAAAAGATACCAGGAAAGTCAATATCTGTTTATGTTTTAAAACTTGTACCAAATTAGGAATACAAGGGAATGTCTTTATCCTGGTAAAAGTATCTACAAAAATCCTACAGCAAATATCCTAATTAATGGTGAAATGTTGAAAGCATTCCCCTTGAGATCAGTAACAAGGCAAGGATGGTTGCAATCCCCATTTTCATTAAACGGTGCACAGAATATTCTAGACCTGTGTTATCCAATATGGTAGCCACTAGCCACCTGTGACTACTGAGATTTTGAAATATGACTAGTCTGAATCTAGATGTAAGAGTCAAATTACATACATGTTGGATTTTAAATACTTAGTACAAAAAAAACCCCACACCATAAAATGTCTCATTAATAATTGTATATTTATTACAGACTGAAGCAATAGTATTTTGATACATTCGGTTATATGAACTGTATTAGAAAAATTCATTTCATCTGCTTCTTTTAATTTTTAATGTGGCTATTAATTTTAAAATATACCTGTGGTCTGCATTTAAGACTTACATTCGATTTTACTGAACAATGCTGACCTAGACAGTAACAAAATGAAACAAAGGGAAAAGGATTAGAAATAAATAAAACTGTCATTTTCCAATTTTGTGTAGAAAAATCCAAAAATTCTTCAAAATATTTATTAGAATTAATAAGAGAAGTTAGCAAAATTGTTGGATTAAAAAAGTCAATATGCAAAAATCTTTTGTGTTCCTCTATGCCAGCAGTAAATAATTAGAAAATGAAGTAATATAAGATACCCCTTAAGTATAATAAAAATATGTAAAGTACCTAAGAGTAAATCTACTGATTTATACATCTAGGTCCTTGTGGAATAAAATCATAAGATTTTATTGTGAGACATTAAAGACTATCTAAAAATGGAGAGTTAAGCCATGTTCATGGGTTGAAAGACCCAGTCCTGGAACCATGCGATTCTCCCCAAACTGGTCTATAGAGTCAAGGCAAACCTAACCAAAATCACCACAGGTATTTTCCTGGAACTGGATAAGCTGAATGTAAAATTTATTTGGAAGTGCAAAGGGCTAGGACAAGCCAAGGCACACCTGAAGGAGGAGAAGGGAGAAGAGATGGAGGTGATGGAAGTGTCCCTAGCAGATACCAAGACAATATAAAGCGGAAGCAAATAAGATAGTGAACTATGGACATGAGAACAGACAAATAGGACAATGAAAGCAAAATGAAAGCTCGGAGGAATACAGATACAGGCAAATAGATGGGTCTATCTAGAGAGAGGGAGAGAGAGACTGAGACGCTGGTCAGTGGGTATGAACTTTTCAATAAATGGTGCTGGATTATTAGTTCTCCACATGTGGAAAAAAATGAAACTAGCCCTCCTACATCCCCCAAATTGACTCCAAGCTTCAATGTGAAAGGCAAAACTCTGAGACTTTTAGAAGATGGTATTTTAAAATATCTTTATTAACATGAGGTAGAGAATAATTTCTTACACAAGAAACACAGAACGTAGGTCACATAGGAAACAATCAGTAACTTCAGCTACATTCAAATTATGAATGTTCTTTATCAAAAGACTATGTAGAGAGTGAAAAGATAAAGAAAATATTTAAAACACCATAAATTGACAAGGGAGAATTTGTCAGGAATTCCTGTGAATCAGTTGGAGGATAGAACAAAAATCCAGGAGCAGAGAAGGTGGGCCAAAGACTGGAACGGGCACTCGTAAGGAGGAATCACAAGAGACCAATAAAATGAAAAGCCGCTCAACCTCACAAGTGATGCAAATACAAACCCCCAATGAGAGACAGCTTCACTCCCACCTGATAAGCAAAAATTGTAAAGTCTGATAATGGCAAGTCCCGACAAGAAGGTGGAAGAGCAGGAACTCTCAGATATTTCTGGTGAGAATAAAAGTGGATTGAACCACTTTGGAAATCAGTTTGGCGCTACTGAGTAAATGGAAACCTGCACATCACCTGGAAGCCAGCAATTTGTCTCCTAGGGACACGTGTTAGGACAATTCTTGCACATGCGCACCAGCAAACCTGTTTTAAAGTGCTCGCGGGAACAACATTTGCAAAAACTTGAACCTGGAAACAGCCCGCACTTCCGGTAGCCTGGGCAAGTAAAGTCCGGGATATTCACACACGGGATAATTATCCAGCATTAAAACTGAGCGAACTATGATGATGCACATCAGCGTGAATGAGTCTTTCAAAATAAGGTTTAGCAATGGAAATAAGAATATAAACCGTATCGTGCCACTTACATAGAGTTCAAAACCAGGCAAAGCTAAATACTATTTTGTACAGGGATGCAGGTGTAGATGGTAAAAACTCATGAGAAAACAAGGAAATGATTATTGCAGAGACTGGAATAGTGACTTCCTTTTGGGGAGAGAGGTGAGTGTGGATGCAGGGGGACACACAGTTCCCGGTGATGTCCCCTTTCCTAATTTGAGAGTTGTTTATGTGGGTGTCAGCTTTATCATTAGTCTTTGAATGTTCGTATCTTTTATACATTCATGTATGCATTGTGTCACAATCCAAAAGTTAAATTAAATGTAAAAGAAATCTTTCTGAAACAGTAGTTAGGGACTCTACAGGGCATTTTAGGTTGTGTTGAGGATTTTTGTCTTTGTCCTAAAAAGTACCAGATCATTGAGGGAAAATTACAGCTGAAAGAGAAATACTAAGAATAATAGAAAAAACGGACTCAAAATAAAATAAAATAATTCAGGATATAAGATAACTTTGCTGAAGTAGATGCTCAAACAATTTCCTAAGAAAGAATGTTGAGGAATTAAATTCAGCTGTAATTTTCCCTCAGTGATCTGTTGGGATGAAACCTCCTCAGAGATATTTTAGGAGATACCGCATATGAAAAACAGGAACAAGATGCTTTGAGAAGGGAGCAACCAGAAAATAAGAATTCTTGAACATTAACAATATTGCTGAAATTTTAAAAATTAACCGAAGATTTAGTGGATTCTAGAAGATAGAATAAAAAGATGGAGAATATGAAAGAAAAGACAAGAGATATAAAGGATCTACAGGGTCCAACATCTTTATCAGGAGTTCCAGAAAGAGAAGGCAGGGAAAGCGAAGGGGAGGAGATGACCAAATAGGAAAGAATTTCCCAGATGTCAGCAGAGATACAGCCATCAAATTGAAAGGACTTGTCAAGTGATGAGCGAAATGGATTTTTATTTATTTATTTATTTATTTTGTGGTACGCGGGCCTCTCACTGTTGTGGCCTCTCCCATTGCGGAGCACAGGCTCTGGACGCACAGACTCAGCGGCCATGGCTCACGGGCCCAGCCGCTCCGCGGCATGTGGGATCTTCCCGGACCGGGGCACGAACCCGTGTCCCCTGCATCAGCAGGCGGACTCCCAACACTGCGCCACCAGGGAAGCCCACAAAGTGGATTTTTAAACACTAACACCTAAACACACTAACGAATGTCTGAACGTCAGGATAAAAAGAACATTAATTTAAACGCTTTCTGTTTAAAAAAATAATTTCAAAGAAAAGAACATGAATCAGTCTGGGATTACCAATAACAGAGGCCAGAAGACAGCAGAGAAAGGTCTTCAAATTCTAAGGGAAAATTGCTTTGAACCTAAAATTATATGCCTTCTGGGCCAGTTTAAAATGTTCTATGCAACAGAAATTATGACTTACAGTGCTGTAACCAAATAGGAGGCTACTTTTCTCACCTAACCAGATGAGGAAGCATTGCTTGCTTTTTAGGTAGATCAGAGACATCAGGGCCAGCATCTTTGTGATTCCACAGGCCTTTACCTTATATTTGTTGCCACCTGATCACAAGATGACTGCTACAGCTCCAGACATCACACCCATGTTCCTTTTGAGAAGGAGGAGGAAGGGTGGTGCCACTTGCCTATGTTCCCCTTTATCCTGATTTTATCAGGAAAACAAAGCTTACCCAGGGAAACTGCTTATGGTTCAGTTGCCAGAAATGTGTCACATAGCTCCTCCTTGTTGCCAAAGAGCCTGAGAAAACAAGTATTCAGCCAAATTACATTGCTGCCCCATACACAGAAAAGGGGCAAGAAATAAGTGGGAGAATGGATATCAGGCAGGCAACTAGCAGGTTAGCCTCACAAGCCAAACTCAAATGTGAGGCCGAAATAAAGACAATTGTCAGACATGCAAGAGCTCTGAAAATTTAATTCCTCAACGTTCTTTGTTAGGAAATTATTTGAGCATCTACTTCAGCAAGAATGGCAAGGTATTACTCAGGGTAAGTAACACTAGCTATTAGATCAATACACACACACACACACAGAGACACCCCCCACACACAGTCTCAGTAGTTAAGTACACTAAGGGTTCATTTCTTGACCACCTTGGAGTTCAGTGAAGGTTATTGAGGCCAGGGAAGGGATAGGGGAGGCCGCTGTACACATTCATTGAGGACCCGGACTCCTTTCATCTGAGTTCTCCACACGGACATTCAGCCAGAGGACAAGGGAAGAGAGTAAAGAAGGCACATCATCTTCACGGAAGTAACAAACCTTCCAAGCACTTTCCACTGGCCAGAACTAACTACGTATGTGACCCAGCACAGGTGCAAAGAACTGGGTCACCCACCCAGGCGTCAAGGAAGCAGAGGAGCTCGTGGACTTTGCTGAGTAACTGCAGTCTCTTACAAGGTGAAACTAAGAGGAAGATGTAGGAAATGAAACAAAGGGATTTATCCAGAAGTCCAGTGGAAAGAAATCTCGGGAATGTACCGGTTGCAGCAAGCCTAGAAAGCAGTTTTCCTGTCTCGTGGGTAGAAACCTAGGAGTGGAATCACTGGATTGTAAATGGCAACTTTTTAAGAACCTGTCACACTGTTTTCTACAAAGGCTGGACTATTTTATCTTCCCATTAACACCGAGAGTTCCATTACTCCACATCCTTGCCAACACTTGATATCATCAGTCTTTTCCATTTTAGCTATTTATTGCATGTATACTGATAGAATGTAGAGAATTTGCATTTCTCTAATGACTGTTGATATTGAGCATCTTTTCATGTGCTTTTAAAAATTTTTTATTTATTTATTTTTGGCTGTCAGGTCTTAGTTGCAGCACACAGGCTCCTCTCTAGTTGTGGCGCGTGGGCTCAGTAGTTGTGGCGTGTGGGCTTAGTTGCCCTGTGGCATGTGGGATCTTAGTTCTCCGACCAGGGATCAAACCCGCGTCCCCTACATTGGAAGGGAGATTCTTAACCACTGGACCACAAGGGAGGTCCCCTCATATGCTTATTTGCCATTCATATATCCTCTTCGGTAAAATGTGTTTTCAAATATTTTGCCCATTTTAAAAACCAGGGTGTTTGTCTTCTTATTTTCAAGTTATAAGAATTCTTTAAATATTCCAACTCCTTCATGAGATGTATGCTTTGCAAATATTTTCTCCCAGACTGTGGCTTGTCTTTTAATTTTCTTAATGGTGTCTTTCAAAGAACAAAAGCTTTTACATTTAGGTATATGATTCATTATGAGTTAATTTTTGTATATGATATGAGGTAAGGATCAGGTTCACTGTTTTCCATATGGTTACCCATCTTGTCAATTTCTACCAAAAAAAACTGTTAGAATTTTTATTTAGATTATTTTGAATCTGTAGTTCAGTTTGGAAATGACTGACATCTTAACAATATTGAATTTTCCAATCATGAAAAATTTATAACTCTCCATTTAACAATATTTAATGCTTAGTTCTCATTTGATTTTTTTAAACAATGTTGAAATTGTCAACAATGTTCTGTAGTTTCACAGGTGCAGTTGCTACCTATCTTTGTCAGAATTATCCCTAAGTGTTTCATGCTTCTGTAAGTGGTATTTTAAATTTAAAATTTCCAACTGTTCATGACTAGTATATATAACTAAATTTGATTTTTTTATATTGACCTGTATCCTACAACATTGCTAAACTCACGTATTAGTTCTATTAGCTTTTTTAAAATTCCATCAAGTTTTCTATGTAGATGTTCATGTCTGTGAATAAAGACAGTTTTCTTTCATTTCCAGTCTGTATGCTTTTTTTTCTTGCCTTATTGCACTGGCTAAGACATCCAGTACAATGTTGACTAGACGTATTAAGAGCAGACATCTTTACCTTTTTCCTGATCTTAGGGAGAAAGCACTCAGATTTTTATGATATTAGCTACAGATTTTTTCATAGACACCTTTTATTAGACTGGGAAAGTTTTCTTCTATTCCCAGTTTGCTGAGAGTTTTTATTATAACTGTTGAATTTTGTCAAATGCTTTTTCTGCATCTATTGGGATGATCATACGGTGTTCTTTGTTTAGTTAATTAATATGGTGAATTAACATTTGATTTTTAAATCAATAATAAAGTTAAATATATTTTTAATAAAAAATGCATATTCTCAGACCCTGAGGGGTGTCCCAGACCCTCCTTCTGACTCACCTCCCACCCATCTCTCAATGCCATCTCCCAACCCCTATGGTCACCACCACCACCCTCCCTCCCAGACCAAGCCACCAGCACCTCTCACTTCAGTCCCTGCCACCTCTTCCATCTGGCACTTGTAGCCTGAGTGACCCTGTCATTCCCTACTAACCACTTGTGATATTGTGATTATAATAAGAAATGTATATTTGGTTTTCCCATTTCTGGCACAGAACTCCTAAAACCCTTGGAATTTCCTAAGTGAGAAGAGTGATAAAGGTATCTTGAGGGCTTCCCTGGTGGCGCAATGGTTGAGTCCGCCTGCCGATGCAGGGGACGCGGGTTCGTGCTCCAGTCCGGGAAGATCCCACATGCCACAGAGTGGCTGGGCCCGTGAGCCATGGCCACTGAGTCTGCGCATCCGGAACCTGTGCTCCGCAACGGGAGAGGCCACAACAGTGAGAGGCCCGCGTACCGCAAAAAAAATAAAAAAATAAAAATAAAAAAAGGTGTCTTGATATTCATAACAAACCCCTTTCAACCACATCTGAGTTTATGTTAATAAGGTGACTTTCGGAAAGTGACTAAGGGTAGGGGCTGGTTCAAGGGAACCAACCAGATGCTTAGAGCATTGGAGCTTTCAGCTCCAAGGTGAGGAGAAGGGCTGAAGTTTGAATCAATAGTCAGTGGCAAACGATTTAACCAATCATGCCTATGTAGTGAAGCCTCCATAAAAACCCAAAAGGAGGGGGTTCAGAGAGCTTCTGGCTTGGTGAACACCTGGAGGTCTTGGGAGAATGGTACTCCCAGAGAGAGTGTGGAAGCTCCGCACCCCTTCCCCGTACCTTGCCCTACGCATCTCTTCCATCTGGCTGTTCCTGAGTTATATCCTTTTACAATAAACTGATTATCTAGTAGGTAAGCTGTTTTCCTTAGTTCTGTGAGCTGCTCTAGCAACTTAATCAAACCCAAAGAAGGGGTTGTGGGAATCTCCAATTTGTAGCTGGTGGCACAGAAGCACAGGTGACAACTTTGACTTATGATTGGCTTCCAAAGTGGGGGAGGGGGCAGGGATGGCTGGCGCTGTGGGACTGAGCCCTTAACCTATGAGATTTGACACTATCCCCAGGTAGAATTGATTGTTTGGTGGTGTTGGAAAAACATACTGGACCACCATTCAATGGCTCTCAGCTCAGGGCCTCCATACTCTGCATGTGCTCTTCCCTTCATGACTTTTTCCCCTGTCCCTGCTCTGATTACTGAGGGCCTCTCTCAGTAGCTATTGTTTCCATCCTTCGAAATGAATCTCAAATGTCTCCTCCTCCATGAAGCCTCCTGGGCTACTGCTTAATCTGCCCCAGCAAAACCTCCTGGGCTTCGCTCAGTGACAGCTCTGATTCTGCTGTCAGTCTGTGTGCATCTCCCCCATCAGAACGGGACCTCCTCCAGGACAGGGAACAGGTTTGATTCAGGTCACCATCCTGGCACTCTGCCCAGGGCCAGGCACACAATAGAGGTTTTGCATTTGTTGAGTGAATAAATAAATGCTCAGTGAAAGGCTGGCCTTCAGCAAGGCAAGGGGAAGAGGACACTAAACTGGGGCTACACAGCAGGAGGCGGGAAGGCTGTTAAAAGAGTCAGCCTCGATTGAAAAATAATTGCATTGGGATGGTTACAGGACGCCGGGAGCCCAGAGTTCTCGTCTTAAGCCCCAGAACACAGTGGGATGCGCTCTGACCACCAGGTGGCACCAGGCTCCCAGGCGTCTGGCTGCCCAGCACATGTTCCCTCATAGGATAGAGGCCCAAGGAGCCCGGAACCAGAACCTGCATGTCCCACAGCAGCAATGCAAGAGGGTTCCTCTAGGCCAGCCCTTGGTGTCACCTCAGGTCTTCAAGGGGTCCTGCCCCGTCTGCTTTTCTGTGCCTCAGATTCCACCCTCTGGGGATGGGGTGCCTGCTCTACGCTGCAAACTGCACGCACCCCCCCCCACACACACACACAACCCCCCCCCCCCGCCACCGAGGAACGTCTTGGACGATGGATGTGTCACGAGAACAGTGGAAGAGAATGGGACTTGGATCCAGGGTCCCTGGGCTCAAGTCCCCGCTCTGACACTTACTGGCCACATGACAGGTACTCCTAGGCTGGGTCTGGCTTACGTGCAGGCACATTCTGAGCGCTTCACTTGTGTTACTCCATTAATCCCTCCACTGCCCTATGATGTAGGAACCACTGTTGGTTCCATTTTACAGATGAGGGAACTGAGGCACAGAGAAGCTAAGTAGCTAAAGATTATGCAGCCAGGAGGTGGGTCCTGCTGGGGAGGGATCAGATGTGGATGCGACGGCTGGGACTGGGAGAAGAGAAGAGGGTGGACGCAGAGGCACAGGAAGGAGGCCTGAGGGTCCAGGCTGTCAGGGGAAGCCAACTAGACTGAGGAGGAGACGCCAAGGGGTCGGAGAAGAACGTCGGGGGGCACCTTGAAGCCAAGTGAGAGACTTGGAAGTGCTGAAGACTGATGAGAGATGTGTCAGGCTAAAGAGTGACCACAAAGGTGCAGAGGTGGTGTGGACACAAGGAACAAGGGAGACGGAGAGGTGGGAGCCGGGGGTCAAGGGCCTTGTCTGTTTCAGGGCAGACAATTGAGGTCGAGTCTGGGCTGTGAGAGGAGAACCAGTAGCGATGGGGCAGCTGGTGGAAGGGAAGGAGCTGATGGTTCTGGAAGGGAAGGGAAGAGGAGCAGCATGGGGGGCACCTCCTGGGTGCAGCGGCCCCCACGTGAGGGGTGTCCCTGGGTCCTCACGCTTCCAGCTCTCACTTTACAAGGAGCACGCTGAGGCCTTCAGTGACTCACTGAGAAACCCAGGCCATGCACTCTTCCCCAGGCCCCAGTGCCTCCTGGGGGCTCCTGCTGTGTGCCAAACCCCTGCCCAGTCCAGGGAGAGAGACCCACAGGGCAGGACCCGAGGGCTCGACCCCACCCACGATAATTGTGATCAGGGCCAGGGGGCAGAGGCTGAAGGAGACAGCCCCAACCCCTGGGCCAGACAGTTTCCCACTTTCTCTCCCTGTTTCTCCTCTGCCTGTTCCCCTCTGTCCTGAGGGCCAGGCTGGGCACAGAGCCTGGAAGTGGAGCTGTCTCGGGGATCCCCAGTTAGAAAGCATCTTAGGATGGTCTCTGGGCCCTTACAACGTACTTAGTGTTATTCTGCCTCGGTAGGTGTGTTAACTCTCTGGGTCCTCCAGCTCCCCAGGACATTCGCGTTGTTACAACCTTCTTTTTTTTTTTTTTTTTTTTTGCCGGACACACAGCCTCAGCGGCCATGGCTCATGGGCCCAGCTGCTCCGCAGCATGTGGGATCTTCCCGGACCAGGGCACGAACCCGTGTCCCCTGCATCTGCAGGTGGACTCTCAACAACTGCGCCACCAGGGAAGCCCTACAACCTTCTTCCTGAAGGTGAGAAACAGCACAGAGACATTGGGCATCTTGCCCAAGTCACACAGCTGACAAGTGGTGGAGCCAGAACATTGCCACACTGCAGACCCTATTGGATTCTGTGTTATTAAAACCCCGCACCCTTGGGTCTGTCTGGCATGACTTCGGAGCCAGGACTGAGCCCAGGTGGTCCAGGCGCCGACACACTCTTAAGCACTAGGCCGGCCTATTGCCTCTCCTGAGAATGAGAGCCCTCACTTCACAAATGGGGAAACTGAGGCCCAGAGGGGAACAACTTGACAGAGACCCCCAATGTAGAACAGGACTCTTCCTCAGCCATCTGTGATGACCCTCTGTCGCTTCCTGTCCTAGGAGACCTGTCCCATTCCCGTGGGGCCCCCGGGGCCCCTCCCTGCACCGCCCAGCCTCCTCTCCCTCCTTCGCTCCGGGCACAAACCACCCACAGACTGTATCCCCTTTCCTGTAGCCCATTCAACAGCCCCCAGGAGGATTTCCAGCAGGCCCCGGGGCAGGTGCGTGTGGGGCACCCGGATGAGGAGGCAGGAGGACAGGTGTGGGCGGGAAGTCCTTTCCGGGTCCCACCTGAAGCCCTCAGGTGCAGCCCCAAACCCCAGATGCTATGTTTGGGGCCCGGCTTCCGGCTGAGCAGGCCTGGGGCCCGAAGGCCAGGCGCCAGGACTGAGATTCATTTCCTCCCGGCCCTGAGTGCACCTGTCCCTGCCTCTCACCACATCTGCTTCTCCTTCCCCCTCACCAAGCCCCGGTCTCTGTTCCTTTTCCTGAGGGACACCCCGCGGTTATCTGATCTCCTGAAGGCTCCTCCTTCTCTCCTCCGTCTCAGCCTTCCCTTCCCCCCCTGGGCCTGACGCCGCCTCCCTGCCCTCCCTGGTGCCCATTTGGCTGCCCCTTCCGTGTAGCCTCACTGGGGATGGTGGTGGGAGAGCTTGGAGGGGCCTGGGCCTTCCCCTACCACCCCTCAGTCTATGGCTGGGAAAACTGAGGCCACTAACCCAGGGGCTCCTCAGAGGCATGGCTGGGGCTTGATCATCTATGTGTCCCCAAGGCCCAGCATGGAGTCAGCGCCAGGCTCCCGCCACATGGAGTCAGTCTCCATGGCTGGGGTAATACCGCGGTGTGGCATGTCTGAGATGGCAGGTGGAGTCAGATGGGCTGGAATCCAGCTCCATTACATGCTGTGGAGCCTGGGGCAAGTCACTCAACCTCTCTGAGCCTCCATTCCTTCATTTGTAAACTAGGAAGAATGAGGCTTACTTCATAGGGTTGTAATGAGGATTAATAAAACAATGTAGGCAAAACAAATATCTCAGTATAAGGGGGTGATCACTCGTTCGTTCAATAAATACTGACTGAACACTTACTATGCGTCATTACTATTGAGTTCAAAAGAAAAGAAACCAAGTCAGCAGACCCCAGCTTCCCCCATCTCCCATCTTGTTCTTTTCTGGTGTGTCCCCACCATTCCTAATCTGTCCAGGGATACCTCCCTAAATTATCCAATTGCACATATCACTGCCCTGCTCGGAAGCCACCAGGGGCCCCCTGGTGCCTGGACAGGGCCCAGGACTAGACTGTATCATCCAGATAGAGCCGCTGGGCCAGTGCCCTCCGCTGGTGGGAGGGAGAGAGACCCGAGGATCCTCCGCTGCACCCTCCCCTACCCCAGGGCTCAGTTCCCTCTATAAGATCCCACCAAGTCTTCCCAACCTCTGCTCGTCCACCTCCATTGACAGGGAGCTCTGTCCCTCACAGGCCATCTTGTCCATCTCTGACTCTTAATTTGTGCTGAGCTGAAATTGACTCCATGAACTTCCGCTGATTCATTCATTCCTTCACTCGTTCATTCAACACGCATCGATCACCTACTGTGTGCCTGTGGATGTGCCAACTCATTGAAGCTTCGCGACACTTCAGAGACGAGGGGAGGGAGATGCTGACGACAGTGAGGACAGCAAGGGTGCAAACGAGGGAGGAAACTGAGGCTCAGGAGAGATCATCGCTGCACAGACTCTCCCGGCACTGGGGCCAGGAGTTGTTTCCATCTGAGTGGCCCAGGCCTCTGGCCTTTCTTCCCCTGAGCTGGATGCCACCTGGTGAAGGACTTGGGGAGTAACAATACCTGGGGTGGGGGCAGGGGACTAGCCCATCTGGTCCTCAGAAGTTGGGGGGCTCAACAGAGGAGCCACTGGGAAGGACCCCTCTTCCCCCCAGGAGCCTTCTGAGAAGGAAGTATTATTTAACCGACATTGTGTCGGGAGGGGAAACACGGGGTCCTTGGAGCTCAGCCAGCCTCCCGCCTTCAGGCTGTTTGGCCTTGTTTGTTTTTTTGGCCTTTTTTTTTTTCCTTTTTCTTTGGGCTAATTGTTCTCATTAAATCTTTTTGTCCTGTTTTGTTTTTTACGGGACTGACAATGCTGCACGGTGCTCAGCGCTGCTTCCTGTGTTTCTGCCCCAGCTCAGGCCTCCGCGGGGCCTTGCTTCCTGTTGTGAGCTGTTGCCATGGCGACTCGAGGCCCGGTGGGCTCCACGGGGGTGGGGAGGGGGAGACAGGGTTGACATCACCGGGTGAGGAGGCAAGGGGCCGGGGTCTGAGGGGGGGTGAGTGGGGACCGGGCAGGCAGTGGCGGGAGCCTGGCGCATCGCTGAGGGGTGACTCACAGCCTGGGAAGGGGAAGAATGCCCTCACATTCTTTCGGGAGGTAAACAAGGTCAGGGAGTGCTGGCTGGGATCCTGTTTACCTGACCCTGGCCCCCCGGGGGACCAGGAGCCAGTGCAGGACAACACACTGGAACAGAACCAGCCAGGCCTCAGGGGCTAGGGGACCAACGAAAAGGCCAGGAGAAGGTGAGGGGCCGGTGGCTCCAGCCAAGATCCCCTTTGGGAGGGCTGATGGACACCAGAGCTCTTCTGGGTGACAGCTCTGTGACTTCCAGCAGGCCCCCTGGCCCCCTGAGCCTTGGTTTCCTCTATTTCTAATGGGTCAACCCCCTGTGTAGATGGCCTCTTGTGCTCCAGTCACCTGGGCCTGGGTCTGGGTGGGCCTGAGTCTGGGCAGCCTCTGCAGCACAGCCCAAGGCTCTGTGGTCTGTCCCCACCCACCAACAGGGCCTGGTCCAGGTCGAAGGATGGGAAGGCGGCACCTGATCCGGCAGGTTGGTGCCCCAGAGGAGCAGCCCAGACAAAGGGCCAGAGGAAGCTGGGCTCAGGAGGGACAGATGGGTGCTCAGCCTGGGGGCGGTGGGGGCACCTCTGGAATCACAGGGCTGGAGTCTGGTATAGCTCATGCTCTCCCCCCACCCCTGCATCTCCCTACAGCCTTCCCGAACCCTACCTCTTATCCCTGCGCCCGCACCAAGTGACAGCCCACCTGCCCATCACAGAGGGTCCAGAAAAAGCCCCTCCTGGAGCCGGTGGCCTGGAACCTGGTCAAACTTCGGGATTCCCCCATGCTGGGCCCCTACAAGAACAGCCAGGGAGGGGCCAGAGCTGAGCCTCTAGCCCCTGTAGCTCAGAGACAAACCTCCCACCTTGACCCTTTGCCAGCTGCAAAACAGACCAACTGCCAGCAGGAAGGGGCTGCCTCTCTGTAGCATGCCCTCCATCCTCTGCAGGTGTCATGGGGAGACCCCAGGAGATGGCCCGCAGTGGCCACAGTGGAGATGAGGCCACCCGGCTTAGTGGCTAAGAGCAAGGGCCTCAGGATCAGTCTGGCCTGGTTCAAGTCTGGCTTTGCCGTTTGCCAGCTGGTACCCTCCGGCATGTTCCCTGGCCACTCTGAGCCTCGATTTCCTGATCTGTGAACGAGAATCTCCCAGGATTGCTGTGAGATTAAGTGTGTTGGTACACATGAAGCACTTAGCACATAGTAGGTCCTCAACACATACCGAACCTGCACAGACCTGCTGTGTCCTCCCCAGCGGTGCCAGACCCCCAGGCTCCCCTGTACCGAGTGCCCATCCCAGGGTAGGAGCAGTGCCCACCACATGCTCTGTGGTTTTCCCATAAAGAGGCTGGACTCGGGCTTCCCTGGACAGGGAATATCCTGTTCTTGGAGTGGGGTGGGGGGGAGGAGGAGCGGGAAGGACACAGCCGCTCTGCATTCCTGGCATTCTTGGCGGCAACCGGTCCAGCTGCCTGGAGCTACTGCTGCCAGGGGCACGGGCCCAGTATCACGCTGTCCTGGCATGGCAGAACAGCATCCCACTTGGGGTGCCCCTTGGACTTGGAGTGATGGGGACCCCTCTTGTACCAGTCCCACTCACCCCAGGCTATCAGAGAAGCGGACAAACCCCAGCCCTGGAAGGAGAGATTTGGGGAGCCTAGGGGCAGTTAGCCAAAAGGGGAGGGGTTTCTGCTTTCAGTTATACCTTGTGGGGCTCCCCAGCCTGTCCCCCATACCCAGGGAAGCTCTGGAGAATGGCCAGGGGACAGGGGTGGCTGGGTGGGGAGAGGGCGGGGAGGGGCAGAGGGCTCTTAGATTCTTTGGTACCTGGGACAGTTGCTTTCCCTTTATGAGACTCAGTTGCTCCATCTGCAAAATGGGAGTGTTGTCTCCCTCCTTTGGGCAATCTCAGCATTGCTACACTGTGGTGTCACCGTATAGTAGTAATTGCCTCTTTGCAGAGCCTCTTCTGATCAAGGGCAGATACCCGGCCCTTCTCTGCACCGAGACTGCCCTTGTGCAGGTAATGGCCGTTTCCACTGTTTATCTAGGGCCAACTCCATCTGTAGCAATGGTCTGCAGACTTCTGAGACTCAGAGGAGAGCTGGAAACAGTGCAGTCCCAGGGTGGTCAGTCTCCAGAGCCTCCTGCATGGGTGTGTCTTGGGGGTCCTGGGAGGGAAGTGACTTGTCCAAGATACCACAGTCAGCCACATTGAGCTGGCTCTGGGTCCCATGCATTCGCTCTTCCTCCCCCAAACCACCCAGAGCTGAGTTCATTCTTTTCCATGTTTTTCTGCAAACAGCCTCTGGTTTCAGACCCGTGAGAGCCAAGCTCTCTGGGAAGGAGCTGGGACATGGTAGTTCCCCAGGGGTCTGCCTCAGAAACCTCCTCTCCTCAGGAGAGGAGCGCCCGAGCGCAAGTGACCCCAGACACTGGCCCCTGCGCCTCTCTCTGAACTGCCCTCTGCACTTGGGGGACCCAGAGGGATCTTGTGCTTGTCTCTGAGCTGCCCTCTGCACTTGGGGGACCCGGAGGGATCCTGCAGTGCTCGGTGGGGGAGGGGCAGGAGGGGCTGCGCTGGAGGGACACATCTGGGGTCAAGCCCGGGGCGCCAGTGTCTGGACTTCTTCCCTCTCTCCTGCAGCTCAAGGGCCGCCCCAAGCCCTTCCGCCCAGTCCTAGCGACACTCCTGAGTGGTCTGCCCTCCACGTGCCTTCTTGCAGTTCAAAAGCTCGTTCCGGCTCTGGGGACAGAGACCAGGGGAACCTGGTCCAGGCCACACGGGGAGGCAGAAAAGGCTCTTTGCCAGGGTCAGGGCCCCTGAGAGGTCCCAGCACTGGGCCTCAGCGCATGCATTGACCATTGGAGGGCAGAACCTCCATGCTCCCAGGATTCTGAGGTTCAAGTTTTCCGTTCTGTGACCTCCCTCTGTATACCCTTGAGAGTCTTAAGCAGAGGAAGCCCCGTTCTGTCAGCTGCTCTTGTCTGGGGCTTTCCCGTCACAGTGCAGCCAGGGCCCTGCTGCCCACGACCCCACCTTCCCCATCCCCTGATCCCCCTGAAAGCCCGGACACCCCCAAAGCCATTGTCTCCTCTTCCCCTGACCCCTTTCTGCCTCCTGTCTGCTCTCCCTGTCTGCCTGTCTTGTGTCTGTCCCGACAGCTGTCTGTCTGAGGGACAGTAAGAGGAAAAGGCTGGAACCCCACCCTACTGGGTCCACGTGACCAGTGCACTGTTCACCCCGTGCTGGGAAATCACCTCCATTGTGGAGACTGGGAGCCACGGGAGTGTGTGTCTGGGTGTTTATCAGACAGTGTGCTCTCAGGGTGTGAGGGTGGATGGGGGGGGTTGTGTATGTGTGCAGAGGAAAGGGGGCTAGTATGTGTGTCATGAACATTTGTGTGTGAAACGCTTGGTGAAATAAACTATGATAAACTGACACAGTGGAATATTATGCAGCCATTAAATACGATATCGTTGAAGAACAGTGATGACGTAAGAAATGGTCACAATATAAGATTTAATAAAAGAAAGAAATGGGTGCCCAGAAGAAAAAGTTGAATGCTAATAATACTTATCTCTGGATTATTAGCAAATAAATGCTAATAATGATTATCTCTAGATTGCTAAATTATGAGTAATCTTGTCTTTCCTTTATACCCTTGCATATTTCAATGTTTTCTGCAGTAAGCACGTGTCAGTTTTATAATCAGAAAAAGGAGAATTAAGGTAATAAAAAATACTTTAAAGATGAACTAGAAAATAAATAAACATGATTTAAAATATAATAAAAGAAACTAAGACCTAATGGAAACTATTGACCATAAAATTAAGCCAAATGTTCAACTCAAGTCAGCAAACACTGAGTGAGCACCTACTGTGTGCTGAGGCTGGGCGGAGCGACGGATTACAGAAATGCCCAAGACTCAGCCATCCCTGGTGAGTGCACTGTCCCTCGGGAGGGTGGGACAGTCAGCAGCCATAGATAACGCTGACGCAGGTGGAATGTGGCTTCCCTTGGGAGGGCACCAGAGAAAGAGAGAGATGGGTGAATCAGGAGGGCTTCAGGGAGGAGGTGACTGCTCACAGGAGGGCTTCAGGGAGGGCGAGGGGTGATGCAGAGAAGTGTGGCAGGGTAGTGATTAGGGGACCTGCCCTTTGTCTGGAGCATCATTTAACTACAGAGCAGGAGTGACAAACAGGCTGCAACTCACTAGAAGCCTGCAGTGCTAGGTTGAGAGAGACTCTGAAGATAAGTGGGCATTCCTGGAGAAAGAATGCAAGGGGGATGGATAAAGGAAAGGGAAAGCTGATTCCAAGGTTTGGGCCCCAGCCCTGGGAGCATGGCCGGCTGGGCGGGGCAGGTTTGGGATGGGTGGCAGCAGAGAGGGCAGGCGCTGAGCTTGGACAAGTTAAGGCTGAGGTGCCCAGAGGTAAATCCGAGCCATCCACGGGGAGCAGTGGAGCAGATCCGGGAGCCTGAAGTCCAGGTTCCAGCTGGGGACACACATTTAGGTGTTATTGGCTTGTGGGTGGTAATTAACCCATGAGATCGGATGAGATCACCCTGGGAATGAGTGTAGACACAGAAGAGATCCAAGGATTGAGCCCTGGGCTTCCCTCAACATTTAGAAGTCAAAGAGATTAGGAGGGACCAGCAGAGGAGCCTGAGAGGAGCAGTCACGGAGGTGCGGGCCCAGGAGAGCAGGGGGCCTCAGCCAGGGTGCGCAGCGCTCAACAACATGGAGGTGGACGGGGACACGACAGATACAGCTCCTGCAGGGTGGTGGAAGGGAGCCTCTTAGGAAAGAGAGGGTTTGGGAAAGAATAGGAGAAAGCAAGTTAAAAGGGCAAGTTGAGACAATGCTTCCCAGGAGTGTGGCTGAATAGGGGAGCAGCTGTGCTGCCCTGAAACCCAGGCGAGAGGCTCAGAGAGCCCCGCAGGAGCCTCCGCCCACTGCCCTCGCAAGTGGTGACCAAGGGGCAACTGTGTGCTGCAGGGCTGGGGGTGGGGTGGCAGTGGACAGAGCTTGGTCTGGGCTGGGTGTCCACACACAGGTGCTCAAGGCCATTCAAGGTGTGGATGGAGCCACGGGTGAGACAGAAGGGGGCTGGGCTGGGGGACCAGGGCCAAGGCCAAGGCCAAGGCTGGCTGTCCCCATGCCACCATGTTCCAGGAGTGGGAGAATTCTGAATCCAAAGCCTTCATTAAGATCTCCTTCTCAAGTAGAAAGCGAGGGCATATGTGATTTACCAGTTGGTTAATGTGTTTATACCATTTTGATATTTAGACTTAGAGTCTGTGGGCCTCCCTCTGTGTTCTTGTCCCAGGCTCTACAAATGTTAAGGCTGACCTGGGAGTAGAGAACTTGAGTGGTGGGGTGAAGACAGGGTTGTTTTGGGGTTTAATTCATTTTCTGTTTTGTTTTTAAGGTGGGAGAAGAGTTAGCATTCTCTCCTGAAGAATGATCCCAGAGGGAGAGAATTGGTGGTGCAGGAGGGGATGCAAATTGCAGGAGGGATGGGATCCAGGGCACACGTGACAGGTGGGTCTTAGGGAGACTCTCAGATACTCCACCCACTAGGCTGTGGGGACATCAGTGTGAGCAGGTACAGGGCCCAGTGGTAGGAGCGTGTGGGAGTTCGCCCATGATTCCTTCTGTTATTACAGTGACAAAGCAGCAAGGCACTGGGTGGTAAATCAGGGAAGAGGGCCCTGTCTGCAGAGGAAGGAGAAGGTGTGAAAGAGCCCTCTCACATGGAAGGGGAAGCACGTGGACCAGAGAAATGTGGCAGCATCACCCATCGACACTCCCAAGATGGGAACATCTCCCGCCCCACAAGCTCTTCTAGAACCTTCCACCCCTCCACTAAGAAGTGCAGTCTAGGGCTTCCCTGGTGGCGCAGTGGTTGAGAGGCCGACTGCCGATGCAGGGGACACGGGTTCGTGCCCCAGTCGGGGAAGATCCCACATGCCGCGGAGCGGCTGGGCCCGTGAGCCATGGCCGCTGAGCCAGCGCGTCTGGAGCCTGTGCTCCGCAGCCGGAGAGGCCACAGCAGTGAGAGGCCCGTGTACCGCCAAAAAAAAAAAAAAGAAGTGCAGTCTAATTCCCCTCCTCTTGAACCTGGGCAGGATTGTGACTCGCTCATTACCAACAGAATGGACGGAAATGACAGTGTAACACTTCTGAAGCTATGTAAGAAAAGCTCCCACCTTGTAGGACACCCATGCTGGAGCCCTGAGCAGCCACTCTGTGAGGAAGTCCAAGCTAGCCCAGGAAGAGACCACATGCAGAGGAGAGAGGCCCATGGAGGGAGAGAGATGCCCGGCCAGGGCTCGGATCCTCCAGCCCCAGGCCCTCTGAGAGACCCGGAACAACCAGCCGAGCCCCTCCCAAATCCATGACCCACAGAATCGGAAGTGACGCACCCCTTCCGCTCAGCGGGATCCAACACATTTTTTGCAGGGACAAAGCCTGTGCAGTTGCCACAAGTTTCCTCTCCTTGCCTCAAGGGAGGAGTAAAGACGATGAAGAAGAAAAGGTAGAGGGGATTGGGTCTCAGATGTCAGGATAAAGTGTTTGGTCTCGACCCTGTAGGCTACTGAGAGTACCCCAGTGAGAGCTACTTACATTCTGTGCACACGCAGGCCCACTCTGGTTTTAGCAATATAGAATACAGCCACCATCCTCAGAGGAACTGGAGTTGGGGCAGGAAAGGCCTGGAGAGTCTGGGTACGGCTGGATCCTCAGCTCTTCCCATCTGCCTGAGGCCTCGGCCAGTAGACTGGAAAAAGGGCGGGGAGTGGTGAGCCTCAGTGCTCCCATCTGAAAAATGGGGGCCTTGGACTTAGGGCCTCTAAGTGGTCCTCTGGCTCTGAGACTAAAGACGGGACAGGGACATTTTTGGTCCTGTTTCCACACAAGCATTGCCTGCGGTTTGAACAGGCACTGGGCTGGGCCCTGGGCTCCATCCTGTGAGCAGGACATGAGGAAAAGGACTTGAGGCCTGGCCCTCGTCATGCTATAGGCCTTGTTCAGGATTTCTAGGTTCCAAGAAACAGAAAATCCAACTTAAGGTGGCTTTAAAAACTAAAATCTATGGGCTGTGTAGTAACTGAAAAACATAGGAGTTTTGGAGGTTTCAGGCAAAGCTTGATCCAGCCACGCAAACAGGGTGACGGGACCTGGTCTCTCTGCCTCCGTCTCTCAGCTTGGCATTCTCACATGTGCTGCTCTCCCCTGGGGGTCTCAGTATGTCCCCCAATCAGGTCTGGGTCTACCTGTTTCTCTTCAGGTCCAGTGGAGAGAAAGTCTACCTCCCGAAGACCTCAGGGAGAGGCGTTTGCTGTGATTGGCCTAACTTGAGTCATGGGCCTATCCTTGAACCAATCACAGCAGCCACGGGATGGGATGTAGTAACTGGCTTAAACCAATCAGGGCCCACTGGGAGCTGGTATGCTGTCTACCCCACCAGCCGTGGGCTGGGAAATGTGGGGTCCTGGCAGGAGGGAGGAAAGGGACTGGGTGCCAAGAGGACGCCCCCCAGTGTCTGCTACTACAGGACATTGGAGAACAACGGACAAGGGCCCAACGCAGGTCCCTCTGTCCACCCAGCAGAACCTTCTGGAGACTGCGTGCTCTGTCAGAGAGGAAGTGGTTGAGCACCGGAAAGGGGTGGGGGGGAATCTCCCATCAAGGCTATTTCCAGTACCAGCTGCCCATCTGGCCAGCCTGGAGCCCTGGGATGGGGACAGCCACCATTGGCCGGAACCCAGGGCCTGCCTGGGACACTTGGGCAGCTGGAGACTAATTAAGCTGGAAGAGTGCAGGCTGGAGAGGCCTAGGGTGGGGAAGTGATCTGACTCTTCCCTAACCCCAAAAAAGGGAACAGAAAAGGTCAGCTTAGGCACCACAGCAAACAAGTAGCGTGTGACGGAAACAAACAGCCCCTTCCACTTGGGCTCAACGCTGCTGGACGCTCCCTTACCTGGCTCGCCCAAGAAGCCCAGGACCAAGGCTGCATAGGGATGCCCTCGTCGTCTCAGATGGGAAGGTGGAGGCCCCGAGACAAGTGACTCACCCTGAGAAGCAGGGCAAAGCCAGGGTACAAAGCACTCTCAGGACTCCCCCTCTCTGCACGGCACCGATGAGTCAGGCCCATTCCCACGCACAGAGTAACGTGATGGTGAGGGCACTGGCTGGGAGGGCGTCCAAATCTCCCCACAACCCCACTATCCCAGAGGCCGTGGACATAGAGGAAGGGGGCTGCAGCGCCCAATCGGCCCAGGTTGGCCCAACTTCAGATCCTGCCTCTGCCACTCTGGCTGTGTGAACTTGGGCAGGTCAGTGTCTTCATTTACAAAGTGTAATGAATACTGGGCTTCCCTGGTGGCGCAGTGGTTAAGGATCTGCCTGCTTTGCATCACATACGTAAAGCAATTGACACAGTGCAGCACATGGTGAATGTTCCATGCCTCATGTCACAGAAGGAAAGAGTTTGTCAGGGTTAATTATCATACAACCGCAGAAATGCCATGATCTGCTGAACCCGATGCTGAACCCGATGCTGCAAGATGCAGAGGGTGGGGGGCTACCCCAAGTAAACCCTGAGAAACAGAGTTGGGGTGGGGCATTTGTCAAGAAATTAACCAGGGCGACACACGTGGGAGTCCTGGCTTTCTGGGAAGGGACTCAGAGCGCTGTCCCTGCCGCTCATCGGAAGCCCAGACCTTGCAGGATCTGTTTCCACTCTTTCCCCAGGGACTGGACTAGGACCCTTATCCCCTGAGCCTGGGCTCAACAGGGGCGAGGAGGTTGCAGACAAGGGGTCGTTTGTCCACCCTGGCTGGGCCCAGATCCTGCAGCTGCCAACTCCTCTGGGGCTCAGAGTCTTCTTGGACCAGCCCAGCCATGTGTGTGTGTGTGTTGGGGGGTGTTTATCCCCCAGTTGCCATGGGAGACCCAGATTCTATACTGGGCACTCTCTCCAGTGTCCCGACAGTGACCCCAGAGCATCTCTGACCAGCAGGCCTGGGTGGGGCCTGGGAGGACAAAGCAGCCTTTGGCTGCCGTCGGGCGGGTGGGCAGAGTGCGTCAGCTCGTCAGCCAGCCAGACAGACCTGGAAGCCAGCCTTAACACCCCCTCTCTCTGTCACCACGCATATCTTGTTTTTGTCATGACATGACATGACAGATGTTGCTTGTCAATGCTGCCTCTGAAGTATCTCTAGACCCTGGTCCCTGCCATCCAGCCACACAGCCGCTACCCTGGTCAACTCCACCACTGCACCCCTTCCTCCCCGTCTCACGGACAGTCTGCCCTGCATCCACGGCCAGGGGGAGCTTTTAGAGACACAGTTCGACCACATCAGTCCCCTGGTGTTGAATCCTTCAGTGAATATTTGCAAAACACGTACCTGACAAAGGACTCATAACCAGCATATACAAAGAACTTCTACAAATCAATAAGAAAAAGGGAGGCAACCAGTAGAAAATGGGCAAGAGACTTTGAACAGAGTCCTGTCATAAGAGAGGTTCTCCAAGTGGCCTTTAAACACATGAAAACATTATTAGTCATCAGGGGAATAAAACCATGAGATACCACTACATACCTACCAAAATGGTTAAAATAAAAGTCATAGAAAATATCAAGTGCTGGTGAGGATGTGGAGCAACTGGAACTCTCGGAGCACTGCTGCCGCAGGGAGCATATTTGGTACAACAACTGTTTGGCATTGTCTTACTGAAGCTGAGCATATGCCTACCCTACTTCCAGCAATTCCATTCCTGGGCATAGGTCCAACAGAAATGCATGCATATGTCCACTGAAAGACATGTACAAGATGTTTTTCTTCTGTTTTATTCAAAGCAGGCACAACCCAGAAATAACCTGAATGCCCGTCACAATGGAACGGGATGGGATTAGATGCGTGTCGCACAGTGTTGTGGGGAAGAAGTGGAACCTGTGTGGTTCCACTTATGTGAGCTCCAAAAACAGATGAACCTGCACCAAAATCAGGACAGCGATTATCTTTGGGGAAAAAGGAGGAATGAGGAGAGGCACAAGGGAGATTTCCTGGGTGTCAGTAATGTTTTGTCTCTTGATCGAGGTACTGGTTACACAGGTGTGTTTAACTGGTGAAAATTCATCCTGCTGGACGCTTAAACAGTGTAAGCACTTTTCTTTACATATATTACTCTTCAGTAAAAATTAAAACAAAACAAAACGCTCCACCTACATTGCCCAAAGTCCTCTGTGGTGGTTCCCCTCAGCTTATCCTCGACATGCCATGTAGTTCCCTGGACATGCCATGGAGTTCTCTCTATCTGGAATTCCCGTGTCCAGTTGGTAAACACTCTGATCTGGGGTCACCATCACCACCAGGAAGCGTTCCCTTCTGGCCACACACAGAGGTGGTTTCTCCCTCCTCAAAAAGCCATAGCTACCTTCATTTCAGACCTTATTCATCTGACAGTCTCTTCACAGTATTTACTGAGCACTTGTTATGTGCCAGGCACATACACTTGTGAATAAGCAGGTTAGATTAAAAAAATTTTTTTAATAATTACAGAAATAAATGGACACGGACAAATTGCAATAAATGCCCCCAAAGGGAAGTCCAGACAAGCAGTGGAGAATAACGCAGGGCATGGGGGAGTGGGAGGGGCTGTTTACCCTGGATGATCAGTGCAGAAGCCCAGATAACAAAGGGAAAGCCAGGCCAAGATAACTCCCGAGGAGTATCCAGCCCGAGGGCACCATGCTAATGGAGAGCAATAACCTGTGAATGTCCTGGGGTCAGGACTGTGCCATTCAGGCGCTTAGCGCAAGGATTGGCCCATTAGGTGTCTGGGAGTATTTTGTGAATGAATGAATGAATGAATGAATGAATGACGGGAGGCTGGAAGAGATGGGCAGGGCGATCATAGGAAAGGGTTTGGTGGCCTCAAGGACACAGGTTATCTTTTCACAAGTGTGTACCTCCAGCTGGCAGAGCCAATGTGGGAAATAAAGTTTGGGGTCCCCAGAAGAACAGACCCCAGCCCCAGCAAGTGTACAGAGACACAGGCCAATCACTCCTTCATTTATTCATTCATTCAGTTGATACATATTAACTGAGTGCCAGGCCCCATCCTAGGGGCTCTCCCCTTTGCCTCCCAGTGAGGCCAAATTCCCAGCGGCTATTTTAACTTCTGGGATCTCTGGGGGTTCAAGTCTCTCCCTGCTTCAAACTGTTTCCCCACCTCAAACCTCAGTCCCCCTCCATTGTCCAAGCAGGACTCTCCCCTGATCACCAGGGGAAATCCAGGGGAAACTTGGGTTATGCTACCCGCTTATTTACAAGCCCAAACGTGATTTAGTGGGGGCAGTGTTCACCTTGCCAAAATAATGTCTGCTTTACCAAAGAATTCTCAAAGCTATTTTAATTAGTTTTCCCAACAGGATTTCTCAGACACTGTTGGCAGCTGCATAAACAGGTACCACCCTCCTAGAAGCAATATGCCAGGATTTGGAGCAACTATGATAGCATGTGCACGTGAACTAACCACCCTCACCTCAGTGTAAACCCTGGAGCACCTCACACCCAGGTCCATAGGGGCACGCCCAGCATATCCCTGGCAACACTGTTGCAGCAGCTGTGAAGCAGGGGCAACTCAGATTCCCCCAACTAGGGAAACAGGCAAGTAAAAGGTGGTGGTGGATGCCCATGGTGGTCAGAAGTAGCCCATCTGTAGGACAACATGGGGCAAACCAAAAAGACCTATTTTGGGTAAAAAGGGAAATCAATCAAATGGGATGTCTGACATGTTACCATTTTTGTAAACTTAAGACACATGCATACATAAACCATAATGGAAAAGAATATTAAAAAAAAAGAATGTCTATTTGTGTATAACTGATTCACTTGTTGCACATTTGTGCAACTTTGTAAATCAACTATACTTCAATGAGTAAATAAAATAAAACACACACACACACCAGAGCTTTTGGAGGGAGGGGAATAGAAGTTTGTTCAGGGATGAGCAGAGATTTTTTTATACATACACACACAAACACACATGCACACGCATGTGTATACTTTATATAAAATAAGGGAGAGCCTTGCATGGACAATGAACGTATACTAAGGACCAAGGATTTTAATTAATTCAACAATCTCTACTTGAGGTAAAAATAAAATTTAAATTTAAAATTTTAAACTTTAAATTTTAAAAGTTTACATCTTCTGGGAAGATGTAGGAGGCACACTCTTTTCCCTATTCCTCCCACTAAGTACAACTAGAAACCATAGACATAATGTATAAAACAAGCACAAGGAGACTCTGAAAGGAGGGGAGAAGAAGGCAGATTAGCTCAGGATCAAAGAACCCAAGGAACAACACAGTGACGAGTTTCCTCGTTACTGTTGTTTTCTTTCTTTCTTTTAATTTGTCTCATACATCCCAGACTTTGAGCTGAAGAAGACAGCAACCTGGAAACGCCAAGAGGCCTAGACAATAAAAGCCCTCCATCCCCCCAGAAACCTATTCTCTCCAGTCAAAAAGAAAAGAGGCAGCTTAGCAAGATGGAAAAAAATTAGACATTAATTGCTCTATTCCAGCAAAACACCGCAGAAAAATCTGTAGCCCCATCCATGCCAGCAAAGAGCAAGTTTGGAAATTAGACTTCCACCCTCGAAAGGTTACAGTAGGTGCTCCAATCTCCCCGCGGGGGTGAAGGCCAAGTAGGGACCTGGGACTTTCACCCTGACCTAAGCAGTAATAAGGAGCCCCATTGCCTCATATATCAGTAGAGGTCAAGTGGGGAACTTCGACTTCTAACCCTATCTGGCAGCAGTGAGGCAGCATTCCCACTTCCCCTGCTGGAGCAGCATCGGAGGAAACCAGCTAAAGCAGAAGGTTTAATAAGATACAGAGTCATTACAACATAATACCTAAAATGTCCAGGTTTTAGCACATCACTCCTCATGCCGAGAACCAGGGAGATCTCAAACTGAATCAAAAAGACAATCAACAAATGCCAAGGGGGAAGTCCCTGGCAGTCCAGTGGTCAGGACTTGGTGCTTTCACTGCCAGGGCCTGGGTTCGACCCCTGGTCAGGGAACTAAGATCCCACAAGCTGCGTGGCACAGCCAAAACAAACAAACAAAAAACACACAAAAAAACCAAAACAGAAAACAAATGCCAAAACTGGGATAATAGAAATGTTAGGAACACACTTGAAACAAATGAAAAAGGCAAACTCCTCAGCAAAGAAATAGAAAGTATAAAGAAGACTGTCAACCACAGAAAGGAGGGGATAGAGGAAAGAACCAGCAAAAGACAGATCTTCCCTGACTTATGATGGGGTTATGTCCCAATAAACCCATTGTAAGTTGAAAATATCACAAGTCAAAAATGTATTTAATACACTTAACCCACCATCATAGTTTAGCCGAGCCTACCTTAAGCACGCTCAGAACACTTACATTAGCCTACAGCTGGGCGAGATGATCTAATACAAAGCCTGTTTCATAATAAAGTGTTGATTATCTCATGTAATTTACTGAAAACCGTACTGAAAGTGAAAAACTGAATGGTCTGGGTCTGGAGGATTTTTGTATGTATATCAGTTTTCTACTCTCATGATCACACGGATGACTGGGAGCTGTGGTTTGCTGTCACTGCCCAGCCTCATGAGAGAATATTGTACTGCATATTGCTAGCCCTGGAAAAAGTCAAAGTTCAAAGTATGGCTTCTACCAAATGTGTATTGTTTTAGCGCCATCATAAAGTCAAAGTCATAAGTTGGACCATCATAAGTTAGGGACCATCTGTACAGAACAATAGAAATTACTTAACTTGAACAACAGAGAATAAATAGAAAAAAAGGGAAAAAGTCTCAGGGAGCTGTGGGACTATGACAGAAGGTCTAACATTTGTGTCATTGGAGTCCTGGAAGGAGAAGAGAAAGAGGGCAGGGCTAAAAACGTGCTCAAAGAAATAAGGGCTGGGGCTTCCCTGCTGGCGCAGTGGTTGAGAGTCTGCCTGCTGATGCAGGGGACACGGGTTTGTGCCCCGGTCCGGGAAGATCCCACATGCCGTGGAGCGGCTGGGCCCGTGAGCCATGGCCACTGAGCCTGCGCGTCCGGAGCCTGTGCTCCGCAACGGGAGAGGCCACAACAGAAGGGCTGACAATTTGGCCACAGATGTAGGCCTATAGATTCAAGAGGCTGAGTGAACACCAAACAGGAAAAACCTAAAGAAATCTACACAAAGACATCACAGTCAAACTTTTTCTGAAAACTAGAAACAAAGAAAAAGTCTTAAAGGCAGCAAGAGAGAAATGCCATGTTACCCATAGGAGAAAAACAACTTGAAGGACAGTGGATTTTCTTTCAGAAACTATGGAGTTCAGGAGGTGGTGGCACAACATTTTTCAACTGTAGAAAAAAAAAAAAGAACTTTCAACTCAGAATCCTATATCTAGAGAAAATATCCCTTAGAAATGAAGGGGAGGAACTTCCCTGGTGGCGCAGTGGTTAAGAATCCGCCTGCCAATGCAGAGGACACGGGTTCGAGCCCTGGTCCAGGAAGATCCCACGTGCCGCAGAGCAACTAAGCCCGTGTGCCGCAACTACTGAGCCTGCGCTCTAGAGCCTGCGAGCCACAACTACCAAAGCCTGTGTGACTTGAGCCTGTGCTCCGCAAAAAGAGAAGCCCGCACACCACAACGAAGAGTAGCTCCCACTCGCCACAACTACAGAAAGCCCTCACACAGCAACGAAGACCCAACGCAGCCAAAAATAAATAAATATGTTTTTGAAAAAAAGAAAGAAATGAAGGGGAAATCAAGACATTCTTATGTAAAGGAAAACCAAGAGAACTTGTCACCAGCAAGCCCACTCTAAAGGAATAGCTAAAAAAAATTTCTCTAAACAGAAAGGAAGTGATAAAGAAGTAATCTTGGAACATAAGGAAGGAAAAAAGAACACAGCAAGCAAAAAATATGGGTAAACACATTAGAATTTCCTTCTCTTTCTGGGTTTGAGAATTGAAGCAGAAACTTTTAACACTGTCTGACATGGCTCTAAATGTATCTAGAGGAAATACTTAAGACAATTATATTATAAATGGGAGAAAGTAAAGGGACTTAAAGGGAGGTATGATTTCTATACTTCACTGAAACTGGTAAAATAATGACAGTGATATAACTGTGATATACTATGTATATATAATATAATATTTAGAGAAACTACTAAAAAGCTATACAAAGATATACACTTAAAAACAACATAGATAAATCAAAATGGAATGCTGAAGAATGTTCAAGTGACCCACAGGAATGCAGGAAAAGAAAACAGAGAAATTAAAAACAGAACAAACAGAAAACAAAACAAAACAAAACAAAATGACAAAATTAAGCCCTACCACATTAATAATTACATTAAATATTAATAGTCTAAGAACACTAATTAAAGACAGAGATTGGCAGAGTGGATCAAAAAACATAATCCAGCTGTGTGATATCTACAAGAAATTCACTTCAAATATAATGATATAGGCACTTTGAAAGTAAAAGGATTGAAAAAGACATATCACACAAACATTAATCAAAAGAAAGCAGATGTGACTACATTAACATCAGATTAAGTAGACTTCAAAGTAGAGAAAATTGCCAGAGACAGAGAGAAACATTTTGTAATGATAAAAGTGTCAATCCAGCAATCCTAGATGAAAGAAATCACAGCAATCCTAAACATGCATGCACCAAAGAGTAGACTGCAAAATATGTGAAGAAAAAACTTACAGAACTAAAAGGAGAAAATAGACAAATCCCCAATTATAGTTGGAGACTTCAACACCCTTTCTCAATAAGTGATAGAACAAATAGAAAATCAGCAAAGATATAGAAGAACTCAACAGCACCATCAACCAACAGGATCTGATCAACATTTGTAGAAAACACCACCCAACAATAGCAGAATATACATTCAAGTACCTTTGGAACATATACCAAGATAGATCATTTTTTAAAAAACTCAGTAAATTTAAAATAATTGAAATCATACAAAGTTGTTCTCTGCCTACAATGGAATCAACTAGAAATCAATAACAGAAATGTAACAGAAAAATCTCCGAACAGTTGAAAATTAGATAAAGCACTTCTAAATAATCCACAGATCAAAGTGGAAGTCTCAAAGGAATTCCAAAAATACACTGAACTGAATGAAAATGAAAATACAACATAGCAAAATGTGGGGCACAGCTAAAGCAGTACTGAAAGGGAAATTTATAGCACTCAGTGCACACATTAGAAAAGAGGAAAAGTATCCTATCTCAAGAACCTAGGAAAAGAAGAATAAAATAAAACCAAAACAAGCAAAGCAAGGAGATAACAGAGATAAAAATAGAAATCAGTGAAATTGAAAACAGAAAAACAGTAGAGAAAATCAATGAAACAGAGAGCAGGTTCTTTGAAAAGATCGATAAAATTGACAAGCCTCTGGCAAGACTGACAAAGAAAGAGAAAAAAAAGAAGAAGAAAAAAGGAGATGCAAATTACCAGTATCAGGAACAAAACAGGGGATGTCACTACAGACACCATAGACATCAAAAGGATAATAAGGAAATGCTGTGAACAACTCTACACACATGAATTTGACAAATTAGATGAAATATACCCATTTCTAGAAAAATACAAACTACCACAATTCACTCAATATAAAATTGATAATTTGAATAATCCTATAACCATCAAGGAAATTGAATTTGTAATTTTAAAACTCCCCTCCCCTCCAAAGTCTCCAGGCCCAGATGGTTTCACCAGAGAATTCTACCAAATGTTTTAATTAACACCAACTCTACATGATCTGTTCCAGAGAATGGAAGAGGAGGAAATACTTCCCAATTCATTTTATGAAGCTAGTATTATCCCAATGTCAAAACCAGACAAAGACAGTACAAAAAAAGAAAACTATAAGCCAACTCCCTTCATGAAAGTAGGTGCAAAGATCCTTAACAAAATATCAGCAAATGTAATTCGGCAAAATATGAAAAGAATTATACATCATGACCAAGTGGGGTTTATTCCAGGATGCAACCGTGGTTTGATATCTGAAAAGCAATCAGTGTAATCCACTACACGAACAGGCTAAAGAAGAAAAATCACATGATCATATCAATCAATGTAGAAAAAACATTTGACAAAATTATGATAATTCATGATAAAAACTCTCAGAAAAAATAGGAAAAGAGGGGAAAAGTATCTACAAAACCCCTACAGATAACATTATACTTAATAATGAAAGACTAAATGCCTTTCCCCTAAGATCAGGTACAAAACAAGGATATCTGCTCCCACACTTTTATTCAGCATAGCGCTGGAAGTTCTAACCTATTCAACAAGGTAAGAAAAATAAATAAATGATATACAGATCAGAAAGGAAGGAATAAAACTGTCTCTCTTTACAGATGACATGATTGTTTATACAGAAAGTCCCAAGGAATCTACAAAAAAACCTCCTAGAATTAATAAGTGAATTCAACAAGGTAGCAGGATACAAGATCTATGTGCAAAAATCAACAGTATTCCTATATCCTAGAAACAAGTATGTGGTCACCAAAATTTAAAATAACATTTGCAATCGTTCAAAATAAATAAATAAAATGCATAGGTATAAATCTAACAAAACATGTATACAGGACTTGCATGCTGAGAACTACATGCTGGTCACATAAATCAAAGAAGACAAATAAATGGAGAGACATACCATGTTCATTAATTGAAAGACTCAACATAGTAAAGATGTCAGTTCTCCCCAGATTGACATACAGATTTAACGCAATTCCTTTAAACACTTCAGCAAGATTTTTTATAGCTATAGACAAGATTATCCTAAAATTTATATGAAAAAGCGAAGGAGCCAGAATCGTTTAAACAACTTTGGAAAAGAAGAATGAAATGAGAGAAATCAGTCTACTTGATTTATTATAACTTTATATAAGGCATATAGGATTTATTACATACCTATTGCAATCAAGACTGTGTTGTATTGGCTGAGCGAGTAGAACAGGTTAGAGAACCCAAGAACCACACAAGTATTCCTGACGGATTTTTTACAAGAACACGAAAGTAATTCAGTGGAGGAGAGATGAGCTTTTAAACAAATGGTGTCGGAGCAATTGGATATCCACAGGAAAAAATTAAAAATAAATAAATAAATCAAAACAAAAAACCCCTAAACCTAAGTCTCACGCCTTATACAAAAGTTAATTCAAAATGGACCATGGGCTTAAATGTAAAATGTAAAGCTAGGGACTTCCCTGGCAGTCCAATGGTTAAGACTATACATTCCCAATGCAGGGAGCACAGGTTCGATCCCTGGTCGGGGAACTAGGATCCCACATGCCACACAGCATGGCATTAAAAAAAAAAAAGGAAAAGTAAAACTTTCAGAAAAAATACAGGAGAAAAACTTTCTCACACTTGACACCAAAACATAATTGATAAAAGGAAAGGTTGATAAATTGGACTCCATCAGAATTTAAAACTTTTCCTCTGTGAAAGAATCTGTTAAGAAGATGAAAAGACAAACTACAGACTGGAAGGAAATATTTGCAAACCACTTATCTGACAAAGGACCAGTGTCTAGAACATGTAAAGAACTCTCAAAAGTCAACAGTAAAAAAAGAAAAAATCCAACTCGAAAACAGAAAAAGACATGAAGAGACACTTCACTAAAGAGGATATTCAGATGGAAGATAAGTACATGAAAATATGTTTAACATCATGAACCGTTAGTGAAATGCAAATTAAACCACAATGAGGTATCATTACACACCCATCAGAATGGCTAAAGTAAAAAATAGTGACAACACCAAGCATTGGAGAGGATGCAGAGAAACTTGATCATTTATACATTGCTGGTGGGAATGTAAAATGGTACAGCCACTCAAGAAAACAGTTTGGTGATTTCTTTAAAAATTAAATATGCAACTACTATATGGTCCAGCAATTGCACTCCTGGGCATTTATCCCACAGAAACGAAAACATGTTCACAAACAAACCTGTCCTGAGATGTTTATAGCAACCTTATTCATAATAGCCAAAAACTGGAAACAACCCAGATGTCCTTCATCGAATAAGTGGTTAAACAAACTAGGGGACATCCACACTATGGAAAACTACTCAGTGACAAGAAGGAATGAACCTTTCATGTACACAACAACCTGGATGACTCTCCAGAGAATCATTCCGAGTGAGAAAAGCCGACCCCAAAAGGTCACATACTGTATGATTCTGTTTATATAACATTCTTTTTTTTTTTTTTTGCGGTACGCGGGCCTCTCACCGCTGTGGCCTCTCCCGTTGCGGGGCACAGGCTCCGGACGCGCAGGCTCAGCGGCCATGGCTCACGGGCCCAGCTGCTCCGCAGCATGTGGGATCTTCGCGGACCGGGGCATGAACCCGTGTCCCCTGCATCGGCAGGCGGACTCTCAACCACTGCGCCACCAGGGAAGCCCTATATAACATTCTTGATATGACAAAGTTCCATGCTTGCCAGGGGTTAAGAAAGGGTAGGGATTAGAGGGAAGTGGGTGTGGCCATAAAAGGGCAATAGGAGGGATCCTTGTGAGGATGGTAATGTGCATTACCCTGACCGTATCTATTTTAACATCCTGGTTGTTTTTGTCCTACGGTTTTGTAAGATGTTCTCATTTGGGGAAGCTAGGTAAAGGGTACATGGTATCTCTGCATTATTTCTTTTCTTTTTTTTAAGATTTTTTTGATGTGAACCATTTTTTAAGTCTTTATTGAATTTGTTACAATATTGCTTCTGTTTTATGTTTTTGGCTTTTTGGCCACAAGGCACGTGGGTTCCTAGCTCCACCACCAGGGATCAAACCCACACCTCCTGCATTGGAAGGTGAAGTCTTAACCTTTGGACTGCCAGGGAAGTCCCATCTGTATTATTTCTTTTTTTCTTTTCTTTTTTTTTGCATTATTTCTTAAAACTGCATATGAATCTACAATTATCTCAAAATTAAAAGTTTGAGATAATTAAAATTAATTTAATTATCTCAAAATTAAAAGTTTGAGATAATTAAAATTAAAAAAGTTTAATTTAGGGCTTTTTTTGCATTATTTCTTAATTAATTAATCTACAATTTTCTCAATTATCTCAATCTACATATGCATATGAATCTACAATTATCTCAAAATTAAAAGTTTAATTTAGGGCTTCCCTGGTGGCACAGGGGACACGGGTTCGTGCCCCGGTCCGGGAAGATCCCACATGCCGCGGAGCGGCTGGGCCCGTGAGCCATGGCCGCTGAGCCTGCGCGTCCGGAGCCTGTGCTCCGCAACGGGAGAGGCCACAACAGTGAGAGGCCCACGTACCACACACACACACACACACACACACACAAAGTTTAATTTTAAAAGAAGAGACTTTAGCCAGAATTGCCTCCCTCTTCCCCTCCCCCAGCCCCCATCCCAGGAGAGTGTCGGTGGTGCTCAGCTTCCGGGGACCAGCTGTGGCTGGGTAACCAGAGCGCCAGAACCACTGTTGTCATCTTTGAGGAAGCTTGGAGAAAGGGACTGAAGCCAGGTGCTAAAGGCAGGCAAATGTGGTTTCACATGAAAACAGGGGAAATGATACCAGAAAATATAAGCTGGAGGGCTTGACACAAGCCCTGGCAGACTTCCAGGATGGGTGAGGACTAGCAGGGACACCTAATCACAGGAGCCAGCTCGAGTTCTGGGTGACAGGCCAAATACTTGGGTCTGTGCGGGACCAGCTGGCTGGGGATCTAAGGAGAAGTGAGGGACCCTGCGTGGAAATTCTGCTACAGCACGTATATGTCACTCTCAGACATCCTTGTGCTAAGATGAAGAATTGGGTCTAACAGCCCAGCTTGGGGTGGGTTAGGGGGTTATAACTGTTGAAAATGTGAGATCGAATTGTGGGGATGGTATGAAAACTGTAGCCATGTTTGGTGTGTGCTGGTCCATGTGGGACCTCACACATGCTCTCCGTTGATCAATCATTACCATAAAACTTCTGCATCTGCAAGACACTTGGTTTGCGGCACAAACTGTCCCTCTGTCCCCTTTGCCTCTGGGCCCTCCTTTCCCAAATCTTTCCTCTGGATCCTCAAGCTAAAAAGGACCTCAAAGAATTGAAGATGCTGGGACTTCCCTGGTGGCACAGTGGTTAAGAATCCGCCTGCCAATGCAGGAGTCATGGGTTCAAGCCCTGGTCCAGAAAGATCCCACATGCCGTGGAGCAACTAAGCCCGTGCTCCACGAATACTGAAGCCCGTGCACCTAGAGCCCGTGCTCCGCAACAAGAGAAGCCACCACAATGAGAAGCCCGTGCACTGCAACGAAGAGTAGCCCCCGCTCACTGCAGCTAGAGAAAGCCTGCGCAGCAATGAAGACCCAACGCAGCCAAAACTAAATAAATAAAATAAATTTAAAAAAAATAAAAAGAATTGAAGATGCTGTCTGAGACCCCAAAAGTGTGACGTGACATACCTCCGTTTTACAGACAAGAACATTTATGCTTAGAGAAGGGAAGTGACCTGCCCTATCGCATGGCAGGTCCGGATAAGAGCCCAGGCATTCGGCTATGCCCGGCTTCCCTTGGTCAGAGTTGGAGGAAACAAGAGGCCCCACTGCACCTGGACAAATGATGGCCAGAGTTCTCTGCCCCTGCGCCCTGTCTTCATGCCTACAGCCACACCACAGCTCAGTCATCACTCATCCAACAATACATGTTGATAGCCTACTGTGTGCCAAGCACTATTCTAGACTCTGAGGAAAGGACAGTGAACAAAATAGACACAGATATACTGGCTCCTTGGAGCTCACATTCACGCCAAGCATCTGGTACCTCCTCCAAGCACCTGGTACCCTCCATTCCCCACCCTCCCTCTGCATCCATCCCAGACTCCTGGTTGTACACAGAGGCTCCTGTCACCGGTGAGGGTCAGGAGACCTGTGGGCTTAGGCCTCATATTCAGGGAAGACCTACACTGACTATTGAGATTCTTTCTAAATAAGGATCTACATGCAATCATCACGGGGTAGGTTGTTTCATAAGTGTTAGTTTGATCGATGTAAAATACTTAAAACACAGCCTGACTTTGCTAACCCTATTTGGATATTTCTTTTTTAAATATTTATTTATTTATTATTATTATTATTTATTTTGGCTGCGCCAGGTCTTAGTTGAGGCATGCAGACTCCTTAGTTGTGGCATGCATGTGGGATCTAGTTCCCGGACCGGGATCGAACCTGGGCCCCCTGCATTGGGAGCGTGGAGTCTTACCCACTGGATCACCAGGGAAGTCCCTGGATATTGCTTCATGCATTCAATATAACCAAAAGCCTCAATAAAATGGAAGATTTTAGGCCTCTCTGGACCTGCATGAGGTGCAGGTCGCCAGCTCCCTCCTAATCTGGCCCCAGCCGGCCCTGCCATGGCCCCCATCCCTCCACTGAGCTCTCTTCTGGGGACGGAAAGAATCCTGCCCCAAGAGCAAGAGGGCGAGGGTTCAAATCCTGGCTCTGTCAATTACTCATGAAACTTTGAGTCTACTCCCGCCCCCATGACCTCGGTTTCCCCATCTGTAAAATGGGAGCAGAGTAGTAGCCTCAGTGGTTCCTGCCAACACCGACTCCAGGAGCTCCCCTACCAGATTTCAGCTCCCAAGGTCTGACTCCCCCCAGCTCATGCCCCTCAGGTGCACCTGGTAGGTCTTCAGGAAACTGGTGCAGGACACAGAGTTTTCAAGTCACCTAACCTACTTGCTGTCAGGGCTCAGTCATAGAACAAGCTGCTATTCTCTGGGAACTCTGGCCACCTTCATGGCTCTTGAGCTAGGACCCCTGGACCTCAGGCATGAGCTGGGTGACCCCATCCCACAGCTGTGGTGCAGGGCCTGCTGGAATACTCACAGGGCCAGGCGCTTTGCTGAGCTGACCTAGAGTTTCCCTTCCTAACACTCTGCCATTTCTTTTTTTTTTTGGCTGCGTTGGTTCTTTGTTGCTGCGCACAGGCTTTCTCTAGTTGCGGCGAGCTGGAGCTACTCTTCGTCGCGGTGCGCGGGCTCCTCATTGCAATGGCTTCTCTTGTCGTGGAGCATGGGCTCTAGGCGCGGACTTCAAGAGTTGCAGCATGAAAAAAAAAAAAAAGAGTTGCAGCATGTGGGCTCAGTAGTTGCGGCACACGGGCTTAGTTGCTCCGTGGCATGTGGGATCTTCCTGAACCAGGGCTCGAACCCATGTCCC